>NC_142130.1:56957249-57582249 GCF_024610735.1 Ursus americanus
AGCGCTCCAATGATGGTGACAGTGATACCTCCTAACTATGCGTGGGTGTGGGACTACAGGAACCACAGGGACTGTCTACATAGACACAAAGGCTTTTGGTTAGGAATTGCCTGAAAACAATCTTTACCACTGGAAAACTTTTAAATGTGTAACCCAAACCCTTCATGCTACCTTGTTTGGAATAAGAGTCTTATCTTTGGTAGCACTTGTCCTTAATAGACTATAAATATCCATCTCATAAATTCTTGATCTATTTTAAAATTTCATTTGGAAAAGACATTTCGACTATCACTGTTTTCACACAGACCCCAAGCCCTGTGACAAGCCAGCTGGCTCTGGCCCAGCCTGTGACTTTTCTTGGCATAAAATTTTGGTTCTTAAACAGCTCAATGGGAGCTAAGCTATCAGAATCCATCCTGTTGTATGTGGTTCTGTGGCATCAGTGAAGGCCACCTGTTCACTTCATAGCCTTTGTCACTCAGTTCAGGATGTGGGCTGCTTCTCTTGGGGCAGGTCATGAGCTCTGGGGTGCCCGGAAGCTAGCTGTGAGCTGCTATTTGCCTCTGTAATATGTGTTGTTTTTCTTCTGTTTTGTAGCTTGTCCCATAGCAATACAAATTTGATTTTTGTCCTAGGTTCTGTGAAAAGCCCTTCTTATGTCTTTTAATCCTAACAATTTATTAGGGTAGGTATCAGTATCCCTGTTTTACAGAGATATGAAGTCACTTGTCTGAGGTCATCAAGAGAGTAAGTGGCAGAGTCAGGATAAAAACTCAAATCAGCCTGACCCCAAAAGCCTGTACTGTTAAATACTTCAATCCATTGCCATTGTGAAATATTACACAATAGAGGAGATGCTCAGATACTGTTAATTCTTTTCTCTCCAGGATAAGATAAAAAGGACTTTAAAGGAGGGAAGAAGAAGGAGTGAAGAAGAGATGGCTGGACCTTGTAGGGATCCAGTCATGAAGTTATGCTGGGACATCAGAGAGGTCTCTGTTTGTATCTTCCCAGTATACCTATTCCCATTCCTCCTATAGTGGCATCCTCTAGCTTCCTCTACACTCTGGTGATTCTGATAGGACTGCCCATCACATTTCTCCATTGCTTTAACTATGTGAATGATCTAGGAGTAGATATGTTAATCAAGTCAGGCCATCCACTAATTGTTTATTCACTGAAGACAGTGAGAGGTCAGCCTCTCCTTTCAGAGATTACTAAACAGAGATTATTTAAACCTGGATCCATAGATAATCACGTTTCCAAGTTCTTAGAAAGAAACTGTATACGGTAGTAAGAATGGGTGGAGAAAAATGAGAAAGCCAGAGATTGAGAGATAATCAGAGCGGCAATTGAGTTCCTGGCTCCAATCCCTGAGATCTCTAGAATAGTCTTGTTTCCTGTGGCAAACCTTTTGTTTAAGTGAAATGCCCCCAGAGCCCTTCCGTTAAGTCTCACCTACTCTTTTTTTTGCATTTCTCTCACTTACAACCAAAATACTATTTACTACAGTGAATTCCAGGGGCTGAGTAATACAGCTAACACCCTCACCTCAAACCAGTTTCCAAACTCATATGATAAAGTTGCAAACTGGACAAGTGATGAAATCCCAGATATTTGATATGATGTGTGATGTTAAGGCTTCTGGAGTTTCTAGGCTGTGGCAATACTTGGAGTCAGCTATAATGGAGTTGGCAGCATTAGTTTCTCAGACTGAGAATGATTCACTTGAGTTGAAACAGAAGTCTAGTGTCCTCAGGGCAAGGCCACAAGTGAACATGTTCAGTGTTCAAACAAGGGCTGTAGGGGTACACAGTACAAAATAAATAAAAATGTAGTCATGTGATCTGGGTAGATATTCAAAGAGCTTAAGGTAACGATGCATTTCAGAGATGCCACAGGTGCCAAGCAGTTTATCTTAGGCATAATAGATATCGAAGTTGCAACAAAATGGACATAGTTCATGTCTTCATTCATCGAGTTTTAATTGCACGCCTACTATAATTGCATGCCTACTATATAAAATATATAATATATACTGTAATCAGATATTGTGACTATGACACAGATTAGGTCTGACTGGCATAAGATCCAGTCTGAGAAAATCAAGTAGAATTGTATAATGTGGGAGGGCTATGAAGGAAGAGGATCCTAGGGGATAGGCTTTCAAAGGCTAATTGATTTTACCTGTTTGTGGGGCAAAAAAAAAAAAAAAAAAGCAACAACTATTATCTGAGCTTTCCTCATATTTCCCCAGTTTTAGTCTCTCCATTGAGCTCCACACTCATATGTCCATCTACACGTGGAAATCTGAGGTACCTCAAATTTAGCATGGCCAAAATAAATCTATTCCCCTGTCAGTATTCCTTGTCTCAGAAAATGGCTACACTATCCATCCACTGAGTTGCTCAAGTCAAATATCTGTGAGTCACCCTTGATTCCTCTTTTAATCTCTCCCCTTCCCCTCATCCAATTGATCAAGTCCTCTTAGTTTTTAGATGGTTAAGTTACCCCAAGCAGAGGAGTACATTCATACCCTCTTCTAAGAGTGAGCTGATACATTCTCATAGTAGAAACATGATTATTGTGATACCTACTGGTTTATTAACTAAACCTTTACATTTTATTTTATTTTAATAAAACATCTTTTTGAACTTTGTAATTCTCATGCGTATTAGAATGAAAATGGTATAGCTTCCTGGGCTGATAGACTCATTTCCCCAGTTATAGTTCAAGAGTAGTAAATATGTGGCATTCCTGAAAATAAGCTTCACCACTTTCTACCACAGGTGGGAAAAAGTTTATACCACAAATGTTGCACAAACACCAATAAAGTGCATGTGGCAATAAATGTTGGTTTGTCATATATCCTCTGGGTTTTATTTCTTGAAATACGTCCTGGATAAACCCTAGCATGGAAAAAAGTAGAATTAACTTTATTTATTTTTATTCTCTTAGTCTACTAAAATGAGGAGAAAGGGAAAAATAATGATTAAGAAGAGAAATAGAGTGACTTACTAAAATGGGTCAGACCAATTAAAGTTTAGCACTCCTCAAAATAATGAGTGTCTGGGATTAATGAAAAGAATTTTTAAGGTCACTTAGGTCTTTAAACATGTAATTTACTATTTGAAAATTTTTCTTTGAAATGAGCAGTGATTTCAAAAAGTTGCAAATTGGCTTTATAATAAGTCAGAGATCAGGTACATCACCTGCAGGTAAAAGTAGAGCATTACAATTTGCCTATTTCATCCTCTGGAATGCCAGTAAAATCCATCAATCTGTGATGCAAAAACTCAAGCTATCGTCTCTCTTTGTGTTTTATAAAAGTTTTTAAAATGTTGAGATATTCTGGAATTTTTAAAGTATTAAAGGAGATGTGAAGAGAACACTATGTAATGAGAACTCTTGTTAAATATCTATTTTTACCACTTCCATTTATCCTGTAGTCCTGGTGACCTATTACAATAACTGTTGAACTTTGCTGCATCCTTGATAATCTGGACAAAAAAGCACCAATCTACTTCCCAGATCTGAGTTAAATATATGGGCCTTGCCTCTTGTATATGTGACAACGAAGAATGTGATTATCTTTTGTGTATTAATTTCTCTGTCTATAAACAGCTATTATTTCATGTAGGTCATATAGAAAGAGATCTCTAAGACACTGAACTCTCTTTGACAAGAGTTGTAAGATGCAATTGAATTAATTCCTGTATCTTTTTCTTTCTCTCAAAAAATGGAAAACAAAACTTTTGTAAGCACTTCAAGAAGAGTAGACAGGAGAAACAAAATTAAATCTTCTAAAAGAATTAATACCCTGGCCTGTCTGATATCTGTTAGAATGAAACAATTTATATAGGCATACATTAGTCTTATGTCAAATATAGGACTAAAGTCCAACAAGGATAAAATGTGAGATAGAATTCTCGGTTAGTTCTGCTATATTCCTTTATAGAAATTGAAGATTAATAACAAACTTGGAGCATATATAGAACATTTCATCTAACAACAGCAGAATACTCTATTTTTTAAAAAAAATTTTATTTATTTATTTGAGAGAGAGAGAGAGAGAAAGAGAGAGAGCAGAGAAGCAGAGGAAGCAGCAGAAGGAGAGGGAGAAGCAGGCTCCCCACTGAGCAAAGAGCCCGATGCAGGACTCCATTCCAGGACCCTGAGATTATGACCTGAGCCGAAGGCAGATGCTTAATGGACTGAACCACCCAGATGCCCCCACAGAATACTCTTTATTCAAGTATCCTGCAAAAGGCTGAACTGTTCCTCCCAAATTCTTATGTTGAAGGCCTAACCCTCAACATGATGGTATTTGGAAATAGGGTCTTAGGAAAGTAGGTTTAGATAAGATCATGAAGGTAGGGTCCTCATGATAAATATGATTAACACCTTTATAAGAAGAGATCAGTAAACTCTCTCTCTCTCTCTCTGTCTTTCTTTCCCTCTGTCCCTCTCTCTTTTGCCATGTGAGGATACAGTGAGGAGGCAGCCATCTGCAGGCCAGAAAGAGGGCCCTTACCATTACCCTTTAACCATTAAAAGGTTGATTTCATAATTTAAAATCTTGCTAAAATAACTGTTCAGGCTGATATGGTTTCACTGGGGAATTATACCAAAATTTTAAAAACTAACAACAATTTTATACAATCTCTTTCAGAATATCTCTTCTTCCAGAAGAGAAAAGAACACTTCACAGCTCATTTTATAATGCCCATCTTACCCTAAGACCAATGAGACAAACACAATACCAAACAAACACTCACTGTCTCTTGTGAAATCAAATGCATAGCATTAGCAAAATGAATTCAGCAGTGTATAGAATTACACACAATGATCAAGTGGGATTTATTCTATGCATGTAAGACTGATTCGACATTTCAAAATCAATTAATGTAACACACTACATCAACAAGTAACAGAATTAAAATCATACGATCAATCAACACAGAAAAAGTATTTAACAAAAATCCAACATCCATGTCATAATAGCACTCAGCATAATGGAGGGAGATTACCTCAATTTAATAAAAAGCATCTACAAAAACATACAGATAACATCATAGTTAATGGTGAAAAACTGAATGTTTTCCTCCCACTATCAGGAACAAAGCAAGGATGTCTACTCCCACCACTCTTATTCAACATAGTACTGAAAGTTCTAGTCTCTCCAGTAACACAACAAAGAGAGAAAAAGCATACAGAATGGAAAGAAAGAAATACAACTATCTCTGGTTTCAGATAGCATGATTATTTATGTAAAGAAATCTTAAGGAATATATTTTAAAAAGCCTATAAATCCTTTCTATAACTAATAAGTGAGTTCATCAAGATGGCAGCATATAAGACCAACACACATAAATCAACTGCATATCTATATGTTGCCACTGAAAATGTGGCAATGAAATGAAACTGAAATGAAACTCAATGAAATGAAAAACTCAATCACATTTCTAGTTGCTCCAGATAGAATGCAATACACATATATTTAACAATACATGTATAGGGGCGCCTGGGTGGCACAGCGGTTAAGCGTCTGCCTTCGGCTCAGGGCGTGATCCTGGCGTTATGGGATCGAGCCCCACATCAGGCTCTTCTGCTATGAGCCTGCTTCTTCCTCTCCCACTCCCCCTGCTTGTGTTCCCTCTCTCGCTGGCTGTCTCTATCTCTGTCGAATAAATAAATAAAATCTTTAAAAAAAAAATACATGTACAGGATCTGCATGTTGAAAATTACAGAATGTTGGAAAAAGAAATCAAAGAAGACCTAAATAAATGGATAGATATACTTTTTTTCATGGACAGGAAGACTTAATACGGTAAAGATGTCAATTATTCCCCAAATCGATATATAGGATTAATACAATTCCAATCAAAATCTCAACAAACCTTTCTGAAGACACAGACAAGCCTATTGGAAATAAGGAAAAGGTACGGACCCTAGAACACCTAAAACAGTCTTGATGAGGAAGAATAAAGAGGGAGGAAATATTCTACTTAATAAGGATTTACTCTGTAGCTATAGTAATCAAAACAGTGTGGTATTAAAGGAAATACAGACATATAAATCAATGAAGCAGAACAGACTCCAGAAATAGACCCACACAAACATGCTCAAGTGATTTTTGACGAAGATGCAAAAGCAATTCAATAAAAGAAGTAGTATACAGTCTTCTCAGCAAATGACACTGGAACAAGTAGATATCCACAGACAAAAGAAAAAGAAAAAAGAATCACAGTATAAACTTAATACTAGCTCAAACTGAATTACATACAATGTACATGTAAATTTACTTAAATGTAAAGCATAAAACTTTTAGGACAAAAACAGAGGTGAAAATATTTAGGATCTAGGGCTTAGCAATGAATTCTAAGACTTGACACCAAAACAAGATCCAGAAAAGGAAAAATGATAAATTATACCTTAACAAAACTAAAGACTTTCACTCTGTGATGACCATGTCCTGAGGATGAAAATACAAGCTACAGACTGGGAGAAAATATCTGCAAACTACATACCTGACAAAAGAACAGCATTTAGAATATATGAAGAACTCTAAAAATTCAACAGTAAAAAAACAATCAAATTAGAAAATGGGGAAAGGACATCAAAAGACATTTCACCAAGAGGACATACAGATGGCAAATAGGCACATGAAATGATATTCAACATCATTAGCTATGCAAATTAAAACTACAATGAGATGTAGCTACACCTAATATACTGGTCAAAGCAAAAAAATAGTGTGACATCAAATGCAAGGATGCAGAGAAACTGGGTCACTCAGATTTTGCTTGTGGGAATGTATAACGGCATAAATACTCTGGAAATCAGTTTGGCAGTATTTATATCCCTAAACATGCAATTACCATAGGGTTCAGTAATTCCACTCTGAGCATTTACCCCAGAGAAGTGAAAACTTTGTTCACAAAAAACCCGTAAATAAATTTACATTGTGGTTTTATGTGAAATATCAAAAAAAATGGAATCAGCCAAGGTGTTCTTCAACAGATAAATGATAAAACAAACTGAGATACACACACACACACACACACACACACACACACACACACACACACCATAGAATACTACTCAGCGATAAAAAAGAATATAATAATATTGATGCAACTAGGATGAATCTCTAGCTGGAATTATGCTGAGTGAAAAAAAAGCCAGTCCCAAAAGGTTACATACTGTATAATTCCATTTATATAATAATTTTTAAGTGACAAAAATCTTAGAAATGGAAGAGAGATTAATATTGGCCAGAGGAAAGGGGATAAAGAGGTCTGATTACAAAAAGGCAATACCAGGGATGATTGTGGTGTTAGTACTATTTGGTATCTTATTATACAAGCCTACAGAGGTGATAAAATTTTATAGAACTCAACACGGACGCACAGACACACACACACACAGGCACTCCCAAATAAGGACAAGTAATAAAAGTGGGGAAGGCTAAATAAAATTGGATTATATCAATGCCAATATCCTAGTTGTGATATTATACTACAGGTTTGCAAAATGTTTCCACTGAGAAGGAAACTGGACAAAGTATACAAGGAGTATACAAAGATCTCTCTGTATCATTTCTTATAGCTACATGTGAATCTACAATCATTTCAATAAAAATATCAATTAAAAATATAAGATTGTTCTTCTCAGTAAATACTTTTTTTGTTGTTTTGGAAAATAAAATTATGTTTTTATAACAATATTATTTATGATAGCATATAGTGAGTTTGCTGTTATTATTAAATGGACTAATAAGTGAACATTAAAAAAATAAACTTGAAAATCCTCTTAGTCATCATTTACTTCCTTCTCTATTTATACTAAGGAATACTGCATGTAAATTGTAAAGTAATTCATATGCATTTTCATCTTCACTTCATGTTTACAAAACAAGAGGAAAACATCTTTTATTACAAACACTCTTTACTTCTGTGAAGATGTACAAAGTTAAACCTGCAAATGCATATCAAAGAAGACATCTCCTGAATTATTTTTCTGGAAAGGTATAGAAGAATTGCACTTAAGAAATCAATATACAGGGGCACCTGGGTGGCTCAGTTGGTTAAGTGCCTGACTTTGGCTCAGGTCACGATTTTAGGGTTCTGGGATCAAGCCTTGTGTTGGGCCCTGCTCAGCGGGGAGTCTGCTTCTCCCTCTCCCTCTGATCATCCTCCCCATTTGTGCTGTCTCAAATAATAAATAAAATCTTAAAAAAAAAAAGAAAGCAATATACAAACTTACAGTTAGTAAATACATAAAATAGAGGAGGGTTGGTTGCACTACATAGTATACTTATATTTTGTAATATGATTTACTGCTTATTACTTTTATCAATGAACTTTCCCGGTTCATTCAAAATGTAGCAGAATTTAAAAGTGACAGAAGAGTTCTAGACTCAAACTTCCTCCTAAAACAAAGTCTGATAGCCTCAACGGTGAGAGTGTTATTCATGGTATTTGGAAGACTGAACACTACTTTCCACTGAGAAGCTACTCCATAACACAGAAATTAATGACATAAGTTCTTGTTTGAATTCATAAAACTTTGATACACAACATTGTGCTAAAGAGCATCAGTGGATTGGTTGGGCAGTTTTAATGCAAATTCAGACATTTCTCAAATTTAATTTCAGAGGCTCCACAATGAGGCAAATCATATTTCTTAGAAATCTCATCAGATTTCCAGGGCTTTCTTCTACAATTACAACAGTTCAACAGTTTGTTTTAAATTATTTTGTCCTTTGCTGTGGGAAAGGTTTTTGCTGTTTCATGATGTGTGCTTCGAATTTCCGCCAATACCATTTGCTTGACTGAAGACTAAAAAACTGAAGCTTCTGTAAAGAGCACACATTTCTGCCTCAAGTTATAAAAGTTTAAGATTCTTAAGTTCTAAGTGGTTTCTAAGGGAGTATCCTTAATTCACTTTTGCTCAGAAATGGGCTGTGGGCAGTTAAATCTCTGAAGAGGGGGTAATTTTCACATCCTGGTCAGATTATTTTCCTGATTAATTCTTTTTTCCTCCTTTTTGATCACTACTAAGCTAGCTAGAACCATTTATTCAAAATAAAAATATAAGATTTATATTGTTTAATGTGATATGCCAAAAATAAGAAAAAAGAGTGGCTGATTTATGGTGTCAAAGCCAAAGTACTCTAAATATTGTATAAAATTCTGCAAAAAGCTACTAGCAGCAGTTGCCTTCCTTGTCTATACATTATATAAAACTCAGTCATGGGACACACTTATAACTGAAGGAATTTCCATGTAAATATTTCTAGATTATAATATGTCTATGAATTGACTTATTTCAATTTTTGTGCCATATGGATTCTCCAGAGTGACAGATTATTCTGAATATAGTGACTCTTGGGTAAACTAACTTCCATATTTCACTATTAGCTCAAATCACTGTCTTTCTCATACAGTATAATATACATGCAATATATGTGGTATTTTATACCCATTTCTATCAAACTGTTTGAATCTCTTCTACTTCAGTTATTCTTATCTCTTCAATTATTCTATGGTATAGAAAAATCCTTTACAATTTAAAGCAACATACACTAACATTTTAATTTTTTTTAATTTTTTAAAGATTTTATTTATTTATTTTTGAGAGACAGAGCACAAGCAGAGAGGAGAGGGAGAAGCCCCACCCTCCCAATGTGGGGTTTGATCCCAAGACCCTGAGATCATGACCTAAGGCTGAAGGGAGCCGCTTAAGGACTGAGCCACCCAGGCGCCCCCATACACTAAAGTTTTTAATAAGCAGAGTTGAGAAAATAGGAGATTCTTGGAAGTCTAAAATTTCAGTTAAAAATGATGGAATAATGAAATATTTATAGTTATTATATTAGCAGACCGTAAGTTGCTTTTAAGGTAAATAGGCATAGGGAAAGTGGCCACAGGGATCTGGATTTGAAATAATTTTAAATTACAAGGAAAAGAAAATATTCATTGGTGGAATAAGACAAAGATACCCCAAATGATCAGAAGGCAAAGAGAATAAGGCTGAAGTGAGAGAAATAGCACCACCACTACTACCAAGCTACCAACCAAGTATTATGGTGGCAGGTACCGTATTACGTGATTTACCAGAATATTACAAGCTGAATTGCACCTCACCCCTTCAAGTTGTATGTTGAAGCCCTAAGCCCCAGGACTTCAGAATGTGACTACTTGGAAATTGGGCCTTTAAAGGATTAAGTTAAAATGGGCCCTAATCTAATCTGACTGCTGTCCTTTTAAGAGGAGGAAATTTTGGCCACCTAGAGACACTAGGGATAGGTGTGTGTGCACAGAGGAAAGACTGTGTGAACATACAGGGAGAAGGCAGTCTCTGCAAGCCAAGGAGAGGCTACAGAAGACACCACACCTGTCAACACCTTCTTGGAATCCCAGTACCCAGAACTGTGAGAAATAAATGTATTCATAACGCCACTCAGTCTGCAGTACTTTGTAACGACAACACTGGCAAACTAATATAATGGATTAACCTCTTTCTCCTTCAAAATATCCCTGTATCACTATGCCCATTTCACAGGTGAAGAAGTTGAAACAGAGAGATGTTAAGTGACTTGCCCCAAATCATACATCAACGAATATAATAAAAGCCTGGAATTCCACCCAGCCAGTCTGCCTCTAGAGCAACATAGCTAATCATGATTAATACCATTCAGAACATGGGTGGCTCAGTTTAGGGACTAATGGAATGTTAAAACTCATTGGTTCACCGTTAATTTATCTAGCAAACATTTATTAAATGTGTACGTGCAAATGACATATTTACGTAGGAGTATAAATACACCCTCTCTTTTTCCTTCAAAAAACTTAAAATCCGGTAATAGAGGGGGAAAAAAACATGCGTAAAGAAACAAGTTAGAAGAAAGAATGAAATACATTCCCAAACTGTGAAAAATGACTGTAAGTATTCAGAGGAAGGGGTATCCCTTTGCTCTGGTAGATTTGGGAAAGCCTTGGAAATGAGGGTGGCCTCTGAAGGGTTCCTCAGAATACCTGTGGTTCAGAGTCTGTGGAGATGGGAGAAAGAGGGATCTGCATGTGCACAGAGGGAGGAGGCCGTGAAAGAGGAGAGGAGAGGTCTGTGAGGAGACACGTTGGAAAATGAAGATGAGGTAGGCAGTGGAACTGGATTAAAAAATTCTTGGGAACTCCTGAGGCTTTCTGCTTGGTATGAAGGATCACTCAACCAACAGAGCCTGCATTTTCTTTTTTTAATCTAAAGAGAAAAACTGCTTCAGTTCATAGACTAAGTAAATGAAAAGTGACTTCAGATTTACATTTCCATCAGAATCTTTCTCAATCTAATAATTTTAAGAAGTAATTTTATTTATTTATTTATTTTTTTAAAGATTTTATTTATTTATGTGACAGAGAGACAGCCAGCGAGAGCGGGAACACAGCAGGGGAGTGAGAGAGGAAGAAGCAGGCTCCCAGCGGAGAAGCCCAATGTGGGACTCGATCCCAGAACGCCGGGATCACGCCCTGAGCCGAAGGCAGACGCTTTAACGACTGCGCTACCCAGGAGCCCTAAGAAGTAATTTTAAGTTGCAACACTGTTTCTCAGTTCTATTCGGGCTTTTTATAGTTTCACTAAAATACTGCTATCTGTAATCTCTCTTGTGCTTTGAAACTATTTTTCTTTCTCCTTGTGGTACTACTGGGGGAAAGACTTTATTTTCTTTCTAGTTTTATTCTGCTTAAAGTCAATAGATCCCATTTACATTCTGCAATTTTATCAAACCTCGTAAAGTATTTTTTAGGTGGGGATTTGAAGATAGAATTAAATACATGCTTTGGAAGAGAGATTTCTAGAGCTTTTTAAAAGATTTTAAATATCTTAAAAGTTTCATGAGCATACTGTTTTTGTTTAAGTCCCATGATTTGGAAACAGATCAGAGAACTGTTATAAACATGACCATTTCTCAACAAAAATGAGCTTATTAAAGTATTTTCCTTATAATTTTATAGTCAAAATTACCTTTCAGAATTTATGTGGTATTTCTTTTTATAGGCCCATTTTTATTATTTAATCTCTTTTTGTGAGACATACATCTTGCTAGGGACATTCTCAGCTGTAAGATCAAATGCTTAGAAAATCTAAAGTGGCATGCGGAGTAAGGTATTTTGTTCAATTTTATATACGCAGTTCTTGAAAGCTTTTTTTTTAAAACTACAAGGGAATATGACACCCTGAGGGGTCTAATTTTCTTTGTCATCCACCTGAATAACTTCAATTAACATTAATACACATGCTAGCATGTCTGCTCTGAATATGTAAAAGAAAGTAGTAAATGCTGGGATTGAAGGAAAAATCTGATTAGTTAAATAATACACTGAGCAATGTCATTAAGTAGGCCAGCTCTCATTAGGAGAATTGTTCTTCACTGAATCAAATACCATAATTAAAACATTAACAACTCAAAAAAAATCTTAGTTTTTCCATTCAATTAAAGAGAAAAAAAAAAGAACACGTGCCACTAAAAATGTAATTGCATTGTAGTAGAGCAGGATTGGTTTGAAATCATTATAAAAACTTAGGATTCAAAAATCGTATGGAATAAATTTCCTAATATATTTTATGCATAATATTTCTCCTTGTAACAATTTTTTCCTAGTCAACAGAAAAATATTGCATTAATAAATGAGATATAGTCATATTGTAATGCTTTCTTTCCTTTTAAATCATTACTGCTTTGATAACAAGTGGTTGAGAATATGGAACTCAGATAATAGTTTCTTATCTGCTGTGGAAAGCAGTGTCATTTTGAGAATAGTGGGTAACTTTTAAAGGTCACCTTGTGTATACTGTCATTTTCATTAACAGTACTTTTCTCTGCAAATCTGACGACAGATGGAAAGATACTTAAACCTTTTGGAATTACCTTCCATAAAAAGGAAACACTAGCATAAGACCGATTAAGTGAAATTTATTTATTTTTTATTTTCATTTTGTTTTTACTTTAGTCAGTTATACAAAATTAAAAACATTAATCCAGAGACTAAGGAAAACATAATCAAGCAAGATGTTATTTTGTATACTTTAGCATTATTATTTTTTAAAATTTTAGTTAGCTAATGGTATTTTAGTAAATCTGTATATAGATTATCTCAGTTTGAGGTTGCCTTCTTTAGGAAGGAAAACTGTAGTGAAGGTCAAGTTCTTCTTCATTAGCAAATGGAATCAAAAAGTTACATTTTCATGGATAGGAACTGGAAATAGAGCTGGCTTCAGAGGCTTCAAACCTGTGTAGTCACACAGGGTCTTATGCTTAGAAGGCTCTTGCACTTAGTTTAATGTCTGCTGTTGAAATTCTTAATTTTGAACAAAGTGTTCTACATTTTCATTTTGCACTGAGCCTTGCAAATTATGTAGCTGGTTCTGCCTGGAAACAGGATTTTTTTACATGCTGTTGGCTGGTTTAAAACTAGTCTATAGTAACACAAATAATTGTTGACTCTTCTTCCAATTTTTATACTAATAAAAGTCAGTCTATTTACACATAAATTATTCACTGGTGATTTGAAGTTTATTTTGTAACGTGCTGCAAATGTCAGTTTGAAAAAGTTAGCCAAGCAAAAAGGAGACACATATTTTCAGATGACATTTTGGTCACAGACCCCGTTCAGGGTCTTTAAAACTTTATTCACATCCTATAGGGGTTGGGGAAAGACAATATGAAGAATCTAGTTTGAAAACGTGGACATGACAAAACATTTTTATGATAAAATTGCATTAAAATATTGATTTCTGACTATGTCCTGAATAATTGGTATTTGGAAATGTATTAAAGCCTCCCTCACCTTCCCAACAAACAGAAACTGTATTAACAACTGTATCACTCAAACCAGGAAGTCCTTAAATTAAGAGTGTTTTAAAGCCCTGTTAGGAATTATTGACATCTAATACCCAAAGTGACAACCCAATTCACTTCCCCTGAGGGGGAAAAAAGAGCAATCTGGAAACCTTGGGAAAAATAAGTGTGATAACTTGATGCTGAATCATTTCAACATTGATGAATCCAGCCTACTGCCTCTAACAGATAAGTAGTAAACCATTTCTAAGATGGCTCTTCCCAAACAATAAAAGCACACCCTTAAACCTGACATTTCCACAGTGATGAATCTTAGATGAAATCATATGAAATGTCAAAATAAAGACAGAAAAAAATCAATAGTTGTGCTGATGAAGCTATGTAAGGTCAATAGTTTCATAATGTTTGTGACAGGCCACCCATGTTTTTTGTGTGACAATATTTTTTAATGTGCAATAACTCCAAAGCACTGAAAATTAATTTTTGAGATGGAATTACCTCTTGACAAGGATATAATTAAATTCATACTTTCCCCCCCTGAGAACACAGAATGATGTGGTAAATAAGCTGCCCCTTCAAGGTCAGAATTATGTTAGTTTTGTAAGCCCAGAAAAAAGAAGCATCCCTTGGGTCCAAAGGAGTGTCACTTGTCTCTCTCCTTCCCAATTCTCAGCCATGGGTCAGCAAAATCACAGACTATGCTGGATGCTCTTCCATACCTCCTACAAACATATCTACTTGAAGGGGGTAAGTACCATGCAGTTGAACAGGAATACAGATTTTGGACAAGTTTTGGGTGAGTTTCCCTGAGTTTTTTAAAGAGGAAGGGTGATAACATGTTTCTTATCACGATAATTTTACTCACTGTCTCTCTAAGGAAAAGATCCAAACCTTTACTCCACTCTAGAGAAAACCCAATAGATTCACCAGCAGAAGGTTAGCAATTTAGTATATTTCAGAGGCCACATTCTATTTCTTCATGATTTGCCTTCTATTTTGTAACTTCTATTAAGTTTGACAGAGAAAGGAAAGAAAATTACTCTTCTTTATACTGGAGAGTTACTCCAGTATAACTCTTCTTTATTGTTTAAAATGCATCCATTTAAATGCGGAATAGAAATCATTACAAATGCCCATTCTTAGTTAATCTGAGATTAAGTTTTCTAATGAAATTTGTTTTACTAAATATTTCTGTGTTCTCCATTCTGAAATTAGATAACATTTTATTTCCTGAGGGTGTGTGGTTAAGATTATTATAAACCAATGCCAATTTTGAAACAAAATGACAATGGTAGAGAAAAAGAAATAGAAAAGGAAAGGATGTGAATGTGTGTGTGTTGGGGGGGGAAGACTAAGCAAATCTCTTCTTGATTTTAGAGAAAGTTTTTAAAATGAAATTTTGTGAAAACGGATTGATGTCCCATAGTTGTCAAAAGTTTTCAAATAATTAACTGCTTGTTCAAATATTGAAACAACCCCTAAAATCATGACAGAACTAGTGGCGTCACATTTTGTATTTTGTTTAAAACTTTTAATTGTCTCATTACTTTTTACCTAATAAAATGTAGTTTGTCTTTAGTCCAGCTCAGGATATAAAAATACTTTAATATTTTTTAAAAATTATAGCCTTTACATATGAAATATTTTCCTGTTTTAAAAATGTAAAGCAGTATGAGGGGCCCTGGAAGATGGCAGTGGAGTAGGAGGACCCTAGGCTTGTCTCATCCCATGGATACAACTAGATAACTGTGAAATCATCCTAAATCCCTAGAAATCAATCTGAGGATTGACAAAACAAACTATGTAACTAAAGGTAGAAAAGAAGCCACATCGAAGAAGGTAGGAAGTGTAGAGACAACATCTGGAGGGAAATGGATCAGGGCTGCTGTGGCAGGAGGGAGCTGTGGTCACAGGGAAGGGCAAGAAATAGACTAGTACATAGGGGAGCACACACAGAAGGTGAATCCCCATAGCAATTGGCTTGGAAAGCAAGAGGGGCTGAATTTTGTGAGTTCTTGCAACCAGGGCAGCTGAAAGCCTCGAGTTTTGAAGGTTAGTGGGCCTGGGTGGGACAGAGCCCAGAGGGCACTGGAGCTATTCTTGGAGACAAGGTAGAGCAAACAGTCTGTGGACATACAGTGTGGAAACAGTGATCTGAAGACAGCCTGGAACACACAGTGGAGAGGTTATTTACTCATCTTGGAATGTGTTCCAGAGAGGCAGCTTCACAGAAAGACCCCTCTGGAAACAAAGGAACTGGCAGGTGCCATTTCCCTCCCCCCACCCCTCAGCATAAGCACAGGACCACCTGCAGGAACCAGTACAGTGCTGACACTCCCTACCAAACTTGCTTACACCAAGCTCCACTCTGTCATATTCTGGTGGAACAGCCCTTCCTAGCCATACTTGCCTGAGTCTCAGTGTGGTGGGCTCCTTCCACCAAAAGACAGGTCTGAGCCCCTGCTAACACCATGTCTCATGGCCTGAGAGTTTTGCAGGGCCTTGGTTCTGGCAGTATTGGCAACAGGTCTCATTTCACAAGCGGATCAGAAGACACCCAGTTAAAATTCATTACATTCAGGCCAGGGACCAAACACTCCCTACAACAAGCAAAGAGAACCTTTGCAGATAACTGGCCTGAAAAAGTGGCCAGGACAAAACAGGAGAGCACACGCAGCACACATTGGAACAAGGCCCTGGGAAACAGGGGGTGCTACACAGTAGGGCACTACAGGATCTCTTCTTCATAAGACCATTACCCACAAGAACAGGAGATGCAGCTGAGTTTCCTAACACAGAGAAGCAGGAACAGACATTTACACAAAATGAGAAGACAGGAATTTGTCCCAAATGAAAGAACGGGACAAGGCCATAGCCAGAGCCCTATGTGAAACAGATATAATTAACATACCTGATAGAGAATTTAAAGTAATAATCATAAAGATACCCACTGGATTTGAGAAAAGAGTGGAAGGCACCACTGAGACTCATAACACAGAGCTAAGGAATAACATAGTAGAGATAAAGGGCTCAATAAATGAAATAAGAAATATGCTTGATGGACTGAACAGCAGGCTGGAAGAAACAGAGGAATGAATTAATGACCTAAAAGACAGAGTAATGAAAAGTAATCAAGCTGAACGAAAGAGAGAAAAAAGAATTATGCAAAATGAGAACAGACTCAGTGACTCCATCAGATATAATAACATTAATATTATAAAAGTTCCAACAGAAGAGGAGACAAAAGGGGGAAGAAAATTTATTTGAAGAAATAATAACTGAAAACTTCCTTAATCTGGGGAAGGAAACAGATATACTGATCCAGGAGGAAGGATAACCCCCAACAAAGTCAACAAAAGCAGATCCGCACCAAACCATATTGTAATTAAATTGAAAAAATATAGTGATAAAGAAAAAAAATTAAAAACTCTAAAAGCAGCAAGACAGAAGAAGGCAGTAACATACAAGGGAAACTCCATGAGGCTATCAGTAAATTTTTCAGCAGAAACTTTCCAAGCCAGAAGGGAGTAGCATAGTATATTCACAGTGCTGAATGGGAAAAATCTGCAGCCAAGAATACTCTATCCAGCAAGGCTACCACTCAGAATAGAAAGAGAGATAAAAAGTTTCCCAGACAAAAACTAAAGGAGTTTGTGGCCACTAAACCAGCCCCACAAGTAATATTAAAGGGGACTCTTTGAGTGGAAAAGGAAGACCAAAAGCAACAGTATGAAGTTAGGAAACACAAAAGCAGTAAAAATGAGTATTTGTGTAAAAACTGTAGTCAAGGAACTCACACAATAAAAGGATGTAAAATATGACACCATATACCCAAAATGTGGGGAGGAGAGGAATAAAAAATAGATTCATATTTAAATGGCCATCAACTTAAGATAGACTGCTACATGCAGAAGACATTATATACAAACTTAATGGTAACTACAAATCAAAAACCACTAATAAATATGTAGAGACTATCATTCTTACAATAATGAGAAAACACAAGTTAAATAAGTTATAGTTTTAATATATGCATTTAAGATTTTAATATGTGCATTAATACGTGCATTGAAAATGTTTAGAACTGAATAGTAATGGAAATTTATAAACTGTAATGAAAGCAGTGCTTAGAATAAAATTTATAGTAGAAAAGAGAGTATTAAAAAATGATTTAAGCTTCAATGCAAGAACCATCAACAAAAATAAAAGCACATGGGGTGCCTGGGTGGCACAGCGGTTAAGCGTCTGCCTTCCGCTCAGGGCGTGATCCCGGCGTTATGGGATCGAGCCCCACATAGGGCTCCTCCGCTATGAGCCTGCTTCTTCCTCTCCCACTCCCCCTGCTTGTGTTCCCTCTCTCGCTGGCTGTCTCTATCTCTGTCGAATAAATAAATAAAATCTTAAAAAAAAAAAAATAAAAACACATTATTCCCAAGGAAAGAGAAAGGATTACAGATATAAACAGATATAAATGACATAAAAAAACAAATAATTGATTTTTACTAAGCCCAAACTACTGTAGTACTTAAAAAAAAAGAAAACCCTAGCTAATCCCCTAGCAATATTAAGATAATCCACCCCCACACAAATTACTAATTGCTGAATTACAGATCCTTTGAGCACAATAGATATTTTGAACAACTTTCTGCCAATAATTTCCACCCCCACACAAATTACTAATTGCTGAATTATAGACCCTCCAAGCACAACAGATATTTTGAACAACTTTCTGCCAATAATTTCCACCCCCACACAAATTACTAATTGCTGAATTACAGATCCTTCAAGCACAATAGATATTTTGAATAACTTTCTGCTGATAATTTGACAATTTAGGAGAAATGGAAAAAATGTCTTGAAAAACATAACCTTGAAATAGTCACAAGAAGATACAGAATGGTTAACTAATTCTATACATGTTTATATAAATAAATTCTCATTTAAAGATATCCACAAGGAAATCTCTAGGACCATATGGCATCACTGGAGAGTTCTACCAAATATAAATGACAACAACAAGACCAAAATGAAAACTCTTTCAGAATAGAGAGAATGATGAAACACTTCCCAAATGGCTTTACGTGGCTAGTACAATTATTTTATCAAAATCTGACAAAGACGTTCTAAGAAAAGAAATTTAGAGACCAGAATTCTGCCTGAATAAAAATGTAAAGATCTTCAACAAAATTTTAGCAAATATTAGCCAGAGATAAATACAAATAATAATATATCACAACTAACTGGGGTTTATCTCTGAAATGAAAGGTTGGTTTAGCAGTCAAAAATCAGTAATGCAAGGTAAAGGTTCAAAATTGGTCATTGGCAATGGAATAAAGGAGAAAAAAACTCATATCATAGAGGCAGAAAAAGAAAGCGATAAAATTCCACACCATTTATTTAAAAATGCAAACTTTTCAGACAATCTATGCATAGGAAGAAACTTCTTCAATCTAATAGGGGTAAGCACAAAAATTATATAACTAATATGATACTTAACAGTGATGTCTCTCCACCTCCCCCAAATCAGGACCATAACATGGATGTCTACTATCACCATCTATTCTGTATTTTATTGAGGTCCTAGGCCCTGTAATATGGCATTAAAAAAAGAAATAAAATACATAAACATAGAAAGGAAGAGGTCAACCTATCTTTATTTGCAGATATGATTGTGTATATGGGTGGAAATGTGTTCTTTCAAATTTTAGAACTTACAAGTGAATTTAGCAAAGTTGTAGGATACAAGGTCCGTGTATAAAAAACCATTTGTATTTCTATATAATGGCAAAAAGAACTGGAAAAAAATTAGATAGGACTAAATTAAATGAAAAATGTAAAAGACCTCAACATTGAATCTACAAAATATTGCCAAGATAAATTCAAGTCTAAATATATGGAGAGAGGGGTGCCTGGGTGGCATAGCGGTTAAAAGTCTGCCTTCGGCTCAGGGCGTGATCCCGGCGTTATGGGATTGAGCCCCACATCAGGCTCCTCCACTATGAGCCTGCTTCTTCCTCTCCCACTCCCCCTGCCTGTGTTCCCCCTCTCACTGGCTGTCTCTATCCTGCTGAATAAATAAATAAAATCTTAAAAAATAAAAAAAAAAATAATAAATAAATAAATAAATGGAGAGAGACCAGAGTCACTGAAATTCTCTGATAATGGTTAATTCAACATGTCAACTTCACTAAGCTAAAGGATGTGCACTTAGTGGGTAAAACATTAACCCTGGGTGTGTCAGTCAGGGTGTTTCTGGAAGAGGTTAGCATTTGATTTAGTAGACCAAGTAGAGCTATCAGTCCTCACCATTGTGGGTGGATACCATCTAATCCATTGAGAGCTTTAATAGAGCAAAAACAAAGAACAAATGTTCTCTCCCTTCTTGAGCTGGGAGGCCATCTTTTCCTGCCGTCAGACATTGGATTCAGTAGTTCTCAAGCCTTCTGACTCTGGTACTTACACTAGTGTCTCCCTAAGCTCAGGTCTTTGGTCTTGGACTGAATTATGCCACTGGCTTTTTTGGTTCTCCAGCTTGCAGGCAGCAGATTGTGGAACTTCTTAACCAGGTGAGCCACCTCCTATAACAAATGTCCTCTTTACAAGTCTCTATATAGCCCACTAGTTTCAGTTTCTCTGAAGAACCCTGACTAATACAACTCAATATTATTAAGATGTTTATTTTCTCCAAATTGATTTGTAGGCCCAATGTATTCCCATTCAAAATCTTAGTGAGCATCTTTTATTTTTGTAGAAATTGATAAACTTATTTTAAAACAGATATAAAAATGCAAAGGACCTAGACTAGCCAAGTTAATCTTGAAAAAGAACAAAGATTGTGAAACATTCCATCAGATTTCATAACTTATAATAAAGCTACAATAATAAGTCTGTGTGGTACTGGCATAAGGAAAGACAAACCAATGAAACAGTTCAAATACAATTTAGTCATTTGGATTTTTAAATATCTTGGAAGTTGTCAATGCAATCAAAAAGGGGAAGGAAACTCTTTTCACTAAACCATGCAGAAGCAATCTGATACCTGTATGGAAACCACAAAAAAATTAAAAAATAAACATTGACCCAGAACGGATATCAATTTTATTTGGTGAAAGCATCATCTAAATGATAATTGAGTACAACTGGCTGTGTATGATTAAGTCTTCAGAGAAATTAGAGCAGCCAGAGACAATTATGAGAACCTGAGGAAGACACACAGATTGGAGAGGGAACTTATATAGAGTGTGTTTCAAAAATATATTTGAAAGTGTGCTTAGAATCATCCATTTTTAACCACTTTATCCCAGAGAAAAGTGACTTTGGTTGCTAGAGCTCCCATCATTAAGAAATGGAGACCATATGTTGTCAACACTCCTATGTTTCAGCATGGAAAAGAAGAATAGATTTTCCTAGTTTTGGTACTTCAGCATCCAAGCTTGCAAAGGCATCCAATTCACCAGAGTTGGGAGGAGAGCTGGTGCCATTGCACTGGATACCACCACTCTTTTCGTCTAGATTGCTCATCCAGTTGCTCAAGCTGTCTCCAGGGGAAAACAGAGAGGAAGCAGACACTTTACATGAAAAATACCAAGGTTAGCTATGCATAGAACATAGATTTTTGTAATGGTCATGGGACTATACAGATGGATCTCAGAGAAAGATTGACAAAGTTACTACTTTGACCATAGCAAAGAGAAACAATAAATAATTATGGGAGATTTCTATGTTTAAACTCTTCTTGGACACTTCGTAGGATCAAAAAGAGTACAGCAAATTAAGTTGTATTCTAGTCTGGAGAGAATACATAAAAATAATCTGTTGAAGATAAGTATTTGTTGAGGACTTTACTTGAAGGGCATGTCAATGCTCTGCTTTTCCTTTAAGATACTGATTTCAAATTTACCAAGAGTAGCAGTAACAACCAAGGTAGTGTGATCAGAGTCATATTTTGATAAAGTATTAATTTTTGGAGCAACACTGATTATCAGATTATACATGCTGTTCTCGAATCCCCACAGGAAGAAATAATATTGAGCCTTCAAGTTATCCAAGACTTGGTTATATTTCATGAAGGTCATTTTCATTTCAGCTTCCTCCTTTCAAACTTTTCAATGGTTCTCTTATAAATTTTACCACATTTGAGATTAGGTGGTCAGTTGTGGCTTGCTTTTTCCAGACTGAGAGCTCATCCTTTCCAAGTTGATGTATAAGCTTTCATGACACCCACTGCCTCCTAGCAAACCAACTGTGAGAAAGTATTCTCTTTACTGAATAAACTTGGAGTTGAGTTTTTTGACATTTACAATATAAACACTTGTGATATGGTACTGAAAAAGTAGGGAGGGATAGATTTTATAGAGTCCTCAGAAGAAAGTAGGGTGGGGTTAAGAAGTTTGGCTTATCCTAAAATGAAGAGTTGCCAAAGTCTTTTGACCAGAAAAATTACATGACTAATCTGTTCTCTGAAGATTTATTAATGGCCTTTGGAATAAATAATAGTTTTCAAAAGTAAAATGTGAAGTTATTATTTGATAGTTCAGTGACTTATGGTAGTTACTGTAAACAGTTAAACCAATGACTTTTAAAAAATGCTAATCTCTTTATTTTGTTGTATTGTTAAGGTGCTTACTAGTAGCATTTTGTTTGTTCATCATAGATTTTATAAGACATTTTCCCCAAGGGTTTCTTTTGTCAAAATATGTTTGCTGATTCTACCTCTTTCTGAGAACTTATACTGAGTATTATTGAAATTATACTAAAAATTATCATCTAATTAGTGCAGTAGTTCTGGGAATAAGGAAATAAAAAGAGATAATTAAATACATAAGAAGTGCTTGAATATGTTTCCAACAAAATAGCAATTCTTAAATTACTTCAGCACCTATTTTTAGTGTATAGATAATAGATACTTGATTTCTGTTATAAAAGTATTTTCTAAGTAAAATAAGAAATTTTCACATTAGAGTTTTACACTTTAGATGTAAATGCTTAGTACTTATTACTAAATATTTTGTATTTAGTTTTAAAGTTATTAAATTATTTTAATAACTACATTTGAATCATTGAAAAGTCTATTGTACAATACCATACCAATCATACAGATTGGGAAACTAATAGTGTTTCGCCTAACTTCATATAGACAAGTACACAAGGATATTACTAAATTGTCCAGTACTCTTTCTAATAAATTATGATACTGTCAGGTGAAAATAAATCTTTAAATATTTTTATGTTTTTATATGACATAGAGTAGTCAGACTGTGTTTTGTTAGAAATATTAAGAGTATTTTTGTAATACACGTTATATAGTCAATCAAAACTTCCTCTAGCTTTCTTCATAGTTTCTGAAGTGAATGTCCAAAAATTATATACAAAATAATAATCACCTATAAATCAACTACGCAAGGACTATTACAATTGTTTTTAATTTTGCCATACAAAATAACAAAAGCAAAATGTCAAAAAAATAAGTGGCAGATATAATTTTGCATACTGATTTTTTTTTAAAGATTATTTGAGAGAGAGAAAGCACGTGCAAGTGGGGGGAGGGGCAGAGGGAGAGAAAGAATCCCAAGCAGACTCACTGCTGAGCATGAAGCCTGACTCAGAATGGATTCCACAATGCATGAGATTATGATCTGAGCTGAAATGATGAGTGGGATGCTTAACTGACTGAGCCACCCAGACACCCCTAATTTTGCATACTGATTTAAGCTCACATATTTTGAAACAAATCACAAAGTTAATTTCCATTTCACTGTAAGTTCTTTCTGAATTTATGGGTCTGAAATAGTCAAACTATTGTGCTTCACAGTTCAGAATCATTCACTGAGTACACATGAGAAGCCAGGCTGTAGATTCAAATAATGAATAATTGCTATTTATAAATTATTAATATTGCAGCAAGTGAGTTACACATTCAAAGTAACAATTATAAAACAGTGAAATAACTTCTGGAGTGGAGGTTTGTATACAATATAGCAGAGTTCATAGGAGTGTTCATTTTATTTTTCCATGTGGATCAGTGAAGATAACACAAAGTCAAGCTTGAGCTGGGTTTTGAAAGATGCAAAGAAGTTAACAGAGGGATAAGACGGTGAAAGGGATTCTGTGGAAAAACAATAGATACATGAAATAGCAATGAAATTATCTGAAGTAATGTCAAATTTCTTCTGTGTTACTAGCTTGTAAAATACAAGGGATGGAAGAACAATCAAATCGTAGAAAGCTAATAGATTTTGGAGTACCTGCTTTTTTTTTATAGGTGATAGGTTTCTACTGAAAGCTTTTTAAAAATGTTATTTGAAGGCTAGAATTTCACATTGGCAGTTTTGAAAGGGATAAGTTTTGAGGGGAACAAGAATGGAAAAAGGGATTATAGTTTATTATCATAATTATAGAAATGAGACTTGAACTAAGGTAATGAGTAGCTTTAGCAAGGGAGAAGGCCAGGACATATTTAAAGACCACAATTTATAAAATTATAAAGAGGTAGAAATTTACAGGTTAATGGTACCAAGAATAAAAACAAGGAGTTGAAGATGAATCCCAAGTTTCCAGTTTTGGTGTATAGTGGTAAAAGCAACAAAGAAAAGGGTATCCAGAATACATACATTCCCCAAATTATTTATTTTTACTCCAGTATTTTACATAAATAAGTCTTAAATTTTTATGTAGTCATCTCTATTTGGTTTTTTTAAATCACAGACATTTCATCTACTTCAAGAAGTTTTGACAAGTGTTTAATTCTATTTTCAATAATTTAATATATATAAAGGTAATTATTTTAATCAGGGTTCTCCAGAAGAGAGAACCAATACGATACATATTGGTTCTCTCTTCAACAGAAGAATGAGATTTACTTTAAGCAGCAGTCTCACATGATTTTGGGTCTAGCAAGTCTGAAATTGTTAGGGCACCCAGGTAGGCCGGACATTCAGGAAAAAGTTGATATTGTAGTCTTGAAGGGAAGTCCTTCTTTGGGACACTTCAGTCTTTGCTCTTAAGTCTCTCGGCTGACTGGATGAGACCCATCCACATTATGGAGGGAAATGTGTTGTATTCAAAGTCTACTGATTTAAATGTTTATAATATCTAAAATATACCTTTGCAGCAACATCTAGACTGATGTTTGACTAAGCAAATGAACATCACAGCCTAGCCAAGTTGACACATAAAATTAACCATCACAGTTATATAGTTGTACTTTGCTTAAGCACAAATTACGACATATGATTATTTCCAGAATTGTTAATTGTTACAACAACATATTCTATTATTAACTTTCCTGGTCAATGGTGCTTTTTTTTTTTTTTTTAATCATGAGTTATCTTATAAATAATGGAGACTACAAATTTTGTTTTCACTGATGAAGCTTGCGCAAACACATACACGCCTGTGAGTGGGGTAGGGGCAGAGGGAGAGGGAGAATCTTAAGCAGGCTACATGCTCAGGGCTGAGCCCAATGTAGGGCTCTATCCCATGACCCTGAGATCATGACCTGAGCTGAAATCCAGAGTGGGACACTTGACTGAGCCAACAAGGTGCCCTTCATTGATCAATATATTTTTTAATCATTTAAAATTTTGTTTGAATTTCTCTATTTTGCAATATATACCTTATCCGAAATAGTAATTTATTTTTTTCAAAACTCCTTGTTTTTTTTTTTTTGCCCCTGTATTATTCCAGAGAAACTTCATAATTAATTTTCTATATTTTAAATAATGTTCTCTTTGGATTTGCATTGGAATTGCATCAAAATTCTAAATTAATTTGGAATTATCTTTATGATATTAGCTTTCCATCATTAAAATCTATTTTTTTAAGTTTTTATTTAAATTTCAGTTAGTTAACATAGAGTGTAATACTAGTTTCAGGTGTACAATCTAGCGATTCAACACTTCCATGCAACAACCAGGGCTCATCACAGAAAGTGCACTCCTTAATCCCCACCACCTATTTGATCCATCCCCCCAACCCACCTCTTTTCTGGTGACTATCAGTTTGTTCTCTATAGTTAAGAATCTGTTTCTTGGTTTGACCCTCCTTCTTTTCCCCCCTTCCTCATTTGTTTTGTTTCTTAAATTCCACATATTAGTGAACTCATATGGTATTTGTCTTTCTCTGACTGACTTGTTTTACTCAGCATAATATACTCTAGCTCTATCCATGTCATTGCAAATGGCAAGATTTCATTCTTTTAACATTAGAAAGGAACTTTCTTTAATGTTCTACAGGTCATTTCATTAACAAATGCTCATCCTTCTCTTCCTGGTTTTCTGTCCCTCCTTATCTCTTGGTTTTATTATTTTGGTGAATATTCCATTTAGTTCAACATTAATTTATATGAAAATCCTTATTTTTATCACATAAAAATTATAACATTTTTGCCTAATTTAATTATTTCCTGAAAAATCAGACTATATACTATTGGGCATATAGCCAAAAAAAAAAAAAAAAATTCAGGCATATATATTGCATGAATGCTTACTCTTTCTGAGTCCACAATATGACTTAAGCTAAAATCAACAATATTTCATTGCATATAGAAAGTTCTAAGATATTATGAGAAAATACCTTCTTCTCTTCAATGAGAAAGGTAACACATTCTCTGAGGAAAAAAAAAAAAAAAAAAGTAAGGCAATAGAACTTGCTGACTGAGTCTTTAATTTTCCAGGCAGATCAAACTGCCTGCCAACCAGAAATATTGTGGAGGTAAGCAATGTGATGTCACTTATGACATTTTATTTTTAAAATGTTGGTACCTATAATTAATGTCATAAGCCATTAGATATGATGCTTTCCTATGCTGAGACAATATACACTACTTAAAGGTAGTTGTCACTTTTGACAAGTGACTAAAAAGAATTGTCTGTGGTTAAAAATATCATTACTTAAGATCTCTGTGTAAAAATATGAACACTTAGGAAAATCTCTGTAGACAAAATAATACATAGCAGTTTAGAAACATTTTTTTTTAATTTTTAATATTGTATTATGACAAGAGCTGTTCATTTTTTTCTACATCTGACAGGTTTTGCAGAACAAAACAAAATTCAAAAATTAAAGTGTAGCATAACACTAAATTCCCTTTTTGCAAAGAGAATCATTAAATTGTACGTGTCACTGACAAAAAATGGCCCGAAATTATCAATAGCTCTTATTCCAAAATACTGTAGGAAAAGGAAACAGGCTCATTAACTAGCAGATGTTGAATTGATCAAACACACCCAATTCAACATGAACTGAGAGCAAGAAAAGTAGTTAATAATTCTCATTTTAAAATGACTTAATTGGCAAATGGAAGTAAAATTTGCTAATAAAAGTGATGAGGGAACAGAAGGCAAGCTGAGGACAAAGCAGAAGCATACACCCCACAACCTCCCCCAAACCCTGACATTCCTCAGGCACTCCTGGCTGCCCTAAAGCTAAGGAAAGGAAAAACAAATAGTTAACTATAAAAGAGATCACAATCCTGCAAGAACTGAGTCTCCCTCAGTTTGCACATGTCTTAGTGATTTACAAGAAAGAAGCTTTCTTATCAATAGTCTAACTTCCAGAGACTCGTAAATCAGTTTCCTGAAGCCCTAACATGACCCAGCCCTCCATAAAATTGAGGGAGGCTGAGGCAGAAGGAAATGTAAATAAAACTGAATTTCTTTTAGACCTGCAGCCCATTGATAAGGACTTGTGATAGCAGGAATGTAACATTCCTCCAAGAAGCTCCCAACTATCTTACTGTTAATGCTATACTAGAGGAAAAAACAACCTTAACTTGACAATGGTATCCTCTGGTATTCTGTGAATCTTCTTTAACTATGGTAAGTTCTTTCGGGAAACCTTCCTTTTCCCTTACCTCCCCCAAACCCATAGTATATGAGCCACCCCTTACAACCCCTGTGCAGCTCTTTCTGCCCATGGGTCCTGTCCCCACGCTTTAATAAACCACCATTTTGCACCAAAGACGCCTCAAGAACTTTTTCTTGGTTGTCAGCTCCAGACTCCACCCCACTGAACCTCACCTATATTCCCCAAACCCCATGAAAAGTATACTGGGAATATGCAAGTTACTAGTTATTTATTTCTACCACAAGTATTTATTATAACTTCCATGTTCATTGTCTACTAGGTGACATGATTCAAATGTAAGTCAAATAAGCAGCCGTGTTGCTCAATATATATATGAGTATCTGTAAGTATTATCAGACAAATATCAGGTTCATGGTGTTACAGAAAAATAAGCGAGAGACCAAGTGACACTCGGAGAAGTAGGAGAACTCGAATTTATTTTACGCTGGCCGACCCAGATGAGCTCCTGCTCCAAATTCTGGGCCCTGGGCAACGGAGTTACAGAGCTTTTATAGGGCACTGCAGGCAGTCAGGCTCCAAGGGCTATGCTGACTGCTGGTAGGTGGGTTTGCACTGGGGGAGTGCAGGCTGCTTTAGGCGGGAACAGCAGTGCAGGGAGCCTGTGGCGGGAAGCCTGTTTACAGAGGCAGAAAGGGCTGGTTATCTCTTGCTCGCGGTAGGGCTTCTGGTTATCTCTGGCTTATTGTTAGTAACTTTCCATCTTCTGGGGCCTTCTGGCCTGGGCCTGCTCTGGTCAACTTCCCTCTTCATTCCCCCTTTGGATGTCTTGTCTAACTTAGAATGGGCATTGATAATTACCATTGGGTGTCTTGCTGGTCTAGAGGTCTGTATTCAGTTATCAGCAGATTTTACAGAACAGACTCACGATACCTATACAGACTATGGCTAGAGCAATTTTCTGTGTCCAATTCCAGTCACCTGGGGCTGATTCAGCTAAACCTACAGAGAACACTGGGGTCACAAGTTCCACTATTATTACTGGTATAGGACGGCACTGGGACTTTAGTGTCCAAATGGTTCTCCGCTGAGTTCCTCAAGCTTCCACCATGCACTGACCAGTCAGCCTCCAGGTTTGCGACTGGAGCAAGGTTGTGGACTCCTTAACTGGGGGAGCCGCGGGTTTCCTTAGGATGTCAAGTTGGGCTGGAGGCCCTCTTGGTGGTTGTGGGTTGCTCAGTCGTCTTCTGGATCTTTAACTTGAGGGGGTCAGTCAGGTCCCAAGCTGTCTGCCAACCATCAGGGTCTGCAGGGGCCCTTGCCTTCTTCGAGGCTCTTTTTACCAGGAGGGCTGTTATGTGTTTGGCTAAAACCTTTGT
This sequence comes from Ursus americanus, assembly GCF_024610735.1. Classification (NCBI taxonomy): domain Eukaryota; kingdom Metazoa; phylum Chordata; class Mammalia; order Carnivora; family Ursidae; genus Ursus; species Ursus americanus. Next base: position 56,986,293 of record NC_142130.1, read on the forward strand.
TTACAATTGTGCCTCAAGAGGATAGATACACTATGAGGGATGAAATCCATCAAGAAGCCCTTCGAGGTCTAGCCTTAATAATATTCTAATTATAAGGAATCATTAGAAAGTGGGAGGAGACTTGTCAAGAGATAAGGGCATCCCCTAGTACATCATCCAACCCAATCATAAAGAAAGTGGAGTCATCCATTATTTCCATAAGCCCATAGTTAACCCTATTGAGTGGGGCATGCTCTGGCTTTTATGGAGTGATTTCATTGTCACAGCCACATAGAATTGGTCAAGATTCTAGCTAAGTTATACAATTGTTGGGGAATCAATCTGTTTTCCAGTTGTTTTAATAATCATATGCTCATGGGGTCCTGTTATTATCCCCACTGAATAAAAAGTACAAAGATTGTCTATATGAGCTATTGTGCAATTTTCTCTTAAATTTACCTCAAGTTGTCTAGCTTAGGTAAACAGCATTCAAAGACAATCAGAACCAGAATTTAGCATCCACAAAGGTGTGTTATTGAAACAAAATTTTTCTCTATAATAAGCCTCATTTCCAGAGGTAGCCAAATAAGACTAATTTGTTTGAAAAACAAGTCCAGTTTTAACAAATGGCATAATTATTTACATAAGCTCAGCAAGAATGATTGATTATGTACATCTTTTAGAATCTGCTTTGCTGGAACTTTCATAAGGAATCTCTAGGTTGAACTTTTTAGCAGCCTCTCCAGGCCAGAAGCCAAGTATTTGCCATCAGACATGCCTGCAATAACTGTAGATTTGGGTGGATTCCTCTTCATGAGGTCCCCAATATATCTTGAGGTTTCCTGCACCTGCCAGGAAGTGACATTCTTTACTCACCTGGTGAGGCTGCTAGAAACTCTGAAAGCAAGGTATCAGGCCAACATTTCCAAGGCGCGTTATGGCTCCACGTCTCATAAAGTCAACCTTAGTTCCTTAATGTGTTTGGTTATATCTGAGTCTGTGCGTGTCTCTCTAAAATATGACATTCCAGTCAAAGTTTTGGTAAAATAACCAATGTTTCCAGTGGTGTCCTGCTACAAGAACAGATTCTTATTGAACTTATGCAAACGACCAATGATTGCCATGGAAGAAAGAATACTTACTGAGACCTTTTGAATTTCAGAGGGTTCAGGTAGAGAGAAAAGTAAAATGCTTCAATTTGTTCAGAAATGAATACTTTATCATGTTTTTGTAAATCACAGGTATCTTAAGAGAAAGTTTCCTTAATCTGGAGGAGTAAACATCAGAGAACCAGCAATGTTTCAAACAAGAGTCACAATGCTATAATCATCTTTTTTAGTTCGTTTAGTCCCATGTTACTAATTCTGGTTTAGTTTGAATGCAGCTTCAGTTAGTTCTGGGAATTCTTACTCATTTCAGCTTTAATCTTAAAGATACTGAATACCTGTTTTTGTCCTAAAAATCCTCTATACGAACTTCCTTGAAGATGAAACTCATTTTGCAAGTCAATAAGAACAATTACAAATGACCCAAAAAAGCTCAGAAATGGACACTGCCAATGATCTGATATGAGAGTTCACCATGATATGATTGACAAGGAAACTCAGTTATTTTGTGACACACAACACTTCAATAGCCAGAACATGGAGTGGTGATCTTGTATTAGTACATTAAAACTTTAGGAACTGCACATTTCCTCCACAAAAATTATAGCACCCACCCAAATGAAAGCCAAGGCTTATCATTTGCTTAACAGTACTTCCCCAGTAACTTAGCATACCAAGTAAAAGGTCTAATGAGTTAAAGAGACTTCATTTACAATTTAAATCTTGGGAAGGTTTCTCAAAACCTAAATTCTAGCACATGCCCGAACAGGATTACAGATAACACAAAACTCACTTTATTTTATCAAGGTGACAATAAGAGATTTTAGAAGCAATAAGAGATTTTAGAAGCAATAAGAGATTTTAGAAGCAAATAATGTAGGGTTCTATAGTTGTTAGTAAAACTTAATTTATTTTAATCTTAACCTGTCCTGACCACACCTAAAATTTCATTCCAAAGTTTTTTTAACAGATCTTCTACAACTTTCTTTGCATTTAGACCCTGTCCCAAGCCATTTCTTTTAAACAACCAGTCTCATTTAGGACAAAATTACCTTCTTTTACCTTTAACAAAAGTGCATTCCCATGTATCTTCTACTTTTCTACATACAGAGTTGTTTTCCTTATTTCCATCAGTCTCAATTATATTTAGCGAAATTTTGCACTCTTAGAAACCTTAGTCTCCAGTGAAGACTAAGTAGTAACTGATGAGGGAACAGAAGGCAAGCTGAGGACAAAGCAGAAACTGACACCCGAACCCACCCCGCCATGGGATGTACGTGACATTCCTCAGGCACTCCTAGCTGCCCTAAAGGAAAAAGAAACAGTTAACCTATAGAGACCACAATCCTGCAAGACTTGAGTCTCCCTCAGTTTACATTTTAGCAGTCTACAAGGACAAAGCATTTCTATCAATAATCTAGCTTCCAGAAGGAAATGTAGATACAATTAAATGTCCTTATAATCTGCAGCCTCCAGGAAATTCCCAACTATCTTCATGTTAAGGCTTTACTAGAGGGGTAAACAACCTTAACAATAGCAAGGCCTCAGGTATCCTGTGAGTCTTCTTTAACATAAGTATTTTCTCAACCTCCCTTTTTCCTTACCTCCCCCAACCCCATAGTATATAATCAGCCACCCCTCACAACCTGGCGCAGCAGCTCTTTCTGCCCATGGGTCCTGTCCTCGTGCCTTACTAAACCACCATTTTGCACCAAAGACCTCTCAAGAATTCTTTCTTGGTTGTCGGCTCCGACTCCACCCCACTGAACCTCACCTATATCCCACAACCTCATCAGTAACCAGCTGTGAACTGTTAGATCAGAATTCTTTAGATGGCAAATTTATGAATTAACTAAGCACAAAACATGTTTACCAACAGACTTAAATATCCTTAGTTTCTTTGCAGTAACAAGTCAAAGCACAAACCTTTGTCTAGTTATCAATGATTTAGCACTTTATCCTACTTCGGAAAAGACCTAGATGACTAACGAATTTTATTTTAGTATCTTTTGCTAACAAATTGCAACATAGCTAACATGCGTCTATTTGGCCTTCAGTAAATCTCGGTAGAATAAAAATTTCACATTTAGTGCTGATAACTTAAAAGACATGTCTATCTTAGTAAAACTAACAAACTTAACTTAGTTTAAATACTGAATTATGTTCCACCTGGAGCCTCCCCACTGTCAATTTTTACCTGAGACACTGGTAGGGAAATCTGGAGTGGGTGGTTTTCGGTCCAGGGGGTGCTGTTCTCACTCCTTCACACTGAAGGGAGAAAGAGCCATGGTACCTGAGGCACTGAGGACGGTCTAGAAGCCAGTTGTGCAGGCCACACCCAAGGTGGTGCCCAAACAGAAGGGGGAGAGGGAGACAGAAGAGGCAGAGTGCTGCCAGAAAGCAGAGAAAGGGTTCCCGGTTTTAGAGCTCATCAGCTCCAACAGGAGCAGACGCCATGTTTCCCCGCCATCAAGGGGGAATAGGCAGTCCATGTCAGGCCCGAGAAGACAGGGAGTTTTCCCGAAACATAGGGAGTTTTGTCAGCTGCTTGGGAATATTCCTTAAAATCCCCGTTCCAGGGGACTAACCCCAGGTATCTCCAGTTACAGCCTTTAACCCAGGAAATGAGTGAGGGAGAAGCCCCCACATCTAGTAGGTGGGCAGTTTCCATTAGCCGCTTCTTCTTACTGGGTCTCCTCCTGGGCTCTGTGCTCTGACTGTCTTGCTGCTTTCTTTGCCTCTCTACTCACAATCCCTAAGGCTAAGCTACCAGTTTTTTTTTTTTTTTTTAATAATGTATTACTTGTAATTCATCAATTCAAACAATAACGGTAAAGTAAGTTGAGTTTTAACAAGTCCACAAATGGCATAAGATTATCACCACAATTAAGGTTAACTAATCTTAATAGAAACATGAAAAGTGTATTTCAATGGGTGTTATGATTGTCACACTCAGAGTGTGACATTCATAGAATATCATGGACTTTGAAGATAATTGGAAAATAGTATCAAACATTTTCTGGGGAGTTATTAAACATTAGATATTTGTCTAAGCAGTTAATAGAGATAATCTAATTTGAATCTTACAACTCTGTTATGTAAACACTACCTATATTTTGCAGATGAGGAACCAAGACACAAAAGGTTAGAAAAGTTGTTCAAGCCTCATCACTAGAAGTGGTTGAAACAAATTTTGAAACCAAGTTGCAGGATTCCAGAACCCATACTTTTCCTCCCTGTGTTTGAATCCATGCTTCAGATTATCAGATTTTTTTTTAACGCATTACTTATTTACTAGATGGCCAAAGTTACATTATTTAAACTCTACAAACATACATGGTGTTTTGGGAAATTAAATTAAAGTATATACTTAAGGGGCGCCTGGGTGGCACAGCGGCTGGGCGTCTGCCTTCGGCTCAGGGCGTGATCCCAGCGTTATGGGATTGAGCCCCACATCAGGCTCCTCCGCTATGAGCCTGCTTCTTCCTCTCCCACTCCCCCTGCTTGTGTTTCCTCTCTCTGGCTGTCTCTATCTCTGTCGAATAAATAAATAAAATCTTTAAAAAAAAATAAAGTATATACTTAACACACTCAACATAATGGCTGGTTTATCAGAGACACTCAGAACTCTTAGTCTCTTTCTTAAACTCAAGGATGAGAGCTCCTGTTATTTTACATTTTGTTTCAGTCTAGATTAAGTTTCCTGTGGGCTGTCAGAGCTGCTAAATCAGTCATCTCTTCACACACGCCACTTGGAAGAAGCAGGAATACTCTCATCCTGCAACTCTTGGGTCCTTTAAATACAGAGTGAGAGCCTCTCCCTGGTCTGTCTGTGCAGCAGCTCACTGTCAGCATCTCAGTGCAGTCTGACTGGCACAAGAGCCTGGAGTTCTCGATAATGCAAAGAGAGAAATGTCTGCACCCTGACTGACACTGATGGCAGGGGCTGCCACTCCCAGTGGGCTGTGACTTGGGCCACATGCAAACAGAGCATGCCAAAGGCTGAATCCATTTTGATGAAATCAGATTCTTTCCTCTATAGGAGGGTTCATTGGACTCATTTAAATTAGGTTGTAATTCTCATTAGAGCAAGTAGATCTTGGAAACTAACAATATTTTCACCACTCCTTTGAAATGCAATCAGCTATATAAGAATTTCATCCACAACTACTAAGTCACAATGTGACTTCCGGTCAGAAGTGCATTCTGCTGTGTTTTATTCTGATTTCTAAAACCGTTGTTTCACGTAGAGTCTTATTGACAATTAAAAGAAATATTTCCAAATCTTAGTTTCCTTCCCATCTATCATTTCCTTTTCTTTGCAGCTCAGCCTCAGGCCCCGAGTCAGAGGAGAATGGTAGTCCCCACGCTTCCTGACAGGCTCACTCTTGTCCCCACTGCTGCCTCTGCTGCTTCCTTAGAGCCTTAGGGCTCTTTACTTGGGTTACAAATATCCTACTCTCGCCCTTTCTATTAGCACAGAATGTGACTCACAGGGGCAGAGTTTGGGTTATCAGGAGCCAAGAATCAATATATGGTAATTGGACAGGGTGTCTGGGAGTCCCAACCATAATTTTGTAAATGACCTGGACAGTGGGTAGATCTTAGGGCACCCTCGGAGGGCCAGTCGACCCCAAAGGTGGCCCATTCCAGTTCACATACTGTGTGTAATTTTCCAGGAGACATTCTGATCGCATAGTCTCCTGAAAATCCCTTCTTAAAATTCTGAGCATACAGTCTAAGACTGTAGGTTTTGAAGAGCTTCCACCCCATGATGAACAGGGACTCTCTTGCCCGCCCTAAGTGCTCCCTCCTTGCCTCAGTGGCGCAAAGACAAACAAGTGTGTATGCCCCTCCAAGAAGAAACCAATCAGATGCTCGCCTGTCCGCTCTCCCAGAGAGCCATACTCTTAGCCATAGGGAGTCCATATAAATCCCAGACTGGCACCCAAAAGGGCTTGCCCTAGACTCTATGAGGTCACCACGGAAACAGGTCGGGGCCCACTCAGACTCTGTAGTCTCAAGACTGTGGAGCCACAAACACAAACAGGCCATTCATTCACTCATGCATTCACACAAAGTTATTATTACAGGACCTCCCTGCCTGGGAGGCCCCCGACCTGCGGAATTTCTTTTGGAAATTTCTTCCTGTTCCCCCCTTTCGGGAAGTTCCTGTCCTGTGGGACCTCCCCCTCTGAGAGGCCCCTCAACCTGTGGAATTCCTTTCGGAAATTCCTGGAAGGTGGCTGGGCTTCCCTATGCTCACTGGAGCAGGAACTGAATACAGATTCCCAGGATGCTTACCGAGTCCAGATGAGTTGCCCGGTGAGTTGGTCCATTTCTCCTTGGAGTCTGGCTGGGGCAAGACTGCCTGGAGGGTTGGAACTCTGGGGTGAAGGAGGACCTGGAACAGTGTCGGGTGGCACACCACTTCTGTTCAATCCCGAGTTCCTCCCTGCTCCGGTGCAGTCGAGCCACCTACCGGTGGCTCAAGGGGCCAGAACGGTTGGAATCTCGCTGGGGCCTCCAGAAATGTGGAAAAATAAGAATCAGACCGGCAAGAGACCAAGTGACACTCGGAGAAGTAGGAGAACTCGGATTTATTTTACGCTGGCGGACCCAGATGAGCTCCTGCTCCAAATTCTGGGCCCTGGGCAACGGAGTTACAGAGCTTTTATAGGGCACTGCAGGCAGTCAGGCTCCAAGGGCTATGCTGACTGCTGGTAGGTGGGTTTGCACTGGGGGAGTGCAGGCTGCTTTAGGCGGGAACAGCAGTGCAGGGAGCCTGTGGCGGGAAGCCTGTTTACAGAGGCAGAAAGGGCTGGTTATCTCTTGCTCGCCGTAGGGCTTCTGATTATCGCTAGCTGATTTTTAGTAACTTTCCATCTTCTGGGGCCTCCTGGCCTGGGTCTGCTCTGGTCAATTTCCCTCCTCAATAGTATAAGTTAAACTTTAATTTGTAGGATGATTTTTTTTTTTTTTTTTAGTGTTTTAAAGCATACTATGAGGTCATCTAAACAAAGATATGCATATCAGAGCTTTCATTTATTTAATAAATATTGATTAGTCATGTCAATATTAATAGGGAGAAAGATGTGAGCAGATTGTCAGGATATAGTGTGATAAGAGCAACAGATATAAATGGCTGCCAGTAGAGACTCTGGAATCAGACTGCCTGGGTTTGAAACCTGGCTCCAACACCTATGAGCTGTTTAACCATGATGGACAAGGTATTTATTCTTTCTCTGCCTCAGTTCCCTTACCTATTATACAGGAAAAATAGTATTTCATTTTGTGACAAAAAAGTAAATTTATATTTGTAAAGCAATTTGCACACTGTCTGACTCATAGTGAGGGCTATGTATTTGTTAAATTGATTAATATTAGACAATCAATAATCAAGGAGGTAATAATTAAGTCTGGTTGGTTATCATGTTGAATTCATTAGAAGACAAGCAGCAGGGAAATAGCAGGGGAGAACTTTCTTAATTATAGGATAAATAGGGAAAATAGAAAATAATTAAAGTTAAAACATGCTTCTTACCTAGCATTTATTATTCTTTTTTAAATACTCTGCCAAGATTGGATTATCTAAAAGTAGAGGGAGAGGATGGACATGAGGTCATTGCCAAGACTGGAGGCTGTTTCTAGGACTGCTATTTGGATCAACAAAAGGTGGAAATTAGAATCTCAAAGGCTGGGCAGGCTGGTTTAACTCACAGACATGGATTTTAGATGGCTAGGGGTCACATGCTATAAGAAGCATTGTATTTTCAGTGGGGCTTGATAAAAGGGAACACATCATTTCAGAGCTCTCATAGTATGTAATCTCTAGTAAAAATCTCACTGAGGCACATTCTAAATGCCATGATAAATTTGCAGAGAGGGTACTACTCTTTTTTTCATGTTGGCGTGCCTTGAGCGTGCAAGGTCATGCATCAAGCCTACTGTCATGTAACTCTCAATTCAAAACCATTTCCAAGCTTACACTGGCCTTCTTGCCCTAAACTTTGTCCCTCCCATAGCCCAAGCTCATCCAAATTCACTGTAGAATGCATCTCATAGAACAGTTCTGACTCTGCGAAATCTGATATTCAGAACTGCAAAATAAGGTATCAAAAGCTCTTGACACATCCCATTACTTGCTTGACATGTATCTTAAACATGTTCTTGAGTTACCATGTTTGACTTGCTGCCTACCATATGTGTGTGTGTGGAAGTATGTTCAAGTTTTGTGTGTGGGGAGGGGGAGTGAAAGTGATCATCTGTGTGGTGGGTACGGGTGATTAGAGGAGAATGATTAAATCAAGTGTAATGTCTGACAATGTTACCATCCTTTATCCAGGATACCCACAAACTTTCTGTCTTCATTTAAATTATAATTATTTTTGAAATTCATGGTTGTTTTCAATGTAGGCAGATATAATAAAGCTTCAAGTGCTGCAGTAACCCTTCGTATTGGTGTTAACCCAATCCATGATCTGAAAAATTCTTGGTGTAATTTTTCTCCATTTATTTTAGATTTTTGCAATAAAAGACTATCATGATACAGAGAATAATAAAGAAAAATGTTAAAGATTGAATTTATATCTAATCTTCTCCAAAGTTATGCATGTTGGTCATCCTTAATTTCAACTCTTGAGGTTTTATCTGATTTGAAATGTTCTTCTGAATACTCGGAGTGCAAAATGTTGTATATGTAGTGATGGAATCCTAATTTTCCTATTATAATGTAAGAATGAAACAGGTGGCTAATAAATTATCCAAGGTTATGCAGTCAATTATTTACTAGATTCAGTTCCCTAAAGGCCATGTGTTCCTTATGAAATATGTTGAATAAAAGATTTCTTTTCCAACCTAGGCACAACTTAAAAGTCAAATTGATAATTGCTATTCTGGGTTTCAAGGAATCTATGTGTGATTTGGCAATTTATTTGGAGAAAAAATTCCCTGAGATAAATTTTCCTTTTAAATAGAAAAAAATATAAAACCATACACAATTGACCCTTGACAACATGAGTTTGAATTCCACAGGTTCACTTATACACTGATTTTTTTTGATAAATACAATACAGCATTGTAAAAGTATTTTCCTTATGATTTTTTAAATAACATTTTCTTCTCTTTAGCTTACTTTATCATAAAAATACAGTATACAATAGGTATAACATACAAAATACTTGTCCTAGTTGGCAGTAGGTTAATGGTTAAATTTGGGGGGAGTCAAAAGTTATATGTGGATTTTCAACCCTATGGGGGTTCAGAACCCCTAGCCCCTTTGTTGTTCAAGGGTCAACTCTACATAGTTTTTTAAGTCATACAAATATACTACATCATGGGCTTTGTCTCCTCTGATCTCCCTATAATGTCTTTAATGCCAATGCACACTCGGTGCTCTTAAAACAGCCTTTCTGATAAAAATAAACAACAACAAGAAAAATGCTCATCTACTCTTCTCAAAGGGCTACTTCAGGTCTCTTATGAAGCTCTGTAATATGAAAAGATCCTTCCACCTTAAATGTAAACAAAATCTCTCTCATTTATTCCCTTTTTGTACTGATTCTAGACAAAGCATGTTTTTCAATCCTGAGGCATCAGGCTGAAACCTAAATAGGTTTTGTTATTGTTGTTTTTCTTTCATGAGTTCTGAAAGAGATAGTTTACCTAAATAATAAAAGGATATGTTTTCATACGGCCAGATATTCCTTGAGTAGGAAAACAATGGGATCTAAAATGCACACACATACTCACACATCAGCGATAGAAAATTATCCAGTCAAAGGATAATTATAAAGATTTTAAGAGAAACTAAAGTTTGGTAGATTATACAATAACTTTCTATTTTAATAATAATAAACCCCAAATCTGTAAAATTTTGTTTCAAGAAATATTATATTCTGCAAGCACTGAGAAAATTTTTAGAAGATCATCAGCTGGCAGTGTTTTAAAACGCATATTAAATAAATGCATATAACCACTTCAAAATAAAAAAACCGAGTAGAAAAAAATGCAATGAGTGTTTTCCCCAAGTTAATCAGGAAGCCTGAAATAAAGTAAGAATTTAAATTTCAAATTCCTAATCAGATTCTATCTTTTCTTAGGTGTACATGTGTGATTTTTTTTTTTTTTCTTGCTGAACATTCAGAAAAAAGTTTTAACGGTTACAGTTGTGTTTATTGCGCTTTGGTGGAAAATGTAGTTTAGAAGCAAATCAATCCAAAAATATTTTAACATATGAGTGGAGTATTGTGAATAATGGTAACATTTATTACTAAATAACAAATACTAACTAATACTAATACTGACTAATAATCTTTATTTTATCTTTGATGAACAGAAAATGTTTCTATTTTATATATTTAGTAACTGAGATTAAATCATGCATTCCTAGTGCATTATAGGTAATTTAGATGTGTGTCAAGGATAAGAAAGCTATTTAAAGAAGGACCCAAGAGTATAGTTCATTTTTAAAAGAAATTGTCAAGTGATGTAGTAGCTTTCACATTGTAATTAATTATTTACTAGGTTCTTTCTATATCCTAGAAACAAGCAACTAAGAGTGAAACGAAATGCCATGATTCCTTCAGCACAGTGATAATTGCTACCTAACACTTGCTTATGCTCACAAAAAAGTACAGTCATAGCCATACTAAGATTGATTTGTGGAAGTCTTAACCTTGTCATTCCTTATCGAAATTAGCCATAAAACTTGATCACAATCCATCCCTAGGTTTGAAATTCTCATTGGTAGGGCAAATTCAGGAGACAATGACAGGAATGGAAATTAAATGCTTTGGTAAAACTCTGAACCATCAGATAAGGCAGATCTGGCATTATGTTTGATACAAGATCTGTCAAGGGATTTGGGAGAGGAAAAAAAATAGAATATAGTTGTGTTTAAAACTGTTTTTAAATAATTATTCAGGTCATTTATTAAGATGTTAAAAAGGATACAAAAATGCTAAAATATAAATGTCAAGATGCTAAGTATGCTACCTTACACTAATGCATCTCACGATATGGACATGGAAAGCTACTACTATTTGCTATATTTTCTTGCTGCCTTCACATTAGTATTATGTCATCTGTTGCTTTTAAACCCATTTGTTTTATGCAATTACAATATGAAAAATAGTTTCAAATATTTTCAAAATCTAGAGCTAGACAAAATATGTGCTTAAAAATTGATATCAAAAGTAAAAATCAACTTAAGCAGAAAGCAAAAGTAGTTGTTAATACTGCTGTTGATTGAAGAATGATCACAAATATTAGGTAGAAAGGATGAATCTTTTAAGCATTTTAATCCCAATTTTAATATGCATATATTTTTGGGATATATTTTATTCCACATATATGTGTATATATGTATATGAATATGTTTTTGGAATATTTTTAGAATGCAAAACAATTGGAATATATTGTTTAATGCTAATATTTTAGAAGATGAATGAAACAGGGCCACTTAAGTGAGTAAATTGTTGACCTATGAGAAAGAATTGAGTATTTTTATTTGGACAAGCTTATCGCATACTCTTGTACATTTTTCCTAATAATTATCTTAAGTTTTATAATTTATTAATAGGATTTCTATATTTAAAATAATGTTGCAACTTAACTTATGACTTAATGCTATGTTAATTTATTGTACATGTTAGATTCTTCTTAAAGTGTGTTCCCAAGTATTTGGTTTAATATTTTGAAACTATTATATTAAAGTATGCTGATTGTAGAAATCTAGGCATATTTAATTTTCTACTCTACCTGGTCTTGTAACTGTATTAGATATTTTACAAATATAAAATGAAGTTACGTTTCTCATTTTTTGCTATAAATAATGATAAAAACAAGAAAAAATCCTGAACATCCTAAACAAAATACTCTATGTACCGAATATCTTACACTCATTTAATTATAGTCATACTTTTGTGTAATTAAATATGTGACAATATTGAGATATTTAACCATCACTGATGTCTCTGAGGTTTATATTTAAAAGATGAATAGTGGCTGTGTTTTAAATTTCAACTGTGTGGCCAAATCAGTTACTACCAGCAGTGGTTTACTGGATGGCAACATCCCATAGGTCAGACAAATTTTTTGACAGATACATAGTCAAAAATTCAGGAAAAGACTCTCTTCAACAAATGATGCTGGGAAAACTAGACAGCTACGTGCAAAAGAACGAAATTGGACCACATTGTTACACCATACACAAAAATAAACTCAAAGTGGATTAAAGACTAAAATGTGAGCGCTGAATCCATAAAACCCCAAGAAGAAAACATAGGCCATAATTTCTTTGACATTGACAATAGAAACATTTTTCTAGATATGTCCCTTTAGGTAAGGGGAAAAAAAGCAAAATTTACTGGAATAACATAAAAATAAAAAGCTTTGCACAGTGAAGGAAACCAACAACAAAACAAAAAGGCAAACTATTGATATTTGTAAATGATATATCCAATAAGGGGTTAATATCCAAAATATATAAAGAACTTATACAATTCAACACAAAACCCCCCCAAATAATCCAATTAAAAAGTAGGCAGATACACGAATACACATTCTCCCAAAAAAGACATACGGATGACCAAGAGACACATGAAAAGATGATCAACATCACTAATCATCAGGAAATGCAAATCAAAACCACAAGGAGATATCACCTCACACCTGTCAGAATGGCTAAAATAAAAAACACAAGAAATAATAAGTGTTGATGAGGATGTGGAGAAAGAGGAACCCTCATGCACTGTTAGTGGGAATGCAAATTGGTGCAGCCACTGTGGAAAACAATATGGAAGTTCCTCAAAAAATTAAAAATAGAATCACCGTATGATCTAGTAATTCCATGACTGGGTATTTACCCAAAGAATATTAAAATACTAATTCAAAAAGATGTATGCACCCATATGTTTACTGTAGCATTATTTACAATAGCCAAGATATGGAAGCAGCCCAAGTGTCCTTCCACAGATGACTAGATAAAGGAGTAGTGTATGTGTACAATGGATTATTACTGAGCCATAAAAAAAAAAAAAAAAGGAAATCTTGCCATTTGCAACAACATAGATAGACCTGGAGGGCATAATGCTAAATGAAATAAGTCAATCAGAGAAAGACCTATATGATTCCATTCATACGCGGAATTTGAGAAACATAACAAACTAACCAAGAAAAAAAAGGAAAACAAAAAAATAGACTCTTAAATACAGAGAATAAATTGGTGGTTGCCAGAGGAGAGATGGGTGGGGAAGGAATGAATAGATAAAGGTGATGAGGAATATATACTTCTTGAGGAACACTGAGTAATGTATAGAATTGTTTAATCATAGTGTACACTTGAAAGTAATATACTATGTTAATTACACTTCAATTAAAAAAAAGAAATTAAAAAGGCAAAAAAATTCCCCTAAACTATTACACTTAATATCATTCAAATGATAAACACATAAACTATAAAAATGTTAAAGTAAAAGGTGCTAATGATATAATTAATGTATACCCATCCCTCTAATTATTATACTAGTATCCAAATTAAGGATTTGAAAGATCTGTATTTACTGGTGAATGCCTTTGGGGATTTGTTTCTCCCAACTTAATAGCAACTGTCATGAGTCACTATTGTAACAATAGGGTGCAGTCTGGGGTAGTCCACTACTTCTCATGTCATGCTATTCAGTACTTCTACTCCATACTGCTGACCTGGCATTTCAGCAATGAGTGCCTTAATATGCAGTCACATATCTGGAAGATGCTGTTTTTAGAAAAGCTGATTCAGCAGAGGAGTAGAGGTACTATATGGAGCATACAATTAAAATGTATAAACAAAAGAAATGAGAGAGGAAATGCAAAATAGGACTGATTCATGGGTAAAGAAAAAGAAAGAAAATGTAAAGATTTCAAGTTAGAAGATGTTCTCAAAATGAGATTAAAGATTACAAAAAAAATGAGAGGTCTTAAACTGTTCTTAAACTAACAGCCTGTGTCTCCCTGAAAAATGGAGGAAAATCAATTCTAAAGTGAAACTTGCAGAGATTTTTTATTCAAAAGTAAAAAAAGGGCACAGATTTTAAAAGTTAGTAAAACCATAAGGATTAAATATGTATTTGTGAAGAGCATTCACTCTACTTTAATGCAAAGTAGGTGTACAATGTCATGAAGAGTAAATATTAAATACATTTATTTAAAAAATTATAGGGCTATCCATTTCTGATTTAGGGATTTATTATTCCAATATGAATTGTCTATCACATGCTATGCATTGAGTTATGCAATGGGTAACAGAAATATATAAAGAATTCTTGAAATAACTTCTTTAAGATTAGAAGAATAGGATTATGAGATCATAGAATTTATTATATTTCTAAGTAAAGATTATGGTTTGAAATATAACCTTAAGTTAGATTCAAGTAAATTCAACTAAATTCAACTTAGTTTGTGTCTCTAGTTGAATGTTTATGCTTTGCCATTTTCAGAACTTAATTGTATTCTCATAACAAAATTTTATTTATCACAAATAATGTGGCCATGTGTTATTACTTAATAGTTATGTTAATTATTTTATTTAATATATTAAGTTTAGATTGCTTAACCATACTGAATATATAGTAGTCTATTTGCGAGAACTATATCCTATCATTTTCCTAGACACTTTGACCACAAGTCAAAGTTACAGTAAATGTAAGATAAATATTTGGTATGATTACATTATTCAATGAATATTTTCATTTTTCATAATTTGTGAGATATTTGTTCCTATTTGTGTCAATGCCCCCAAAATGATATCCTATACTTCAAATATTAATCTATAAAATATGACTAAAATATTTTCAAAATTAATTTGACTTGTTATTGTTTTACATAATGTAGACTCACTCACCTACCGTTATGCTTTCTTTCTTTTTAATACTATTATTTGTTAGTTTGGAAATTCATATTCCAAGTTAGTAATAGGGAATGATGCAGAAAATTTTCAACAAAGAATTGTGATTGTGGGAGTATGTCTTAGTTTATTTTTTATTAAAAATTAATCTTCCAATAGCATACTTTGTTTATATAATGACTGACATTAAATGTCTAAGTATTTACTGAAATTGCCAGTCTTTCAATGTATCAAGCAAAAAGCTTGATAAGGAAACAAGCCTATGAAGATACTGTAAATATCATAAAAAATGTAATTTTAATGGGAAATGTGTTCAATTTTTGAACTGCTACATGTATAAACATTCCTTGGTTATCACAGTATAGAATCATATACTGACTTGAAATTCCTCTTCAGCAACATACTGAGCTCTTATTATGTGTGCCACATTTTAAAAATGCCAGGTGATATTTTCTAAGTTTTTCTGCTGTATTCATAATATGTTTTAAGTTATTTTTGAAAGATAATTAGTCTAAAATATTGAAAAAATAATTCAAACCTAAGTTAAGGGTATAGAGTTAAAAATCAGTTCTCTTCCTTTTCTTTTCCTTGGCAGAAGATTCATTATTGTGCATTATATTGTTTTGGGGGGACTGGCATATTAAATGTTGTCAATAATTTACCAAAAGTTTCTAATTCTGCTTTTTGAAGCTTGGGTTGATACTGAATTTTGTCTGGAGATTTGGAGGCATCCTTTAAGATGGTCATTTTTTTTTATCTCCTTTGAGTTATTAAAAGATTATCTAACATTGTATAATTTTGCATTTCTGGGATGAAGCAAACATATTTATGATATTAGCACTGATATCCATAAGCATAATTCATTTAAATATTTTAATGTCATCGTAAGCCCTTGGGTAATTCTGGCTTGGCTCAAGTAGTTTGGAAGATTTTCTTTCTTCCTTATGCTCTATAAATAACATGTATTATCTTTTTCTTAAATATGTAAAAAAATCTAAATCTGACAGTGCTCAGGCCTCTGATAAAATTTTCTTCATCCAAGTTTGTCTATTTTTAATTTCTCTCTCATGTAAAGGATATTTGGTCTTCCTAGAAAATCATATTTTTCATCCAGTTTTTCAAACTTGATATATGTTTTATGATGCACTCTGTTAGTGATAATTTATAATACCTCTTTTTCTGTGCTAACTTCCTCAATTCAATGTTTAATTTTCAATTTAATCTCTATTATTGAGAAGAAAAATTACCTGCAAGTTATTGGTATTTTTTTCTTCAAAATCAGGCATAGAATTGATCTATACATGTCAGGGCTTTTTCTGTTTTCAAGTGTATTATTTGGACTTTGTCCTTATGAATTCCTTCTTACGTATTTTTCCCCCTAGTTTCTTTAGTTTAATGCTCTCAGTTTTCACTTGATTACTCCCTCTGGTTATGCGTCTAGGTTATGCATTGCTATCTGAGATAATACATACATGGTGTTGAAATCTCAACGTCAGAGAGTGACATTGAGTTCTCACATCCCAAGGCACCCAACGTCAATTTACCCCTGATCAGGGATGACAACTTTCATCACTCTGTTGAGGTGTTGTCTGTTTTATCCAGTTTATGGTTATAATTTTTCCTTTTTTAATTAAGGATTTGGGGGAATATTCTTTGAAAACATATAAACAACCCATTCCTCATCAAATCACACTTATCCTCCAGATTTAATATTCATTGATAATTTATGCCTGAATATACTTTTACTAGGATGATTGAAAAACGCTGATTTTTAAGTCCTTCATATCTTCTATTAGAAGACATTCTACTATGTAAGTTACATTTTACTATTATTTTTTTACTCATTTATTTTACTTATTTGCCTGTTTGTTTACCTTTATTGTCAGTATAGCTTCACCAGTTATTTTATTCAATAGGTGATCATCTACCTCTTTTGATTTTCAAGTTTATCCCAATATGGCCAATGCAGTACGTACCTGTACCTTATTCTATTCTTTGCTTTAATTATTAGTTCTGTAGCACCAGCAGTCTAGAGAAGTAGTATAATATTACAGTTAAGAATTGTCAAAGGCAAAATTAAGTCGGATATACAATTAACAAAGGCTATTTATTCATAAACTTTCAGTAAGTGAATCTATTTGCTGTACTTCAGCAAAGCTTCAAAGTGTTAGAAGAGAATAGTGCTGTAGAATAAAAAGAGAAAATCCTGAGACAGTCTCTGATTGGCAAGCATTCTGTCAGGTGAGGTTTTTGTAAGTGTTCTTTGGTCTTTAGGAACATTTGGTAGTCTTTGTCAGCAAAGGTATAAACAAGCAAGTTTGAGCATTTTTCCAAAGAGGAAGGATTGTTCTATGTTAGAAGTGAGGGTTTTCTGTGGCTGTCCATATCCTGGAACAAGTGGGAGTTAATGAGATGTTTTTTTGTTTGTTTGTTTGTTTGTTTTTGAGCAAACTGTCCTAACAGTCCTGATGTAGGTGGCTACCATGGCAGACAATTTATCAGAACACCAGCTTAATCCCTGCATCCACACTCAGTTTCACAACTCAGGTCAAGTAATTAAGATGTGCTGGTTAGGTTGATTTCACCTTATCCTTTCTTCACCCATCTATGCCCTGTTAGATGCCCCAGAAAGCTGATCCATATGGACTACAACGTCTGAGGTACCTTGCCCTCTGGATTCCAGTGGGTTGGACCTATGGGAGGCCTGGGTTGGAAGTAAGAGGAGAGTCAGCTTGGGATATTTGTTCCCATTTGCTCCATTCGTGCCCCTCCAGTGACTTTTGGTGGCTGTATCTCTCTAAAGTTACAGGGCTACAGCTCCTGCAGGAGCAGAGTTCCTTCCTCTTTCTCCTTCAGGCTCTCAAAGGCAATAGTTCCCTTCTGTGCTAGTGCCCCAGACTTCACCATCCCCATCCCCATCCCCATCCATTCTCCTAACCTTTCCTACCCCTCTGTAAACTGTTCTTTCATTAAATTCTTTTTAGCTGACTCCCCTTGAGTGTGCCCCCTCATTCTTGTCAGACCCTAAGGACTCCATTGTGCCTTAATTTGTTCAGCTATAAAATTAGGATAATAATTATTACCACACTAAGACAGGTTGCAAGGATCCCATGTATTAATATATGTAAAGCCTTTAGAATAGTATCTGGCCAATAGAAAGCACTGGGTAAATTTAACTCACAATCATAATTATGTTGATAATGTTATTATTATAACCTCAGTTTATTTCATTAGGCTTACAGTTTGAGTCTCTTCAGGCTTCTTTTTGGGTATTCTACACAATTTTCTATAGTATGGGATGAAAATCATTGAAATCAGAGTAAGAAATTGATTGCAATAGGCACACTTGATTAAGGAGATTAAAAATTTGTTCCACCTTAACAGAATGAAAAATGTCTACATTTACTTAAAGAGAAATGCAAATAAAAGTAAAATTAATGTAAAATAAAATACAAATTAAAATGCGATCCATCCTTCTCTTTGGCAGATATGCTTCTTTGATTCAAGAGAAGTTGTATTTAATTGCATTTAAATGGAAAATTCTAATAAAGCAGCGACCTTAAAACACACACACACATATACACACACACTTTTAGAATTAATTATTGCAATTTATATCTTATCTTTACAATCTGAAAACAAAACTCTTCTTCATTTTTTATAAACCGCCCCCCACCCCATCATCTGATAACATCTAACTTTTCTGGTCCATCTTCCTTCGGGAGACCTTTCCCCATCACTGTGTGTGGAGTTGTTGGGGTAATATGCCAAATGCTCTGCTGGTACCCCACGCATATTCTAGTATTATCAGTGTCTTTATTTTGTTTATTTGAACCTGATAGGAATGATGGAGAACAAAGGTAATTAGAGCTTAGTTGTCTCATCAATGCTGCTAAGGAACACCTAAGTTTCCTAGATCTTAAACTGCTTTACTTCTTATCCTTTCCTAGATCCATATTTCTATTTTTTTTCTTAATTTCTGTGAGATCCCTACATAGCTTAAGTCAATCAAAGTCAATTTTGTTTCTTTCCAAACAACCCTGATAAAAAGGTTTGCTTAATTTTAAAATGGTGCAGTAATTGCCAAGTGACTGAATTATGTAGATAAAAAATGCACTGATAATAGACAAAATTTCTCTAGTATTTAGAGGAATACCTGGACTATAAATCTGGACTATATTATCTGTTAGGTTTATTGTTTGAGAGGGGGAAATGGGTTCAAATTTCTTGTCTTGTGGGACATGTTTAATGTGCTTAAAGTTATGTATCAAAGGGTGATATAGAACTAACTCAAGACTGGCTTTGAGAGTGACACCCAGAAAATTTTGGTATTGGAACTTGCTCTCATGTTTGTATAATGCATGACATTCACAATCCTATGAGAAATACATATGCAAAATATAAATACTAAAAGAGTTTAGCAATATAACTCTATAAAAATGTTAAGATTATTGATGAGGTCCTAAAAATTATAAATGTGCTAGAAGAGACCATAGAGATATTCTAGTTCAATCTCTTGATTTTATAAATAAACAATACAAGTCCAGAAAAATAAAGTGCCTTGAGAAAAGGTCATGCAGACGGCAAAGGCTGTGATGTACATATTAGTGAGTTTTCTCATGTTTATTGTGTTTCACCTCTTGTTTTCTTGATAATCCCATATATATATTTAATATTCTTTTGGTTTGCTAACTAACAAAAATAATGTTATTTAAGCACTTACAACATGCCAGGGACTGTTCTGAGAATTTTACTTATGTCACTGCATTTAATCTTCACAACAATCCTTCAAGGGGGACACTATTATCAAACCTTAATTTACAGGTAAGGAAATCCAGCAGTTATGCTACTTCCCTAATATTTAGCCCAACACTTTCACAATTTCATCTTTAAATTTACTTCAAAATGCTTGCAAGCATATAATTTATTCATTACTCTTTAATAGGATTAACAACACCTATGAATTGGATAGTGTTTGATCTAATATCTCTGACCTTTCTTCTAAAGAAAATTTGCTAGTAAAAATGTCATTCATGTCCTCAGTAAAAATCAACGTCAAACATTTACTCTTTGCTATCTTCTTCCATCCTTGAATCCACCTTGATCATAACCAGTTTTCATTGATTCTCGGCTTGGCTTCCTGCCTGTGATGTATTGTGTAACTAGATTTGGACTTTCTTGTAAAGTGCTCTTTCATTTTGCTTAAGCCTTACCTGATTTTAATTTGCACTTTCCCTGCTCTGACCTGCTTTACTTTATAGGTTTCCTATTCTCCTCACTTGAGCAATCTGACAGCACTCAAAAGATGCTTATGATGGCTCATTTTTTCCCCCTGAGTCACACTTGTTGGAGTGACATTTTCTTTTTATAAAATAGCACACTTTTGGTAATAGAGTTCTAATAAGATGAGGTTTAAAAAATATTTTTTCTAACATTCACAGTAAGAACACTGTTAATAAATCATAAATAATATCAACAGATTAAAAATAACATATTTCTCTTTTCAAACAAATACTTTTAAAATATATTGAAGGTAATAGCAAAGCTAGGGTAGATATTCTTTTTTCTTACTCTGTGATTTTTGTGTTCTCATTTTGTGACTTGACTATGTAATAGACATTCTAAAATGTCTAAAAAAGATCCACTGAGAAGTTATGTAGATGTAATATAGATTATTTTAGTGCTTTAAAACTCAATCCTTTAGAATCATTCATATTTCTCTATCAAAGAACAAAAATGGCTTGTTGGTAATCTGTTCATGGAGAATGAACAACAAACTAGCAATTTGTGCTTACTTTAATATTTCTGTATCCAAACTGTTTAATTAGTGATTTAATCTTTTCTAGGGTTAGAGTAAAACAAATTTAACCTGGAAGTCACTCACATTTTCCATTCGTTAGGGTATCTCATTAGCATTGGGAATAAAGCACTGTTGAATCAAATTTGTCTTTCTCTGATTAACTGATATCTAATTCCTAATTCCTATGGATGGCTGCTAGGACCAAAGACCGGGTGGTCACCAAGGTAGAAAACAGCAATACTTTTAGACCTTACTGTACAAATTAGTAGTTTTCTGAGAATGCCTAGTAAAACACCATACCTTCGACCCCAAGCAAGCTAAGGATTCTCTGTTGCTTTTCCCAGTTCTGTGACTCAACCCACATTTCCCCTCATCAGGAATCTTTGGCAGTCAGGCCTTGGAAAATTCATGATTGCATGACCTCTAGTGGGTGACCATTCTCCCAGTTCTTTTTCTTCCTCCTCAACTGCCCATCCTCATTCAGCACGTTTCTAAAAAGCATTTATTTATTTATTTATTTATTTATTTATTTATTTATTTATTTATTTATGAGACAGAGAAAGGGAGAGAATGAGTGACCTCGAGCTGGGGAAAGAGCAGAGGGGGAGGAACAGGGAGGGGGAAAGAATCTCAAGCAGACTCTAAGCTGAGCATGGAGCCTGACGTTGGCTTGATCTCAAGATCCTGACATGACCTGAGCTGAAAACCAAAAGTCCAATGCTTAACCAATGAGCCACCTATGCGCCCCATCATTCAGGATTTGTAGATGATGACCAAGTGCTCTTAGTTGCTGATAGGCTGGTAAGTGGGAATACTCAGAAAATCATGAGGAGGGCCCTTCTCATGGCAAAAAGAATATAGACTTTCTCTACCATACCTCATGAGCTGAGTGAGTATAGAGCCCTCCATTTGGTGATTAGGATCTGTCTGGGCTGCCTGACCATGTGTTTGGCCATAGTGATAGGCCACTGAAAAGGAGAGGTACCCTAATTGAAAGGCATTAGAGAAGTTCTTGGGACTCATTAGTGACTTTCTCCTGTTGTTTTCTGGTAATCTGTAAAGATTTTTCATTCAGCTGTTTGGATTTGACTGGACTCATGGAAACCATGTCTTTATAGAAAAACAGTTCAATATTTTGTAACATATGTAGCTCTCAAGGAATCCCTTTATTCACTTATAAGGCACTATTCAACTTATGAACGTTATTTTCATTTTTTCATCTTTTTTTTTTAATTATGTTATGTTAGTCACCATACAGTACATCATTGGTTTTTGATGTTGTATTCCATGATTCATTATTTATGAACTTTAAAACATATTTTCTGGCATCATTTTTGTAAAAATTAAAGAACTGTATACACTAAATTACCAATTGAGGGGTACTCTTTATCCTGGATATATCTTTATGTCTAATGTAGCAGAATAAAATTACTAGTCCTAAATTCAAAGCAGTGTTATTCTTTCATACAAAGTGATCTGTAATATTAAATAGGAAAAGGAAAGTAGCAGCCATTGGGTCTAAACGCTGATTTTAATTTTCACTATATTTGCTTTAAAGAAACTTATGAGAAATCAAAATAAGAAAAGAAATTAAATGAATGCTTAATGAACATCCTTTTAGAAGTGGCCATTGATTTCTTGCTATTTATAAAAACTTATGAACATATCTATGACATTAATTGGTTTAATTTAAATTGTACCAAAACAAATATTGTATAAATTTTAAGAGAAACTCTGGAGGACTTCTTGTATCTTTAAAAACCATAAGAGGAATTTAAAGGCAGAAGGCACACAAAAAAGGCAGTAAAATATTTAGTATGTAATAATATTATTTATTTGAATAAATTCAGGAGAGGAACCACAAATTTGTTATGGTTGCACATTCAGAAGTGTGTCGGTCCAGAAGCTCATTCATTTCATCAGTATATTTGTTTATATCTAGGTTTGCCTGGAACAATTCAAGATAATGCCTGGTGTACGCATATGATTATAAAGAGCTTCCTCTTTCATTTCAGAAATGTCCCAGTTTGGACATAAAGTATATTAGTCAATTTAGTCCTTGATCACCCATCATCTGGCCATTATTCTCTAATTGTCACAGTTGAGAGGATTAATGAGTGCCTGGATTCCCAAACATAAGGTATGCTCTGAAGGGCTATATACATCTTTTGAATCCTCAACGGCTCTTGCTCTTAGACACCCATAGGGTTTGGGCAAATTAAACCATTAGCCATAGATTACTTTTTGACTCTGAGAATTTAAGGAATAGTCTATAGGCTCTCTGTTGTGCAATGATATTTACTGCACATGTTTGTACGATTACATACTTGTCCATGAGTAAAGAAGTTAAAAGAAGAAGAAGAAACATTCTGGGTTTGCACTGGAGAGTATAATGAAGACTTTCTACTCTAAAAGTGGCAAACCTGCTACTTGAGTTTAAATGTTTAGAAAGAGAAAAAGGGGTTGGGAAAACTGAACAAAACAACCAGTCTTGAAGAATTTCTGCCTTGTTTTGGCTGTAATAAGATGACCTAATTAATTCAGTTATGCTATGAAGCTTTGAAAGCATTTCTGTCACGAAGGGAAATGGAATTGCTCAGAATTGTGTTGTCTAATGCAAATCTGACTCGCTTTATAAGAGGAAGTATATTCTTTTGTAGCATGAAAAATTAGAAATGCAATAATATACTCTATAGCAAGCCAAGATTACACATATCATTAATTTTTTGGCAAGACTGCTAATATGCTTTAAGCAAAGATCTCAGGAAGATAAAAAGATTTCTAAATCTGCAGGGTAAAAATGATAAAAGTAATCCCCTGTAGGAGTCTTGATCAACATATTCTTGGCCCCTCTTTTATATTCTAGAACTAGAGATGTAGAAACAAAGTTGAGAGCATTTGTAGGAGAATCAATAGGAATGATGATTTTCACTAAATATTTTCATTATTTTTTCAAATTGTGTTTGAGTAGTTTTGTTTTTTCTAATTGTGAAGTCAATCTAAATATTGATGCTTTTCAATTCAATCATTATTTTTAGCCTTCTCTGAAAATTACACTCCTATTGAAAATGCTGAGGCAACCAAAACTCAAACTATGGATTTAGAAAGTATATTCCATGTCCATGTAATACCGGATTGTGAAATTAACAGTGAATTTAATGATATACAAACTTTAAGAGCCAAGTACTTTAATAAAAGATAATTACAAAAATAAGAGAAGTTAAAAGTTATATTATAAAAATAGATAGCCAAGTTAGTGAATTAACACCCTTAATTTATTTAGTTTTCTGTTACTTGAACAATATGAATAAATATCTACCATTTCTTTCTTCTATACTTTGTTTCATTTATCCAACAGGATGTGGAAGGGAGACAAGGATACAAAATATAATGTTTCTCCCCCTTGGTAAACTTGTGACTTTGGTCTGAAAGGGAGAATAGTGCCACCCCAAAATATGCCATTTTGGTATATTGGTTATTTTGAATTAAAGGTACTTGAGAAATAGCTGGTGCAAGAAGGATATTCTGACCCTCCTTTGTCCCTGCTGAAAGCAGGAGATAAACCTCCCAAGTAAAAGGTATCCTCCCTGTACTAGGAGGGTGGAATGCATTCTTATGACCAGAAATAGGGAGTTCTGGGCCTAGAAGGATATATGGACAAAACTTGTTACTTGTTTACCAATTCACTATCCCTAGTCCAAACCCCTTTGTCTTGCCAATTCTTCACAAATTCATTGCTTCTTTATCTAAAAGGTATAAAAACTTCCTGCTTTGGTCACTTCTTTGTCTCATATTTTTCACGGGCTTTCATACATACGAAATAAAAATTATTTTTCCTGTTAATTTGTGTTGTGTCAATTTAGTTATTACTACCAGCCAAAGAACCTAGAAGGGGAAGAAGGGAAAATTTTTCTTCCTCTACAGTACATAATAATTTATTTCAAAAGTGTTCATAACTTATTAAACCATTCTTCTTTTGTTAAATATTTATGTTTTTAATTTATTTTTTCTACATTTTTTGTGATTTTTAATATGCTTTTTAAACAGTTTAAACATAATTAAATCCCACCAACAGTATATGAGAGTTTTATCTTGCAATACCCTCACCATATCAATTATGTATTTTTTAATCACTACTAATTTCATAGGTAAAAGTTCCCATTTGTAATTTTTGTATTTATTTTCTTACTAATGAGAGCAATTGTTAAATAACTTATAAGTAACTTTAATTTCTTCTGTTTAAAATTATTTAATTATGTTTGGACCATCAAAATCATGATTTTAGTGCTTCTAATATTGATTGGTTTATATTTATAGCTTAGGAAAGATTCACCGATTTTCATGCTTATTACAAAAAAATTGTGCCTTTTAAAGCTACTTTTGTTATTTTAGATATATTGAGAATTTAAATCTCTGTGTGTGTGTAACATTTGACCCTAGCTTTTGAAATTTTCCTATTGTGTTTTGCATTCCTAAAACTTTATGTCCTCTAGATCAGATAAAACTTGCCTATGTGTTCTTCAAAATTACTTAATGGATTCACATGAACATTTAAGTATGTTGCATGTATATATACATATACAGAGAGAGTGCTTTTATCTTTTAATACCATGAAGTTTAGAACATGATTTTAAAACAGGATTATGGGGTTGAAATCATGATTATGAAGAGGGGATGATTAGCCACAAGATAAAGTACAATAAAAATAAGTATGATCGGCTAATGTGATGGAGTATATCTGTCTAAAAACAAAGCAAATTCAAGTAGTTATTCCTGTCTTTTGTGAATTTGAAATCATTTTCTTATCGTCAGCCCCAACAATATATGGATTTAACTCAACTGTGTATTGTAGATTAAATAAATGTAAAGACCTCCTCAATTAGAGTAGTAATACCTTGAGGTAGGCTACCATATCTTATTCTTTTCTTACCTACACTAACTAGTTGATTGTATGTAGTATTGATCATGCAGTGGTTTAATAAATTTCCAATATATTAAAAAGAAGAATTATTAACTATTAAGTATAATCAACATTAAAGTATAAAAAACTTCTAACTTCTCTATAGTAATTTTCCTAGAAAACCTATTCTTTATTCTTTTAATAAAATATCTTAAAGTATTTTTAAAATGCAACAGCAAAAAGAAAAAAAAAAGCTATCATTCCATTTCCCAGAATACCCACTTCTAGTGGTTCTAGTATTTAGCCTCCCAGTTGTTTTTTCCAAACCTAGAAATAAAATTATGATCTAAATGCTGTTTATAACTCATTTTAATAGTCATATTGGTTAATTTTCTCAGGATCTATAGTTCAATTAACAAACTTTCAGGGCACACAATATAGGTTAGCCTACTTAATGACCATTTTCAGGTGTGTTCTTTGATATTCTTTTTTCTTTGTAGGGATTGAAATGTACGGAACTTGGGGTGCTTGGATGGCTCAGTTGTTTAAGTGTCTGCCTTTGGCTCAGGTCATGATCCCAGGGTCCTGGGATGGAGCCCCACATCGGGAATCTCAGCTCAGTGGGGAGCCTGCTTCTCCCTCCCCTTCTGACTACCTCTCGCTCTGTACATGGGTGTGTCAAATAAATAAATAAAAATTTTAAAAGATTTTATTTATTTATTTAAAGATTTATTTATTTATTTATTTATTTTATTTATTTGAGAGAGAGAGAGTGAGCGAGAGAGAGAGAATGAGAGGGGGGAGGGTCAGAGGGAGAAGTAGACTCCCTACTGAGCAGGGAGCCCCATGGGGTACTGGATCTTGGAACTCCAGGATCATGACCTGAGCCGAAGGCAGTTGTTAAACCAACTGAGCCACCCAGGCACCCCAAACAGAATCTTTTAAAAAGAAATGAAATGTATCAAACTTGATTTTACAGCCTACCTTGAAGTTAGCTATAGGGCCACAGTCTGACTAATGGAATCTAAACAGAAGTTTGCTAGTTATGGTTTGTTAAAAATGCTTTTTCTTTCCCAATGAAAAGGGACAGACAGGGCTATTACTGTCATTTTGTTGTACATCCTTTTTTGTGCCTTGAAAGAAGATATGCTGTCTGCATGTGCAGCTAGCATCTTTGTAGGAGGAAAGAAGCCAACACTCAGTATGATAGAGCAGGAATATAGAAAGATCCTAAAACCATGAATTATCACTGAATAGTTTTACCACCTCCACCAAGATTCTACCTCTGTTCTTGTTACATGAGAAAACAAAAACAAAAACAAAGAAAAGCACCCTCTTTTTTGTTTAAGAAACTGTTTTCTGTTACTTTTAGCCAAATGCATTTTTTTTTTTTTTAAGATTTTTAAAATTTATTTGACAGAGAGAGAGAGACAGCCAGCGAGAGAGGGAACACAAGCAGGGGGAGTGGGAGAGGAAGAAGCAGGCTCCCAGTAGAGGAGCCTGATGTGGGGCTTGATCCCAGAATGCCAGGATCATGCCCTGAGCCGAAGGCAGCCGCTTAACAACTGAGCCACCCAGGCGCCCCCCAAATGCATTCCTAACTGGTAGAATTATTCACTCATCTTCACTTTCTCCATTCTCAGGCATGACTTCCTCGGAACCTCTCTATTGCTCAGAAAACAAAAACAACTATTGAGTATTTGTCCTAGTTAAAAGAGTGAAGAGGAACACTTCCACAACCCTTTCTTGGACTTAGAACATCCCCATTTAACCTTACTCCACTGTAATCATGTTTGGTGATTTTTAGATTTAAATGCCTTTATCTTCTTCCATTTGGGTCAAGGGAGAGGAAAAACAAAAAACAAAAACAAAACAAAACAAAACTTCATAAGCCAAAGTAAGTAATCTTCAAATTTAAAATATGAAAAGAGATAGTAAATATAAACACAAGTTATTTTTCTGATTTATTCATTCAACCATTTAGTCAATCAAGCAACATTTATTTGAAGGTCTATTATATGACACAAACTGTATCTCAGGAAAGATGTGGTGAATGATATTTTAGTGTTACTTCCTTCCTTCCTTTCTATTGATCTTAAACTGTTATTCTAATACAGGCTGACTCTGACAAGCATTATGAAAGTGGATCTAAATTGGATTATATTTCTCTCTTTCAGTGGGCACAAAAAAGTGTCTCAGACCACAGAGGACCAATCATCTGTGTTCAGAAAAAAAGGACATTAAGTGATTTCCTACCAATATAGAGCCTATAGGAAGAAAAAAAGTATTAAGAAGAAAAAGAAGGCAAATATATTACATTTGTTTAAACTGACTGTGGAATCATTTGTCATTTAATTGCTTCTTAAAATCAACAGAATGTTCACAGGTATAGGAACCCATACTCGAAATCTGAATAAGCAAACAAACACAACAAAAAATGTAATCAGCTAATTTTCTCTTAACAGCAGATTAAACTCATATTTCAACATTAAAAGAACAAATTAGCGTGGTCACAAAACATTAGCTACAGATCTCAATAGTTCTGCCTCTGGTTCTATTTCATGACAACACCTCTTTATTCCTGTTTATTTCTAATGGAGAGTGGAGTATAAACTGACCTTATACATAAATGACTTTATCTATATGCAAATAATCTCATGGAAATCTCTGGTGAAATAGTTATGTACAGGCCCATCTTTAAAAAACTAAAATCCGAATGTCAGATTTTTAATTCTCACCCTTCTTTGTATTATATTTGTGTCATACTTTTAGCTCATTCTTACTAGTTTCCCTGAGGTTTCGTGCAGTTTGCCAAGGTTAAGAAAAATGTTAGATGGAGAAAGTAAGACTTATCTTGTTGGCACAAATCAGTTCAATGTTACAGTCCCCTCATATTATAGCAGTCTACCTAGCCTTTTGCCAATAGCTCTTGAATTAGATTTACTAAATTTGTAAGCAATAATCAAATAAAATGAAAGCTAAATAGCTGGAATAAGTTGTTTTTGTTAGTGGTAGTGAAATCTCCACAGAAGTCCAGTTTTGTTTTGCTTTTAATGTAAAACCTCTGTAAATAATATTCATGTGATAATAATTCCTGTTAACTTGGAAATTAGCATTTTACCTTTCTCCATTAAATTTAATTTCATTTTGTATTGCTCACCCTTAAATGGAATCTGGAATTGGAGGAAGCAAAGAATTATAAAATTTTATTATTCCCCATGCTAACTGAGGGGATTATGTTTAGGTAATATTAAAGTTTCTTTAAATTGCATTATTATAAGTACACATTTGTTATATAAAACTTAATCATAATTTTTCTTTGTAGTTAAGATTAACAATGCCTCATACTGTTTTCTGAAGACTAAAAGTCACAAAAACGCTTTTTTATGCCCCTTTAATTTTTTAAATAAAATTACCAGCTATTTAGATTTCAAAATGATTTTTTTTATTTTTTTTTATTTTTTAAGGTAGCTTCCATGCTGGGGCTTGAACTCACAACCCTAAGATTGAGGACTGAGCTAAGATCAAGAGTTGGACTGAGCCACCCAGGCACCCCCCAAAATGTCTATTTCTAAATGAGAAAACCATCTTAGATTTTTGGAGAATCATTTTTCCTTTCTATAGATTTTAAGTTATGAGCATATTTTTTTCCAGTTGCCCTTTTAAACCTTTTTTTAAAGTTATGAACATTTTAATCAAAAGCATCCAATTACTTTATCTAAGAACATAAGAGCTTTATCATCTAGGGCATGGGTTTATAAACCATGTATGCTGTTTTTATAAATAAAATTTTATTAGCACACAGCTATGCTCTTTCATTTATGTATTGTCTATGGCTGCTTTCCTGTTACAAGGGCAGAGATGAGTAGTCTGACAGAGAATATATGATGTGCACTATTGAAAATATTTCCTATTTGGCCCTTTGCAGGGAAAAAAAAAAGTTAGATTGTAGGGATCTTGAATATACCTATATAGAATGTACAGATCTAGAATCTACCTATATAGAATCTTCACATCTTTTAATTTGGAATAATTATTATAAACTATCCCATTTATGTCACCAAGAAACTTTGGTAGAGAACACTACAGTGATGTTCCAATTTCACTTAAATCTGGTGTCCAGAATCAGAATGAGAACCAGGAACTGTGGGCCCTCAGTCTCATATCGACCACATCTCACATCTACCATATCTTTAGCAACACACACCTTGTCTTACATTTTTTCTTCTTTTAACTTTGTTGACTTTGTGTGTCAAAATTATACCAAAAGATTGTATAATTTAGAAAACAGCTTTGATACAATCGTGCAAAACTGTAACTTGAAGATTTTTTTATTCTACATCTTTTACAAACACATTAATAAGTAAATTGAAATTGTTATGTGGAACATAAGGAATAGTGCAGAGGACCACAGGGGAAGGGAGGGAAAACTGAACAGGAAGAAATCAGAGAGGGAGACAAACCATGAGAGACTCTGGACTTGGGGAAACAAACTGAGGGTTTCAGACGGGAGGGCGTAGGGGGGTGGGGTCGCCGGGTGATGGGTATTAAGGAGGGCACATGTCGAGATGAGCACTGGGTGTCATACTCCACTAATGAACTGTTGAACACTACATCAAAAACTAATGAGGTACTATATGCTGGCTATATAATAATAATAAAAAATAAAACAAAACAAAAAACCCAAAACAGAATAAAATTAAACAATTTTAAAAAGCAAGAAAAAGAAATTGTTAAATTCCTTATTGAAATTATTTCTGAAGTATAACAAGTTTTACATCTTCACACATTTTAGAAGTTATCACAAGTGAAGAAAAGTAGTTGTACTGTTGCTTTACAAATCTTGTTCACCTAGGTAACATAACCACTTTAAGTAGAAGTCATTTTAGTAAAGCATCATAAAAATTTAACTTCAAAGTGCATTCCTTCATTTAATCATGTATTCCTTTATTCACCAAATATTTATGAATACCTTCTGGGTGCTGGGCACTATACTAGGTCCTGAAGATACAGCAATGAATTCAATTTATTTTTAATTAGAAAGCAGAAATTATTTAGATTGGCTGTGGTAACACCTGTAAACCTTGGTCCTTTAAAATAATTTTGCTATGTTTTATAGTTCCTCAGAAACACATCTGAGGAACACTAAGCCATGGTCATTAATAAACATAAACTGATTCTGCTTAGCAGTTAACACTGCCTTAAAAAAAAAAAGGTGATTATACAGAGTATTTTAATAATTGACTAGAATTA
This sequence comes from Ursus americanus, assembly GCF_024610735.1. Classification (NCBI taxonomy): domain Eukaryota; kingdom Metazoa; phylum Chordata; class Mammalia; order Carnivora; family Ursidae; genus Ursus; species Ursus americanus. The sequence continues at coordinate 57,017,216 of NC_142130.1, forward strand.
AAATATCAAAATAAAAGATATCTGAATGGTAAATACTAGCTAGTTTCGTTACAGAATTTTCTAACAGTTCTAATTTATAGACATATTTAGACTAATTAGAAAGTGGTTAATAAATCACCATAAAGCTAACTTAAAAAAAATATTCACTTATTCAATTATTCACCTATTCAAAAAATATGTCTTGGGTGCCTTATAGGAGGCAGGTTCACTGGGAATACAGCAAATCAACATTACAGAAGTCCTGCTCTACGTGGAATTTGAATTGATAAAATACATGTATAGGTACAGGTATACCAGAGAATATATACATTTTAAATGTAAATTCATCCTTATTAAATATATCTTTTAATTTTGTTTTTTCTCTAAAATTTATTAAATGCTTTATTATGAGCATATGGATATTAAGAAACAGAAAAACACTTGTATCAGAATCAAGATAAAATATTCTGAAAGACCTAAGAACACTTTCTTTTTAAGAAGAGTAATTTTTTTTTAATTTTTTAATTTTTTTATTTTTTTTAAAGATTATTTATTTATTTATTTGACAGAGATAGAGACAGCCAGTGAGAGAGGGAACACAAGCAGGGGGAGTGGGAGAGGAAGAAGCAGGCTCATAGAGGAGGAGCCTGACGTGGGGCTCGAACCCGGAACGCCGGGATCATGCCCTGAGCCGAAGGCAGACGCTTTAACCGCTGTGCCACCCAGGCGCCCCAAGAAGAGTAATTTTTAATGTTCAGTATCCTCCTTTGACTATGGTCTCCTCCAAATTAGGCAAGACGTAGTGAGTGGCTAGCGAAGCTGGTTCAAAAGTCTGGCTCAAAAGTCACCTGGAGTCTATACATTTACTGCGGTAGCTCACCCCGTTTTCTAAAGAGTCTGACAAAAGGCTATCTTAATCTTTGTTAATCTTGATTTTCTGATGAGCATATGTTTCTCATCTGCAATAGGCAGAGAAGCAAAAACACTGGTGAGAAGCAGATGTGACTAAATAGTTTTCTAACTACTGCAGTTCTCTCTAGGCCCAGGTTTCCAAAGGCAGTGTGCCCTAATGGTTAAGAGTTCAGACTTCTGGACCAAGACTGTTTGGTTACAAATTCTGGTTTGTCCATGGCCCAACTGCGTGATAACTGACTTTTTACTTATTCTCTGTGTGCCAGTTTCTTTATCTGGAAAACACCCAGAATAATACCTTAGTGGGTTGGTTTATTTTATGAATGAATGTTAAGTGCTAAAACAGTGTCTGACACAGGAAGTCATCTGTAACTTTATTGCAATAAATGAAGGTTGAACTTTATCTTTCTTAAAATTCATTTGAACTTCAAAGAACATATTCTTTCTTGAAACAGTCCCTCCAACATTAAAAATCATTAAGTCAAGGGGTACCTAGGTGGCTCAGTCGGTTAAGCCTCTGACTCTTGATTTCGGCTCAGGTCATCATCTCACAGGGTTGAGAAATTGAGCCCCATGTCGGGCTCCACACTGGATGTGTAGCCTGCTTACGATTCTCTCTCTCCCTCTCCCCCTGACCCTCCCAGCCCCTCACCCCTGCTTGTGTGCACACACTCCTTCTCTCTTAAAAATATTAAAAAAAATCATTAAGTAGGAAGTCACTTACAGAATAAATAGTTGTCCATAAATGTTTAAATACAATAAGAGTCATGGGGTGCGGGCCCAGAAAAATAAATGAGGGACTAGTTAAGAATTTTGTGATTTATAACATCTCTAGGCTTTTAGGGTCACAGTCACTTTAAGTGCCATTGTTCATTTTAGCACTTGTACCATGAGAAGAATTGACAGGCCTTCTAACGATCTGGTCAGCAGTAGCACAGATACACATACCTAAGCCTCCTCTTCCCTCATCCACTATGTAGGTACCAAGATTCTGATGTATGTGTGAACTCACTTCCTATTTTAAACCAGTAAAGCTCTTCTCAGAGGAAGTCCTCTTTTCATATACCTGGACTCATCTAATGCATAATAATCACCCCCCCCTTTTTTTTTTACCTGAACTAATTGTTATTTGTACATCTCTATTTTCTAATATTTCCTCTGGGTATTCTGTTAAGGTAAAACACAGCTTTATGATGCCCTTTCCAATCAACATCAGACTATTTGTTTCAAGATAGTAATTAACTTCCTGCTTAATTTGTCACACTTAATTTGAAATTAGGCATGCAAAGCTATTAAAAACTGTGGTTGTGGTGTTTGCATCTGGCTGAGGCAGTAGCCACTGGCAGCCTTGATTTATCACTCTTCATTTAAATTCCTGTGCCAATGATTTTAGTTCCTAAACGCTATGACTGGCATTTATGGATTTCAAAATCAAAGTGAAAATAAGCTACAGTTAAGAACTCAACAGCTCAGATCGATGAAAAATGGTTTTATAACTGAACGCCCTGCAGTTAAATCCTAGGGGCCTGACCAAAAAGTGCTTAGTGCTCAGAGATGCTGCTGTGGGAAGACAACGAGTATCCCACTCTAATGGCTGTTTATAAATCACTATCAAAACTGTGCATCTTGTAACGGTGCCATGTAAATTTGCTCCCAGATGGAAACTATTTTTTGCTAAGCCTACTTCCTTAAAAGAACAACCCCCACCCCCAAAAGTAAGCTTTCCCGGCTGGTAAATCTCATCTTTGATATTCAAATCTTTTTTATCCAGAATTGCTCATATTTGAGGAAGCAGAGTATAATATTGCTACTAAGACCTAATCCATAATACCACACACAAAATAGTTTCCTAAATTGAATGAGCATGATTCTATAATTTTCTTATCAAAGACTGACTGTGGTGTAAATCTTGATTCAGTGAAGGCTTCCTCAGATATGTGTGAGAAGAATTAGGATTTTCCACAACCCTGCCAGAAACAAATTGTGAAAACTTGTTCCTCCCGCATGCCTCCATCATCTAAAGGCTCAACCCTCCTTGTATGGCCAATTCAAATGCTGCTCTCCTTTAAGGTAAAGCTCCTCCAGGAAGTATTCCACCTCAATTAATCTTTTCTCCTCTGAACTAAAGCATTAACAATCTGTATCTTATCACTTAAGCACTTAACTTAAAAAAATATTCTCTTTTCTTCTTTGTGGGCCTTTTTTAGTCTGCTAACATTGCCTCCCCAATTAAAGTAAGGCATATGAGGAAGCCACACCAGTTTCTTCTTTTCTTATTTAGACCGTATGATGGACTCATTATGGCTTAATAAATGTTTGTTCATGGCTCAGTACGCTATTAATGTACTGTTTGAGGCTCTATGGATAAAGTGAACCAACCAATAAAATACAGTGAAAAAGTACATCCTCATGGAGCATAAATTCCATTGCTGAAAGACCAAATTATTTTTGGAATTTATTACATCATGGAATTAAGCGACAGAATAAAGAACACACACAAGCCACTTGAAAGTGATTTAGGTACTGTCTTAGGAAATAAACACATGATCAAAACAAGTGGAAACCAAAAACAAAAAGGTTGAAAATGACAGAGAACAAAATATGAAATAAAACAAAAGGAAAGAAGAGGAGACAGAGACTTTCTTCCTGTTATGTTTAAACCATGATAATTATTTCTATTTACATTCTCTGGTTTCTAATGTGACATATATTTTTACTTTCTAGTAACCATAAAAACTTTCATTTCTTCTGAGTGCAAAGTGACATGGACTTGAACATAGGAGGAGATATTACTGAAATATCTTTTTTTGTTTTTTTACCTTCTAAATACAACTGCAACGTGAAAATACCATGGCGAACTTTGAAGAATACTGCAAAATATTACAGTGGAAAGACCTACAGCAGGAGCTGTATGCCTAGCAAGTTACAATAAGACTTTAAGGAGGAGGTATCTTCTTAGAGGAGGTATTGAAAATACTTCCGCATCTTTATCAACTATGTTATATTCTTATTTTATTATACCAAGTCTTTGGGATTAAGACGGAAAACTGATTTTAAATAGAAGGGACTGTGTGCAGAGAATGCTCAACATGTTATTCAATGCAATATTCTCATTTTGCAGATGAAAAATCTGAGGTCCAGGAAGATTAAATAACTGGCTTAAATTTACACAGCTGGATAGTAGCAGTTTAGGGACTAGAACTCAGAGTTGATCAGATTCTGACCCGCTGTTTCCTATCTCTCTATATGACTAAACTACTGGACATTTCAAGAGAAAAAAAAATGACATTACGAGCTATACATTCATGAGTATGCACATGGCAAATAGCAGACTAAACTATGTACACCGGATATGAAATTTCAGGCCCTAGAGATCCATAAAACCAAATGGACAATAATCTCTCCTGCATATTTTCAGGGCATTCCTGCTTAGATTTACACAACTGAGCACTATGTCTTCTTAATATCTGTTCTAGGACAATAAGCCTATGAATAGGACACTTATTGTTGATGTCCTTAGTGAGCACTTTAAGACTAAGAGACAAAAGTATCATGGTATTAAAGCTTTAAAAGGTTCACTTTGGGTATTGTAGAATTTTGTGTGCTTGTGTGTGCACGTATATATGTATGTATATATATCCACATACTTAATTCACTAATTTACGTAGTAAATATTTAACACATAGATTTTAGATGAAAGGCACTATGTCAAGCCTTGGGGATCCAAATATTTATCAACAATCCAATAGAAAAAACTGACACGCAATTGAAATGCAGAGCATGGTAATAAGTACTGTGGCAGGATAAATATAAGGACCTATAAAAGGACAATCAGGTCAGCATCAGCACCATGAAGGACCTTAGAAGTCACTTTAGAGCAATCATCAACCATAATCCCAACATACAGAAAGAAACAGGGTCAACATCTGAAAATTCTGCTATACATTTTCTTATGACTAATGTGTACATTAATTATTTATATAATTAGTTGATAATATATAGAAAGCCTCTATTATTAGCATTATTCTCTTTCATTAAACTTAACATTCCACCTTACAGACATAATACATTTTACTTATTATTTTTTGTTGGTCATTTAGGATATTTACACATTTCCTTATTATGTATAATGCATATTTACACATAGTTTTCTACATGTCTTATCTTTCCTAGACATTAACATATAATAGCAAATTTAAAGAGTATAATAATTTTAAGATGTTAGAAACACACTACCATATACTTTTGTAGTTACTCCTATAGTCTTGTAGAAGTATGAAAGTTTTGACCAAATCATGCCCTAAACAGACATGAGCATTGCCATTTACCAAAGAAAACCCCACAAAACACAAAAAGCAAGGCCAATCTCATTAGAAGAAAATTACCTATCATTGTTTTAATTTTCATTTCTTTGATTTCTAGCAAGAGTGAATTTTTTTTTTAATGTGTATTAGGCAACTGCATTTCTTTTGAGAATTGAGAGCTCTTGCCTTTGCCCATTTTTACCATGATCCATTCATCACAAGTATTTACCCAGCTTATCACTTATTTTCATTTTATTTATGACTTTGATGTATAAAATTCCTATTAAACTCATCTATCTTTTGCTTTGTAATTAATTTTTTTTCAGTTTCTCCATTCACTACTTAGTCAATATTTACCTATATTTACTTTTTCTTAAAATTTTGTATTTAACACTTATCTGCTTAATCCTTTGGGATTTGTTTAAGGGTATTTTCTTAGTTGAGGATTAACTGGAAATGTTTTAAATAATTATTTTCCTTTGACAAATTTTATTCAATGACGTATATATTCCCCTATTAATTTCAGATGTACTCTTCATTCTATGTTAAATCTTTTTTTGCATTTTAAGAACTTTTTTCCAAGGCTATCTCCTCTTTTCCTTTGATCAGAAACTGTTTTTATCTTCTTGAGAAAACAAATTAATTCCTGAAACGTAAGCTAATTATTTATTAGTTGATTTTGACTAAATATACTTTTCATGTTTTAAGGGGATATTCTTGGATGAGAATCCATTAAAAAAATGCCATATCCTACATATTCTGCATTTATGTAACACCACCGTTATCTTAGCAACAGATGACATTTTCAGTACTCAAACACAATGCACCAAATTTTTGGAAAATATTATGGAAATGTGATGCATACTTCCTAAGAAAACTTTTACACAGAAAATTATGCAAAATTTCAGTGAAGAAATAGAATCATGAGAGAAGTACCTAGTTCTTGAAAAATAAGAATTTGAAAATAAAGGGTTTTTCATGCAAAATCTTATATAGTGACACCATCTGCTTGCCATGTTTATACATTAAGTTTAGACAGTGTGGAATCTGAGTTTTTGTCTGGTTATTATAAATCCCAAACATTTATTCTTCTCAGCTATCTAATAAACTAATACATAAGTAGGCAACAATAATTTCAGCATCTTTTGACTCTAAAATTATAGTTTTCCCTTCAAAATCAAGTCCTTATTGGCCAAATTTACGTCAAATAATGGGTAACTTTTCCCATATTCTGCTTGTGATGCTTCTCATACCTTGACAAACAATAATGGGTTTAAAAAGTATCTCATCTCATTCCTTCCTCTGAGACTGTGAGGCACCAATGGAGGAAAATGAAAATTTATGGAAGTTGAATATGAAATTAAAGTCAAAATTAAATTAAATTAATATAAATAAGAGAAATGAAAAAAGATTGTAGAAAACTGTAGAAAACAGTTTAGAGAAAGATACCTAGGTCTAGATCATAGTATAAGAATGAGGACTTCTGCCTTGAAAGCTCATTAAAACTTCATGTAATTCTTCATAAGTGAAGAAAAAGCTTATATCAAGGATACAACTAAAGAAAAGTTCTATTAGAAGGTTAATGCAATTTGGTTGCTTTTCACTTTTATTATAATGGACTTTTTATTGTGAAAATTAGAAAAAATCATATATTAAAAATTTATTTTAAAAATTTTATTTCTAACACAGAAATAAATTATTTTTTCATGTTAGTTATAACTAATATTTACTTTAAAATATCAATAAATTATATGGCATGATATTTACAAGAAACTAGTCTTATAGTTTTATTAAATCATAACCTAAGGCAATACTGTTTAATAAGATTTGAACATGAAACTCTAAGACTTTTTCCCCATATTTTGTTTAAGTTTGGCATAAACAAATAATCCTTTGATTTTAATTTATGCTACATTCAAAGTTCTAATTACTTGACTACGTCAAAATGTTTTATGTGTTCTTAGCACATAGTTTTAGCTTAGTCATATAAAAGAAGATGCAAGCACCCTGAAGTATTTTAACATGAAATTTCATTATTGTGGATTCTACAAAAATAAACTTTTTAAAAAATGGATAATTTTTACAGAACACTTCCCTGTTTTAAGGTTCTGAGATGAAAACGTTAATATACTAAGCTGTAAGAGTGAATTTAAACTCACTACTCATTCATCTGCCTTGGGCTCAGGTCGTGATCCAGCATTGAGCCCCATATTGGGCTCCCTGCTCAGTGTGGAGCCTGCTGCCCCCACTCCCACTCCCTCTGCTTGTGTGCTTACTCTCTCTCTCTCAGTCTCTCTTAAATAAATAAATAAAATCTAAAAAAAAAAATAAACTAACTGCTCATTATAGTAACTGCACACTAGAGTTTTTTTTTTTTTTCTTTTTTCCTTATACAAATGTTCCTTGGAGGCACCATTATTGTGTCAGAACGGCAGAAGTATTCAGATTATGAAAAGGCTTCTTGATGATTCCATGACTCTCATTTTCCTTTTGGAGAGGAGTTTTCTCTAGAGCTTAACATTGCTTAGCGGTCATATAAGAGAATGACTGTGAGGCTCTCAGATTACCTTGACAATGCATCCAAGAGCACCTCTTAAAGACTCTTTAATCAGATATACTGTCACTTCTCTTGTGGTTCTTTTAAGATTTGTGACCATGAATGCACAATACTTCTCCAGTCTACTAGACATATAGAATTAGAGAACAGTAGAAGCAGTTGGGTTGGAGGGTAAATTGCAAATGAAATAAGTAGGGATGACCCAACTAGAATGTTCTACAGATGGTCTTCCTGTCTACAGACAGTGATGATGCAGAGAATGGTGACCTACCATCTCCTGAAGTACAATTTATTTTTTTATATTTCTTTCTTAAATAGGTTAACAGGCAGAAGAAAGATTTTAATGAAATACATGGAAAACCATGCTAAAAGAGTCAGTCAAATGATACCAGAGGATTGGAAATCTTTCTTAGAGATCTTTGAAATGGGATAAAATAGCATTTATTTATAATATAAAAATAAAAAAATATATTTATTTATTATATAAGATTTATATCTGCATCCTTCCTGATGACTTGTAGTTGAAGTCTACAGTCTCTTGAGATTCTTTAAGGCACATGAAAATTGTCACCTTGTAAAATAAGTGTAAAACTAATATGAGATGGCAGCAGTTAGGTTAATAAAATTCGGATGGTGAAAAATTGTTTATTTTAGGAAATAATTTTGCATGTCTGTTATAGTTTAAATTTAAATATATAATTAAGTAGCATTTGAAATAAGGTTAATTGTTCTGCTCTTAATACAAGTATCTCATATTTTATAAAACAAATAAATAAAAACAGCAGTTGAATCTTTTAAATATTCAAAACTATTCAGCAAATTAAGTGTTTCTTCTTGTAAAAATAGAATGAGGAACCTGTTTCCAAATTTTAGGAATCTGAATGTGCAATTCATATCTACAACTGACCAACATACTTATCTTTATGAAAAGTAATTTAAAAACTTAAAAATACAAAATTATGAGATAGGATATAACTATCAAATAAACTTGTCAAAATATAATCTAAACTCAGAGATAGAAAATAGTCAATCATTCACTATTTACATAAAGAAGTCTTGAGAGAGGAAGTAAAAAAGAAAGGTCAGCAATTCACATGAGCGTTACAAAGTAAAAGGTAATACATATCTTAGAGTAGAGGAGTTAAATAAGTTTTTTAAAGGTAAAATAAAATGGAATGAAAAGTACACTTCTATCCACATATAGATATATTTATCATCCTTGTCATATCATTAACTGGCTTTAATGAAAGATCACTTAAGAAATATATAAGCTGGATTACTAAAAAGATGAATGCATATAATTCAAATCATGTCATAATTATTGGAGGAAAAATTTTCTATCTTAGGGTATACTTTGGAAATGACTCAGTGTAACAATATATAGCAGAAAATAAAGGTATCATAGTCATGGAGTCTCCCCTTAGGTCAATTAGAACGTCAAAATAATTAGAATAGTATTATGTACATTATGGAACTTTCAATTATTTTGTTTTTAATCTTTCATAACTGAAAACTTTGCTCAGTGCCTAAAAGAACAAATGTGTGGTCAAACAACTAGGCTCTCTTTCATAAAACTAGACAAGTGAAATGTCAACATCCACTCCCTCTCATATCACTATTTAATCATTTATTACTTTATACATATTTTAAGGACTTGTCTATTAAGTAATATTTCAGGCACTCAGTTCTTGAAAATGTATATTGAATCAGATATCATCTAATCTTTTTTTTACTTAGGTGAGCTCTCACTTCTAAAGCAGAGAACGAAAGACTGAGTGTTGGCTGCTCCACGGTGGGCATACCGTCTCAAACACTCAAATGTGCAGCTTGTTTTCACTACCCGGCATATAGCGCAGTCCTGGGCACAGCCTCGGCACTGAGCATATTTGTTTGCTAAGTAACACATAGAGGTAGATGGGAAAAACAATGACATTATTATTTTGTAAAATGTGTTCAGGGCATGCTTCATGAATGTGTGACTTACCCACCCGCACAGTTCCCTCTCCCCACTTAGGGTTTTAATGCTCAGCAACTGCCATCTTGAAATTCTTAATAATTTTATCTTTGAACTCATGTTTTGTAAGTGAAGTGTGACAGGACAATGAGTACACCCTGGGGCTTGGAGCCCTGGCTTTAGGCAAGGTCCAGCCTCTGGTCACCTTCCCACACCTCCAAGATGTGTGTTTCCAGGCAAACTCCCCTGCTCTACATCATGTAATCTTCCAATTCCTGCCGCACCCCTTCATTGCTGCCACCCTCCAGCTGGGTTAGGTGATTGTGTTGACCACTGAGGAGGCAGGATCACATTTCTGGGTTATCTTCTGTCTCCAGTGGGGACTTGGACATGTGCACAGGCAGGATCTAGGTTAGGTCCACTAGCCCCGGGGAGTGCAAATCTGTGCGTGTGTGTGCGTGCGTGCGTGTGTGTGTTGGCCATCTGTGTTCTCAGGCCATGTCCTTCTGGGGGCAAGTTTCTCACCCACCACCCTATGCAGGTAGCTTTCTGGAAAGGCAGTTTAGAGACCTTAGAGGCTCTTCCTTCCACTGTGGACTGGGAAGCCGTGGGAACCTGGGGGTGTCTTCGTTCTTCCTAAAAGAATCCCTGTGCAGAGGGAGTGCCCACTCACTGGACTGGCTCAGTGCCTGGTGAGACCTCTCTCCCTCCTTCCAACCTTTCTGAGTATGGCTTACATTTGTCTGTTCTGGTCTACTTGAGAAAACTTTAGGGACTATGATGGGAGAGGAGAGACTACAGGAAAAGAATTTCATGATTTTGATGATTCCGCAGATGAGTTAAATGTTTTTATATTTGAATTTAAAGGTGGCATTGAGCAATATAAAGATGAATGGCAAAGTTTATGCTAATAGTTTGAAATTGTATTTTTTTTGTTATGTATAAGGACATAAAATGGCAATTAAAAAGCACCATGACAAGTTAAGAGAGAAATTGCAGAAGGAAAAGGCTTTATATTTTAGTACCTTTAATGACCCTTTTTTCCTGTCTTTTGAACAAAGGGTCCTGCAGTTTCATTTTTCACTGGGCATCACAAATTATGTAGCTGGAATTGACTGTTTAGAATCCAAACCAAATAGAAAAGTGCTGAGGAATACATGGAAAAAAGAAAAAGCTATTTAATCTAAAGATTCTATATGGAATTTCAGTCTGATTAAAAGGTCAGTAATTTGTTTTCAATCTTTATAAATTAGAGGACTTAAGTATGAGGACATTTCACATTTTCAATAATGATCAGGATAATCTGTCAACCTTGAAAATCTTTTAGTTTAAATCTTACACATTAATGCTTTTTCAATCCTTTATAATTTTTAAAACAAAGGAGGCTTTTGGAAAAAATATTTTTCAAAATCTCATAAAAACCAGCTATCTAAATCAGCCAGTTTGTTTTGTAGGCCGAGTTTAGTTATGAAATTAAATTGGCTTCCCTCTCCAATCAAAGAACTGTATTGGAAATGAGCAAATAATTGGCTACACATATGCCTACCATACAGTAGAGCCTTATATCCTATGGCACATACAGATTCTGCATGGTACAATCATATATATTTACCTTCACTGCTAACCACATTTGTTTTTGCAGGATTATAAAATATTTTACTAAACAATCTTCTACCACTACTTTTCAATTTCTATGAACAAATGCCATTAACATTGTTAATGTAGTAGTAGAGGCATTATAATAGCAATAAGATCTTATTAGTTTATACTAAAGAAAATACTTGGTCATCTTTCCTGCAAAATGTGCAAATGAGAATTCTTCAGAGAAACAGGTGATAATTCTAAGAGCCAACTGCTTAAAATGAAGTTCAGGATTAAACACATTTTTCCAGCAATGTATGATCACCAAGAAAAACCATGATTGCTATTAAAGGATGGGTTAGTGTTGATTAAAACTTTTGTTGAAAATTCTAAGCACAGCACCAGAGGATTTAGTCAGCATGAAATTTAGTACGTGCTAAAGAAAATACATGCAATAATATTTTCTTGTTACTTTCTAGACAAATGTCTGCTTAAATTTAAGGCTTTGCCCTTTTTATTCCCACTACCTGGAATAGTCTTTTATATATGCCCAGGTTTTCTCTCAAGTGTTATGTTATCAAGAGAGGTAGTTTTGGCTTTCCCCATGTAAAATGCTTCTTCTTTTTCTTCCAAACCTCCTACTCTGCTTGGTTCTTCTTCATGGGACATCACTACTTGCCGTTAGAATATTGTATCCACAAAAGCAGGGGCACTTAACTGGTTTTTGTTTGTTTGTTTTTCTCCTTTATTTGCTATACCTCTATTACATAGAAGAGTTCCTGGCACACAGTATATATTCAATAAATATTTTTGAATGAATGAATTAATAAATGAATGAATCAAAGATAATTCAAACCATTTCCAATTTCTGTTAGTGCAAGTCAATGAAAAAATGGATGTTGAGAATATTCTTAGTCAAAAACACATCATCTTTGCTCTCAAAAAGCTCACATATTGGTTGGAAAAGCAAAATATTAAAAAATATTTGGTTATGGTTCAGTGACATAGAAACATGTGTGCTATCGAACATAACTGACTGGGAGCAGTTCAATTTCTGCACGCGTTGACTGAGAGCTGAGCCACTGACTAATCTCAGCAAATTAACTGCTAAAGTCTAAGGGACTTTTCTAGATCATTCATTTACTCAAAGGATGCATGCCACAAAAAGACACTAGACTTGGAAGTAATTTAACATTTCTCAGGAGTAAAAAAAGTTTGCAATCATCCAAACTCTATTATAATTTAATATTTGGCTGGACCATAAAGTTATTTAGTTATGATTAACTAGACCGATATTTCAATTATCTTCCATAAAAAAATATTCAGCACACTTTTCAGAGCAGAAATACTTCCTATGGAGATAGGAACATTTTATACTTCGATATAAGGTGTTGTAGTTTTTGATATGCAATCTTCTTGTGTTTAAAAAATAATGAAATATACAAATAATACAGCATCTCTCTTAAATGATCATTATTGCCTTTAAAAAAAAACTTATGTCATTGGATTGTAATCAGTGTATATTTAGTAAGCATTTAAAACTTTTATACTGATTTTTTTCTTACTTTGAATAGACTTGTGCAGATTTTGGAAAAATAATTATTTGCTGTCAAGAATTTTACAGGACTGTGAGAGATATCCAGAGATAAAATAATTTAAAATACAGATATAAAGACAAATGAATATTTATAGTGTCCCTAATTACCTACTCCAGCAATGTATAAAAGGTTGGCTTTTGAAATAGACTGTATTTCCAAAATGCAGTGAACTACAAATCATATAGACATCTCAAGTTTATAAATACATACAAATTCTGTTTATTTAAATCTATTTTCAATGTTAGTTCAATTAATTATTGCTCCCTGAGCAAATATATGAAATCTCCAATCAAAATGTGAGCCTAAGGCAAGACCTATATAGAATAGTCACCCAATGGCAGAGATAGGAGTATTAAATGTATATTTTAAGAAACCAAGGAATTAGACAACCTGGTTCTGATGATAATTGCCTTAAAGACCCGTTAGCAAATATCAGCAGAATTGGTTTGTAATTTAGCATTTCTTTCACTTTGAACATGGTCCCTAAAGGTTTTTGCACATGTCAGGATATCTACAAACACAATTTGTTTCAGGTTGAGTATCCATGATTAACATTTTCCTTTACTGTCTATGACCTGAATAATTCCTTTTACTGAACTACACACCTTAGTTTTCCTATCATGCACTGAAGATTAAAATAAAATGTTTTCTAGGTGTTGCTTTCTAAATGAAACACCTTTAAAAACCATTTGAATAAACTATGAAAATAGAAGATTGCAAAAATAGCTCTTAGGGATTGTAGAAGTCAGTTAATTAAGGTTTATTGCAAAGATTCCTAATTATGAGAGTCATAGTTTTAAATCTATAATCTTATTTATCCAACTGGAATCAGAATAATCAAGGAATGTTTCTCCTAACTACAGCTAAGTGGTTGTAAGTGATTTGGAAATTTTTTTATATTTGTTTAATTATAAACAGATAGCAAACAATTAAGTCAGGGTTATTCAATATGGTTTCCTTAATGTTTCTTAAATATGAGGAAAGATATATACATATTAGTCAACTACATGAAGGAAAAGGCACTTCAATGCAAATGTCCTCTTTATCTCCATGTTCTCCACTGTGCACACAAAAAGTAGTAAAAACATAATATAGTTATCTATATATTTTGGTCTCTAATATTTTATTTCCTTATTTATACAAGTATCACCTCATGAACAATATTATTACTTTGCTGATCTTTCCCCTATTTGTGGCCCTGATCATATAGCAGTGTCTTCAGCAAATGGGTGATTCTCTAACTTTTCTTGGCTATTTTATAGACACCCACTCCTTTCTCCAAATTTTAAGTTAAGTCTTCAGCTCACATTCTGCTGTACCTCTGCAATATGTCAACTTTTTACATGCCTTTGGTACATTAGTCATCAGTACCTAATCCCTCAATTGCTCAACATATGCTTGGCTCCTTTTGCTCAGAATCCTTTCCCTTGTCCCAGTCTCTTTTTGCCTACTCATCTGTCAGAACAAAACTTAATTTAAACGCCAGTTCCTCAGGAAGACCTTATTCCCCAGACTTAGAGAATACATGCTCTCAGAGCACTTTGCTCTTCTCTTTAGTGGGACTTATCACATAGTAAGTATATATTTGTCAAATTATTATTTTTTAATTATCTGCCTCCCCACCAGAGTGTAAGGGTCATAAAGGCTCACTCAGCAATGCATATATGTTGAATAAATTAAAGGTTTGTGAAGAGCATGTTTCACTTTTCCATTTTAGCCTAAAAACAATGATATATAACCTACTGATAATGAGAAACATCTTTGACTGTGGTCCTCTCAGTCCAACAAAATTGCAATGTGTTATCTACAGATAACTTTTGGAAAGTGACTTTCAAGTTGCTTCAAAGAGATTTTCCAAAGATACCCAAGTGAGATGATGGAAAATGCCTTCCTCAATTTGCAACAGTAAAACTATTATCTTATTAAGGCTGGCACACATTATAACAGCTGAAGTCTGGTTCTGGAAGACTCCAGTTACTATAAACCCCCCCTTTTTTTTACCCAACACTAGGATATGATATTAAAAGCATAACTGATACATGCACAGATTGAGCTATTTTATACCATTACCCTTGCTTAAAGTATTTGCATTTTTAAAGATGTGATATTCTAATGTCAGAATTTCAGCACAGTGAGATAAGGCCTTCTTGGTGTCTCAAAATTGTGATGTGGGGATAGTCACTCATACTTGTAAAGCTGATAACAATACTTTTTTGTTGTTGTTGTTGTTAGGGCTAGGTAAATGTATTTTAATATTCAGTGGCTCACTGCCATCCTGTATAAAGGACTATTTTTGTTGTTTTTTAAAGTTTTTACTTGAATTCTAGTTAGTTAACATACAGTGTTATATCAGTTTCAGGTGTACAATGTACTGATTCAATTCCATACATCACCTCGTGCTCACGATGAAAAGTGCACTTCTTAACCAATATCCCCTATTTGACCCATCCCTCTATTTCCCTCCCCTCTGATAATCACCGGTTTGTTCTCTATAGTTAAGAGTCTGTTTCTTGGTTTGTCTCACTCTCTCTCTTTTTTTTCCCTTTGCTCATTTATTTTTTGTTTCTTAAATTCTACATGTGAGTGAAATCATATGGCATTTGTCTTTCTCTGACTCACTTATTTTGCTTAGCAAAATGTCTAGCTCTATCCATGTCATTGCAAATGGCACAATTTCATTCTTCTTTATGGCTGAATCATATTCCATTGTATGTACACCACATCTTCTTTATCCATTTATCATACATGAACACCTGGGCTGCTTCCATAGTTTGGCTATTGTAAATAATGCTGCTATAAACATGGGCATGTGTGTATCCCTTTGAATCAGTGTTTTGTATCCTTTGGATAAATACCTAGTAGTGCAATTGCTGGGTCATAGGGTAGTTCTATTTTTAACTTTTTAAGGAACCTCCATACTGTTTTCCAGAGCGGCTGCACCAGTTTGCATTCCCACCAATAGGGCAAGAGGGTTCTTTTTTCTCCACATCCTCACCAATACTTGTTGGGTTTTGTGTTGTTGATTTTAGCCATTCTGACAGGTGTGAGGTGATATCTCATCGTAGTTTGATTTGCATTTCCCTGATGGTAAGTGATGATGAGCATCTTTTCATGTATCTGTTGGCCATCTGGATGTCTTTGGAGAAATGGCTATTCATGTCTTCTGCCCATTTTAATTGGATTATTTGTTTTAGGGGTGTTAGAGTCTTATAAGTTCTTTATCTATTTTGGATCCTAAGCCTTTATTGTATATATCATTTACAAATATCTTCTCCCATTCCTTAGGTAGTCTTTTAGATTTGTAGACTGTTTCCTTCACTGTGCAGAAGCTTTTTATTTTATGTAGTCCCAACGGTTTATTTTTGCTTTTGTTTCCCTTGCCTCAGGAGACTATCTAGAAAAAAGTTGCATGGCTGATGTGAAAGAGGTTACTGTCTATGTTCTCTTCTAGAATTTTTATGGTTTCAGGTATCACACTTAGGTCTTTAATTCATTTTGAGTTTATTTTTGTGTATGGTGTAAGAAAGTGGTCCAGTTTCCTTCTTTTGTATGTTGCTCTCCAGTTTTCTCAACATCATTTGTTGAAGAGACTTTTTCCCACTAGATATTCTTTCTTGTTTGTTGAAGATCAATTGACCATATAGTTGTGGGTTCATTTCTGGGTTTTCTATCCTGTTCAATTGATCTATGTGTCTATTTTTGTGCCAATACCATACTATCTTGATCACTACAGCTTTGTAATATAACTTGAGGTCCAGAATTGTGATGCCTCCAGCTTTGCTTTTCTTTTTTCGAGATTGCTTTGGCTGTTTGGGGTCTTTTGTGGTTTCATTCAAATTTTAGGGTTGTTTATTATAGTTCTGTGAAAAATACTGGTGGTTTTTGATAGGGATTACATTAAACATGAAGATTGCTTTGGGTCGTATAGACATTTTGATAATATTTGTTCTTCCAACCCATGAGCATGGAATGTCTTTCCAGTTCTCTGTGTTGTCTTCAATGTCTTTCATCAGTGTTTTATAGTTTTCAGAGTACAGGTCTGTCACCTCTTTGGTTAGGTTTATTCCTAGGTATATTATGGTTTTTGGTGCAACTGTAAATGGGCGTGATTCCTTGATTTCTCCTTCTGCTGCTTCATTATTGGGGTATAGAAATGCAACAGATTTCCGTACATTGACTTTGTATCCTACAACTTTACTGATTTTGTTTATCAGTTCTAGATTTTTGGTGGAATTTTTCAGGTTTTCCATGTAGAGTATCACTGCAAATAGTCAACTGCAAATAGTGAGTTTTACTTCTTCCTTGCTGATTACGATGACTTTTATTTCTTTTTGTTGTCTGATTGCTGTGGCTAGATTTTCTAGCAATACGTTGAATAAAAGTCATAAGAGTGGACATCCTTGTCTTGTTCCCGCTGGTCGTATTTTATTAATTTTTGTGGCAATATTTTAGTTCAGGTAGGTCCTTTGTGTACTTTTCAAATAGAATTTAAATATATTTAGATATTTCTTACTATTTATATCTAAAACACAGTTAAGAATAATTGTTTCTTAATATTCTTCAACAAAGTGAAATTTACTGGGGAGGACTGCTTAATAATATTATCCTTCCAGAATGTATAGTTTCAATATACGGATACTGTATTTTATTTTGCGCCTAATTAACCTTCTGTCTTCAAAGCAAATCAGTTATAATGAATTCTCTCATTTTAAAGTGAGAAACAATTAATATTCTGTCCTTGGCTAAGTGGAAAAGTAGACTAAATGAACTCTCTTTTAATCCTAGAACGAAAGGCTGCTCAATGCAATATGTATGAAAGTATGTAAAGATAGGTATATATATTTTTAAGTGATATACTGTTTTTATCCTCCATACTTAAGAATGGTTGTTCTGAGTTATATTTTTTGACCCAAAGGCAGCCAAAAGCCCTGAGATATAATCTGCTAACACAGAGAGGAACAGAAGATGCTAATCTCTTTTATCCTGAAGATATATTTGACCAGATTTTGTTGATACTATGGGAAAGAAGGGGAAAAAAAAAAGAGGAAATAGGAATTCCTTTTTAAAAGCCATAAAGCAAATTCTATGATGTGTAGTTATTGCTAAATGAAGGGTAAAATTGCATGGTAAATACAAGATGATTGTATTTGGCTTTGCTTTATTTATCAGATGTATTTCTGAAGATAGCAAGGTGAATTTATGTGTAATAATTTAAATAAAAGTCACATTCATTTAAAAAGTTTTAAATAAAATATTAAAGCTTCATTCTACACATTTTATAGGTTTAGCAACTTTTTAAAAAATTTTGCAATTATTATAGATTCACAAAAATATAGTGAGATCCCATACACCATTTACTCAGCCTCCCCAGTGATAACTCTTTGCATAACTATGGTACAAAATCAAAACCAGATAATTTACATTAGTAAAATCCATGGCCTTGTGCGTGTGTGTGTGTGTGTGTAGCTCTCTGCAATTTATCACATATGTAGCTTCATGTAATTACCACAACAATCAAGATATGTTACTGTATAATCACCACAAGACTCTCTCCTGCCCATCATGGCCATATCCCTCTCCCCCAATCCCCAGTTCTGGCCACCACTTATCTATTCTTCATATCTATAATTATGTCATTTCAAGAATGATATATAAATGAATCGCACAGGATGCATCCCTTTGAAATTATCTTTTTCACTCAGCATAGAGCCCTTCAAGTTCATCCAAGTTGTGTGTATCAATAATTTGTTCCTTTTTATTGCTGAGTAATGAAATCAACCTTGCTGGGACCTTATTCTTGAATTCTAGCCTCGACAAAATAAATTTCTGTTGTTTAAGCCACATAGTCTGTGGCATTTGTTACAGCATAAGAATAGTTTTATCTTTATAAATTTGTCTCATATATATGTGCTCATATACAACAATACTTTCTGCTATAAGACAATCATTTGTGAGTTCACATAATTTATGAATGCTTCTCAAAGGGAATTTTTAAAATCTTTTTATGATGCTTTTCCTGTATCATGTACTGCAATAAATCGTGTTATGAGGGAGTTAAAGAGAATATATACTTACGAAAACCATAGGGGTATTCGTGCTTAACTATGTTGCAGTAAAAATCTATACTGTTATTAAGGGAACATTTAACTGAAAGCAATTGGATTCTTTAAAAAGACCGTTCAACAACTTTTTACAAATGGTACAATAGCATTTGGATATATTTCTGGATTTTTTTCTTGCTATTTCTTTTAAGAGTAGATCACAGTTAAGCATGTAGGCTGCAATGTTTTTACAACATAGATATGAATTATAATTAACATGAATTCTTATTATTTGCTTTATTTGATAGGGAAAAGGAATGGCAGGATAAATGGAGTAACTGAATTTCAATTCACTTTGCAACATTTTTTTTACCAACATTTTTTATATCTGATATTTGTTGGTAAGTAATATGGACTTGCTCATTAAGATGTATTTGTATAGGATTATATCTAAAGCAATGCATAAACATTGGAGAGAAGCATTATATCTAATTAACCTTACTAATAAGTAATATAAAAAATATCTTCCTGGACCTTAGAAAATGGTAAGGACAACAACCAGAAGATCACCTCTTTAGTGTACAGAGTATACAACTGTACCTCAGTGAATAGAGGTCCACCAGGGATATTAGGCATCAAAAGGGAATTACGGGTTTGTTTAGAGAGAACGGCAGATGGAACTTACCATCTTGATCCGTGGTCACTGTAATAGCTGTGAATGGCTTGGGAGAAAAACTCAACTCAGAAACTCCATTCATGGCTTCTATTTCAAAGGTGTAATTCACGTGAGACACAAAGTCAAGTACTATCACAGAATTGTTGATCAGGCCAGAATGTCTTGGGATGAAGCGGAGTCCTCCACCACAGTCCTCACACTGGCTGGTGTCTAAGCCACATTTCTTACAGATTACACTGTATGTGAGATCTTTTCTCCCTCCTGTGTCACTTGGTGGGCTCCATTCCAAAATAAGGGCTGTTTCATTGATGTTAAAAGCCACGTTCCTAGGAGCTGAAGGTGGCCCTAGAGAAAAGCAATTAAAAAACAAATGTACATGTGTAGGACAATGAATTAGAAGAGTGCTAACTTGAAAACTTCATCAGTAAACATTTGTACATTAGTTTGAGCTCTTCTGATGGGAGCCATAAAGAAATATGGTAAAAATATCTGATTAAGCTTAGTAAGAAAGGAGTCTTGAGGGGGAAGATGGTCTATATCTTAACTTTTGGTATATGAATATTTATATTTAGTATATGTGAATATTTAATATCAAAAGCCAAAAGTCTCCAAAAGATACGATAATTATACTTAGAAAATTTGCTTATTGGAATATATCATAAGCAAACATTGTTTTAAATTATGTGATGGTTTTAATTACATTTTAATAATTATATCACCATTTTCAAAATTTGAAAAATACTAACATACATATATAGAAACACAATATGTCTCTATTTTTCCATATGGATCACACTGCATAAAGTACTTAATATCCTTTAACTACTGCAGTCTTTTCTTAAAATTGTTGTCAATAGTCTTTTACACTTATATGAGTACTTCAAATCCTAATTTTGTATCATTCCTTGCATAAACCTTAACTGAAGGTTACTTCACACATAACATATGTGTGAAATGTGAAATAATACAGAATCCTTTCTGTAAAAGACTATGCTTTTGATAGATTCATTGCATAAATATAATAAAATAACATTCCTGTCATATTTTAGAAGAATTCGTTTTAAGAAATCTAAAACAATTCTTTAAATTTTTGCTATCAAGAAAATTTGCTTAGAAGGTGGGATAGTATTATCTGCAACATTCTTTCCATAGAGAGAAATTCCAGTTTGGGTAGAGGGTCCTTTTTGATCTCAAGATACAGTCATTCACTCATGAAATAAATATTTTTTAACTGACTATTATGCATGCCAGATAACCTGCTAGATCTTGGACTTACAGTGTGAATGTAACAAACAAATTCCTACTCTGTTATATACATCTAAGTTGAATGGCAGGCAAATAAACACATTAAACGGAAGAATAAAATTCAAATTATAGTAAGTACAATTGCAAAAATCAAAAGGAAAGGAGGTGAAATAAACATTATCAGGAGGACTGGGGTGTCTGGGTGGCTCAGTTGGTTGAGTGTCTGACTCTTGGTTTCAGCTCAGGTCATGATCTCAGGGTCATGGGATCAAGCCCCACATGGGGCTCCACGTTCAGTGTGGAGTCTTCTTGTTCCTCTCCCTCTGCTCCTCCCCCCACTCATGTGCTCTTTCTCTTTCTAAATAAATAAATAAATAAATAAATAAATAAATAAAATTTAAAACAACTCCCATTATCAGGAGGACCAATCTGAAAAACATTCTGAGAAAGCCTCATAGAGGTGGTGAGGAAGAGGATATCAGAGGAGTGAGGAGAGTATTAAGGGTAGAAGGTTCTTTAGTCAAGAAAGATCTTAAAATAGTCAAGGAACTGGCAGATAATCACTACAGCTAGAATGCGAAAGGAAAAAGTAAGAAGTGAGTTTTAAGGAAGAGGAAGGGGTTGGAAAGCGCGAGACTCCTAGGCTCATTGTAATGAGTTTGGATATTTTTCTACGCACAACAGGAACAGACTTAGAGAATTTATATATGGAGATAATGTGTTTTAAAAAGAATATTCTGGCTTTCTGGCTGCAGTGTAGGGAATAGTCTGAATAAGTGCAGGGAACTCATTAGTGAGATCTGTTATACAGTGTTACACAGCACAACATTACTCATAAATTTACATGACTATGTATTGGGTTTGAGATATCAAGAATTGTTATTTTATGTTTTCCTTTTTCTTTTTGTTGGATCCTGATAACCACAACGTGATGGGTAGGGGCCTCAGTCTCTGTATGTATATTACCTAAAGCCTGACCTAGAAATGGGATGGTTAACTTTTCTAACAGGTTTCTGCATACTTTGCTTTATGCCATTTCATGTTGCAGAGAGTTACAGAAGTGTCTTTCTTCAGAAAGGAAAATATGGAAGGCATTATAAGCTAGAGGACAGGGACATGTGTAGCTTTTTACCTCCACCTAGACTACGCCTGGGAGATAAAGATACATTATCATTATCATAATAAGGTCTTCCTACAGAATGACATATTCATATTGTTGCTCTTTTCTGTTTATAAGGGAAAACATGAATTATAATTCACTTATATTTTTATGAATAGGAAGAATGTTATCAATTATGTTATGGGTGTCTGCAAGTATATAACTGTCCGCCTGGAGATACTTAAAAAAAAAAAAAAAGCAGACACCCTTCTTACTCAAGGGCCCTCATACCAATTTGCATGACGATTAAATAGCTTTTTAATTGCTGTTAAATTATGCCAGCTAAACTGTGATTTCATGCAAATATTAAGCTGTAATGACATGCAGTGAATCATTTGCTAAGATTTAGAACTTGGAACAAAGAGAGACAATTAATTCTAATCCTCAGATTCAACTAAATTATGTGTCACTGCGCTTTTATGAATGTGGCCTGATTGCTTTGTTATCGTTTATAAATTATACAAAGATTATGTGACATTGGGAAAAAAAAAAACTTGGCAGCAGTAACCCTTTTAAAGACATCTGTATTGAAAACTCTTAGGGATTTCCTTATGTTGATTTTTTTTTTCTTTAAAGGAAACAAGTAATTCACATAGAAGAAAAGCAATATCCACACTTCACCCTCCAGATTGACTTCATAAGAGAAGGGCAATTATTCTGATTTGTAACTAGATGTTTTTCAAGTCCATCATATAAAAACTTTACATTAAATATACAATTTTATTTCTACTAGGATACCTAGAAAATATATCTTTAATCTTCTTTTTATTTTTTGCTTCAATTTGGATTCCCCCTTTACACTTTTAAAGAATAAAGGAATAGTGCTCTAATAGCAAACTTATGAGAAGCCTGGGGGCAGTGCTGTCTTTTCTCTTCCCAGAAAAGCATCTGAGCCTGCAGTCCCCATCTTCCTCTGAGTAGCAGAGGCCAAGTAGGCTACAATTTTTATTTTGTTTTATTTCATTTTATGTAAAATGTTTTTAAACAGAACTGCATTTCCCAAAATATATCCTATGCAGTGTCTTTAGTGCTGTAAGCTATCACACAAAAAATGAGTTTAGTACTCCAATTAAGACTCCTCTGGCCAACTGACACTGAAACAAAAGTAACACAATTTGCTTCTCTTTGCTGAATCCAAAATTCCCGAACATTTGTTTATAGAACCTTATTTTCCAAGAAGCATCTATAGGAATACTAGCATTCTGCAGAACACTCTTACAGGCTGACACAGAAGGAGAGAAAACTTAAGGATCACATTTCAGTTACTACATTAATTGCTGTAGATTTATATTTCATGACTACAATCATAGAAATATGCTAACTCACAAATAAACCGGGGTCTTATTCATACTAACTAGAGACTGATTATTCACCTACTGTATAGCTAATTGTGCTTGCAGATGCATTTTCTAACCTTAAGAACAATGAAAATTTGATCCAAATAACTGAGGATATTAAGTCATGGAAGACTACTGTTTACTGAACTGTATTTTACCAGTTAGTCACTACTTGGCAAAAATTTAAATGTGTTTGTTAATTTAATGACTATCATAAATATAGTAGCTTAGTTTCTTAATAAAAAGGAAATTTCTTCTTATTTATGAGTTTACAAATGAGAGAAAAATAGTTCTATGTTGATCTATGACAAAGAGAATATTTAAAAAAATATAATGAACCATCTACAGATATTTAGGTAAATGCTTTGCAATGAGTAAGTTGTAAATTTTACTGAAGAAAGATAAATACATAAGAATAAATGAAAAGTACATCTCTAGATTTTAATAATGTACTAAAAATATAGGTTGTCAGATTTGCATATAGGCATAATTTAAAACTCTAAAAGTCATCTCATTTTTTGAATTACCATTATTAATTTTAACTTTTATCTATGGCCATATTGTTAATCTAATGTCCTTCCCAAATGATCTTGCAAAAAAGTATTTAATAAGAGTAACTGTAAGCAGAATTTTGTATTTTCCTTCTCTAAGCCACTATGTGCTCTAAGTTTTGTTCCTAAAATGTTTGTATATTTGGAAATGGATGCTGAGTAATCCCAAAAGTGGGGCTTCAATCTCACCAGACAGAAGATAAATCAGTTTAGTCAGATAAAGAAATGAGGCCCAGGAAAGTATTTTAATTATGTCAAGGTAATGCACTATATTCATGGTCAGATGATACCTAGGTCTTCTTATGATTAGATTTTTAATTTAATTTAATTTATTTATTTGAGAAAGAGAAAGAGAGCACAGAGGGAGTGGGAGAGGGAGAAGCGGACTCCTTGGTGAGCAGGGAGTCCAATGTGGGGCTCAATCCCAGGACCCTGAGATCATGACCCGAGCAGAAGGCAGACACTTAACGACTGAGCCACCCAGGCGCCCCTAGAATTTTTTTTAACTCTACTAAGTGTATTCTTCCTATAGATAAAAAATGTCTGGTAAATAAATATTTGAAGTATTTTATAGTGTTTTGCTTGAGAGTATTGTCAAATACAAAATTTCAAAACATACAAATTAATGAGAAATTTATTGCCTTCCAATGACAGATTCTTTTTAATAATGTTATCTTAGAGCATTTAAAAATAATTTTATATACAGAAGAGCAACTGAAAATTAAATCTTCAACATAAATATTGCTCAAAATACAATAGCATGCATACTTCAAATCCTCTGCATTCCACATATTTTCATTTTCTTCAATATTTTTACACCTCTTTCAGTAACTAAAATTGATGCTAAAATTAAGACTTGCTGTCCATTAATAGTACTGTGAATGATGACTTAGATAATTCTTTTTAGATTCTCCATTATTTCTGAAACTCACTGTTAAGGAAAACAAACAAAAATCTAATAGACCAGATAGCATTCACTTCTAGAATAAAACCTAAACCTCTCAACCTTGTCACCATGTGTCTTTATAACCAATTCTCTTGCTTCCTTTTGCTGCATCTCAGTGCCTTTGTGCATGCTGTTCCTTTATGTCCTTTTGCTCTGTGGAAGATTCCTACTCATCCTTCATGTTCCAATTTAGGTGTTACCCCTTTGTGACACTTCTCTACTGGTCCTCAGGCAGAAAGGAGCACTTTTATACCTTATAGGTATCATTTTAAAAAATTTAGCCAACATTTTTGAGCACTAATTTTATTCTAAGAAGTGTACTTAACATTTCACATGATTTATTTAATTCAGTTATCATGATATACCCATAAGGTAGCTATTAATCACCATTTTATAGAAGATGTGACTAACACTTAACAAATGTACACATTGCACTGAAATATTTGTATCACTCTATATAAGCCTATCATGGTCCAGCTTGATCCAGAGGTAATATGTGCTTTAACTAAGGGAACAAATAGAATGCATGGTTTTGTATAATCCTCCAAGAATTATTTTTCAAATAGTGCCAATTTTCACAAATATTGGAGAGCAGGTAGTTTGAGGTTATAATCTTTCCAAGAGCCTGGTGTTACTGGTTACAGATAGATTCATATGACTTGAAAATCACTTAAGAGGCAGAAGGGAATGTTTATATTACGGTAACTGAGATTAACTAATAAAGACCCATAGCAAAAAGGGTAGTCACCCATCTCTCTATCCATTGGGAAGGAATTTAAAACTTCTCAAAAAATAAACAAAAAACCCCACAGAAAACCCCAAAACTTCACAAAATATATTTCTGTGGACACTTAAAAACTTGAAAAGTAAACATTTGTGGCCCCAAATTTCTATGCTATAGAACATACATATAATTTTACCTTGGGAAATTCTAAGAAATGATTATAGGCTGCCCTAATCACTTCAGAAAAAAAAAAACCCATAAAATAACTACTTGTATGAATTACAGAAATGTATATAGCTGTACAGCTCAAGAGTTAAATGGCAAAACAACATATATGATAAAAGCACACTAAAATACAAATGAAATAATGAGAAGGCTGGCTTTGGGTCTTCTGAGTCAAATACCATCCAGTTTCCTAATACCATGAAAAAAATATGCACACCTACATATAGCCCTTGCTGTGTCTAAATCAATTATTTTTAATTAAATGCTCATTAGAAATAGAAAAGAGAAATATGAAAAGACTAAGCACAGTCATAATTTGGGAGGAAAAACAAAACAATAAATGAATAGATTAAAGCAAATTAATAACCTTTCTCAAAATGTATAACACTGTGGGGATAATAATGAATGCTATCTTTCAAATTATGGATGCTTCTCGATAATTGGTTTGTTGTGTACAAGTAGATGATATTGAATGGGAAAATACTCTCTGAATTCCAACTGTAGAGCCCTGGTAGCAAGTGGTAACTCAATTCTCCAGCATCAGCAGTAATACCATTTAGTATCTCTTCCTATAGAGGAACTCTTCCCAGGTGATTTGATAAGAGAACCTCCTCTGCTGAAATAAAAATGATTGTATTTACAGTGAGGAAACTCCATGAAGCTCAAATGACATCCTACATCAGTGACCATTATTGGAGAAACTGGGATTCATTGCATACAGGTATTTATTCCATAATGTAAGGGTCATTTTAGTTTTAAAAATATACCATTGCAATAGCGGGAGTGAACATTTAAAGTTCTCTTCTACATAAGACAGCCTTCTAGAAGTAACACAATCCATCTTTGCAACTTCTCCCATTCTGCTATCTGCAAAACTGTGGTTCCTACATTGTGTTTACAATGAGCCACCTATCCAATCAGTTACACTTTGGTATTTCAGTTGTGAGATAGAAAAGAAAGGAACCAGAATGGGTTCTTCATGCAAAACATGCTTAGGAAAGAGAAGAAAAAGCCTTAAAGATATGAGAGAGAGAGAAAAAAAAAAAAAAAAAAGAAGAGATAGCAAGCAGAGCAGAGGTACCTGGGTGTGAACATCCTGTACCCACCCAGAAATGGGGGACTGAGTAAGGAAGCTGAAATGTCCTGCTGCATCTCTACACACTGTTTATTCTATACTCAAAATAAGAATGAGAGAATCAAGACTTTTTTAAAGTTGCCAGTTATTCCAGCAGTAAAGAAGCCATTTTACAATATTAGCTGGAGCCAATGTAAATTCAACTTTTATACGTTCATGTCAATCCCGGTCACTGTATTTCAAATACAAATATACAAACACATGATATTTGCTTAAGAATGAAGTTTGAGGGACGCCTGGGTGGCCCAGTCAGTTAAGCATCTGCCTTTGGCTCAGGTCATGATTCCAGCATCCTAGGATCAAGCCTTGCCTTGGGCTCTCCACTCCATGGGGAGTCTGCTTCTCCCTCTGCCTCTCCCCCTGCTCATGCTCTCTCTCAATCTGAGCTCTCTCTCTCTCTCTCAAATGAATAAATAAAATCTTTTTTTAAAAAACGAATGAAGTTTAAAGAAACTGGTTTTACTCACAAGATACTTGAAAAAGAGAAATTCTTAATGATGTCCATTAGAATTACATATATATGTGCATATACATATATATATATGATCTACACATATATGATCTACATTTTATGTTTTGACTTTTCTAAATGGGTAACACAAATGTTTGTTGAATGTGTTAATCTTCCAGCACCTGTTCAGTAGCTTTAAAAGATCCTATTGATTTAAACACATGAGAAACATCAAACTAAAAATGCTATGACAGTGTAATTATATTTTGTCTAACTTTTCATGCAGCCATATGTTAGACCCTCCATTTCTTTTGATCCTTTCATGCTCTCTGCCTTTCCTGCTGGATAAGTACTTTTTTAGTAATTCTTATTCTCCTTTGTTTCTTTAACCTCAGTTAGTATTTTTCCCTTCTGGCCTGGAAAGGCCTTAGGTGGTTATTTTGATAACAGAGTTCTTGGTAGGCAGTGGGGTCTCCTGTGCTCTCAACTGCTCTCAGAGGCAGCCCTAACTGACCAAGACCCGATATAAAGGAGTATATCCTCCACGGCTCATCTTTTAAAGCACAGAATATACATTAATTGGTCACCTGAGAAATAAAGTTAAGAGTTTATGAAGTAGATTAAAAATCTAGAGAAAATATTCAGTATTTCATTTTAAATTTCTTATTCATAATTTCTTTTATATATTTTGTAGTTCAAGCAAAAAAGACACAAGGAATTTTAAAAATCAAGAAGGCTTAAATTCAAGTATGTTGCTGATATAACTGGTTAGTAAGGCTGTTTAAGAGATCCTAATATAGTTAAAATTAGAGGGAGAGAAATAGGTCAAGACAGGACTTTGAATGTCCTTGGATTGATTCAGATGAGTCTGGCACATAGGGATCGGGCTTTGAAAGACCTTAGGCAGAAGTGATAATATGATCGATATGATTTTGTTTCTAACAGTTCGTAATGTTTTGGAGGTATGGAAGACTAAAGGAAGGAGACTTGCCAGGATATTGTTAAATTAGCCCAAGGGAGAGTTGAAGACATCAACTAAAAATTAAAGGGCCGGGAACTGACAGGAAGGAATGGACAGAAGAAATGCTAAGAGGTAGAACTGATAGGACTTGTGACTACTACATGTTAAGGTCAGGGCAGGAATTATGATTCCAAACTTTCTAGCTTAGATACATGGGTAGATGAGGATTCACCAGGATAAGGAAATAAAGCTGGGGTGAATAAGCAGGCCGAGAGAAAACACAATAAACTGGCTTTTGTAGCTTGATATGAGAAATTATTAGTTTACTCACTCATCAAATATTCATTTAGGACCTAGTGTCTAGTACCTAGGTACTATTATTAGTGTTGAGATACAGGAGAGAAAGAACATCCATGATCTCATGGGTCTTACAGTCTAGTATGGCTAGGATGATGATAAAGAAGCAAGTGTACAAATAATCAGAAATTTTAAAGACTGATATAAAAAAAAGTAAAAGCAAAAGAGTATTGGGAGGAATTCTATTTTTGAATGATTTGTCAGGAAGTGCCTGTCCTAAAAGCTGACATTTGAACTTGAAGGGCAAACAGAAAACAATCATAACACCTTGAGGGAGAGTATTTCAAGTGGAAGAAACTGCTGGCACCAAGGATGAGAACAAACAGCATTTTGGAAGTCCATGAATTTAATAACCAAAGGGAGTATGGTAGGATGTAAGGTCAGACATTTGGGCAGGTTTCCACAGGACATTTAGGTTGCCAAATCCCACAATTATTGGCTAGGCAACTTTGGACTTTAGGAGAAAAGACCAGGATATGAATAAAAATATAGGCACCATCTACTTACAGGTAATGTTTGAAGCCATGAGAATGAGAACATATGAAAAGACAAGAAAGCAAAGAAAGGAATGTGATGAAAACTAACATTTAACAGGTAAGGAAAAGAAGAGGTGACAAATACAATGGTGAGAAAATTAACAGGGTGAAGGGGAGATTACAATGTTCTAGAATAAAAGGGAACAGATAGTTTCAAGAAACAGAATGATCAACAGAGTTAGATATGAATAACTAGAAAAAAAATTTCCAACACAAAATGGCAAAGATCATTGGTGAATTTTTCTGACATAGTTTACTTGAAGTGCTAAATCTGATGACCCTCCTAGAGTGAAGAGCAAAAATCTGAATACAGTAGAGCAAAAAGTTAAAAAAAAAAAAGAAGGAACCACAGCCAATAAAGACTGCTTTTCCAAGATTTTGTTTTTGGAAGAGAAAAAATATTGGACTTGGAGTATTCTTTTAACGAGACAAGTTGGAGTATACTTATAGGTTGTGAGAAAGGAGTTAGTGGAAACAATATGTCAGAAAAGCAAATTAACAAGAGCCAGGCCCAACAGAAGATTGAAGATAGGTCACCCTCTCACCCACCACTATTGGGGGGATTAGCTTTGAATATGAGGCATCTTTTATTTTTTTTTTTAATTGTAGCCATTTGAAAAGCCTAAAAATGTTTATGTGAACACTTCTCCAAAGAAGATAGACAGAAGGCAAAAAGCATATGAAAAGATGCTCCACATCACATGTCATCAGGGAAATACAAATTAGAACAATGAGATTCTACCACACACCTATCAGAAAAGGCCAAAGTCCAGAATACTGACAACGCCACATGATGGCGAGGATGTGGAGCAACAGGAAGGCTCATTCTTTATTGGTGGGAATGCAAAATTGTAGTTTGGTAGTTTCATAACAAAATTAAACATACTTTTACCATATGATCACAGCAATCATACTCCTTGGTATCTACCTGCACATGCATGTTTATAGCAGCTTATTCCTAACTGTCACAACTAGGAAGCAATCAAGTTGTCTTTCAGTAGGTAAATATCTAAGTAAACTGTGGTACATCCAGATAATGGAATATTATTCAGCACTAAAAAGAAATGAGCTATCCAGCCATGAAAAGGCATGGAGGAATCTTAAATGCATATTACTAAGTGAAAGAAGCCAATCTGAAAGTCCGCATACTATAGGATTCCAACTATATGACGTTCCGGGAAAGGCAAAAGTATGGAGACAGCAAAAAGATAAGTGGTTGCCAAAGGTTAGTGGGACACAGAGGAGTTCTAGGGCAGACAAAATACTCTGTATGATACTAAAATGATGGATACATGCCCTATACAAACCCACAGAATGTACAAAACCAAGAGTGAACCCTAATGTAAGCTGTGGACTTTAGGTGACTGTGATATGCAAATGTAAGTCCATGAACTGTACAAATGTACCACTCCAGTGGGGGATGTTAATAACGGGGGAGGCTGTGCATATCTGAGAGCAGGGAGGTACATGAGACTTTTCTATATTTTCTCTTAATTTTGTTTGTGAATCTCAAACTGCTGTAAAAGAATAAAGTCTTAATAAAAACTTTCTGTGAACAAATCTTACATATGATGTAAAATGAAATAAAAAGATACCTATCTCTACAGTAAAAACCCAAAGAAATCATAAAACTCTTAATGGTGAAACTACATTTTTAAGGGTTGTTATTGTTTTGATGATGGCACTAAGGAGCAGGGGAAGACTTCTTGGGGCCCTTAAAATTATATCAATTACATGATTACATGATATCCCTATATATAAAAATTTTCCCTACTAGGCCATTGACTAGCCAAATGTCCTGGTTTGTCATTTCCAATACTTTAGTCCTTCACTTTCTTTTAAACTCATACATTCAAAATCTCTATGCCCCTGATATTAAAGGAAAAATCTGCCTCCTTTTAAGTCCCTGGAAGATTCTCTGAAAGCAGTTTCAAATGCTAAGACTGACAAAAACACCAGGAAGTGATAGCACTGACTGCTAACTGACCCAGATTCTGACCTTTGGATAACACACTATTGGAACAATGGTGATAAAGAATGTCTAATTCATAGATACATGATCTAGAAGTTAAGAGAGCATGTATCTATTACAACTTGGCTCTTTTTTGTGGTTAATGAAAGACAGAAAAGGCTGACTGCTTGTTTGATTCTTGGCCTCAAAAGTTCTATATCTCAGTGAACTTACCCTGGTCCTCTGAAGTCTAATCGTTCAATGACCTCCTCACTTGCCACTTTTCTGATTTTTCTTCCCCAAGAATCTCATTTTCCAGTTTTCAGGAGCAATGATACTTTGGAGATTATGGTCCTTATTTTTTCTGCATATGTTGTAATAACTGCGAGGGTCTCTCACCCTAATCAAAGTATATAATTCAGAAAAGCTGACTGATCTCAAATAGGCAACAGAGGTGCAGGACTTAATATATTTTGAGAAAAGGTCAAAAATTCAGTATTTTATTTTTTTCAGTTTGTAAGAAGGCAGATGATGGGAGCCGTGAGCCCAGTGTACTCGTATCAACCATAAAGGGTATAACAGTTTGAATACTAGCTGATCAAAAACTATTTCAAAATGAATTATAAGAGAATAGCTTACTGTGTTAAACAAACATATATGTAGCACCTACTATGTGCTAGGTATTGTTCTTAGCACTTTTCAAATATTAACATATTTAATCACTGTAGCTACAGAATGAGATATATACTGTTATTATCACTATGTGTGGGTTAACTGAGGTTACGAGAGGTTAAACAATTTGCCCAAAATTACATAGCTATTAAGAACCAACACCAAGATTCACACTCAGATAATTTGACTCTAAAAGATGATTAACTTACAATACTCTGTGCTAAGTTTTGTTAAAACATGACAGTGGTTCTTAGGAAAGTAGCACAGAAAAGCCTCGAGAGGGGAGTGTCCTGAGGCTGGACTAGGGAACTTTCACTAAAGTTTCCATCTTTTTTAGGAGGGTTTTCTCTTTCAATATTTGACGGCAACACAAGATGCTGTTCTCTGTCTAAACTGCCCAACAATGACCATAATCAAATCTTTCTCTGCTTCTATTTAGTATAGCTGCAGGCTAGCATGGCCATGATGCACACGGGGTGATGTATGGAATTGCTGAATCACCATATTGTGCACCTGAAACTAATATAACACTGTTAACTATACAGGAATTAAAATAAAATAAAATACAATAAAATAAAAAGAAAATAAATCAGCCATGAACAAGAGATTAATAAAGATAGTGAAAGACCAGACAGAAAATTAGAATTCCCTGGTAAATGCTATCTATTGATTAAAATAAAATTAAAACATATAAAAGATAAAAAACATAAAAACATAATTTATAATACCAAGTATAAAAAAGGAATTTTTTTTAGAGGAAAGAAAAATCCAAGAAACATAAAACAGTAAGCTGATAAGTATACATATCTGATTCAATGACTGAATAGTTTACCAGGTTCATGGACACTGTCGCATCCAATATTTATTTCCTTAATCAGACTCTCACTCCAAAGAACTGCAAGCCTACCCTGCTACCTTCCTGAAGGGTTAGATTGATGGGAACCAATTTATTCCTTCAATTTGTCAAGGGTCTATATATGGCCTCCTAAGAAAACAAAAAGAAAAATTCTCCTCAATCACTTACCTAGGAAGTTCCACTCAGTTTCTGATACAGGTTTTGAGAAATACTTGCCTAGCACTGCTGTAGCCATTTGAAATACCACCATTTACCAAAGCTGGAGTATGCTGCCCACAATATAATATAATAATATACAGTAACCATGCAAGAAGGATCACATGTATATAGTAACAGCAAGGTTTTCTTGTTAAAAACTCTTTACATAATTAGGTGAGAAATTATATTTCAAAATTTCCTTTTTCTGTTTATTAAATTAAAATATATTCCCAATGAAAAAAATGCCAGGTAATAATTTCCGAGGCTGCAACTTTCAGAAGAAAATGGTTACCCAGCATTTACAATCAGAAAGCAAAAGTTAGGGTGGTAGCGTAACTCATAACCTTGGTGGTAGCAGCTCTAACAGCAATAGCGATTTTTAGGGATGGCAGCAGCTGCAGCAGGACCTGTAACAGCCCAGAAGTTTTCCCGGGGCTTCTCAGATGCTCTGATCGAGGAGGACCCCCAGGCGGCATTAGAGGAGCTGACTAAGGCTTTGGAACAGAAACCAGATGATGCACAATATTGTCAAAGAGCTTATTGTCACATTCTTCTTGGGAATTACTGTGATGCTGTTGCTGATGCAAAGAAGTCTCTTGAACTTAATCCAAATAATTCCACTGCTATCCTGAGAAAAGGGATATGTAAATACCATGAAAAAAACTATGCCGCTGCTTTAGAAACTTTTATAGAAGGACAGAAATTAGATAGTACAGATCCAGATTTCACTGTCTGGATTAAAAGGTGTCAAGAGGCTCAGAATGGATCACAATCTGAGGTGTCTGCATCCCAGAGGACTCATCAGTCAAAAATCAAGTATGATGGTATCAAACAGAATCTCAAGTAATCATTACACTTATGATCAAGAATGTTCAGAAGAATAATGTATATGTGGAATTTTCAGAAAAAGAGTTGTCTGCTTTGCTGAAACTTCCTTCTGAAGAGGATTACAATTTGAAACTGAGACTTCTTCATCCTATAATACCAGAACAGAGCACATTTAAAGTACTTTCAACAAAGATTGAAATTAAAATGAAAAAGACAGAGGCTGTGAGATGGGAAAAGCTAGAGGGGCAAGGAGATGTGCCTAAACCAAAACGGTTCATAGCAGATGTAAAGAACTTATATCCATCATCATCTCACTATACAAGAAATTGGGATAAATTGGTTGGTGAGATCAAAGAAGAAGAAAAAAATGAGAAGTTGGAGGGAGATGCCGCTTTAAACAAATTATTTCAGCAGATCTATTCAGATGGTTCTGATGAAGTGAAACGTGCTACGAACAAATCATTTATCGAGTCTGGTGGTATAGTTTTGAGTACCAACTGGTCTGATGTAGGTAAAAGGAAAGTTGAAATCAATCCTCCTGATGATATGGAATGGAAAAAGTACTAAATAAATTAATTTGCTATCACTGAATTGCATATATTCAAAAAAAAGAAAGCAAAAGTTACATCTACTCATGAATGTGTTACATTTTTATTAAATTTATTCTATGAAAATATTTTATATTAAAGTCTGCAGCAATGCAGATAAATCTACAGACTGCCTCAGTTAAAAGAAATGGGACATCACCATTGTCTCCAAGGAATATGTAACATAATTCTCAATCTATTTTTGCCTTTATGGAATTACATAAGATAAGCAATAGTTTGGCACCAATTCATCAAACAGAAGGGCAAATTTTCACTGTAATATCTTATTTATGTGTTTTTAACAAGACTTTTATAGCTACCTAAGAGGTGACATTTTACTTTTGCATAGCTTAGCAATGCATTAATAGATTCACTTTTACTTTTTAAATGTACAGATATTTCATAATACTTTATAATAAGAGTACAAATAATTTAAAATTCTTGGTGCAGGCATTAAAATGACCTTCACATTTAAAAATTTAATATTCTATTGGTTGCAACCCAAAAACTGGAGAGAAAGTGAAAGGTGAAATGTGGACAAACTCAAAAACACTTTCCTTTAAAGACAAATGTCAAGGAAAACTAGAACTTTTCTGCAAAACAATAGCATGATGACTTTTGAAGTTCCATCTGGAAGCTCCCCAACACACTAAACTTGATGTTCCTAAATTGATGTGCCTTAAAAGGACAAGGGTGAAACAAAGAACAAGTTTTGCTTATAAATTCTTATGTAGCCTTACATTGCTTTAATGTCCTAAGGACAGATTATGGTTTGGAAAAATTTCCAGGGCCTCACACCAGTGCTGGGAATTGCATGTCCTAGATCAATGTGAATTTTGAGGAATAGGCGCTTCCTTTGCAAGCAGATGAAAAGTAACTATGCTGAGAGAAAGAGAAACTTTTTTCTTTACTGTTAT
The DNA here is from genome assembly GCF_024610735.1 of Ursus americanus. Lineage (NCBI taxonomy): Eukaryota > Metazoa > Chordata > Mammalia > Carnivora > Ursidae > Ursus > Ursus americanus. The sequence continues at coordinate 57,052,454 of NC_142130.1, forward strand.
CAAAGACAAATACATTATTGCCACAAAATTTTGTATATCAATTTTTTTTAAAGATTATTTATTTATTTATTTGACAGAGAGAGAGACAGCCAGCGAGAGAGGGAACACAAGCAGGGAGAGTGGGAGAGGAAGAAGCAGGCTCCCAGCGGAAGAGCCCGATGTGGGGCTCAATCCCAGAACTCCGGGATCACTCCCTGAGCCGAAGGCAGACGCTTAATGACTGAGCCACCCAGGTGCCCCTGTATATCTACTTTTTAAAACATTTAAGAATAAAGAGACCAAAGGGTTGAAAACAGGATTTCCAAATGCAAAATATATAGACTTACTGGTACATGCCATGGAAGGTGGGTCTTTTTCAGCTCGGAAGTAACCCTTTTCACACTGACAGACAGAAGTTGCTTCCATATAGGTTAAACTGTGGGGAGGGCATTTAGAACATTTTGTGTTTCCAGCAAATGCTTTATAGAATCCTGGTCTGCAAGCTGTAAAAACAGGAAAGATATTTTTATTGTTATTATTGCTTGGGTTATTTTATTTGTACATATACAACGTTTTAATTGATACACATTTTGATCTCAGAGTTCAGAGTCACACATATACAGAAAAGTATATATATGTTAATATTAATAATGAAATTAGTTATTCAAAATCAGTAACATAATGGTGATGTCACATTTAGGCTCAGGTTGCTAATTTTGAAAAGCATACCTGAAATACACATACACAAAACAACTGATTACCAGAGTGTGGGGATGCCCCTCACTGGCAGTAAGGAAAATGATTTTGTGTAGTTCTAGGAGATAGCATTAAAAACATTGAATCACACTGTGTAAAAAGTATTTGCATTTCATTTCCTTCAGTCCTCTTGAGTACTAAAGGAGAAAGGCCCAGTGTGGTGTTGATATATCTTAACAACTGTCCTGTTGGTGAATTTTTTTTTTTTAACAAAATGAAAGCTGGCCTTAGGTTCAGAGACTTTAGCAAGATCTACCTATCATTTGATAACACTGCTTTATTTTTATCACTTTATTTTTTATGGCAAACAATTTTTTCTGTTTATTATATTGGAATACATTCATTTAAAAATTTTGAATTAATTTCAAAATTGGGTAGACAAAATATTAAGTAAATAAGATATATGTGCTGTACACATACAGCAAGAACCATGAAAATTGTAAGCAAATAACCAAATTTTCACAAAAAAATTATGAAAATGAATGTAAATAATAAAAGTTATGTTATGAAATGTTTTATTAGATCACATTTTCTCTTTGCTTAAACCCATGTTGTCATTTACAAGGTACTTTTTTACAGGGGTAGAAGACCTAGAAAAAAGGATCCTAGACTCAGTATGCATCCACGGTCCTGAATGTCCAGGGGGTAGCTTTTTCTGGTCTCAAAGAAACCACTGCTGACCACTTTCTAAATTAACACTGTTATACAAAATAAAGGAAGAGTAATTGTCCAGTAACATATATTATGTTAAAAAAATGTTTTAACAAACTTTATTTTAATCTAACACATTTTCACAAAATGCTCTATTTAAAAATACACAATAATCAACAATAATGAACAGTAATCCCTTGATTATCTTCTGCTTATATATTCAGGAAAGAAAGAAAAAAAATGCCTCTTTTTAAAGATAACTTTAATTCCTACCTAAATGAGTCCCAACAAAATAACTATTTGTCTTTCCCTAGGTACATATTTTAATGAATGTTCCTACAGATCTAAGTGCAATTCGATTGATACTGGTAGTATACAATGTACCACTGACTCATCCCCTACGAGGCGTTAAACACACACACACACACACACACACACACACACACACACACACACACGTGTGGGTGTGCACATCTGCGATGACTGGATTATTTTTGATAGTTTATGTTTGCTTTATAATACTGCTTTATATAAATGACCTAGAAATCCAAGAGAAGTAAAATGAGCAATTCCGTACAGTAAAATTACTTTTAAAAAGTTGGTTACTCACTATCAATGAAGCTATTAACGGTGATACATAAATATCAACCACAGTCTCTTTTGCTGATAAATTAACTAATACTATATGACTAATCAATAAAAACACTGTATCATAAAAATAGTTCTCTAAGCCTGTCAAAATTCAAAGTATGTAAATAATATATACTCAACCCCAACATTTTCATAAATAAAATATTCTTTAAAAAACATGTAATTGCTAAATTTATTAATTATGATATAATAGTTACAAGACAATGTATTTTTAAAAATGTAATAAATCTAACATATGTATTTTATCAATAAAGTAATTATTTTCTACTTAATTATGAAGTTTAAAATAACTGAATATATTCCATAGAACACATTTGTAATACTCCGGCAAGTAATTTTAAATGTTGACCCCAATTAGAAATTTAAATCTTTATCTCATCTATTACAATACTTATAAGTTTAATAAACCACACAATTTATAGAGAATGTACAAATTTAAATGTGGAGCTTGCATTCTGCATAGTACAATATTATTTTAAATATAATTTAAATATTATTATAAGGGCTTTTTGAAATAAGACCATTTTGAAATAAATTAATTAGGAATGTGAACACAATAGAACTATACTAAAGTTTATTATATGTGCAGATACAAAACCTATTAAGACACGTAAACAAGAGCTGTAAACTTTGTTTCCTTTCTGTTATCAGTTGTTCAAATCTCAGTCATAAACCCTGTTTAGCATATAAAGTAGCCTGCCAAAAACTTCATTTTGTGCAGCCAAACACTACTACCTTTATTTTCTCTGGTAACTAAAAAAAAAACTTAGATAGTTTCTTATCTGAAATGTTTTCAGCTAATTTGTCACCTTCTTTTAGACTTTTTGAGTGCTTAAAGCAGCTCTTAAAATACTTACAATAGCTTAGTGATATTCAAACTATATTCTAGAGACCAGGCTGCTAATTGGTCTCAGCACCCAATCCTGCCTACTTTATTCTGTAAACAGAAGGATCTTCTAAGCCTGCTCTGTCCAATAGTACTAAAAACTAATATACATAATTAATTTTAAATTTTGTAGGAGCCACATTAAAAAGCTAAAAGAGGTGAAATTAATTTTAATAATATATTTTATTTAACACACTATATCCAAAATATTATCATTTCAGCATATAAACTAGCTCTTGACATATTTTACATTATCTGGGTTTTTTTGTGCTGGGTATTTTGTACTATTTAATTTGGTAAGTATGTTACATTCACAGCACATCTCAATTCGAACTAGCCATATTGCAAGTGCTTACTCACCTCATGTGCCTATTAGCTACTACATTGGATAGTGCAGTGTTGAACACAGAAATCTGTTCATTTTATCTCCCTGTTGAAAAAACTTTGATGACTTCCCACCATCTTTATGGTAAAGTTTAAAATGGATTGGATTCCAAGTTCCCCTGTGGTCTGACCCGGCCTGCAGCTTCAACCACATCACATGAAGCTACTTCCCTTTCACATGCCCTTGATCAAGGCTTTGCCCTTCTACAGTCTATTCTCAACCCAGTTCTGATCTCTTCAGAACATATATGAGATCACATTATCACTGGGCTCTGAGCTTCCAGTGGCTTTCCATTTCTCCTACAGTAAAGCCATTGCCCTACTAAGTGTCTACTAGGCATTGCATGATTTTGCTCCCTACCCATTCCCTGTGACTCTTCATCAACGGTTTTTCCATCAGGTACTCTGCTCCAACCATGCTGGCCTCCCTCAGAATCTTGCATGAAAGCATGCCCCTGCTACTGGGCCTTTAACACTTGTTCTTATTCACCTATTGTATGGTTTGCTCCCTCCCTTATATCAGGTCTTTGTAACAGTGTTATTGTATTAATGAAGCCTAATTTCCTTTTTAAAATTGCACCTCCTGCTACATCCTACCACAGTATTTTATATTACCCTCCACTCTTTCTCCTATCTACAAAGAACTTAACATCTGACACATGATATTTTTTTAAAGTTATTTCCTCCTAAAATGCATGCTCTGTTAGGGCAGAGATTTTTGTCTCTTTTGTTTACTGAGGTGTATCTCCAGGGCCTAGACCAGCACCAGGCATTATTTGGCCCTTCCTCAGTATTTGGTGAATGAATGAATGACTTGTTAAAGGTCTCCTTTAACTTCTATGAATCTACCATGATCTTTCTTCTGCTTGAGTCTTTTCTTCTGTTGAAAATCTCTTTTCTCCATCCCACCCCATGAACCAATCATCTTGCTAACTCCTAGTCCCCTTTCAGGTCCCACTTCTTTCTGACTTTCTAGACTAGTGTAGTTTCTCCAAGCACCTGTGACTTCTCAGCAATAGCATACCTGTTGGTTTGCAAACTAGCGCTGTGCATGGAAGGCATGGGGAGACAGAAGAAAGAGGCAGGCCTCTCCAGATTGGCAGGTGACAGGTTTCACAAGCAGGGCAACTGAGTATGAGGCTAGTTCTGGGCAGCTGCAAGATAAACAGTTCCCTGCACCTGCCCTCCAGGATATTAAAAGTTTTTATAGAGGCCTTAAATGGGTTGAGTCACATATACTATCCAGATGCTCTCAACAACACCTTACTCTCCCAAGGCTCTGTTCTTGAAAACAGCTCCCACAGTGGGAATGGTTGGCAGATCATAGAGTCCAAGGACAGAAAAGCAGTTGAGGAGCTTCCAACTGCTAAGGTTCAGCTCGAGGGTTAACTGGAGGTACTCGCATCCTCTGTGTTACTTTTTCAGCAACACCTTGGCAAGTACTTGTTTAATGGCTGTAGGCTCCTCAAGGGAAGGCTGGTAACAGTGATTATCATAAAGTAGGTGTTCAATACATATTTTTTTTTTCACTGAATAGGACAGAGTGTGAGTACTCTGCTAATTAAATTCCTGCAGAAGATTATGCATTTCTACTCAGTGTATGTTCTGATCATAGCATAATTCATCTAACTATAAACTTATGGGTTTTGTTTTTGTCTTTGGCTTGCTAAATTGCTATAAGTAATGGATGGAAACAGTGAATAAAGATTTTGAAAGTGATTCAGTTGCAACTCAAAACTATTCTACTAGCTCAAGGTGAGCTGGCTGTTAGGAAAAAACAAACAAACAACAAACCTTTCCAGTTGAAATTATTTACATGAATTTGAATTTGAATATTTTGCCTATTTTGCCTACCACAAAAAGTACAAATATGAATTGGATATTGGCACTGCAATTCTCAACCTTACCTCTGATTTGAAATGTCTGTGTGCCTTTAAAAATCTTAAAATGTTGAACTTATAAAATACATTTGGGTTGTTAAAATATTACCCTACTTTAATATTAAGGTTTTTAGTATAATATTCCATTTCAAAACATAGGATTATACTGTTAAAAATGTTAGATAGCCATTGTTCTAGGTAGTCACATTCTCTTTATGTAGCACACATTAATGGCATACCACGTACACCTCTTTTTTAGCTTGAGTCATATGAGATTATAACTACTTGTCACATTTATCACCTCAATTACTTGGGCATATATCCATAATGCTTAGCATATTTCAAGTATATATTTCATTTTTACACATGCTTAAAAAATTTAATGAGTGAATAAGCAAATAATTCACTAATATCTAGTATGAAATTACTAGAACTCTAAATGTAATAATCATTCTATACATCTATTCAGTTAGTGATTTTAGATTTTGTTTGTATTTCTGTTATAAATGGGATATCAGTACCTACGTCTTGAGAATTTTTAAATTGTTTTCTTTTTCTTCTCTATTACTTCTTTATTTATCTATTTATAGGGAATGTAAACTTCATTTCCAAAAGCAAACCACCCTGCATAAGATAAGAATATTTTCCAATGTATGTCAATACTGCACAAAATACTGTTAGAAAGTTAAAGATTATCTGATGCAGTGATTTCTAATTTGTTTCTTTTAGAAAAAGCTATTTGAATATAGATGTTCAGTTGAAACTTTCATTTTCTTCAGTGATTCTTTATTTTAAGTACCTACTTACTTCTATATTAAAACATTTATGAGGGGCGCTTGGGTGGCTCCGTTGGTTAAGGGCTGCCTTCTGCTCAGGTCATGATCTCAGGGTCCTGGGATTGAGCCCTGTGTTGGGCTCCCTGCTCAGCGGGGAGTCTGCTTCTCCCTCTCCCTCTGTATCCTTTCTCTCTCTCATTCTCTCAAGTAAACAAATAAAATCTTTAAAAAAACACGTTTATGATACATAAATGAGATCATAACATGCATACTCTGTATGGACATTTATTTTAAAATGTAATTTAGAAATTTGGCCTCATCTACCTTTCTTCCATCTTTTTCTTCAAAAATAACTTCCCTAAAATGCCAACACATTGATGGGTAGGTATGTGTACTTATATGTATGATCACAAGAATTTATTAATTTTATAACATTGGGGTAATATCTATATAATAGAGATTTTTGTTCTTAATTACTACTATATAATGAAAATATCTCCAGGTCAATGGTCATGAGTTAATTCTTTATAATGTACCTATCGTATTTCTATCAACAATCTCCCAGTTGAGGGAACCCTTTTCTAAACTATGCTGCAGTAAACATCCTTGTGATAATGTTTACATTTCAGTTCTCAAGAGTGGGAACTCTGGATTAGGGTATGTTTATTATTTTCTTAACATATATTTTCTTAACATAACATTTCTAAAAACTGACAACAATGTAAAAGAGCATCCTAAACTTGTACCCCCCCCAATCCCTCTAACTAATATAAATCATATTTTACTTTTTGAAAATATGTGAAGTTAAATATCATTGTTACTTTAATTGAAGTTTCCTGACCGCCAGTAATATTGCACATTTTTATTGGTCATTTAGTTATACTCATTTATGCATTGTTTTTTATATCCTTGTTTGTCATTTCTATTAATTTGTAAGAGCCATTTATTAGCAATATTAAAATTACATGTATCACTTCTATTATACATGCTTTTCTATCAATTTTATATTGATTTTATGCATAAAATAAATAAAGACAACAATCCATTCATAATAGCATCAAGAATAATAAAATACATAGGAACAAATTGAACCAAGAAGTGAAAGATCTGTATAGTGAAAGTTACAAAACTTTGATGAAAGAAATTGAAGACACAAACAAATGAATATCCCATGCTCATGCTTCAGAAGAATAAATTGTTAAAATGTCCATACTACCCAAATCCATCTATAGATTCAGTGCCATCCCTATCAAAATTCCAATGACATTAGTCACGGAAATAGAAAAAAAAATCCTAAAATATGTATGGAACCACAAAAAAACCCAAACAGTCAAAAGAATTCTAAAAAAGAAAAAGCTGGAAGCATCACACTCCCTGATTTCAAACTATACTGAAAGCCACAGTCATCACAGCAGTAAGGTACTAGCATAAGAATAGATGATACACAGACCAATGGAACAGAACAGAAAGACCAGAAATAAGCTCTTTCATATATGGTCAACTAATATTTGACAAGTAGGACTACATTAAACTTAAATGATTCTGCACAGCAAAAGAAACAATCAACAAAATGGAAAGGCAAACCATGAAAGGAGAGAACATATTTGCAAGCCATCTATCTGATAAGATGCTAATATTTGAAATTTATAAAGAATTCATCCAACTCAACAACAAAAAAGGTAATAGGATAAAAAAAAAGGGTATAGGAACTGAATAGACATTTCTCCAAAAAAGACATCCAAATGGCCAACAGACACGTGAAAAGATGATCAACATCACTAATCATCAGAAAAATGCACATCAAAACCATAATGGGATATTACCTCATATTTGTCAAAATGGCTATTATCAACAAGACAGAAAATAAGTGTTAGCGAGGATGTAGAGAAAAGTGAACTCTTCTGCATTGTTGATGGGAAGGTAAATTGTTTAAGCCAATATGGAAAACAATATAGTTCCTCAAAAGATAAACAGAACTACCATATGATCCAGCAATCCCACTTCTAAGTATTTATCCAAGGAAATGAAGGCAGGATATCAAAAAGATATCTGCACTCTTTTGTTTACTGCAGCATTATTCACAATAGCCAAGATGCAGAAACGTCCTAAGTACTTGTCAACAGATGAATGGATAAAGAAGATCTATAGTGATTCTATTTTTTAGTTTCCATCCATAATACTACAACCTTATTATGTAAATCCACATTTCCTGTACTATTGCATTCATCTCATCTGCTTGCCTCTGCTTTCTCCCTGCTCAAATCTACAGCATAGCTACTGCCAGTTATATTTCTAAATAGTAGAGATGACCGTGAGACTGTCTATTCTCTAGTGTAGGAGTTGGCAAACGATTGCACTTTGGCCAAATCTGGCCCACCGCCTGGTTTTGTACAGCTTGTGAGCTAAGAATAGCCTTTGGATTTTTAAATGATTACACATATATGGTAACATTGATTTTGACGTTTGGCCTGCAAAGCCTAAAATGTATACTGTCTGGCCCTTTACAGAAAATGTCTGCTAACACCTGGTCTCTAGCACAAAGTCCAAACTCAGTTTAGCATTTAAACTGCTTCACAGTTGAGCTCACACCTATTCTTCCAAACCCACCTCCCACTGCTACATAAATTTTAGACTTCTTCCCATTCTCCACACCACCGTACTATTTTTTAACAGCTTTAGTAAGATGTAATTGGCATGAAAAGACTGCTTGTAAAGTGTACAATTGGTTAAGTTTTGACATATGTGTACAACTATGAATATTTAACCACAATCAAGATAGTGTATCCATCAACCCCAAAAGTTTCCTTGTGTCCCTTTAATTTCACCTATTTGCATTTTTATATTTATTTATTTTAATTTTTCTTAAAGATTTTATTTTTAAGTAATCTCTACACTCAACATGGGACTTGAACTTACAACCCTGAGATCAAGAGTTTGATGCTCTACTGACTGAGTCAACCAGGTGCCCGTGCATTTTTATATTTAAAGTACATTTCCAGGGCGCCTGGATGTCTCAGTCGGTTAAGCATCTGACTCTTGATTTTGGCTCAGGTCATGATCTCAGAGTTGTGAAATCGAGCCCCATGTCTGGCTCCATGCCAAGCATGGAGTCTGCTTAAGAGTCTCTCTCTGCCCTTCCCTCCCTCTCTAAAAAAATTTAAATTAAATTAAACATAAAGTACATTTCCTAGGTAGAACATACCCGAGTTTTGCTTTTTTTTTTTTTTTTTAATCCTATTTGACAACTTCTTTTTCTTAATTGGGATGTTTAGTCAGTTTACATTTAATGTGGTTACTGATATGGTTAGGTTTAAGTCTATCTCGCTGTTTTTTCCCCATTTGTCCCATCTATTCTTTGCTCCATTTTCTTCCTTTTTCTGCTTTTTTTTTTCTTCTAATAATTGCATCCTTTTCATGATCTCGTTTAATCTCCTCTGTTGGTTTATTTGCTCATGAGCAAACTCCTGGAGAACTTCTACAGCTCTCTGGAGTTCTCCTTCACAGAAGCACTCTCCTCTTTCATACTCTGTTTTATGATATCTGGCTGTCTGGGTCTACAAGGACTCTCATATCTGTCTTCTCAATCTGCAGAAGGAGTCTACTGGCTTCTGTCAGGGTCCTCCCTCCCTGCACCATAACCTGCAAACTCTCTCAAGACACTAAGTGGGAACAGTTATAGGGCTCTCCTCCTTTATTTACCATCTAGCAGGGATCACTGTCTTTCATTATCTGATGCGTTGTCTTAAAATGATTTTTTTTCATATATTTTACCTGTGTTTTCTAGGTTTTTTTTAGGCAACAGTAGTTACTATATCTTGGCTGCAAGTAAAAATCAGACTGTTTTAATCATCTTAAATTCTTATTTTTCTAATTGTCTTCATATTTTACCTTTTTAAATATTGTGTTTATTTATTTGAGAGAGAGAAAGAGACAGCAAGCACAAGCAGGGGGAGCGGCAGAGGGAGAGGGAAAAGCAGGCTCCCCAGTTAGCAGGAAGCCCAATGTGGGGTTCGATCCCAGAACCCTGGGATCATGACATGGGCAGAAGGCAGCCACTTAACCGACTGAGCCACTCAGGTGCCCCTATTTCACTGTTTTAAAATGTTCTTCTCCTATCTAAGTTCATTTGTTTAGTTTCTCAAAGACATGCTTTAAAAACTCACTTCAAAGTACAGTACAATACAACTGCCACCTACCAGAATGCCTAAGGTGAAAAAGACACACAATGCTAAATGTTGGTGAGGATATGGAGCAATATAAGCTCTCCTACATTGTTGGAGAAGTTTTAATTGGTGCCACTACTTTGTGGAACTGTTTGACAGTATTTACTATAGATAAATAACAGTTCTACTCCTTGGCATATATGCAACAGAATAGCACAGAGTGAAAGCAGTTTCTACCACTGCAGACGTCATACCAAATTCCAATGCCAAGTGAGTTATCGCCCTTCCATTTGATTTTAATTTTTGTAATTTTGTTGACATATTGATCTTTCTCACCTGAGGTATTTTCTACTCCCTTCATCCCCTGCTTTGTCCTCATTAGTGTAGACTTTCTATACTCCCTTTTTTATTTTGGTGAAGTATCCTGAGGGAATAGAAGTAAGCTGATATGTTCACGCAATTATGTTTAACAAAAAAGTTTACACTTTACTAAATTTCTAATCATAGAATTGGAATACATTTTGTCAAAAATAATCAAATTACAATCAAGCCATTATTTATGAAATATTTGTTTTCATGTTTCCATGTACCTACTGATAAAAGTAGCAAGAGTGCTACTACAAATGCAATGTAGTTTGATGACTGTAATCTATAAAATGTAAAATATATGAGTATTCTCATAAAATTATATAATAAATAATGCAAGTTAAAACATAGTTTTCTACTTCAAAAAACATGTTTATAATTTGAGGAATTTTATTATAATTTTTTTTTACTCTATTTAGTTCTAAAGTAGTCTCCTTGCCCAACATGGGGCTTGAACTCATGACCCTGAGATCAAGAGTTGAATGCTGTGCTGCTCCTAATTTGAGGAACTTTAAATGTTTGCTTAAAATAACGAAAAGAGAAGTGATACGTATTATAAGGTCAAAATAATTTTTACAAAAAGCATGTATTAAGGGCACATTCAATATGAGTTATAGTTACTAAATTACCACTAATATTAATGAAGTACATACCTTGCTATGCAATTTCCCTTATAAATGTTTGAAAATTCATTGTGTTTAGAAAACTGAAATCTCTGGGTATTATTGAAATATAGTTTGAGAGTACTTTGAGACACACACAAATAAACACACACACACATACACACAATATCTCTGCTAAAACAAAATCAAGAAATATATGACCTGTTCTACACATACTTTATTTTGAAAATGGAATGGTTAGGCATACAATGCTAGCAATGTTTTGGGGGTTTATCCTTATTATAAGAGAACTCTAAGACAAAGGACCATAAGAAATCCTAGTCAGAATATCATACAGTTCTCATCATTTGATGAAATATTGAATTGTATTTTATGTGACAGAAACTGATATTAATATAATTGACTGCCTTTTCCACATTAGTGTTCAATAGTCTGTAAGTTTAGATAAACCTGAATGACTTATCAGTAAAATATGTGATCTGCATCATTTCTCAAAACATTAGAATTCACACATTTAAGAAACTGGAATAGGCAATATTATCACTGCTTTCTTAAATGCTGTTTCTACAGTTATGAAAATTAAGTTTTGCTGTCATGCAAGCAGAGAAGGCAGGAGAGATTAGGGAATTAAAGCATAAAAAGAAAAGAAAAGAAAAACCTAAAATCTAAGGGTAAATAACCATGAATATCTTGTTTCATCAGAATAATCTATTGCTACCAACCCAAGGAAAACCTCAAGACCAAATGCAAGTCTATTAAACTTGTAGGTTGTGCTTCAAAATTTTCAACCTAACTTTCCTTGCAGGAAACTACTATAAAGTCCTCATGAGATAATGTATATACATTCTCCTGTTACTAATTCAAATTTCTTACTTCCATCAGAGAAATGTTTAAAGTGGACTTTCTTTTGAATAAACAAATAGAAAAACCATCAGACCTAGAAAAACATATTGAAGGTTATATAACTTTTATCCTAAGGAATTGGAGGAAGGGGTTTTGGTTCTGAAAAGGATGGAATAAAGAAACTGTGTCCTCTTTTTCCTGCTTATCTACAAAATCTGAGCATTCTACACCCAGGAGATTTTTGAGGACTTTGAAACATAAGCATAAGCAGGTACATTGGAGAAGATCAAAATGTGCAGTACTACTGAGTTGGTGATGAGTTGAACATCCTTCTCTCCCTTCCCTCCCTCCTGCCTCGCCCAACACTTGGAGCCTGGACTGAATAGACGGAACACTTGGAAGTGGACACCAGGTCACAGACAGAGCTCTAGGACATGAGCTCTGCTCATCTTGATTCTGGGAGTGAAAAACAGAACTCCTAATGCTCAAAAGAGAATGTGAAAATCACTTCCCCCTTTGCTTCTCTTTCTTTTCTCCTTTCTCTCCTGCCTGTCCCTCAAGCAATCATGTGGAAGTGGTGCTGGGGGTGGTGGTGGTGGACAGTAATGAAAACCTACAGGAGCCAAAATTCTTAAGAAGGGATAATTTCCTCTCACACTGCAGTTCTGAGAGGATGGAGTCAACTCCCACCAACTGCATTTCTTTCTCTCTCTCTGTCTTTGCCTCACTTGGCCCTGGATGCATACCCAGTTGAAGAAGTGCATAGCAGAGAGGGGTAAGGGAAGATTCAGCCAGCCTTCCAGCCAAAAGACCTTAAAGAGGAGAAATAGTGAACCAGAGAGTACTGGGAAGAACATGCAGAGAGAGGAGCTTGAAAAATCAATCCTATAGGCTTGTCTATGAACTCCTGGGTAAACTTCCAAACTGCGCATATGTGGATTTGATTCTATTTAACATACGAAAGACTTTGAGGACTGAATGAAAAGACTACTACTTAGGTCTCAGACTAGCAGTGAGATTTTGAACTTTTGGTTAGGTAAAGAAAAACCTAGAAACTAAACACTGTTTTTTTTTTTTTTTCTATGTGACATAGTGACGTATAAAATAGAGATATATACAGAAATCCACATAAGTTGCCATTAACAAGCATAAAGTGGATATGTTAGATCTTAGTTTTATCTTCCACCACTTTTCTCATTCATATACTAATAATTCATATGTTAAAGATGATTTGAAAAAAGCACATTCCTTCAAGAGGTGGATAATTGTCAAGGACAGGACATTACTTGGAAAGTGAAGTCTTGAGTAGTCTGAGATTTGTGACATGCAAACTTAAAATTCTAACGATGTTTCTCGTGTGAGAGAAAGGTACTGGAAGTATGGAAACCAAAAGGTTTATATTAGCAGTTTTTATGATTAGACACAATTTTTAATTTTATTGCCACTTACCATCATTTAGAAAGCAATCTGGTAATAATACTGGCACAATATTAAAAGTTAACCATTTTTTCCTATAAATAACAGAACACCTTTTCAGTGTTCGAACATTCATCTTCTAATGTGATTTTTAATTAATTTGCTATCCCTAGGTATATTTTAGTTTTAAACTTAAGCCTACATTATTATTACTACTTCCTTCATATTTAGCACTACTTTAAAAAATGTGTTTGTTGCATCTATCACCATATTTCCAGATACTCTGAAATGAGATTCCATTTAACTTTTTTTCCCTAATTGGAGAGTCTTATTCTTACTTCCTTATTTTTTCTAAACACCCAACTGTAATGACAGTTTCTAACTTTCTCCTCAATATTCCTTCCCTGTATACTCCTTAACCCAGCCTAAATTTACTTTAATGAATAAGAAAAACCATCCCAAAGAGAAAATACCCAGTGATTAACTGTAAGATAGTTGTAATAATAGCTACAGCAAAACCATTTGAGTCAGATAATTGTACAAAATACTTCGTATACAATTTTTTAGTTATTCTTATAAAAATCGGTTAAAAAGGATAATAAAGAATGTTCCTGTATTTTACCAACTCTGTCATTTTAGGCAACTTATTTTTCTGTGCATCATTTTCCTTGTCTGGAAAATACGGATAAATGATAGCACCTAACTCAGAGGGTGGTGTGAGAATTTAATGAATTACCATGTGTAAAGTGATCAGAAGGGTGCCTAGCATATTATTACTTAGATGAGGAAACTGAAGTTAAGTGGTTATTAAATAACTTGTTATGGCTGGTTGTGTTTTCCAAAAACGGCCTCAACAATATCCTCCACTCTCCGCCCTTCTGACAATGTCTCATGGACACTCTTTCCACAAAGAATTCAGGTCCATCTTCCCCATCTCCTGAATCTGGGTGTGCTTGTGACTACAGGGAGTCTCTATGACTTCCTAGGCCAGGTCATAAAAGGTGATAGAGCTGCTCCTTTTGGGATTTTTATGTTTAGAAACTAGCCACCATGCCAGGAGTGAGGCCAAGCAGCCACAGAGAGGCCAGGTGGAGAACTGAGGCCCTTGGCCCACAGAGCTGGCTGAACTCCATCACCAGCTTGCCAGCCAGGTGAGGGAGGTACCTGGAATGTAGATTCACCAGGCCCCTGTATCACCACCTCAGCTGATGCTGCATGAAGCAGAGATGAGCTGTCTTTGCTGAACTTTGTCAACATTTCACATTTATATGCAAAATAAATGATAGTTATTTTTTTTAAAGATTTTTATTTATTTATTTGACAGAGACAGCCAGCTAGAGAGGGAACACAAGCAGGGGGAGTGGGAGAGGAAGAAGCAGGCTCCTAGTGGAGAAGCCTGATGTGGGGCTCGATCCCAGAACGCTGGGATCACGCCCTGAGCCGAAGGCAGACGCTTAACGACTGCGCCACCCAGGCACCCCGATAGTTGTTATTTTAAGGCATTAAATTTTAGGAGTGTTTTCTTATGAAATGTGAGTAACTGGAAGACTTGCTTATGGTCATATGGTAGGAGAGCCAAAGTTAAGACCCAAATCCTTTCTAATCCATAATCTGAGTTCTCATCATAGAGTATACTGGTTACTCTTTATATCTGGAACATATTTATTCTGTAATCCAGAGCAGTGAAGGAGTGAACCACAACTTTTAAAGGACAATTGGTGATAGTGTTTGGATTATAAATGAATGTTGTAATAAAAAATACTCTTTTGTAGGATTTAATTGACAGATAGGGTTCTAACTAATGGTTTAACGTCTTCTTAGACATTTACCTTTTTCCTAAGAAGCAAAACAAGTATATCTTTATTCAGGCCATTAGAAATAAAAATGTATTTCACAACTTTTATTTCATAAAAAATGCTTTTGTGACAACCTCATTTTATGGAAAAAAAATAAGCAAGACATTTTATTTTTCAACCTAGAATTATAAAAGAGACGCATCATAAAATGGCTTGCATGCATGCATGATTTGAACATTGTGAGCAAGCTCACTCATCACTGCGCTAAGTCTCAAGTACTCTGACACCTCAGTAAAATTTGACAACCATATCTTCTGCTGGCTTAGCAACAAACTTATAATCCATTCTTCAATCTGACAATTGTGAACATCCCGCTGTCATGTATTTGTGGCATTTCTGTAGCTGAATAGTGCAGAAAACTATGTAAAAATTATTGAATTATACACTATAAAAATTTTACTATCAAGAAAAGCATACATTTTCTTTTTATAAAGTTACTAAGCATATTGATAATTGACATAATAATCACAATTTATTGTCCACAACAAATTGGTGTTTCACAAACGTTATTTCTTACAAAAATCCAATGATGTAGGTATTAACATTTTCATTTTACAAATAAGGAGATGAAGGCTTTAACAGTTGCTCAAGGTTATATGAGCAAGCCAGGATTTCAAACAAGGTCTCTCTGAGTCTTTAGCCCAAATTTTGTTTGAGACAATACCTTGTCATTATGTGAATATACATGTATATACACAAACATGCACATACACCTATATAGGTGTATATATAAATATGTTAGATATTTGAAGATATTCCTGGCAATACCTACACATATTTATTTCCTCCTAAGTAACCTACCATTTTAATTATCATATGCAGTCCACAATCTGACACCTGTTCTTATTTCATTTAAGAACTACATTTTAAATTACTTGAAAGGTTTTTGTATATGCTATTGCACCGGGACAATACTGCAGACATAGCGGAAGCTCAAGTATCAGCTGTATGGGCTACCTTTATACATAATTACATACTTATTAGTCAAAATTATGTGAGATATTATAGAATAAAGCTTGGCAGAGTAGATATTCAAAATATTCATCACCTTCTTTTCCTAAAAACTATAAAGATAAAACTACAATATCATTTAAAATTTCTAAACTTTTTCATTGAATGCATTTCTCCATTAGTAAATATTCAGATAATATCTGTCCCTGTAGATGTTCGAAAAGATTACTTTTATCATTAGTTGAAATGTGAATGGGTGTTTCCAATGTATTTCCACCATAAGTAGCCCTCTATAGTAAAACCCTAGAGCTTGAATTTCATACTTACACTTTGAGTTTTACTTTGTATTCAATACCACAACTAATGTTTGTATGTTGAATAACAATTAATGGTGTTACTAAACAGTAGTTGCTTTATCACATTTCTATTACCATTTTATTTTTTTAAGACTTATTTATTTGAGAGAGAGAGCATGGTGGGAAGGGGCAGAGGGGGAAGGAGAGAGAGAATCTTAAGTAGGCTACACGCTGAGCACGGAGCCCGACACAGGGCTCCATCTCACAACCATGAGATCAGGACCATGAGGATCATGACCTGAGCCAAAACAAGAGTCAGATGCTTAACCGACTGCCCCACCCAGGTGTCCCTCTGTTATCATTTTAAAACAGGCTATTGAAACCTTGGTTTATATTTCATTGGAAAGTTCTGTAAATACTAAATTGAAGCAAACTGGAAGAGCATCTTCTATCCAGTACAAGTAGAGTACCTACACTGATCCAGCATGGTTTAGGTATAACAGATTCTCATCTGTTCGAGGCACGTTCAAGGATGCTGCATGCAGCAACAGCAGACAGTCAAGATTCAGAACCTCCAATGCACTGCTTGCAATAGCTCTATGTGACTGTGCAGTCAGCAGAGACTATGATGTGCAGGTTGTACAGATGTGAGGTTTCTGACCATTATGGTCTCTTAATCTGGTTCATATCTAGTTCCAACAGGTAGAGACACTCCATATATTAATGCCATTGGCCTGAGCCTGAATTTCCCAACCACTCTTTAACACCTAGGCAGATCATCTGTAAGCTGCTTTTGGATAATCCAATTTTTCACAACAAGCAGGAACTTTTCTGAAAAACCAGTTATAGCATTTCATGAACCCACAATAAGTGTTTCCATTGGAAAATCTGGAACCATAGGGGCAGTTTTCTATTTTAGCTATAAATCTCATTAATCAGAAGCTTAACTTATACTTAACAAATTTTGTGTAAGTCTTTTATATCTATGCGTGTGTAAATATTTTAAACATGGTAGAGTAACTCTTAGCAGACCTTCCTTTATGAAGCTCCGAACTCTCTAATTAATCTATTTTATACATCTGCATATAAGATTTCCTTAAATTGGGACATACTCTAGATACCTAGCTAGGTAAATAGGTATTGAACCAAAAAGAATTCATTATCAACATAATTTGTCTCTCATGTCTGTTGCAAGCATATATTACACGGGCCTCCATTAAAGCAGGTATTTGTTTTTACAGTGCTTTGATTCCAGGGTCACCTCAACACCACTGTGGGAGCACTTGTGAGAAGAAACTATCTTTGTGTTAAAATTCTCATTTTCTTACTACAGTGGTTGGTATATATTCGGTGCTCAATAAATATTCACTAAATGGATAACCAAAAAAATTTGTGGTCTTTGATATTCTTTGACTTACAAAACCAATTTTTACATATACAGCAAATATTACTAAATTAGAAATATTCTGATACAGCTTTGAGGAGGGAGGAACACTTGCAAAAGATACCGGGAATTAACATAAAATTTTACTTAGTCTGTTATCAAAGAAATATTATATTCAAGCACTGATGATTTAGAAAATTAATCCCAAATTGTAATACATGCTTTTATTTTGAAGCCTGCAATTTTAGAACTTTTGTCTCAAATTGCCATATTGACAAATATATTCAGCTTCCATGTTGGACTGCATATTTTAATTTAATGCATGTGTAATTTTCCTTTTTTTCACCTTTACAAACAGGAAAATTAATATAAAAATAACAGTGCTATTGCAAAAACCCCTTAGCTGATACTGCATTTTCAAGTAAAATCACCTTTGATTATTCTCAAGTGGAACAACTTTGGTATATGCATAATTGACTGCAGTTACTATTCACTCAGCATATAATAGAGTAGTCGTGGATAGAGATTGTGTAAGATGCAGTGAAGAGGTAATGAGTATACACCTCAAGTTATATGGTAATATTAGACACTATATGATTAAATACCTCATGAGTGGTAGGGATAATAAATGCCCTGAGTTTCAAGAAGAAACATGTTAATAGGGAGTGAAGTAGCTAAAATCAGCCAAAAGATGTGGCATTTTAACTGGTCCTTTTCTATGGAAAGGTAAAATGGGAAGAAGAGTGAGAAAAAAAGATGTGAAGATGAAAATGAGTATCAAAAGTTCCTAAACACAAAGAGGAAACCAGCTTGTGTAAAATCAACAGCTGACAGTGGAAAGGGAGATATAAAGTAGTTAATGGGGGATGGTAATCGGCAGACTTATAAAATAGCTTAAAGAATTTCATATTTACATTAAAGAACACAGAAGTGTTTGAACAAAGAAACACAAGTTTAATTTAAACTGTAATCTGTTGACAGCGTATCAAATCTATTAGAGAAGTCTGAGATAAGAAGGGAGGAGACCGAGTAGGAGACCAAGAAATTGATCTTGAGAAGAAATATTTAACATCAAGGATGGTGGTGGTGAAAAGAGGAAAATGTGACATTATGAAAAAAAATCATTTTTTAAATGATGTGGACAAAAAACAAGGTAGAGATTAAGTATAGTTTTAAAAATACCTATTAAATATATTTAGTATACTTAATGATGTCGATTCCATCACTGTGGATAGGGTTTGGGGCTTTTGACACAGAAATCTTATATTCAAATCCCAATGGTTGATATATGTTGCCTTAGGTTTATTTACGTTAATATTTAACTCCTGTAAGTCTGAATTTACTCATCTGTAAAATGGAGATGAGAACAGACCTTTCTGTGGGGATGATGCACAGTATAATGTATGTATTGTATTAAGCTGATGCCTGGCTATTATGAGCAATGGATGAAGGCTAAATCCGTGTTTTAAGGTCAATCAGCCCATCAATATTCATACTGCCAAGAGAGAAACTCTCCTGTATCCTAAATAGTCAGGAAAACAGCTGTGATGGCTAACCAAATATCCCAGTCATTGTATATCACAGATGAATTTCCATTTTCCAATAAGTGAAATTTTAATTGCATGGTATACTACTGTAACTATACTTCATAAGTATATTCTTACATAATCAAAAAAAGCACTTTAGGAATTAACAAACTTATGTTTAAGTTTTGCAATGTTAAATTTTATACAAATATTCATACTCAATATTTTTAACTTTTATATTTCCTCATAGTAGATCAAATAAACTGAAACCAAATCTAAAAAAATGGATTAGGTTTGCTTTGTGGCAGAAAGGTAATTCAGGAGAAGGAAGTCTTTCCATATCTTCCAACTCAGCAGAATAAAAGTTTTTGTTTAAGATGAGTGAATTTAATTTTGTGGTAACCTAATTAGTTGTTTGAAGTCTAAGATTTACAATAGAGTTATATACATATAATTGCCCAATTTTTACATGTACTTTTAAGAAAAATATGAGCCTGGTAGATAGCTCTACAACATAGCCAACAAACATTTCTCCCTTTTCCCTCTTACCTCTTTAGGAAGATCGTATCTTCTGAACCACCCTAATCAACTCATCTTAAACATTAGTAGGGAAAACCAGACCTATTTTAAGTGAATCCACTTAAAACCTATGCTAGTGAGAATCCACTCAACAAACATACACTGTGTGCTAGTTTATTCAATCAATTCTGCTAAGTGCATAAAAAGTCTTTGATTATAAAATCTCTTTTTTCATTTCTTCTCAATTCCTTTTATGGGATTTGAGTGTCTTGTTCTTTTCCTCATGATGATGGGGAATAATTTATCCTAGGAATTCAAGAACTGTTTCTTTACATTAAATTCTCAAGAACACGGGCCTTCCTTTATCAACCTCAGATATAATGTAACATCTAGAGGCAGAGACCCTAGTGCTAGATATGCTGGATTAAAATCTTGACCCATCCACTTATTAACTATGTGCCGTTAGAAAAGTTAGTTAATATCTCACACACAGTAAGTGCTGTGTAATGATTCCCTTATACATGATTTTATCTAATCATGTAAAGGATCTTTATATTTTGGGAGCTTAACACATGAGAAATAAATTGCTATTGGGACACCTGGGTGGCTCAGTTGGTTAAGTGTCCAACTCTTGATTTTGGCTCAGGTCATGATCTCATGGTTCATTGGATTGAGCCCCTTGTCGGGTTCCATGCTTGGCAGGGAGTTTGCTTGAAGATTCTCTCCCTTTTCCTCTCCCCCAACTTGTGTGGTCTCTCTCTCTCTCAAAAAATAGGTAAGTCTTTAAAAAAAGACATAAATTGCTATTTGGAAAATGGATAGTTATTCAATACATAAGGCAAATATTTCATAATTTCATCTTTTCTTAAACAAAACAGTATTGCCTTTCATATGAATAAAATTTACTCTTTTCAAAGTTCTAGACTGTTTCCAAGGTTTAAAACAGACTATAATTTGATTAAAAAATTATTTAAGGGGTGCCTGGGTGGCTCAGTTGGTTAAGCATCTGCCTTCGGCTCAGATGATGATCCCAGGGTCCTGGGATCACATCAGGCTCCCTGCTCAGCTTCTCCCTCTCTCCCCTACTCATGCTCTATCTCTCATTATCTCTCTCTCTCTAATAAATAAATAAAATCTTTTAAAAAATTATTAAGAACACACAATTATATATACTTTTTTCATATATCTCTCACCCATCATTTTTCTTTTTTTTAAGTTTCTTCTTCTTCTTCTTCTTCTTCTTCTTCTTCTTCTTCTTCTTCTTCTTCTTTTTTAAGATTTTACTTATTTGAGAGAGAGAGCAGAGTAGGGAGAGAGAGCACACACAAGCCGGGGGGTGGGGGTGGGGGCAGAGGGAGAGGGAGCAGCAGGCTCCCCACTGAGCTGGATCCCAGAACCCCAGGACCAGGACTTAAGTTGAAGGTGGATGCTTAACTGAATGAGTATCCCAGGTGCCCCTCACCCATCATTTTTCCAAGCAAAAAACTAATATAATAGGGACTATGAAATATTTAAGCTATTAGTGACTATAAAATAATCTTCCACAGCACTCCTGTTTTATAAAGGAGACAGAACTTTAGAAAGATACAGCTCATTCCTCAGAATTTCACCTTGGGACAGAAACAGAGCTGGACTTAGAGCTCAAGCGTTCTGACTCCCTGGATTTCCTGGAGAAAAGATTTCCTCCACACCACAATCATGCCTCAGATCTCTACACCTTAAATATTTCATTAGCTTTCTCTTATCTCTTTCCTTCTCCTTCAAGTACCATAATCAGAGCCACCTGTAGTATTTTTGGAGTAGAGACACTATGGTTTGGTTCAAAATTGGGTATGATGACTTGTTTTGTGGCAACTTCCCCACTCTTCCGAACAAACTGTATAAACATCAAACGTCTTATGTCAGCCTCCTAACGTTGCCTTCAGCTGGCAAATCACCACATCATTCCTGTGGCTCTAACTCTTAAATGGATCCCGTTCTGTCCCTTTATCTCCAAGTCCACATTGCCATCATCTTTTGCCTAAATGATTCCAATGATTCCACTTTTCACCCAGGACCTTAAGATAAGGTTTTGACACTATAGTCAGGGCAATTTCTTAAAGATGTAAGTCAGCATTTACAGCCAGAGACTTTAGAGTAAAATATTTTCACCTCACTGCTTAAACCCTCTAATTGCTAGAATTATATTTTGAATAAAATCTAAATTGCTTACATAGCTTAAAGTGCACTTCTGTAAGATCTGGCCCCTGTCTACCTCTCCAATCCCTCTCTTCTACCCTCATTTTGTCCCAGTCATACTGTCCTTTTGCTTCTTCTGGAATATACCAGATATTTGTGCTTTAGAACTGATCCTCTAACTAGTCTCTACCACATCATGTGTTCTTATGCTCTACATAATATTACTACAATATTAATTTATTTTGTTCATTAATTAGTGTTTATTGCTATTTTTGAGATCATCATTCTTGTTTATGACTTATCCCTTGTGCCTAGAACAGAACTTGGCAATACACGTTTACTCAGTATTTGTTAAATGGGTGACTATGACTCTTATGGTCAATATAGGGTCAACTATCTTCCAGGTCAAATATCAGTAAATTGTTATCACTATTTGCTAGAGAAGATATATTCCTTAATATTCTTTCCCTAACATACCCTCAAGATCTCCTACCAGAGCTTGGACCTCGGACTTCTTCAGAGTGTTCTCGATCAATTTCAACAGTTCTCTCTTACTTCTACAAGAAACATGATCTTTGTTCACAGAAAGAGAGTCTATTTTGAGTATCATAAAAGAGTTTCTTGCATGAAGAGTATATATGAGTTCTATCTGAGGGGCAATATTCATTTATGTCTCTAGCCTTTCAGTAATTTTCCTTACTTCATAAAATGCAATTTTCCCTATTACTCTGTCATCTCCTTGAGGCTTCTTCTTTTGCCTGCATGGAACCCTCAGATGTAAAACCAACAGCGTCAGCATGTTTGGTGATGTGTGTACCCATTAGAGTGCCTAGTTAGAGTAACTTGCCAACGATGAGCAATCAAAAATTATGAGCTAGTGATGAAGATTCTGGTCCTTATGTGCCTGTGTGCCAGTATTAATTCAGGCAGTGAGGAATTTATGTCTTCACTGGGTATTGGGTATTGGGAAATGTAAGGGCTATGTGTTACTGCATATAACAGCACTTTCTTAATTAAGAGTGGAAGCCAGAATTAGCTTTACTCAATATGTATTATTGCCTTACAGATGAGAACACTGAGGCAGTGCTGCAGGATGAACGATGCCAGCAGTTTAATTACAATATCTTACTGTTTTATAAAAGATAATTCTGTTCCTTTAACTTGAAAAAAAAGGTTATTAAATTATTGAAAAGAACTTAATATTTGCTTTCTGCAGATTTTCTAAGTATATTTCCTAACTAAGTAATATTTTAGACATGTTTACTTTTCTTTAATAATAAATAATGCCCCAATGGTTGTATATTTTTATTTTTACTAGGAGGTAAGCTCATGTGAATCAGGTGACTTGCACAGTGTGAAGAGAATAAAAGTACCTGAATTAAGAATTCAAGATTTGTAAATCATTAATAGATTCTAGGCTTCAGGTAAATTCCAGTTTTCCTATATTAACTGTAACTATGAGAAAGAATTTAAATATTTTATAAAATATTAAAGATTAAAGAAATAAAACCAATGCTAATCAAAAGACTCCCCAAGACAATTTTTTGTGTTGTCATTTTTATAGATGTATTTCATGAGTAAATTACTTCAATGATTTGTGTTAAGAGACTTTAGAGAAACTGACAAGGGTTGCTGCTTGATAATTTATTGGCAGAAATGAAATTCTCATTTACTGAATTCTATAAAATATATCTTGATATCTTGAACAACACACATGTTGAAGTACAAATGTCTAACTGATAAATTAGCCTTTATTTTTTGGTTACTGAAAAATAGATAAAATTCACAAACTGAGCAATTAGATGTGTTTTCTTCTATTTCCTAAGATGCAATTTGATTATAATTCATGTGTAATTTCTGAACCACAGTACCTTACTCAGGCTTTTTGCCAAATGTTTCCAACTTAAACCAGCCATTATACTTTGGCCTAATTAAAAAATAAACTGCAAAGAACTCTCAGATTTTCACAACTTCCCTATCACTGCCTTCAGCAGGCAAGCAAAGCTATGTCCACACTGGCCTTGTATTAGGTGTTTATGAATATACCTATTTCAACCATTAGACTGCAGGCTCCTGGCGTGCAGAGAGCATGCCATATTCATCTTTGTATCCTCTTATACCCAACAGCGGGCCTCCTAAATGGTCTGCTGAGCACTAGTAAGCTTTCAGTAAATACTTATTGAATAAAATTGGATGAGAGGACTGAGAAATTATACTAAGAATCTGGGTAATGGAGACTGTCAGTCACTGTGTAACTAAGCAGCACAAAGGAAAATGCTGAGTGTGCATGCTTGCATTGCCGGAGGGAACACAGGCACAGAGGCTGCCAGATTGAAAACATCATAGGACAGAAATGTATAATTTACTGAGCACTTAATATGTATCAGGTATGCAGTAAAACACCATACATGCACCATCTCATTCAATGAATCACAGCCACTTTATAAAGTAGGAAGGATTTATCTCATTGCTATATACGTGGAACCTGGAGGCAATAGGGTGTAATGGCTAAGACTTAATGCATTCTGCTTCAGACTTGAGTTTGATTCCTGGTTTTGCCTATTAAAACCACTCCGTAGCACTGACAGATGGTAGGAGGAGCCTAGATGGTAACTTGGAAATATTTCTCAAAATGTAAAACAACATTTTTTGACATTGCTATCAAATTGCTATTAGCTGTCTTATATTTGAATGAGAGCCTGCTATTTAAGACCCTTCACAATTTGGTCCTGGGAAGCCTTCATAACTTCTTGCCTATTGCATCAATTAATGTGGCCACCCTAAACTACTTTTTGTTCCCCAAACATACTCTACATCCTCCAGAGCCTTTGAAAATACTACTCTTTAACTTAGAATACCGCTCAAAGTTGGCATCAAATCACAGTTTCTTCATGAGATTGAGATTTTTCTATCTAAAAGACAGTTGTTGCTGCCACTGTTCTCCATGATTTATCTGCATCCATTGAGCTCCATATTAAAGTTAACTGTTAGTCATCCTCAGCCTCCTACACTAGCTATGAATTCCTTGAGGTCAGAGACAATTACTAGATTCATATTTATATTTTTTACATTGTAAAGTACATATCAGTATCTGAAATTAAGCATTAGTTCTTTAAAGAACTAATGTAATTCCACAGAAGTTAACACTGACAAAGATGGCAGAGCCAGGAGGAATCCATACTGTCTTCTCTAAATTCAATCCTCTAATAGGTGGCACTCAACCCCAGGAGCAGATTAAAATCACCTAAGGAACTCTGGAAGTTATTGATGGCCTAGTCATGCCCCCGGCCAATTAAATCAGAATCTCTGAGAAGTGTAGGTGTGGGCATTCCCCAAAGTTTGCAAGGTTATTCTAATTATTCAAATGTGTAGCCATGTTTGACAAGTACCATGACAGGACATGTGTTCCCCGTAACACATTTCTACATTTTTGAATGAAATTAGGAAAAATAATACCCAGAAAATTGCCTTGCTTTCACCTCCAGATCATGTCCCATTCTATGAAAAATCAGCCATAGCTTCCAGCCATGGCTCACTAATGGTTTAACAATAATAAAAACCAAAGTCATCATTATGTTACTCTTTTCAGACAAGATGCTTGCCACTAGCGAAGGTGGAAGAGAAGCAAGGAGAACTCTCCTCCAACTTTCTCTTTGTCTCCTGTATGCCAAACTATCAACCCTAATGCCTCAGGGCTCTGGTGTCTGCTTGGCCAGTGAACTCAGCTCAACTGTATGTAAGCAAACTCTTTTAGGAAACAAGAGCACTAGTCTTGCTTGGTCAGCTGGGGAGAGAGCAAGCAGTGAGAGCGGGCTGAGGAAATGCCAGACCCTTCTGTGCCACTGTCACCATCCAAGGTGGAGGAGGAAACCACATACACATAAATATCAACTTTCAAACCACCAAAACCTATTTTGTTTTCAAGCTAATTTTGAGTTCACTCTTCCACCAAATGTATTCAGATACTGGCACTTTCAATGTTAAATCTTTGGTTTAATGACTTTTCATTATAAATGGCGCTGTTATTTCAAGAACATCAGGCAAAGGAAAGAAGTAATAGTAAGAAAATCTCCCTTCTGTTAAATTTGGTTTTTATCCCTACGTAGACTTGGTTTTGGTTCCTTCAGCCAAATGAAAATCTTAGGAATTAAAAAGGGCAAAGGAAAGTGCTCACTAGTTTCACCTGATCCTCTTAGGTCTTCTTACGAAGCAGCTGAGGAATCCTGAGTGCTATTTATGTCATATCCTATGCAGATTTGGCAAAAGTGAAGCCAGGGATAGGGTGTTCTATAGTTATTGGGCTAGAATTCAGAAGCTGGAAGTTGGAACAGCAAGCAGATGAGAGATAGGAACTATGCTGAATCTAGAATCAAACGTATGCCAGCTCTGGAGGACAGCACCACGGGAATTTAAACAGTCACACACAGATTTTTTTCCCCTCCTGTATAGGTCCTTACAGCTCCAGCAATGTTTTCAGACACTTAAAGATGTCTTCTAACTAAAGAGTCCCCTTATTTCTCTTTGAAATATAATAAATCCTTTAAAACTGTTTTTAGAAGCTGAATTGGGATACAGAAGGCAATACTGTTATCTTAATTGGGGTTCCTTCAGATGATGACTCTGAAATAAAAATCCAGTCTAAGTTGTTTATTTAGAAAGTGAAGGGGGCCAGGTGGGGTTGGAGGGTGGGTGGGTAATGAGATAAGGAAGGAAGGAAGCACCTTAAAAAGATGCTTTTAAGCCAGCTATACCAGTATGGAAAATTATGGAGTTTAATCCAGCTGGGAAACTACAAGAGCCAAGAGTAGAACAGGCACCTGAGAATTATCCCACCAACTAGGTGAGGAAGTTGGGATATTTACGTACCAATTCTCATCAGTCATTCACTGAAGGCTGCTCCTGCGCCACATTAATTCCCCACAGAGTAAAATCCAGCCTCAAGGGTCAGTATATTCTGAAGTGGTAAGAGTGAAAGGATGAAACATGATAGCACCTGCTATAAATGTAGATTTGGTTGTTGTGTACTGTTCCCTTCAGAATCACAGTATGTCCTCACTTAGGGCCTAGGAGGATATTCAAATTACCCAAACTCTCTTAGGCAGTCTCTACTGACCTGCCCATCACTAGGTCTTGGGTCAATTTATGAGGGATTCTGGTATTTCCAATCAGGTGTAATTGGATCTTCATTTATCACATACATATTATACACTGTCACCCACAGTGTAGGAAGTTCTGCCAAATTATAAAACCCTGAACTCTTAGAATAGCACATGATTTTTCCCCCCAGCAAATTATAGGCATCTTGAGAATATTGGTTATTTTTTTGTATTGTAAAAGTAGTGATGGTTTATTTGGTAGAAGCTAAAATTCCTGAATTAAGTAGAGACCATGCAATGACCTAAAATTTGAAATGCAAACAGTGGACGTATGATTGTTATAAGCTTCTCTTGGAGCAAACCCTAATAATTTCCCGTCTCCAAAGTCGAAAGGATATAAAGGTTAAAAGTAAAAGGACTTTGTGGTGAAAAGTGGGGTAGAGATACAGGACGTCTTTGAGACTACATTCATCTTTCTAAAGAGATATAATCAGAATTCTATTTTACTTTACCCTTTTACCTAAATCATAACATGGAAATGCCCATACATTTAAAAAGCATTATAATTTTGAGAAATTGAATAAATAACAAAAATTATAGGATTGTTTTTAATTTCACTGCTCACTGTCCCTACACAAGCAACAATAATATTATTTTAGGCAACAAACCTTACCTGACCTAACTTTCATAGGACCTTCATGGTTCTGCGTTCTGAAAGCAAGCTTGTGTTTGCCAAGGTATATTTCTTAAACAATTTAAGGCAAGTATTTAAAAAGCGTTGTGATACTGATAATCTTCACTCATACTTGTTGCTGCATCTCATACTATAGAGTGCCCATGAAGTCTGAAAACATAGATAATATTATTTATTTTTTACAGATAGAAGTTGTCCTTGATGGTGTTATATTTTCACATGTCCAGACTTTATAGACATCCTGTAGAAGAGTTTCTCATATCCTTAGCAAAATAAAATGTAATAATGTCACAGTGGCAGATAACTTTCAACACTGAAATTTGTTTTTTTCCCCAAATAATATTCGGAAGAGTTATCCATGTTAAAATATATAGATGTAGTTGATTCACTCCAAATGATGTCTAGCATCCCATTATATGAAAGTGCTATGATTTGTCTATTTTTATATTGCTGATCACTTAAGTTATTTAAAACTATTTGCTTTTTGCTGTGCCTGGGTGGCTCAGTCAAGTAAGTGTCTGCCTTTGGCGCAGGTCACTTACGGGTCCTGGGATTGAGCCCCGCATCAGGCTCCCTGCTCAGGGGGGAGTCTGCTTCTCCTTTTTCCCCTCCCACCCTCCCAAGCTCATTCTCTCACTCTCTCTCAAATAAATAAAATCTAAAAAAATTAAAAAATAAAACTATTTGCTTTTAAAAATAATGCTGTGATAAACCTCCTTGCACATGTTATCAGGTATGCATGTAGGAAAATATACTGGAAAATATGTAATTTCTAGATCATAGACTACATACGCTTCAGCTTTACCTCATGCTACTAAATTTTTCTCTAAAGTGATTAAGCCAATTTATAGTTTCGACAGTAGTGAATGAGAGCTCCTGTTTCCCCATATCTTCAACATAGATGGTATAATCAACATTTTGGATTTTTGCCAATCAGGAATGTATGAAATGGTATTTTATACATTTTAATTTGCATTCTCTTGATTTTGAGGGAGGGTGTGGATGATTGTATAATTATTTCTAATCATTTACTACCCTAACTATAAGAGTACTGCATCTCCTTACCCTATCTACCCACTGACATTAGGTTGATCCTGTGTCTTGCCAATGTAATAGGGACACAGATGATATATGTCATTTCTAAGTAGAAGCTTCAAGAGCCATCGCAGCATTCTACCATTTCTCCTTTCCCTCTGCCTCCCAACAACAAATCTTAGAAAAGGGCTGGTCCTCAACTTGTATTACAGAATGAAGAAGAGCCATAGGGCTAAGCCCCACAGTAGAAACATATAGTGTAAACAAAAGGTAAAATTATTGTTGAAGCCACCATTGAGATTTTGGGCCATTTGTTTTCACAAACATAACCTAGTTAATGTAGAAGACTTATTACATGAATTAGCATGAAAATATGGTGTTTGTATTTAAAAACAAAACAAAACTAAACTAAAATATGTGGTATCATCTCCTAGGCCAGGTTCCAGAACAGTTACAGAGCTGGGAAGATGGTAATCGATATTTTATGGTGGTGAAACACTTGCTAAATTGATAACGCGCCAAAATGGCATATAGTTTTAGACAAAAAGACTGGGAAATTAAATGTTACTAACGCGTCTTAAATGCTATTGGCTATATCTGACAATGTCGCAAGAAAACATAAGCTTACAGACACACACATGGAATTGGCTGTTTTGCAAAGAGCAATGGAAGGGAATAGATACTCAGGATTTATGTCTTGTAGGGTTGAAAGAATCGACTGTTTCTCATCTCTATCCATTGAGAAATGTTTTCGGTGGCAAAGGCTGAGAAACTAACTCAAGGGCTAGGCTACCACACACTTTATTAAAACTTTTGAACTGAATTTGGCCCCCCAATAAATCCTTTAGGACAAAATGGTTAAGGGAAAAGATACTAAAGGCATGGCTCTCCCAAGGTGTAGATACTGATAATTAAATTGAGAGAGAGGCATTACCTGAATAAGATTTATGAGTTTAGTACATGGAACAGGTTAGACTTAATGGATGAAAAGATAACCAAGTTGTTAAGAGTTGTGAGCTATACTGCATTAAAAGCTACCAGTCTGGATTAGAAAAGTTAAAAACTTAAAAACAAATATTGGGCCCCAAATTCTACTGATAGGAAGCAGACTGAGAGGCCAGTTTTGTTCCTGAGGAAGGCATAGTTTTCAAACATTCACTTTCAGATATAGCTAAGGAACATCTTGGGAAAGGGAGGACGATCCAGACCTCCCTTGAAACCATGGGTCATAGAAACAGACTGGGGAGTTATATCCAGGGTGTAGAACCTAAAAAGAAAGAACAATTCCCTACTTTTGAAAACATACCACATTGTATTAATTTCCACTGCTTTAAAATAAACCTTGATGACCTCTCTCTCTTTTTTTTTCTAAGAATGATAGTCAATCTCAAGATGTTAAAAAAAAAGGTATTGGGGTGGTTTGTAAAATAAAATACCATAGCAAAGGTCGATCTCTACTATTCCAAAATAATGATACAGAAAATTATTTCAGGTATATTTTTTATATTCTATCTATAAAACTATATATAACATATTATTTTTTAGTGGTACTTTTAAAAAATTTTCAGATAGTGAGTTCATTATATTATCTTGAGAAAAATGGCTGACTCAATTTAAACTATACCATAGAACTGAACTAATCCTGCTACTGAGCTGCTGCTGAATGCATGTCAGCTGCTGCAGAATCCATTGATCGCCTCAGACATCGATTGGTTAATTTAATGAAAAAGGAAGGTTTGGAGTCTGAACAAATTTATGATGCTGACTGACAGGATCTTACCTGAAGTTATGTTCAGGACAACATACATATCCATGTGTGTGCACACATGTACACTACACACACCGAACCAACACGGCCAAGAATGGCTAACATTTTTAACATTGTAAAGTGAAGTCATCACTTTTAATGAAAGAAGATAAAAGATACTGACAAAGGAAAATCCTGTCTAGAATAACATACCTGTTTTTACATGACTTTGTAAAGAATATGAATAACGTATGAAATATTCTTTTGCTTTCCCTCAAAATGCATATTGGAGAGATTTTGAATTAGGGTGATGACACTTCCAACTCATAAAATATAGTGAGGACATAAAATACAGCTGGACAATAGCATAATTTAGTGTAACCTCATTTTTATCTAATCTATCACAATGTTCTAATTTTAAATAAAGCTATACTAATTACTGATGTTAAGACTTTTACTCCCATTCTGGATATTCAGAAATTATCTGTAGTTATTAAGTCATCACTCTTCACAGCACTCAAATGAAATAATATAAAAATATCTATATTTATACAAAAGTGAAATAATTAAATGTTATGGTAGTAATAACAAAGAAGATACATGTTCACTGCAGAAAATGGAGAGTATGGATAAGCAAAAATTTTTCATCAATTAAATTAACAAAAACATCAACTAATATTATATATATCCTTGAAATGTTTTTATACATACGCACTTAATTTTACTTATGAACATATATATACATTCTATCATAAGCCATTATTTTCATTTAATAAAATGTGAACATCTTTCTGTGTTAAGTTGATTTCTACATAATCATTTTGACAGTTGGATAATATTTTAAATATATGATGTACAGTAATTTATTAGCCAATTTCCTCCTATTACACTTTATGTGGTTTCTATTTTCTTACAGTTTTAATAAAAAGATAAATAATTTTGTTTGAAAATAGCTAATACTCATGCAGGATTATCTTCTCAGGATAAATTTCTTTTTTTTTTTTTAAAGATTTTATTTATTTATTCGACAGAGATAGAGACAGCCAGTGAGAGAGGGAACACAAGCAGGGGAGTGGGAGAGGAAGAAGCAGGCTCATAGCAGAAGAGCCTGATGTGGGGCTCGATCCCATAACGCCGGGATCACGCCCTGAGCCGAAGGCAGAGGCTTAAACCACTGTGCCACCCAGGCACCCTTAGGATAAATTTCTAATGGGACTGTTGAGTAAATGGTAAGCAATTACATTGTTTTTCAATATTTTGTTAAATTGCCAGTGGAAAGGTGTTGCTGATACTAATAGTTTTATATGAAAGGAATAATTTTCCTGCTGCTTACTATCCCTATTTTTATATCAATTAATAATTTATAATTTAAAGTTGTAAATCATTATTTTAATTTGATTTTTTTTATTTCTTGTGATAATCAACTTTTTTCCAAGGTTATGGAATTGTATTTAATTTTTACTTAAACTTAAGTCAGTGGCATGATATTTGGAAAATTACATTGACTTTACTTGGTCACACCTCTTTTGAAAATGGGGATAACATGATTACTACTCAGATCATACATAAAAGTTATATATATATATATATATATATATATATATATATATATATATATATATGAAAATCCTTTATGGATTTCAACTGCAAAGCATTAATAAGTGAAATAGGGGTGCCTGGGTGGTACAGTCAGTTAAGCACAGACTCTTGGGTTTGGCTTAGGTCTTGATCTCAGGGTCCTGAGCTCAAACCCAGGGTGAGAGCTCTGAGCTCAGAGCGGGGAATCTGCTTGTCCCTTCCCCTCCCCTTTGACTACTCCCCACCCCCACCCCCTCACTCCCTAGTAGGTGCAAACTCTCTCTCAAGTGGATAAATAAAATCTTTAAAAAAATAAAATAAATAAAATATATGTACCCTTCCTCCATAAAAACAAAGTGGAAAACTGCCATATCTGAACATTTCTGTTATAAATTTTTGTCTTTATTTCCTCTGGCTATTGGGTCCCAGGCACTTTAGGTCCCACTTTGAAGAAAAACAAAGGCTGTAGCCTTAGGTTCATCACTTGCATAATTCAAGCTTTCTTATTTAAGACATTGAATTAAATTTATAGTCTTTTCTGATATGAAGCCATGTGGGAAGTAACAGCGTTTGCAAATGTCAATGAAGAAAATTGCTAACTCTCTTAAAGGTACTTTCTCCTAGAATAGACTTCCTGGAGCTACTTCCGCATAAAAACATGAAAGCTGGTTGAAACTAGACTGATTTCTTGATTTCTTCTGTTTCTGACAAGATTAGACCTAGTTATCTTGACTTCATTAATTTTCCATAAAGGCAAAAGCTGCTTATGTCCCAGGAGAGAAACCACAATAAGCTAACAACCACCAAAAAATTATAGCTTTGAACAGCCAATTGATAACAACCAATCTATAAAAAATGTCAATGTAAAATTGACAATTCTGTGTATTTCTTAAATTTATTTTCAGTATTGTTCCCCTTTAGATAAGCAAGTCTGTAATATGGAATTAAATGATAAATTTGGGGGAAAAAAGTATTCTTATGGAATTTCAGGAGGAAACAACTATTTGTCTCAAGAAAATCTTAAATTGTTGCTTTACAAGAATATAGTAGAACGATATACTAATGTTATTTGAGTCATAGACAACATAAGCCAAACTAGGAAATTGAAAGAAAGAAACACAAGGTCCAATTTTTTGAAATACAACTGGGACATCCTAGCTGACCTTCAGAAGGTCAGAGAGAGGCCCGGGTACCTCCTAAGGACCTTTTATAGCAGAGGTCAGTGGGCCTTTTCTCTGAGGTATGGTCACCAGCATGACTCATCTTCCTCAACTCTTGGCTGTTACATTTCTCCCATTCCAAGTTTTAATTCGAAGAGGAGGGTTCTAATTGGTCCAGCTGTGCCTGCTCCTGGATAAAACACTATGTTAGAGGTCAGAGTCAAAAGCACAGCCCCAGTGCCTGGGGTAGTCACTGTGCACCGGAGCCATCTAAATAGAGGTGATACTCAAGAGATAAAACTTTAGGTTGCTTAAATAGATTTGGTGTCCCTGCCATAAATCTAGCTTTCCCATTTGCCTTTTTAAGAAGAGTCATCAACTATTGTTTGTCTACTACTGATACGTCAAAATCAGTTTACCAGATATTCTAATGATTACAAATAGACTATTTTAGATAACTTCAAATTTATTAAATAGAATTTTAAAATAGTATTATTGTGCATAGTACCTGCATGATTTATTTTGCAATCTAGAAAGTGTCTATAAACACAGAAAAGTAAACTTAGTACATGTTTGCATTTAAATGCATCATATGTTGGGGCGCCTGGGTGGCACAGCGGTTAAGCGTCTGCCTTCGGCTCAGGGCGTGATCCCGGCGTTCCGGGGTCGAGCCCCACATCAGGCTCCTCTGCTATGAGCCTGCTTCTTCCTCTCCCACTCCCCCTGCTTGTGTTCCCTCTCTCGCTGGCTGTCTCTGTCTCTGTCAAATAAATAAATAAAATCTTTAAAAAAAAAATTTTAAATGCATCATATGTGACTTTGACAGGAATTAATAATTTCCAAGTTTATGCATTTAGATTAATGAACTTTTATTTTTACCTCCTGTTTGAATTAAGGACTATATTTGCCTGAATAAGTAGTAGACTAATAATTTTATGATGATAAGAGGAAAGTTGCTGGGAATACTTGTAGAATTGAGACTCTAGACAATGTTGTGTTTTCTGATACAACAGTAATTCAACTTAATTTTCTAAAAATCTTCTGACCCTGATATCATGGAATATTTGGGAACTAGAATCCAAATAATCTAAATTACGAGTCTAATTTTTTAACCACTACAATGCCTCCTTGTCCAAAATGGGTTTACCAAATGTGAATTTCATAATATTTTTCTATATTTGTATGAACCCTGGGAAATGTTTTGGATGACCAGAAATTTCTACCAATAGCTCGCTGTTATGGATTGAATTGTGTTCCCCTAAAATTCATACGTTGTAGCCCTAGCCCCCAGTATCTTAGAATGTAACTGTATTTGGGACTGCGCTTTTAAAGAGATGATTAGGTTAAAATGAAACCCTAAGGGTGGGCCCTAAGCCAATGTGATTGATGTCTTTATAAGAAAAGGCGCTGAGGTCATTCAGAGAGACACCAGGGATGTACAGAGAGGCAAGGCCAATGAGGACACAGGGAGAAGAGGCCCATTTGCAAGACAAGTAGAGAGGTCTCAGAAGAAACCAAACCTCCATACACCTTGATCTTAGACTTCTAGCATCCCAAACCGTGATTAAATAAATTTCTGATTTAAACTAGTCTGTGGTACTTTGCTATTGCAGCCTGACCAAACTAACATGCTCACAATTGTTTAAATATCTTGAAAATAATGTTTTAAAACATGTAATACAAATCTTATTTCTAGAATATGCTAGCATGTCACCTTTGACATTTAAGTTTTAATACATTTCAAAAGGAGTTTATGGCATTTTATATTGACATTTGTTACTACTAGTAGTTTATTTAACTTCTCAACATTTAAGTCTTAGGTCTAATCAAAACCTCTGAGACATTTCAAAACATGCTCATATATTTATACAGCATATGGCATGTGAAGTAATAGCAAATGACAAAATCTAACACATTCGACTAAAATATCAAATCATATTCTATGGAAATATGTATATGAAATAATTTTGTTGTTGCTCACTACAAATCACTTTTCAGATCATCAATTACCCAAGGTCATTGTTTGCTCAATAAAAATGAAATACTCTTGGTTCCGTGCAAATACAACGGTTTGGTTGTGCTAGGTAACTGGTCATTTGAGCAAAAGGGCAGTAGACTGATGATGCCATTATTCAAAGAAAGCTAGTTGAGCTATTGATGTATAGTATAGCAGTAAGTACATGTCTACGTTTTAGTGCAATTCCTTTATTTAAGACATGGCACTTTTGTAATGTTCTGATCAAAGCAGATGTATACAGACCTACAGTGATAAATATTCATGCCTCAGAAGCAACATTTAAAAATGAATCTAATTCAGTCCAAAAAAAAAAAAAAGATTTGGTATTTTGTTTAACTCTATGACTGATTTTTATTTGTTTAAAGTGGTATCAAAGTATGAATTCATGTTTCCTCTATGTGTATGTACTAGTCAGGGATTTTAGAATGAGTAAGAATCACACTGCAATTAGATAGTTCTGCTTAAGCTATCCATTTCTGAAATAATTGCAAGGATAAGGTTTCAGGATTCTGGATAGGAAAGCAAGCAGCTTTCCAGCTGGCCTTCTTGCTCACTTATTTATTAATTCAACACTTATTTATTAAGAGACTTCTCTGTACCAAGAACTGCAAAGCTCCACAGAAGATATACAATAGCTAAGATATAATTCCTACTCCTGCATATTTCACATTTCTTGAACAGTATACCCCATGTACATACTCTGCCAAACCATTGTCTCACAGCAAACTTTCAAAAGAGCAGTGTATACATACCATGCTTATGCCAGCACCCACCATCTCCTCAGCCCATTACAACCTGGACTTGCCTCCTACCATTTCACAAAACCTGCATTATGGGTAAACAAGTTACAGATTGCCTTTCTCAATTCTCCATGTAAATATTGCATTGGGCAATGTTGAAATGCTTCCTTCTTGATTCGTTGCTTTGACTTGCATGATGGTATGGGCTTCCTGTTCTTCTGTAACTACTCCTTAATTTTAATCCCTAGTTCTCCAAGGTTTTCTTGGGACCCCTCCGGAATTGATTCTTGGAGATTTTCATGGTTTTGCCTTCTCACAGATCACACAGCCTTAGGACAAATTATCTTCTGGCCATCTTACTAGATGGATATTTAAACTCATTATGTCCTGAACTGAACTGACCATTTTCCCTCTCCTCACTAACCATATGCCGGTCTAGTTAAATCTGCTCCTCCTCTACTTTGCTGTGATTGTGGTAACAGAGCTACTATTCTCATAATCATTAACACTTGGATCTTGGATCTTGGCAATGCCTCCAACTCAGACACCACATCAAACCAATTCAAACATCCACTGGCTCTATCCTTGCACTATCTTTTGCATGTCTGCCTTTCTTTCCAAGCCTGTTGTTTTCTATCTTCATTATCTCTTACTTCTTATACACATAGCTGATTAGATTCCTGGCCATCTTTTTCTCTTCCAGATTCTACCCACTGATATCACTCTCCTACACATTAATCTTACTACCTACTTCTTCCACGATTGAAACAAAATTTAAGTTTTTTCTACATCTCTCACCTTTACTTAATTAGACGGTAGATAATTTATTTCTATGCCTTTGGAATAATTGTTTGTACTTAATTTTTGACATCATTCATTCATTCATTCATTCATTCAACAAACACTGATTAAACATTTTGTGTCTTCATACCATAATACCATACTAGGTAAAATCAATGCCTTCTATCTCTTACAAATCTGCAGCTGGTACTAAACTCCTGTGTTTCAATATCTTTTTCTCTAGCTAAGACAGAATTCTGTCCTGGTTAGTTTCTGAACCTAATAGTGACATTATCACTCTTTTTTGCATTATTCTCAAGAAAATAAAAGGGCTCTCAGGTCCTCTGATCAGCAATACGCAGAGTGCTTATGTGTCACTCCTTGGAATTTATTTTTCTCACCTCTTTCAGACCTAGTCCCATTTCTCCTACTCTCTTCTAAGCATAAGCTTTATATATATTAGCAACTTTATCCATGATTATAGCTTCATTAAGGGCTCATTCATGTAGATGATACCTAAGGTGTTAATAGAAGTTTCTTAAGAGTGGGCTCTCAGTCTATATAATGTGGATTTCTTGATTCAGTTGTAAGTACAAAAGAAGTTGGCTTTAATGGTAATAATTTTCACTTGCTTATTACCTTCAGCTATAAAACTGTCCCTCTTCCCAACTCCATCCCATATAGGGCGCTATCACTTAATTCTTGAAGTCTCTGAGAGTATTTAGCAGGTGCTTATAAATAACATTTGCATTTTTCTTCCACTCTAGCTCCTTTCCAGCCTTTTTGTTCATGTCTACGTTCTGAATTGCATATGAAATCTACTTTAGGTAAGTACATTATAGGGTTAAAATCTCTATAAACTTTCAGTTGGGGCAAGTCAATTCATTTATTCAAATGAAAGGTCTAAGATGAGGCTGAATGAGGAAAGAGGAAAGATAAGCAGAGAATTAATATATAACTGCATTTTATGAAGTACTAGTGTCTAAATACGTATCTGAGCACTTACATTAATTTGACAGTGATTCTATACACCTTAAAATGAAATGGGAAGATGTGTCAGAGAGTGAATCTGTCTAAGAGAGGCCATAATAAGCATCTAAACATGTATTCAATGAAATCACATTAACATACAAGATACTGAGATATTTAAACCAGATGGGAAGAAAAAGAGGGGTAGGAGGTGAGAGGTAAGATAAGAGAAGAAGGCAGATTTAAACACAGAAGATAATTCTACTAGCTGTTGCCTTGAATCAATGTGGATTCTAGATTGAACATGAAATAAAAGAGAACCTGCTATTGCATCCATGTGTCTTGTTGGCTAAGCTACCACATGACTGTCATATATCTAGCCTCAGCAAATGTAATTCCACGCTGCATGTGACTTGAACCCTTGAAAATGTGCATGTTTCACCCATAAGGGCCACTAACCACCAGCAAACAACTTCATATGGAGCTCAAATGACAAAGTAACAACTGTTTCAGTGCTGGAGGAAAACCTGACTGTGTTGGACATTTTTAGAGAGAATAAGGCAGTGTCCAATTTGGCACTTAAAGGTGGCTGTATATAATAAGCTGACACCAAATGTAAAGATGCCTCTCCATGTATACTACAATAAAAGAGCTTTGGAATTAAGAACACAGATGTTAGAATCTTTGATGAAATGAAAAAGTAGTTGTCAGAATTTATGAACACAGTATTTTGAGTGCAGTAAAAAAGAATATGATAACTATTTTTAATGACTTTGTACCGAATAACGTTTCTAATTCTGTAGCAACACTATAAACAGAATTAATTATTTTAAGGGTATATGCCATAATGTTAAAAAGATGGAATCAATAGATCTTATTTACCTTAAAAATGAAATCTAGAGTGTATTTTCATGAATAAATTCAACCAAAATGGAATTCTATTACAACCTACAACTACTATTTAAAAATTGCTATCTCTGAAACCAAGGAGAGAGATAAAGTCTAAAATCTTAATTAATATAGTAAAAAAATAAGTAAATAAAGTTTCATAGGATTAAAATTGATGCTATGGAACTAGTAATGAGACTTGTGAGAGACCTTTTTTTTAAAGAGCTTCTGGCCTCAATATATATTTCAAAACTTATTATCTATTAGAATTAATTATTAATAAATAATGTTGATTTTAAACAGATTATATACTAATATGACTTGGATAAATTGGGCTGTTGTTCATGAAAAGCATCCCAATGACGCTTAAATTCTTTAAATTCTGATAACATAAAAAAGAACAAAAGTAATCATTTATGACACCTTATAACTTAAAGCAAAAAAGAGATATCAGCTGGCTAGTTTCTTTATTAATAGTCAGGATTTTGAACTTCAAAATGAATAATGTGTCTAAGTCAATTCTCTAGTTCATTTGGATAGAGATCATTTTTAAATAAAAATTTAAAATATGAATATCCATACCTCAACATATAGTAAGATTTTTAAAGAAATTAAGCTAAAATCAATATATAGAGAGAATTCAAACATAAAAAGTTCAGGTTCTAAGTGAAACAGAAAACATAGAAACCTCATTATTCATTCATATGAAAAAGCCTCTGGTAGATTTTATTATTGTTCTCCAAAATTCCCTACCTTATCTTGTGAGATTATACCCCTCTATGCCTTGGTGAATTGTAGTCACTCGAATTACTTTGTCCAAAAAAATATAAACAGAAGTTTCTCTATTATTTCTGGGTAGAAGATTAAGGAGCCTACATGTGCTTTACCTTGCTTCCTCGCCCCCCCCCCCACCCCGCTACCCTGTCCCTGCTGCCCCTTTCATTATGACCCGAAATTCATAATAAAAGATATATCTTCAGCTTAGGACCTGCATGAAAGTGACATTCAGCAGAGGAACAAGGGATTAGCACTGGTCATATAATACGAGCAACAGAAAAAACCGTTACGATAATCCACTCTGATTTAGGGGCCATTAGTTACTGCAAAATTACATAGCTATTCTAAGGTACGTGAAGCCCTTAAAGTCATGCAGTCTGTAGCCTGAACAACTGTTCACAGCAGCCCTTGCACTGCATTCTAACTCAATATTTTTCTCAAAGATTCTTTAAAACCAGTGATTCTAAAACATCTGCCAAATCTGAAGAAATATGATTTTTTTTAATCATGAGAAAACACTCTCAATTTCTATTCTAATTTAATTTTCCAAACTAATGTGATAATCCATATACTTAGGATATATATGATCCCAGGCAGGGTTTCTTCTATGTACAGAAACCAATATTCACAAGTTTGTTGCTTTGATTTAAAAAAAAAAAAAAGTACATACTTTCAGCTTTTCTACCTTAACTACAAAGGGTGAAAACATAAATGTTTTGCTAACTATTATTACTTTTTTTGTTTTGCTTACAAAGATTTAAGATAAAACTAATTGCTCAGAGTATGTAAGGAATCAGGACTAAGAGCCACATCTCGTGTCCTTCATAGCAGCACTTACATATTTGCACATAATAACAACAGATGGTATTACCAAATGCTTGTTCCATTAAATTTAAAACTTCCTTTGGGAGAGTAATTGCTTTCTGCAATAAAACAATCACCCAAATTCAATATTAAAGAAACACAGAGGTCCCTTGGAAGGCAAGATTAATCTTGGAAGGAAGAGATAGATATATTTTCACAGGTGTAAAGAAATCTAGTCACGTCTTTTAAATGGAAACCAAAAGTGTCTGTATTTGTCAGAGTGCACTGCAAACTTGCTTTGTATAGACAAAAGACACATTGCAATTTCTTTTGAACACATAAAAATACACTCTCAAAGAAATCATTAATCATCAAAAGATAATACCATTCCAGTATGAAGCTCTTTACCTACTACTTTCTAGATTATTTGTTCCACCCAATGGTGCTCATCGATGCTAGTGAAAGCTTCATTTCCTTCTACAGAAAACTTAACTGGCAGAGTCATAATGATCCCAGGCAATAACAATCACTTCTAGCCTTTTTCACTTCAGTCCACACGCCCTGACTTCTATGCTCATTACCAGCCTCAGACATTTTCTATTCCTCCTTAGAGCCACACATTATAAATTTATTTGCTCTGATTTCCATTTCCCATGATTATTATGCAACCTGAAACTTACCAAACACTTATATCAATGAATAAAATTTAAGAAATGCTTATTAAGTACCTTGTAAGCTTAACACAGTATGTATATGCAGAAGATACACTATTGGGGATAATTTATTAAAATGTGTGCACTCTAGGACACCTGGGTGGCTCAGTCAATTAAGTGTCTGCTTTGGGCTCAGGTCATAATCTCGAGGTTCTGGGATTGAGCCCTGCATGAAGCTTCCTGTTCTGTGGAGAGTCTGCTTCTCCTTCTGCCCCTCCCCCTGCTTGTGCTCCTTCTCTCTCTCTCTCTCTCTTTCTCATTCTCTCTCTAATAAATAAATAAGATCTTTAAAAAAATGTGTGCAATCTGATATTGGAAATATAATCCATTATGAATCCTTGAAGTAGATTTTAGGCAAACTCTTGTGAAATTTCAGAGGACAGGAAGGTTATATTTTGTTGGAGAGTCAAGAGACATTTGAGGAGATCTTGGTGTGCAGATGGTTATCTCCAAGGAAAAGACTATACAGGTCAGGTATAAGGAGGTAACAGCCAGTGGTAACAGCACAAGCGAAATGATGCAAATACAAAAATAAAAACACCATTTAATTAAGAATAAAATGGCCAGTTTTGCTCTAGCTTTGTATATGTAGGAGAGCAGCAACAAATGTGTTTTAGAAGGTGAACTGAGGCCATAGTGTCTTACCTGTTAAGCTATGGATTTCATATTCAAGTTAGCTGGCAGTGGTGAGAAATAAAGATTATTGCCAAGAGGTCTGTTCTTGTAAGATTCAGTCAGCCTCACAGTGGACTGAAGGCAGAACTGATTGAAGAAATAA
Organism: Ursus americanus; assembly: GCF_024610735.1. NCBI lineage: Eukaryota > Metazoa > Chordata > Mammalia > Carnivora > Ursidae > Ursus > Ursus americanus. Next base: position 57,094,314 of record NC_142130.1, read on the forward strand.
AGAGTCATTAAAGTTCCAGAAAGAGTTAATAAGGCCCTCAGATAGGATGGTGGTAGTAGGAATAAAGATATGCGAATGGCATCATGAAAGAGCCAATAGGATCTGACAACTAATTGTTTGTGAGAGGAGAGAAACTAAGAGTAGAGTTAATTACTTCATTATGAAGAGAAGATTGTCTCCCAAACTAGCAATATACACCACATGAATACAATATATCCTCAAGACCAAATACTTAGTGTTTCCAGTTTTCAATTTTAAATAGTATTTAAACCAAGCCTGTACTTCTTTTGTGACTTTAAGGGAAACAATAACACTAAAAGGTCACAGAGGAAGAAAGAAAGTAAGCAACACAAGTAGTTAAACTTACAGAAATTGAACGGTCTGTGCAAAACATGTAACAAAATCATCCAAAATAATGGTCAATGATGATAATATTTATATAGGTCATTTTACACAATTTCTATTAATGTGTGTGGAGTGGGCTTAGTCAGTGCTGTGACAGAATGTGGTTGATACAAGCAGAACAATAATTTAACAAAAGAATATTGTGTAGATCACAGAATCTTTGGGAGACTGAACTGGATTCAGAGGCCACCGTCGAACACCACAGCACAGAATGTCTTCCAAACTTCTAACTAGACCTGGACATGAGATGTCACAGTGTGAAACACCAGCACCACCAACATGGGTCACTAGATACTGCCAATAGAATTGCTGCTTCTGCTTTCTCTGGAAATCAGATTTAGCTGCCTGGCCAATTTCTTCTTCAGAACTTACATCATGCCATACTCCAGCTGAGAAGGAATCTTGAGAAGCCAAAACCTAGCATTTCAACATCTCTACAGAAGTAGGCTCTACCATTTAAGAAGAGGACTCAGATACAAGCAGACCCAAAACAATACTAGAAAAAAAGTTAATAGACACATATTCAATGTTTAAAAAGAAGTTTATGAAGTTATGTTATTCTCATTAATGTCCTAAGTGGCAAAATTCACATCAAATAGTAGATACTTTACTAGTGCAAGCATATTTATTAGTTTATTAATATAAAAAAATGACTGTATGGTGATTTCAGTGATGTTTGGTCCAAAAAACCCATTTTACTTGATATGCTATATACGTGTCAGGTAAGAGCTGCCATGAAAACAAGGCATATGTAACGGGTAATGCATTTTAACAGAAATATGTTAAATTCAGAAATAGGATACATATCTGCTGTAGTATTACTTTCAGAATTTGGATTAAATTGTATGACTTATTGTTTATAAAGAAAAAAATAGTAAGATGGTAAGTTTGGGTGACCAAAAAAATGTATAGTTCCTAGAATGAGATCCACAAGAAGTACTGGTTATCTGTATTTACTAATGCCTGAATTTATGTCCAAATGGGCTCTGTGGGAACATACAGACACAAGAAATGATTTGATTAGGTTTTAAAAACTACTATTTCTAGTAGTAGAGAGAGCATTGATCTGGCCATGGAGATATGCAAAAACATCTCCACTGGATACTCATAAGCAACTAATTATAAGAAGCAAAGGTCTGAGTTGTCATTATATGATACTTTGAATATTTTTGGCAAATACAATGGCTAGTTGTTCCTAATGTCATTAGACAAAATGGGGAGAGAAAAAGATGAGCTCAGAAATTTAAATTCCCAGCTCTAGTACTACATAAATGACCTGAAAGCTTCTATGTGAGCCCTCAGAGTCTTAACTCCTCTACCTGCAATGCTGAGATTACTGAAAGTAAAATTCAGAATCTTACCCTATCACTGCCTCAATTACAATGCAGGTTGAACTCCTAGCCTTAATGAATATCTTCTGTTCAAATTAGGGCACTGATTGGGAAAAAAATATGGGATACTGTAAGTTGGAATAGGGATGTGTAGAAAGACCCTGAAGAGCTGGGGACACTGAACCTTTAAATTCTGCTGTCTTCTTTGCCAGTGAAAGGCCTCTACACTCCCATGGGGAGTATCCTCCCCACCTGCATCTGAGGAAATTAACCCTGAACTGCCTGAGGAAACTATAATGGCTTACCCCAAATCAGTTGCTGTGCAAGACAATGCAGAGTCTCCTCAGGACCCACCCTCACCATCCTTCTTTCCTTCTAGACCTGTAACTGTACTCAAAACTCAGGAGGACCCTAGAGGTGAGGTAAAAGTGTGACCCATGACAAGGTATACTATACTCCAAAGAACTACTTGAACTTTCTGATTTATACAAACAGAAATCTGGGGAACACTGTAAGAATAAATGTAAAGAATGTGGGATAATTGTGGAACATAATGTTGTGTTAGGTTAACTTTATTGATATAGGCTTACTCAAAAATTCTGAATTTACAGCTCAGCAAGTTTCAAAGGGCTCTGTTTGGTTGGTTGAAACATGGACCAACACATGGCCCAGAGTGAGCAAGCTGGAAATGTCAGAATGGCCTTGGTTTAACGCATAGGAAGGAATTCAAAGGCAAAGGGAGACTGGAATGGTAGAGTGAATTTGTCATTTAAGACCTACATGCCAATAATGGAAAGGTCTAGAAAACATACCTTTCACCATGACTATGAGAAATAAATTTGTGAGAAGAGCCCAACATCCTTTGAAATGATCTCTCATCACTCTACTCTGTAGGCAAACCTTACAGTAAGAACTGCAATCACTGAATTGGGAAACATAAATGCAATGGAAGAGGTTGGATCCCTTTGGTGTCAGGGGCTGAGTGGCATCACTCAACTGCCAAATCAAGGTAGGAGTAGTTACTATAATGGACAGCAAAGTCAAAGCAGCAATTAGAAAAGTGTGACTCTCACAGACTTTTTGATAGTTGACCATATATTCCTAGAAGGGAAACAGATAGGAAACCTATTAAATTCTTATTGATCTATATAATCAGAAAAATTCTAGGTCAAACGAACAAAAGTCTAGCCTGAATCATAAAAAAAAAAAAAAAAGAGTCATAATCCCTCAATCAATTCCCACCCCTGAGCCACTTTACAGACCCAGAACCCTTAGAATGAAGGGGAGGATAAGTCCCCTGGAGGGAAGACCCTGGTGCACTGCCAAAAATTTATATTATTAATCTTTCTCCCAGACTTTCCTAAAGGGATCTGTGGCCTTTTACCAGGATAACTGTGAATTGGAGAATAGAAATTATCAGACATTTGGGGGAGCACTGGACAACTGGTTATGAACTAACATTAATACCAAGAGACCCAAAACATCACTGTGGTTCATCCATCAGAGGAGGGGCTTATATAGGTCAAGGGATCAATGGAATTTTAGCTGAGGTCTATCTCACAGTGGGCCTAGGGGCACCCCAAACCTTTCCTGTGGTTATTTCCTCAATTCCAAAATACATAATTGGAATAAATATATTTAGCAACTGGTGGAATTCCCACATTAGCTCCCTGACCTGTGAAGCTACGGCCATTATGGTGGGAAAGGCCAAGTGGAAGCCACTAGAACTGCCTCCACCTAGGAAAATAGTAAACCAAAAACAATACTGCATTCTTGGAGGAACTGCAGAGATTACTGCCACCATCAAGGACTTGGAAGATATGGGGGTGCTGATTCCCACAACACCCTCAATTCAAATTCTCCCGGTAACACTGTGCAGAAGACAGATGGATCTTAGAGAATGACAATGGATTAGGCTAAACTTAACCAGGTGATGACTCCAGTTGCAGCTACTGTACCAGATATGGTTTTAATGCTTGAGCAAAATGATACATCCCCAGTATCTGATATGCAGCTATTGATCTGCTAAATGCCTTCTTCTCCATCCCTGTCAGTAAGGTCCACCTGAAGCAGTTAGCTTTCATCTGGCAAGGCCAGCAGTGCATAGTCATAATTTACTTTGAAGGAATCTTGATAGCTTTTCTCTTCCACAAGATATCACACTGGCCATTACATTGATGATATTATGCTGACAGGACCTTACAATAAATATCTCATTCTTAAAATAGGTATTATCTGCAAGTAATAAAATTTGTAATTTCTCAACATCTGGAAACTTGAGTAATAATACGTGTTATTTTATAAAGACTAATGTTCACTATAATAAGCCAGCATTTCCTATCTTCATGGTAATATGTTTGTGATAATATAAAGTTATACTGATTGAATAAGATTGCAGGACTTGATGAACACTCTAGAACTTAATCTTTTCTCTATAAATTATATGGTTACATCATGGATGCTGAGACATTCACTCTGTTGCAACAGAAATATAGTTTTTTCTACTTCAAAAATAAGCTCTATTCTTCCTCAAGAGGAAACTGTCTCATGCAAGAATAGTGGTAACTCTTTAAGTTGCTGTGCTAAATATTAAGCACACAGCTACTAATTTCATTAATTTTTTCACTAACGTTCTTCATCTTTAACAAAAGAAAATACATTTAAAATGTTTGTGAAAATAGGGCTGTATTTTAAAACACTGGAATACCAAAATGGAAATGGTCCTACTCAATCCCTTCCCTTAATAAAAAAATATTAAATTGACATTAAAAACAGATAAGAGTAAAACATCATGCTCTTAAATAGTAAGAAGTGTGGATGACCTTTTCCCTATTACATAACTTAAAATATAAATAAAGCATTTCTGTTAATGCCAGTATAACTAAAAACCATATGGAAACAAATTTGTCTGCATATATGCAAATCTGCCTGCATGTAAGTGCATATATGTAGTTTTAGCTATGACATACATTTACTAATAAATAAATTTATCAACATTTCATTTCATTATACCTCTGATACTCAGTTCTAACATTTTGACCTGACATTAATCAAGGGTGTTTTAAATTAAGATCATGAGCTCTGTTAATCAAAGTAAATCACAACAGATAATAAATGATATATTTATATCATCTGCTTAATTAACATTAGTTTTATTAAATTACATTTTCAGGGAAATTTTTGTTAAGTATATTTATTTGTATCAAAAATGTTAAGGGGCGCCTGGGTGGCACAGCGGTTAAGCGTCTGCCTTCGGCTCAGGGCGTGATCCCGGCATTATGGGATCGAGCCCCACATCAGGCTCCTCCGCTATGAACCTGCTTCTTTGTCTCCCACTCCCCCTGCTTGTGTTCCCTCTCTCGCTGGCTGTCTCTATCTCTGTCAAATAAATAAATAAAAATCTTTAAAAAATAAAAATAAAAAAAATGTTAAGAATTAGTCTCTAATATGGAATCTGCTACAGCTGTGACCATTTATCCCACAAGACCACTTTTTTTCAAGCATTCGATAAGATTTTGTATAAACTCATGTTGGATTAAAAGTTGTTCAGTCACTCCAGTCTTAAAATTAATACTCCCTTGACTGTGATCAATATTGTTTAAATCCTCCAAGTTCATTCTCCTATTTCCGTTCAAAAACTAATAAAATAGCTTCACATTTGTATTACAGTATACGGTAGGCAGAAAGTGGCATCCCAAAAATGTTGATGCCCTAATCCTCAGAACTTATGAATATGTTATAAGGTAACACGCTATAAGGGATTTTGCAGATATAATTAAGTCCACAGACCTTAAAATAAGGAGTTGCTCTGGATTATCCATCTATTTGAGTGTACCTAATCTAATCACATGAGCCCTTCAAAGTAGAGGACTTTCTCTAGCTGGAAGCATGAGAGATAGAGAGTGGAGAAGGCATAGGAAAATGGTGGCATAAGGGGCAGTCAGAGAGCTTCCAAGTATAAGAAGGATTTGACATGCTGTTGCTGGCTCTGAGATGTAGGATCCTAAATGTAAACACTCAAGTCTGACAGGAACTAAGGGCAGTCCCACCTTTGTAGTCAGGTTAATGAAACGTCAGTCCTACAACTACAAGGAACTGAATTCTGCCCACAACCTGAATGAGCTGGAAGTATTCCAGCTCCTCCTAGAGCTTTTCAATAAGACCCAAGCCAGCCAACACTTTGTTTTTAACTTTATGCAACACAGAGCCAAGAAACCAGTCCAATCAACCTGGACTTTTGATGTAAAAGGACTAAGGGATTAAAAATTTGTGTTGTTTAAAGCTTCTAAATTTGTGAATATTTTTATGGCAGAAATAGAAAATGACTATACAGTACTACAATATTTTTGTATTGGGCAATTTTCATCTTTATTATGAAGTTTATTTCTAATCATCCAAGTTATTTGGGAAGGGCATTACTATGCTGCTTATTCAATAAGTAGGATGGGTCTCAGAAAAATTGAATGACTTCTGGAAGATTCTGTTAGGCATACTGCCAAGGGACAGAGTCCACCTAGGTCACTCTAACAAAAAAGCTCTTCACTCTAACAAAAAAGAGAACCTGACAGTATTGTTAATACAGTGCAACACTAGAAGTTGGAATTTTCTTTCTTAATACTACCTTTTTTGGCCCCTTAAAATAATCTTTACTTAATGTTTATTTATTCTTATTTTAAGATGAGGAAAAAAATTTCCCTCAGCTATTTAAAAAAGTTAACCATAGTATTAAAACCTCAAAGTAGGGGCGCCTGGGTGGCACAGTGGTTAAGCGTCTGCCTTTGGCTCAGGGCGTGATCCCAGCGTTCCAGGATCAAGTCCCACATCGGGCTCCTCTGCTGGGAGCCTGCTTCTTCCTCTCCCACTCCCCTGCTGTGTTCCCCTCTCTCACTGGCTGTCTCTCTGTCACATAAATAAATAAAATCTTAAAAAAAAATAAATAAAAAAAATAAAACCTCAAAGTATTAAAATTCCTGAGAAAACATGTAGAACAGTGCAATGCCGTATAAACTCTATTTCAAATGCATCTTATATAGAACTAGGTTGATTTCCTTATATAGTCATCTATTTTACATATTCAAATGTGGTCTAATAACGTGAATGAATCATGTGTATTTTAGTTCAATTGCCTAAACTAATTCAGATGGCTACAGCATCATTCATCCCATGTGATGTAAGGATTATGTCTCTTGAACTGCCAATCTAGAGGGCACCCAATAAAGATTGTTTGTGGAGGTGTGATTTTATTTGGGTCCTTTCTCTTTTCTTTTTGATAAGTTTGGCTAGAGGTTAATCATTTTTTAAATTTTTTCAGAGAACCAGCTCCTGTTTTCATTGCTCTGTTCTATTGTGTTTTTTTTTGTTTCTATATCATTTATTTCTGCTTTCACAGATGAAACAGGAGAAATAACGACCAACATTAAAAAATAAATTCAAAATGGATGAAAGACCTAAATGCAAGACAGGACCACCAAAACCCTAGAGGAGAACACAGGCAGCAAGCTCTATGACATCAGCCATGGCAACTGCTTGCTAGACATGACTCTGGAGGCAAGGGAAACAAAAGCAAAAATGAACTATGGGGACTTTATCAAGATAAAAACTTCTGCACAGCACAGGAAACAATCAACAAAATTAAAATGCAACCTTCAGAATGGGAAATGATATTTGCAAATTACGTATCTGATAAAAGATTAGCATCCAAAATCTATAAAGAACTTATCAAACTCTACACCCAAAAAACAAATAATCCAGTTAAGAAATGGGCAAAAGACATGAACAGACATTTCTCCCAAGAAGAAATACAGATGGTTAACAGACACATGAAACGATGCTCAACATCACTCATCATCAGAGAAATACAAATCAAAACTACAATGAGATAGCACCTCATACCTGTCTGGATGGCTAAAATTAACAGGACACAACAGATTGGTGATGATATGGAGAAAAGGGAACCATTTTACACTGGTGGTGGCAATGCAAACTGGTGCAGCCCTGCTGAAAAACAATATACAGGTTCCTCAAAAAGTTAAGAATAGAAACTACCCTACAACTCAGCAAATGCACTACTAAGTACTTACCCAAAGGATACAAAAATACTAATTGAATGGGACACACACACCTGATGTTTATAGCTTCATTATCAACAATAGCCAAATTATGGAAAATGTCCATCAACTGATGAATGGATAAAGAAGAGGTGGTGTGTGTGTGTACACACACACACATACAGTGAAATATCACTCAGCCATAAAAAAGAATGAAATCTTTCCACTTGCACAACGGCATGGATGGAGCTAGAGTATTGTGCTAAGTGAAATAAGTCAGTCAGAGAAAGACAAATACCATATGATTTCACTGATAATATGGAATTTAAGAAACAAATGCACCAAAGGGAGAAAAAAAGAGAGAGAGAAAGGGGGCAAGGGGGAAACCAAGAAACAGACTCTTAACTATAGAGAACAAACTAATCATACCAAAAGGAGGAGGGGACAGGTTAAATAGGTAATGGGCATTAAGGACGGTACTTGCTGTGATGAGTACTGGGTGATGTATGGAAGTGTTGAATTACTATATTGTACACCTGAAACTAATATTATACTATATGTTAACTAACTAGAATTTAAATAAAAACTTCAAAAAATGCTAAAGAGATAGAACTGTTGCAGTAGTGAATTTTATCAATACAAACTCTGTTAATACAAACTATTATTTTTCTTCTCTAATTTAATGAACCTTGGGAGAAACACCCCTGAAAAATCTGTTAGCATAACTCTTCTCTGCTTCTCTTGTCAAGGATTATACTTAATGAAACACAGCTTTTGTAAAAGAACATACTTCCTAAATAAAACTTGATTCTTGATATCTTGTTTCTCCATATTTATGGCCATTAATTTTCAAAGGTTACTTGTGTCCCCAGGCAAGCTACTTAATGTCTCTAGATTTTAATTTCCTTTTTCACATTACATATGGAAATAATAATAGAATCTACCTATTGAAGATACTGTGAGTATATAAAGCAGTGAATAATGTTTGACACACAGTAGGCAATAAGTTTTATTTATTAATAAACATACAAAATATAATCGTATAATTGTTATATTATAAAATTAATGTAAATTAATCATAATTTACATTAATTGTAGAATCTTTTCAATATGAATTATAGTAATTTTAATAATGATGTCACAGTTATATTTATTTTTATTGATTTAAATGGAAATAAATTATTTCACTTTTTGGCATGGAACTTCTCATGCAATGATTGTCTAGATTTATGTTTTAGGTTATTTATTACTTGTCAGGAGCTCTGAGGCTTCTCAGTAAGGCAGAAATTTCTAATTAAAATGTTTATCTAGTTCTTAAAAATGATGTAAATAAGGCCCAGACAGTGCTAAACTCAGATCAGCAGACCTATCCTTTGTGTTGCTCGTGCTCACATGGCCAAGTTTGAAGGGAGAAAGTATATCTATAAGTTGCATTTGGTTGGCAGATGATGGTAGTTAAAGAAAATTTCTGGCTTGGCTTGTGAGACTTTGGGTATTTCTCATGCCTGTATTTAGTCTCTTACTCCAATTTTATTGAGCACCTACTAAGTAGGAAGCAATGCAAGGCATAAAAGATACACGGGATATTTTATATTTCCTCAAGTGGACATTATCGGGTACAAGATAAAGGAATGGATTTAATGGTTACAGTATAAATGAGTGACATATAAAAGGAGACAAATGCAAAGATCATTTCTAAGTAAAGTTAAAAGGGAAATATTTATAAAGAAATTGTTATTAAAAGGGGATGTAGAGCATGGTTTTTAATAGGTGTAGATCCAGAAGCACAGTACTTTAGGTATAGGAATGGACAAAAGCACAGGGATGGAAGTCAGGGGATCTATTTTGGGGTTCAATCCAGGTTGCCGGAATATAGGTTCTTTGAGGAGAAAAATATAAAATAAGACAAGGAAGGCAAAATACTGGAGTGTTCCAGCTTAATGCATTGCAATTATCCTCAAGCTTATGGGGACCAGTTGCATAACTAACTTGCCCATCATTTATCATGGGTGCCTAAAAACTGAGTCATAAATGCTTTAAGATTTTTGATAAATGAATAAGTTAGTGAATTAATTAAAATTTATACTTAATCAGTAAGCAATGAGTAGCCATGAGATTTGAGTCAAAAGTGGACATGATCAGTGGTATATTATGATGAGTTAAAGAGGTCAGAAATTAAGACTAAACGGAAACACTCTTAATGACTGAGGAAAGAGGATCTGAGTGTCAGGAACTATGAAGGGGCTGAGACTTATCCTACTTGCAAGCTTACATATTTGTCTGCCACAGTTTTATGAACATTGGCAAAAGACAAGAGACTCCTGGATCAGAGGCAAAGGACTTTATTGCTAACAGCAACAGAGGTATCCAATACCAGTATCTGTGTTGTTTTGTTAAGCCCCAATTCCCACAAAGATAGGTGGCATATACATACTGAGTGGGCTGCATTATAGGAAAGGAAACTAAATCTTTTATATAAAGCAGTAAGGCTGACAAAACTTCGTCCAGAGTTAGATGAACTTTATTATGCTGTAAAGTAAACAAAGCTGCTCTACGCTCTGGAGAGATGCATTCTTTTTCATCCAAGGCTGTTAACTATACAAACGTCCTTGAAAAGGTAGTCCAAAACAAAGACAGCTTAAAAGATGTGCAGAAACATGAGAGATCCATAGGGAATTGTCTCCCAGTAGTGAAGGCCTGAATTAGGACGCGGTAGTGAAAATTACATTCAAATAATCACCATATTCATGAAGGCTTCTGTGCTTTTATTTAGTCTGCAGATCAAATTTATAACTAGAAAAAGAGACTGTTTCTTGTTATATTGCTTTTTTTTAAGACTAGTAGAAAAGATAATTACTTTATTGCTTCTATACCAGAGTTCATCATAACTCAGGAGGGAAATGTTGACTTCTTATAAGAATAAATTATAAGTCAGAATTGAACACTCCTAAAGTTTGAAGATGGGAGTTAAATTCACAGAATTTGGTACGGTTATTCAAAACCTTTCTAAGGAGAGTTTCTATCATCTTTGACAAATATATATATTCATGAGTTGGAATTAAAGACACTTTTTTTTTAAGATTTTATTTATTTAACAGAGAGAGACAGCCAGAGAGAGAGGGAACACAAGCAGGGGGAGTGGGAGAGAAAGAAGCAGGCTCCCAGCTGAAGAGCCTGACATGGGGCTCGATCCCAGAATTCCAGGATCACACCCTGAGCTGAAGGCAGATGCTTAATGACTGAGCCACTCAGGCACCCTTGGAATTAAAGACACTTAAGTAGCAAAAAAAGGATGAATAAATTCTGTTATCAGATAAACTAAAAAATCAGTCAATATGCTTTGTTCTGAGCTGTGAATATACTAGTGACTTTAAAAAAGTAAGACAGAAGCAACATGAACACACACTTATTAAGTCCTGTGGCAAAGAATTTAGCCTTACACAAAATGAGATCTGGCCTTTGTACCTGGTCTCTGAGAGGTTATCTTTAAGTCTTTATAATGCCCTGCTTGACAGGAGTACCTTTACGTGGGGGCCTTGGGCCAGCCAGCCAGTTACAATGTGATTTAGGGTGGGCTTTGGGTCACCTGGTATTAGCTGACATCCACTGGGAGTGAAGACTGATATGAGTCACATTGAAAATCAATCATGCCTATGTGATAGAGCCCCAGTTAAAACTCTAGACATCAAAATTGGGTGATCATCCTTTATTGGCAATACCCTGTGTGTACTGTAACCCAGTGATACTGGGAAGGTAATGATGTCTTGACTCCTTGGAGATAGGACAAATGGAATCTCCATGTTTGGAACTTTCCTGGACTCTATTAGGCCATTTTTCTCTTGTCTGATCTTAGTCTGTATCCTTTAGGTGTAATAAACTCTGATCATGAGTATAGCAGCTTTCAGTGATTTCTGTGAATCTCTCCAGTGATTTTTAAGGTGATGGTGGTTTGGAGAACCTCTGAACTTGTAAGGGCAGTCTTGAGTAGACTGTGTTCTCTTTAACTTTGCATAGCTCCCAACTCTAAAAAATTTATATTCAGGAGATAATATTTCATCTTTTTGTGGAACATATTTTACATTTTTGCAGTTTCAAATTTTGATTTGCATATTTTAATATGTAAAGGACAACATCCCATTTTGCTTTTTACAACATACATTTAAATATATATATATACATATATATATATGAATGTGTATATGTATGTAATTTCATGAAATTCTAGAATCTGTTTTACAAATACATTTTTAAACTTTCCCAAAAAATCAACAAGGTTGACTACATTTCAGTTGAAAGAGAGCATATTAATCCTTCTAATTAAAGATAAATATATATCATTCTTATGGACCAAATACTTTAAAAATTAATCACATTTTACCTAAAAATATGTTTTTAAAATGATAAATTTGATCACTTTATATCATTTTACTTAAAAAGATAAATTTGATCATTTTATATCCATCAGAGGCTAATACTATTTCTCAAGATTTATTATAAGCTTAAAGAATTTCACATTTTGAAATCTTTTCATAGGCAATTCTTGAATTTTCTAATTAGAAGTATTATTAGCTATTGCATGGCCCTAAGGATCCTCATTAATGGAAATGTAATCCCTTGCTGGTTAACAAAGAGTTGGAAATGCCTTTCTACAGAAAATGAGAAGGTCAAACCCACCACACTGATTTCATCATTTCTTTTTAAGAATACATTATCTATAGTAGGGATAGACAAACTGACCGATCACAGACTTTTGCTGTTGCAATGGTGTGAAAGGTAAATTTACATGCCATTATCATGAATGAATGCTTATTAAAGTCTACTCTGTGGAAGCTGTACATAGAGAATTGTCAAGCCTCTTTTCCAGTAATGTGGTTTTAGATCCAGCCTCAGCAGTTTTTAGCCTCAGGGTTTCATATTGACTTGGGCGGGCCATGAGCATCAAAGTCCTCTAGGTAGCCTGCATGAGAAAATATGTTCTCATTACTTCCCCTTAGCACTGTAACCTGGTGACAGTTCTTCTTTTAGTCATGGGCCAGAGGAAGCAAGCCAAAAAACCCTGTCATCTTCTAAATTCACAGCATGAGGCTATAACATTTCTTTAAGGCTTCTTCTTTTATTTCTGTCTTCTACTGCCAGTCTGACTGTCAAAGTCACAGCAGGAGATAAAAATGAAAAGAACCATCAAAGAAACCCATGTGCAGAATTTCCCTACAGGAGCTTTCAGCAAGAGGGGTAAAAAAAATGAAAGTGGCTACATTGACATTTGCCCTCCAGCAAAACATTAATAAAAGGGAAAAACAAATGTATGCTTGCCCACCCCTCAAATAAGTCCCCTGATATCCGAAAATGGATGTTTTATTTTTGTAATAGATGAAAAGACCAATTGCTCAAACATATTTTGCTGTGAGGGATTTTAAAAATATAAAAATTGAAAATGGTCCATAATATTTAGGTAGAGAAAAGTCAGTATGAATTTCCATTGATTTCAAGGTCAGAGTTTTACACAAAATTTTGACAAAAACAGGTGAAAAATAATGTCTTCAAATTTTGATATAAAACAGATCATTAACACTGTAGTATGTGATCATAAAAGCATTTAGATCACCTCAATTTAAAATCAATCTTACAGCAAGTACCTTATAATAAAAGAAAAATTGCATTTTTAACAGTTACAACTTCCCACTAAAATTTTGAAAAAGATCGCATTTTTAAAAATTGAAATATGTTTTTATTGCAAGTGTTCTCAGTGCTCATATTCTTTAGAAAATCTGTATATTGTATTACTTTAACAATTAAGCAATTTGTTAAGTTATAATTGCATTTTTGAAAATAAACTTTTATTTTGGAATAATTTTAGATTTATACAAAAGTTGCAAATATAGTATGGAAAGTTAGTTTTCATATACCCTCACCTAGTTTCCTATGTCAACATCTTATACCATAGTGCATCTTACCATAGTCCATCTGTCAAAACTAAGAAACTGATGTTAGTACATTACTATTTACTATCAGACTCTATTTGGATTCTACTAGTTTTTCAGTTTCTTTCTAGGATCCAAACTTGGTTGCCACATTGCATTTCGTTGTCATGTCACTCCTGGTCTGTGACAGTTTGTCAGACTTTCCTTGACAGTCTCAGGGAGTTACTGGTTAGATATTCTGTAGAATGTCCCCAATATGGGCTTTCACAGTTGCTTTTTAATCCTATCAATTTGATGCATGTTTGTATAGTTTTGGTGAAGTATAATTGTTACATAACTAATCATTGGCATGAATGAACAAGTGAATGAACATTTTATTTCGTTAATAAAAAGGCAGTTGTCCTTCCAGAAAGGCTTATTACAATTTTCTCTACTAGTCAAATAGCTTTGTAAGAAGAAATTTAATCAGGATGAGAGTGATTCTTTAAATCATCAAGTATTTAATGAATGCCTACTTTGTGCCTGGACTTGTGCTCTGCAGAGAGAACATAAAAATAAAACATGCAGTGTCTTTCCTCAGGGAGGACATAGTCAAGGAAGGGGATAATCAAATAAATAAAAAATTATCATAGAGAGTGTGGCAGACTGGGTGGGAGTTAATGTCAGAGACACACAGAGACTGTAACATCCACAAAGGCAGATACCTATAACTATAAAATAATCAAATGTGTTCTAATATATCTCATCACCTTTATAAATATTATCTGCATTTCACTCAATTGAAAAATATATTAAAAAAATATCTGTTCAGTCATAAGAGGTAACATCCAAGATAAGTTTTGTAGAATGAACTTTATAGAAGTTTCACCAGGGAAAGAAGTAGACAAAAAGAGTTCTATGAAAGGAAGCAAATATTTTAGTGTGGCTGGAGCCTACGATGCTACCTACTACTAGCAAGCTTTGACAATGTCTTTTGGATTTTATTGCAATGAAGATGGAAGGCTAAGAGAGGATTATTTTCCCTACTGATTTTAAGTAACAGCTTAACAAATACGATTTGCATTTTTCAGTTTATTAACAGAGCAAGTTACGTCATTCCACATATTGCAATTTTTTTCTTTTCATTTCCTTTTAAACTTCTTTGCATTTTAGAAAGAATATCTGGGCAGCAATGTGGAAAGCAAACTGGAGGTAGAAGGAACTAGAAGCAGGAAATTATCAGAAAACTGCTAGTATAATCAAAATAATGAGATTAGGAACTAATCTAACTAAAATAACTTTTAAAAGAGGTAGAATCTGCCAGACATGTATAAAATTGAATACGAAAAGTAAGAGAATAAGAGGACAGAAGTATCACTTTTGAATTTCTACTTAGCTGATGAGGTGACTTACTGGTGTGAGTTGTCTAAGATAAGGAATATAAGAGGCAAAGAATTTGGGGGTAGGGAGATGGGAGAATTATTTCAGTTTTGAACAGATCGAGTGTAAATGCCTGAGTTTGAGCACATAATGTAGAAATGCCCAATAGGCTGGTGATTATTGGAAACAGAGCTAAGGAAAGAGGCTGGGAATACAGTTTGGGAGGCATTATCATATAGATGGTATTGAAACTAATAAAACTAGATGATATTCTCTAGCAGCATATAGAATGAGAAATGAAGGCTGTTGGTGGAACTCTCAGAAAGCACCCGCATTTAATGCATGGGTGGAAGTAGACTAACCGGCAATGGATACTAAGAAAGAATGCCAAGGAAGAGTAGAGTAAAACCAAGAAAACTTTTTCACAGAAACCAGGAAGGAGGCTCAATATTCAAGGACAGGGATTCGAAAAGCAGAAAAAGTGAACAGTGCCAAAGCTATAAACAATGTCAGTCAATACAGATATATTATTCTAAAATAACTTTTCACAGGATGTTTATACTTGTTAATTTTAAATGAACAATCAAAAGAATATATAGGACATTATATCTTAAGCTAAATGTTTTGGAACAAATTTGCTAATATATGAGAATGAGCCAATTCAAAAATCTTTAAGAGGAATAAAATTATGGAAAAACTAGTATTTAGCAACTTTTGCACACTTCACCATTTTACCATTATGTTTTTCATGTACTCCACAGCAATGCTTCAAATAACCAAAGAGAGTTTCCATTAAAAACAGATCACAGTGCTAGAAAATTCACCAAAGTGTACTAGAAATCTTCCGACTTGGTAAAAAGCAGATAACAAGAATTTTACAACCAACACATTGCTGGAATTGTTGGAAAGTGCTCAAGTTTTTATATGTTGCACTTTGCTATTCTCTTTTAAGCTACTGTTTGCACCCAAAATACTGCTTTTTAAAAACAAATCACTTTGATGGATTTATTTCAGCTAACAAAAACAACCTTCACATTTAAAAAATAAATCCTTCAATAAATGTGGTTTGATACAAAATAAAAGACCTATGCAGTAGAATTCCATGGCTAATTAGAAATTGTCAAATTCTTCCAATTACAACTTACTTTAAAAAGAAATGCCCTTTGTTAAAATGAGAAGAAGTGGCAATATAAACACAAAATAGGACATTAGCATATTACGTTAAAATGTTTTATTTACTGTTGTCATTTCCCAAAGCTAAAGATGCTATCTTAAAATTAAAATTAGAAAAATCAAGAGAAATAAAAATAGATAAGAAAAATTCATATGCAAGGAAAACGGGCAACCAAAACTCTAAATAAGCATTTTAAACATTAAAAATGTTCTTGTTTAAAAAGTTGAAAAATAAAACCCATTTGGATCATGGAGAAAATCAAATCTAAAAGCACAGAATATCTGGAAAGTACTGACCAATTTAATTTTGAATTAAATTGTCAAGAATTTCTTGACAATGGCCTGGTCTGAAGATGCATTAGAATGAGGGTTATATTCTACATACTACTAAAGACCTGTAAGATATAATTAAATTGGAAAAACAAATGAAAATTTAGAGTAAGTTCCTTCATGCATTAAAAATTCAGAGTGGGAGAGTTACATTTCATTCACATCTGTCTCTATTGCTTGATTTTATTTACCATATACAGTGAATACATTTTCAAAGTAAAATAAAATTTAAGGAAAAAAATAAACTTAACATTAAGTTAAAAGGATGTTTTTTATTCCTATTCAATACAGCATTCTATGTATAAACACAGATATACAAAGACTAAACATTTATGTTTCATAACTTTCTTTCTCAGGAACTCAAGAAGCTTTGAGAAAATACAGACCATAAAAATAGAAGAGTATTAACACAGAAAAATGCTCTACATAACATTTCAAAACCGGGATTCATCAGAGAAAAAAGGCAAAGGAAACCCAAGAATGAGCAAAAGGTAGTCTTAAGAGAGCAACTGTTCAGTGGACATTAAAACAAAAGCAAAAACAAAATGGGATCCACAGAAGAAAAGTTTACAGGGGAAAAAAGAAGAAATATAATATATGAGCTATTTAGGAAAAAATTTTATTAAAATATAGCACACAGGATATGCAGGTAAATTACTTTCATGTTTAAAAAAAGATACACTAAAAAAGATATGAAGAGATTGTTAATTCCAGTTTAGAAAAAAATAGAAGAAAAATTTTCATTTCCTTGTACATTAATTATATGGTCCAGCAGTGAACAATAATATTTATAGCATTATAACAACAGAAATACTGAGTATGGATTTAGCAACATTTGAGGAGGGAAAAGGAAAATTAACTGCAAGTGTTAATCTACTATAATAGATAAATAATGTCTAAAATTGAGATTGTGGCATATATATTTTATTTAAATATATGCAGATAAAAACCTAGAAAAAATGCTTAAAAAGAGAAAAATGATTGTCTCCAGATACTGGGGTAAGACATGAGGTGGGGGTGATAGGGGCTGGTTTCTTTCTATAAACCTACCTACCTACCTGTATGTTTTAAAGTTTCTGCATGTAATTTTAAATGTGAAGTGTATTAAATGAAAATATAGAAAAACAATTCCAAAAAAGAGAAGATACTTAAACTCACTGTTCATCAGAGAAATTTAAAGTAAAGTAAGCATGAGACCACCTATACCCACTCTGCTGACAAAAATGGGAAGTTCTCTAACACTTATTATTGATGGGGACACTAGAAAAATATTCTCTAATATCACACAAAGTAAACCATTGACTAAACCATGGAGAATAATGATACCATGTTTATAAGATTGTAATACTTCTAGAACATGCTACTTTTTGGTGAATACTATTTTGAACTGTTCAAAAAATAATTTTGCTATCTGAATTTGGCAGGCTTGTGTGGTAGCTCTATGAGCAGCTCTCTTAGTACCTTCTCCAAGGCGCACAACAGAATTGGACCAGATACAGTGAAAACTTCTTCCCTGTGATATATCACCATAAAATAATATGGTACAATCTGTAACCACCTTTACACAATATTTTTAAATTGATTTTGTAACTGTTTTATATTTTAAGGAAGTTATTATTTGATTATTAATAAGTGCTGAAACATAAGAATGCAGGTAGTTTTTCTTACTCATAAAGATGTAGATGAAGAAGTAGATAGTAAGTAAAACATGTTTCTAGACCTATTCTACTACTGGCACTTGGAAAACGATTTAACTCCTTTTTCACAATAAAATACCATTATAGTTTTATAAACTTTTGCTAAATTAATTTCTATGTTAAAGACATTGAAATATCATGACTTAAAGAAAACAGTATTGAGCATTTGTCATATTTCAGGGGCTGTTCTGAGTACTAGCATGTTATTACACCTCAATTAATCCTCAAAACAACCTCAATTTTGTAGATTCAATTACTATCTCCATTTTACAGATGTGTAAATTGAAAAAGGGAGAGTAAATTGTCCAAGTTCAAAAGTTAGATCCAGATTTGAATCCAAGCTATCTGACTGTAGACTACATTTTTGGCAAGTAAAAGCCAACTCTACAAACTGTAGAATAAGCAACCACAAGGCAGAGAGATTGTAAGAAATAGAGAATCTGAGACCCAAAAAAGCAAGATGCAGGAACTTTCTGAACTCGTACAAAAGGCAGGAACATATTTTAAATTGCAGCCCTCCAGGTAATCTGAAAAGTGGGTGAGTCTTTGCCACCTGTCTCCACACTGAATTCATAAATTTTGATTTATATAACATATAAAATTTTAAATTACTTTTATGTATTGATATTTTTATATTTTAAATTTTATTTTTAAAAATTTTAAAGAATATTTACATTCCAGATAGAATTCTTTTCATGTAATACAGGAATTCTTTTGATGGTATTTTATTACATATAATCATGACTAAGATTAAGATTTGGATATTTTTATGTTATTTTTTTAGGGTGTCCTTTCCAATATGATTTATCATCTTCTTGAAGAATACCATCACAAATTCCATGAATGAAGAAATGTTGGTGTCATAATTCATGTATTTTTTATATGAAAGTATCTTTATTTAATCCTACCACTTTAAAGATATTGCTGCATAATAAATAATGGACTGATGGTTATTTTCACTTAGTACTTTGAATATATCATTCTGTGCATGTCTGGCTTACATTAAAGCTTTTAGAAGTTTCCTATCTGTCCATAGTCATTCTTTTGTAGATGATATGCACTTTTCCTCTCTGGATAACTTTGAAGATCTCTCTTTGGTGTGAATTTCTTCTCAGTGCATCTGTGTATACTTATTTTGCTTTTTATATAAGAAGCTTCCTGAATCTGTTGATTTGTATCTTTAATCAATTATGGAAAATACTTAGTCATTATGCCTTTAAGTACTTTTAATTACTACATTCTGTACTTCTGGGACACTATATAGTTAGATAGTATAACTTCTCATTCTGCTCTATATGTCTCTGTATTAATTTACTTACCTGTCTGTGTTACATTCTGAGAAATTTATTCAAATCTATCTCCCATTCACTTCTCTATTTATCTTATTCTGTTATTCAACCTATTTATTGAGCTTTTATTTTAATCTTGCTTTTTTTAAGTTTTTTAAACAAAGATTTATTTATTTATTTATTTGAAGGAAAGAGAGAGAGAGCACAAGCAGAGGGAAGAGGCGGATGGAGAGGGAGAAGTAGGATCCCCTCTGGGCAGGGAGCCCAATGCAGGGCTCTATCCCAGGACCCTGGGATCATGACCTGAGCTGAAGGCAGACACTTAACTGACTTAGCTACCCAGGCATCCCTGTTTTTTTTTTTTTTAATAATTTTTATTTTGTTATATTAGTCACCATACGGTATATCCCCAGTTTTTGATGCAATGTTCATGATTCATTATTTGTATATAACACCCAGTGCACCATGCAATATGTGCCCTCCTTATTACCCATCACTGGCCTATCCCAATCCCCCACCCCCCTCCTCTCTGAAGCCCTCAGTTTGTTTCCCAGAGTCCATAGTCTCTCATGGTTCATTCCCCCTTCTCTTTACCCCCCTTTCATTCTTCCCTTCCTTCTCCTACCGATCTTCCTATTTCTTATGTTCCATAAATGAGTGAAACCATATGATAATTGTCTTTCTCTGCTTGACTTATTTCACTTAGCATAATCTCCTCCAGTCCCGTCCATGTTGCTGCAAATGTTGTGTAATCTTTCTTTCTGATGGCTGAGTAATATTCCATTGTATATATGGACCACATCTTGCTTTAAAAAAAATACGTCTTTACGTTCTTCAGGTATTTTATATATTATCTAGGCCATTGTCCATGTAGGTTTGCTTGATTTTTATTTTTATTTCTGCTGACTCATGATAGCTTGGTTCTATGAATTTTGAATACTTTCAGTTTAAGAGCCCACATTTCATTGAATGTCATCTGTGGGAATCCTAAAGGCATAACTGGGAATGCTTTCCTAAATAGAAATGCACAAATGATTCTTCAGGGAGTCTCTGGATACTACTCAACTGAGATCACTTTAATCCCCCTTTGAGGATGTGTGTGCGTGTACTTGCATTTCATTTGGGATCTAGTTGAATTTTATAAAAAAGTTCCCTCAGGGTGTCTACTTATCCACACGGCCTTTTATATCCTGCTGCTTAAGATAAGGTAAAAGAATCAAAAGCATTGGCATCACCTGGGTAATTTGTTAGCAATGTAGACTCTCCGGTCACACCTAAGACATTCTGAATCAGAATCTGCATTTTTAACAAGATTCCTGGGTAACCTGAATTCACTTTATTTATTTATTTTTAAGATTTTATTTATTTAACAGAGAGAGAGAGAGAGAGAGATACTGTGCACAGAAGCAGGAGGAGTGGCAGGCAGAGGGAGAGGGAGAAGCAGGCTTCCTGCTGCGCAGGGAGCCCGATTTGGGGCTTGACCCCTGGACCCCAGGATTATGACCTGAGCCAAAGGCAGAGGCTCAACCGTCTGAGCCACCCAGGCACCCCTTGAATTCACTTTAAAGTTCAAGACTCATGGCTCTAACAGACCCTTACACTTATTAAGTATCTTATATCTTAAATATTTTAAGAATGAATGAACAAAAATTGAAGTTTGGGTGAATTTTCTCCAAGTTTCACTTAGTAATCAGAGTTTACTTTTCAATACCTGCTATTGGTGTGTAAGGAAAAATTTTGAAATGATTTTTCAAATTTTCTGATGGCGATGGTTCCAAAGAGAAATGACAGGGGGTAGAGGGTGGGTGGGTGCTGAGATACAATCAATAAAGTTTTAGGATCTAGGATTAGAAATTTTAACTGGATCTGAAATTTATAGGCTTGCATAGATTAAGTGATTTTTCTCAGCTTCATGCAGCTCATTACTGAAAAAGCCAAGTTTTGAATGCAAGTGTCATTCATATCCTCCTGAGTGCTGGGCATAGGCTGAATAAACACAAATACGTGTCTTTTCAAGTTTTTAAGTGTCATGCAAGTTTTACCTTTCTGATTGCACTCTCTCCTGACTTATTGGGAAATAACAGAAGTACTTATTTTACACCCAATTTCTTATGAAATGCAAAAGACAAAGCCAACATTTATTTTTCCCATTTCTTTTTTATGTTTTTACACAGTTCAAAAATGTATTTTTGGACAAACTAAATAATCCATAAGATGGTAAAATGAATTAATCATTTGTATTTTGGTAAACTTAATCCATAAGACAGCAAAATGAATTAGTCATTTGTATTTTGGTAAGTGAAAAGCTATAAAGACTGATGTGTTTTCATCTCAAATGCAATACTAAGCTCTGTGAAACATCAGTAAACATGTCATTCAATTTTTTTTCTTAAATGTCTGATTAAACATTTAAAGTTGTTATTTTATAAAATAATAAATCTAAATATTTAAAATTGTGATTCATGTGCTCAGTTAAGTTGAAACCTCTTTTAACATACACACTTCTAAATTCAAATAAGTGGGTCATTACTTATTCAGTACTATTATTTCAAATTTCTTTCTTCCTTTATTCTCGTTGTAGCCTAGTTCTTAATTTCTTTTTATTTAATTAAATATAGTAAAAAATCAGTAAATTTGATATTTTATTTTACTTTTTTTCATTATATTAATACATTTTCTTATAATGCAGTGATTTTTTCTTCCTAACTCAGGATGTATTTGTTGATTTTTCAGTTTTTAGTGATAAAAATATGCATAAAAGTAGTATTAAGGGAAATCATTTTAATAATAGATAATATCACTTGGTTTATTATCTTAAAATCAAATTCAATATTAAGTTCTTCCAAATATTTACCTGCTTTTCAGAATACATGATACTTGATTTCTCTTAATTGTTCGCAGTCCTGTCAGCACTCAAGAATCACTGGGGTAGGGGTGCCTGGGTGGCACAGCGGTTAAGCGTCTCTGCCTTTGGCTCAGGGCGTGATTCCGGCGTTATGGGATCGAGCCCCACATCAGGCTCCTCTGCTATGAGCCTGCTTCTTCCTCTCCCACTCCCCCTGCTCTTGTTCCCTCTCTCGCTGGCTGTCTCTATCTCTGTCAAATAAATAAATAAAATCTTAAAAAAAAAAAAAAGAATCGCTGGGGTAGATTTGTGAATATACAATGTCTAAGACACTCACATCATCAATTATCTCAGAATCTCCTGGGTGTGGGACACAGATATCAGTATTTTCTAAGGTTCCTTGTATGATTCTAACATTTATCTAGACTTAGAAACCACTGATCTTATTCTTTGAAGTATCAAAAAATAGTTCTGTCTGAAAAAATATCAAAGAAACAGTCTAAATATATAGCTTCAGAAATGGAATTCTACTAAAAGAGTTGTTAATTTCTTATGTTGATAAAACACCTATCCAGTGGGAGAACCTCATTTGGATAACTAAATATAATGCATATGAAATATAAACCTATATGAACTCATTCTTCATTTGTTTTTAACTGATATCTGACTAGTTATTTTCTGCAGTGTGTGTGTGTGTGTGTGAGAGAGAGAGAGAGATAGAGATAATTTCATGAAAACAAACCAGGGCAAAAGCAATTTTCTTTAGTTCAAATATAAGGTTACTTTTCTAAAATCACCCTCTGAGCTGCTAATAGAATTTTACATATCATACTCAGTATCATTTATCTACTATAGAATTAACAGCTTCAGTTATGCTGATACACTTAAAAAGATAAAGTTTAGAATTCCCTCTTGGAAAAAAATTAAACTCATTATTAGAGAAGACACTTCTGACCTCTTTGATCTCCTAGGTGGTATAGGCATTCCTATGGCATTCTAATCACTTTTGTACTGTTAAAGTCTCAATTACTAATATTAAAAATTTTACTACAAGTTCCAAAAGGGAACACCATTATGCCATTCCAAGACTTAGTCTGTATATTCAGAGATATTTTACAAAATACATTATGATTTGTTTGCAAATTGGCATTAGACATAGGTATATTTCCTGATAATTGTAACTCCATCTTCTAACACTTAATGTAAATACTTAGAGTCTTCAGAGTCATTCTGAACATTTTTGTCAACTGTACTTTTTCCTACATATTTAATAAGGATTCTGATAACTTATTTTTTCTAGGAAAACAGAAGACAAAGCAGGTAAGAACATCTGAAAAATTTAGTCATAATTACCTTAAACCAATTTACTCATTCAATCTGAAAATGCTTTAAAATTTGTTACTTAAGATTTGAGCAACTTTGTCAAAAGTTGACCTCGCCAAACATACATAACTTATTCCAGTACTCCAGTATTCCAGGCTCAACAGAAATTACTTTCCACTTTATCCACCTCTCTATTTCAGTCACAGTAAACTGGCTGCTCACTCCCACTGGATATCATGCCTCTACAATATGTCTACTATCTTTTAATATAAGTCTCAACCTTTACCAATCACTGGAAGACTTAAGAACATCAGTAATATTTTCTCTATTCTGTCAGTGTTTATGGGCTCATTATTTAATATTCTACTTTAAAACTTTGCCTCTGTGTGTGCGTGTGTGTGTGTGTGTGTGTGTGTGTGTGTGTGTGATTTTATAATGTTACTGTGCTACAAGAAGGAAAACTTGCCTTGAGTGGCTATGGTATAATATTCTCAAGGGCAAATAATATTTTCTCTATTTTGTTATTTTATACCTATTGAACTCAACAGCAAGCTTAGCCCTGGGAGAAAGGATACATTGATTACTCTCTGTAAATTTACTTTGAGTATCCATTTATCTACTTTTCTACATGACAATGTTTCACTCACGCCCACACTCTCCAGGTGATGCCGATGTTGTGTAATTGTGCCTTTGCTCAGCTTTGTATTCTCAATTAGCTAAGAGTAAAGTAAGCTGATAAACTAATATCTTAGGGATTGTAGGATATAATTGATAAGAGATTGATGTGTCAAGTCCTGCAAGGTGTGCTATGATTTTAGAGAATACTTATTTACTGCACCATTTAAGGCAGGGAAATAAGCAGGTGAGAGATTGTTTTGAGCAAGAAAACATGTCAGTATATCCTTAAAAACCATTATGAAAGGAACCAACTACCTAGACAAATACAAGGCTTTTTAATACAGCAGCAGATTAAGAAATTAAGAAAGGCAATAGGTTGAGTGAATGATTTAACAGTTTTCCACCTCCTGTACTTTGGAAAGTACTTCTCTTGGAAAGTACTGCATGTATTTCAAGGTCCTGAAATAGTCCCTGACACATTGGCAAGTGCTTATCCATTATCTGTTTTATGAATTAATAAATATGATTACAATATGGATGGCGGCTCTATAAAGCAAAGGCTCTGATTAGTTTGCTAACTCTTTAACTAATTAAACATATATTTATATATAGTTTTTTCTTTCACTATTATTGAACTGTTTTGAGGGCTAGCTTCTTTGCATAGTACATTGGCATTCACAGATTTTTGACACATGGGTAAAATTACATTGTTCTAGTATCATGTAATGTATAGCTTTTATACATTTTAAATTTGCCTAATTTTTTAAAATCTTTGGTGGAAAACATATCAGTTTGTTTTTTTTTTAATTTTTTTTATTATATTATGTTAGTCTCCATACAGTACATCCCTGGTTTCTGATGTAAAGTTCGATGATTCATTAGTTGCGTGTAACACCCAGTGCACCATAAAATACGTGCCCTCCTTACTACCCATCACCAGTCTATCCCATTCCCCCACCCCCCTCCCCTCTGAAGCCCTCAGTTTGTTTCTTAACATGGCAGGTCATTTATATTATAATTGAAACCACACAGCCTGTTTACCTCCAGAGGCTGATTTGCTGACACGCAGCCTATATACTAATGTATAAGCAGACAGCCACATCCTTGATAAGAAAGCATCTCTCTTGCTTATTATTTTTAGCAATAAGAGTACAATAACTCCACATGCCTTGACTGAAATGAAACTTTTCTGATCCGTTATCTGTTTGCTGCCAATATCCTGGCAGATGTCCTAGATATTACACCAGGCATCTAGATGGGTCATTTTTAGCTTTCCATTTGCAAATAAGGTCATGTGTACATGATTGTTCTCTCTCAGAGGAAGAAAGGAACTATATTTCTGTGATAACACTGTGCAAAAATAAATAAATATTATAAAATTCACAGATTTTTCCTATCTCATCTTTAACTTAATCATTTTACTATGGAATCTGTCACCAAAAATTTAGTATTATAGTTAGATTCTTGCTGTAGTTCAATTTAATCATTATTATGACTAAGAAATATTTTAAGTAGGCTTGATCTGTTTTTATTTTTATACAGTTCTTTGGGGATACTGACAAGTACATATTACCTAGTGATCTATTTTCTCTCATCTATCTATCCATATTTATACAAACTTACATATATATTATTGCTTTCATTTGTATTTTTAAAATTCCTACATATATGACACTACTATTACATTCATATAATGGAGACTTCTGTGTATTTTACTTCATATGTGTCTAAAAATTAAGCAAAACACACATTTGGGTATTAATTTACATAATACGGTTTCTCGAAATACTAGTTCTTTTTCTCCTCTGCTATGGTAATTTTAATCTGCCATTCCAGTATCACAGTTTCACAGGTGTAAATAAACTGTGCTATTGATTTTCCCCCCATGGAAACATGAAAGAATTAACTACCAAATGATTAAACATCACTTTGTGTAAATTAAGTGGCATATGAATGGTTGTAATAAAATAATCATGGTAACAATAAACTTCAGCAATATATCCTCTCAGAAACAAATTTAGCCCTTTTCAGTAGAAAAAAAGGCAGTTTGGCTATAACCAGGGCAAATCACAGGGAGGATAACTGAAATACTTTCACTCTTAACAGTTCTCGGGATGCACACACTGCCTAGAAGAGACAGTTTTATTAGAAGCTGTATGTAGTCATAGCATTGTTCATGTCTATATTCCTTAATGTTCCCCTAATGTCAGATGAATTAATTATTGTCCATATTGTCATGAGAATAGCTAAAGAATTTGTCAAGCTGGAATGATACATGAATACGCAAGGAAACTGATAAATTAGGATATATGTGAGTGAAAATTTTGAAATTCATGTTGTAAAATCTATCTAAGATAATGGGTATATTTTAACTGAAATAGAAGGATGACAAAGTAGCATTCAAGACAGAGTCAGAAAATTTGAGTCAACTAGAAATACCTGTATAATCAAATATGGCATAGTTGTTAACAAAACAAAAAAGTTAATAGGATTCTATAAAAATTATATTATATCTGAATTATGGCCAAATCAATTTACAATAAAGGCAAATTATATATAACCATGTATATGTAGAAGAATTGTAAATTCAGTTTGACAGATGGCAGGTAGAGAACAAATGAAGAAAAAGAAAAAAACTCGACATGTTGATAAAATGTAGGAAGGGTAAGCAGAATACTTGCAGACATAAGCATAACCTGACAAGAAAATAACAAAGGTTGGTTCAGGAAATTAGTGATAGTTTCCATGTACTACCACTCAAGGAAAAGAAATAATTTCACTAACAAAATCCACTTTGACAGACACCAAATAATATTCATTTTGATCAAATGACAGACCTTGAAGTTCCATTATAGTTTCACTGCACATTGTTAACGCATAATTTACCGCTGTACCTTTGCACAAAATAGACACTCAGGAAATTATCTCTGAATAATTATAGTTTGGTGATTCCAATGGGGACATAAAAATTCATGTATAGAAGAAAGGAAAGTGTAAAAATATCTAAATAAAAGTCTGTATTTTTTGGTATTTGGAGTTTAGACTTTTTCTATATCCAACAAGTTAATTATCAAGTAGTATAACCCAACAGAGGGGCGTAGAGGCAAAGTAAATTATAGAATGTCATATCCTTTCTCAAGATTATTACAGAATGGTACTTTTCTCTATTATTATTTTTGTGTGTCATTGTTTTAGTTTTAATTTTTCTCAACTACATCTTCAGCTTTTTTTGCTTTTTCTTATGCCTCCTCCCTTGGCTCATCCTCTTCTTTATGTTCTTAATGAACTGATTTTCAATAAACTAGTATGGATCATTTAAACATCAGAACTGGATGTACATACTAGTTTCAGTTCTGATGTATTTAATTTGGTTATCCTGTATTAATTCAAATACTTTTTGACACAGGTAAGGACTAATTTCCACTGTCCCTTAGTACAGAATGCAATGCAAAAACAGATGGAACATTTATAAAAACCTAGTAGCAGTGATTTGAGTGTCATGGGAAGTAATCCTCCATCTTTTCGTGTGCCATATCAACAAAGTTTCTTTATGTCACCAAACTCTACTCAGGCTTCTCTGAATTCTCTTCTCAATTAGTCCCCAACTTTTGGGCTCCCCCTGTCCAATTTTAGCAAGAATCTTGCTAAGTCAATTTAACCAGAACTCCCCACCCTCCGTATCTGATCATCTTCAATGTCTGATCATTTTCCTCATCCTACACCATCCTCCAGGTGACATATGATCACCTTGACCCTGCCTTTAGCCGGAATCCTTCCGTGATGTTTCCCCTTAATAATTTCCCATCTACTAAATTCCCGACCCTCTCCTGGGCTATGAATTCCCACTTTTCTTTATGCTATTTGGAGTTGAACCCAATTTCTCTCTCCTATTACAAAACCCCATTGTAGTAAACCCCAGCATTCCTATCACAATAATGCTCCTTGAATAGTTTGTCTTACCATCTTTAACAAGTGTCATAATTTTTTCTTTCTTAAAAATATTTCTTGCAGATGGCCACATCATAACAAGCTTCAGCCACTCATGCCAGTACCTGCAGGAGACTGAGGTGACCATTGTAGAGAGTTTAACATCAAATAAATTATCTTTCACACCAAGTGGCTTTGGTGTCTGAGGTATTTACAGATACCTTCTTTTTTTCTAATATTTTTTTATTATATTATGTCCTAATAGTAATGTAAAACAACAACAACAAAAAAATGATGCCCTGTAATAGAAGTCCAAACATTATATAAGGAACTGGAAGATCCCTTTAAATATAGACACAGACACTGATGAACTTACAAACTAAGTTTGAAAATATTTTAGAAAGAACTGATGTAAAGAGTAAAAATGGAAGGGCCTCTGCACATCATGAGTCCTCAATAAACTGGAAATACTCATTTTTTGAGTGTTTTAATAATAGCAACCAACAACCAGATTTTTAAAGTTTTTTCTCCTGAGAGGGATTTCAGATTAGAAAAACAAAAAACCAAACCAAAACAAAAACAAACAAACAAACAAAAACCCAAACTATTTCTGGGTCAATTAAAGCTGGCCAGTCTGTCTTTTGTTCTTTTGAGCCAGACATTTGACAGGCTGACATGATTACACTATGTCTTTTTCTCTACCTCTATAAGCTTATCTGCCAGATGCACCAACTTTGTGACCCTGAGCTATGGGCAGAGGACACAAATGAGCTGATGATGGAAAACACTGTCTGTTATGAAGTCAGGGTGTTCAATGAATGGACTTGTCAGACAGTTCTTTAGAAAACTCCATAGTAGAATTTGAAAACAGTAACAACATTAAAATATAAATACATCCCTGGACTCCGTACCCTTCATCCCTTATTGATTTATATGTGATTTACTCCAGATGCATCAACTCTATAAGGCATGTTTTATGTCAAAAAAAAAAAAAAGAAGTATTTCTTAACAGTGTCTCTTTCTTAACAGTATCTTGATTCCCAGGAGAAAATTGTTTAGTAGTGAGGAGTTAATTATTTCTTACTATGTTTTTTATGTAATTATTTGGAGGTAGTTTTGTGAAATTGTATTGTCATTTGTGCTAAATGCAAAAAATAAAGCAATCTTGGATTTTTTTTTCTTTCGTGTTTGGACTGAAAAGCTGTTCAGAAAAGCAAGAAAATTACTGTTTTCTTCAGCACTCAGGGAATGCCAGATAAAGTCTCACACCTGGAGTTAGCATGCATGGACTGTGCTCCAAGCTGCCAGTCCTCTGTGGTGGGCTCAGAGAAAACAGAACTGCAATCCCCTGGCTATTAGAATCAGGTGGGGGTAATAACTTGTTAACGTGGCCACCGGATCTAAATCAATAAATCTCAAGCCTGGGTCAAGGAAAGAATCCCCGGCGCCTTTTCAAAAGTTTAAGAGACCAGCAATACTGTGAAGGCTAAAAAAAGTTGTCTTCTAAAGTTGTAGGAAATCCCATGCCTGCACTAAGATAGACTTTAGTCATATAATCACAGCCCTGGGATGCAAGCCTGCTTGCCATTTGATCTTGAATAAGTCTCATTTTGTAACCCATTCACTAAATCAAAGCACAGTGGGAAGTGTGACTCTGATTGAAGCCGTTTCTCAGTCTTCTACAAAGATGAACTACATCAATAGCCTTTACTTATGTCCTTATTACAACTGGAGTGAATACTGTAAAACAATCTGAAAGCATTTATAACTGGGTCTGAAATTCAGTGAAAGAGGTGTGTGTCTGTGTGTGTGGGGTGGGGGAGCTAATTTCTGGGCCAATTGATCAGCAGCCTGTGATTCCACTAATAATTAAAACTTAACCACTTACATATTTAAGTAATACTGTCTGAAAATACTTTTTTCACTTTAATCATTTATTTATCAACATAACTATAAGAGCTTTATATTCATTTTTCTATTTCTCTTGGAAGAAGGAAAGAATAACTGGATACCTACTTTAAATTGAGAATAATTACCATACCAAAAAGTAATCTGCCTTAAATTCTTACAAGCCCAAAGACAAATTATACTGTTCCATGTTGCTTTCTAATGAATACCTGCCCATATTATTGCATTAATGGAAAAAAGTAACCCAATAACAGATGTGATCTTAAATTTTCTAGAAAAATTTCTACTTATTTATATAGTAGTAGAGAATTACAATTTCATACTAATATAACTGGGGAAAAAAACAGCCTTGTCAAATTGGGTCAACTTCTATAGGAATCCTTCTATGTTCTGTACTTTATGCGTTTTGCCAGAAACAATCAATAGAACCGTGTTTCAATAAATATCCAAACTAAATATTTTCTCAGCTAAAGGTTAACACTTGCCCTAAAACATCATTTGACTTTAAGTTCAAAGAGGGAAATAATAGTCTCTTCTGGTGGCATTTAAAAAAAAAACCCAACAAAACACAAAACGAGGCAGAACAATGGTTTCTTCTGTCTTTAAATCTGATAGCCCAAAGGCATGTCCTTTTCCAAGAGTCCTTTATGACACCCTGAATTTTTCTAAGCAATACAGCTGGACTTCTTCTAATGAGGTAAAATTCTTCCTTTGGCACTTGGAGGGGTCAAGCTGCTCCCAATTAAGATTTGCAAAGCCTTTAAAAAGTGGGTCAGTCACTTTATTTTAGTAAAGATGCTTCCAGCAAGTCAAAAGGTAGATCTGGTACTGCTAATGTCCCTTGCTGACATTTGATACCTTAACTTTAAAACTTCTGAGGTCAGTAAAGACAGGACCTGCCGTGGTTACTGGGCTTTAGTAACTCCTAGGATCAAGCACATAAGTTTGCATATGTCTTGCCAAGATCAATAGTATTGTCTCAGTATCTCTGAATTTTACATTTTATCTGTACCCAGAACCTTAGCTGTGGTACTAGAACAGGGAGAATGGAGAGTGCTGGCCTCTCCTCAAAATAATGTCTAAATACAGTCTTTTTAAGGTAATTTGTGACAAAACATTTACTAACTTTAATCTAAAAGACATAGAGGGAGTGGTATGAAAGCAAGACTTGGAAAAATCCAGAAAGGCAAACCAAGTTATTGGCATCATTCTTTTTTCCTTTTTTTAAAAAAAATCGGGCTGACTTTCCAACCTATCAAATCCAACTTCTCCTTATGCCTGTGATGGTAGAAATTGGCTTCAGCACTCTATTAAAGAGAACAGAGTCCTTAATAAAATACTCTATTATCATTTGGGATACTACATTCATCCTCTTTATTCCTCCCTCCTTAAATTTTCTCTTGGTGATGAACAGATTAACAATAAAACGCACATGAAGAAATGTCTCATCATGATACAATAGAGTTGCCATTCAATGTTAGGTGGGGCTGAATCTAAATTATACGAGGTCAATAAGGAAGCATAGAGACTTACACATGTGTACATATAAGACATTTCACATATGATAAATTACATCTTCCATTTATATTGAATAGAATTGTGGCAATTAGTTGATTATTTGGGATACTCCTTTTCTAAGGCATCTTGGTCCAAGTGTGTGTGTGTGTACAAACTATGTAAAATGAGCATAACATAGGAATGCCTGGGTGGCTCATTTAGTTAAGCCTCTGCTTTTGGCTCAGATCATGATCCCAGGGTCCTGGTTCCAGCCCCTGAGCAGGGAGCATGTTTCTCCATCTGCCTGCTTCTCTCTCTGCCTGGCATTCTCCCTGCTTGTGTGCTCTCTGTCTCTCTCTCTGACAAATAAAGAAATAAAATCTTAAAATAAAATAAAATAAACATAAATGTGGGGTTTCTTAGAAAGCTATCAAAGCATTTCACAGACATAAAGCAAGGATTTAGAACTGGGAACTAGGAACCTGTCAGTCATGTAGAGAACTACTCTTCTGCTTGCTCTCTGTCTGTCAGTGTTTGTGGCATTGTCAGTGTTGGCTAAATGTATAACCACCAGCTCTGAGGGACAGGGAAGCTCTGATCTGGGGGGTTTGCCAGGTTCCATGGTGTAAATATAACACCATGGCAGATTTCAAACTACCAGTTGAAGTCAACCTGCCTGCAAAAATACCCTAAAATTTAGCAACTGGTTCCTGCGAAATGGGATAAGGTGACTTCAGTACACTATTGCTTAGGCCACGATGGTCTATTGACCCTTTCTCTCTCTATGTTTGATCTATCCTGATTCTCCTTGAAGACTGCTTTCTATACTGATTTACCTTTATTCACATGCCTGAGAATCCCAGCCCCATCTCTACATCGGTTAACATTTCAATGACTATGCTCTTAGTTTCAATATTTCAAGGAGTTATCTCATTGGATTAGCCTATACCTTATGGGTTGCTAAACTTAAAGAAAGGAGACTCCGGTATTTATGGCAATAAAGTTGGGCAATATATATCCAAAATCTGAGTGCTATTTAAGGCGGACTGAACTCCTTTCTTGGAATACCATTATACAAGGAGAAAAAAGAATATGAGAAGCTAGGACATTGTACACATAAATAGTTAGCTATGGAAGTATATTATGGCTGCACATGTGAATTTTTAAATATATTACTGAATTTTTAAAGAGAAGAACCTTCCATTGCAATCCAAGTATAAACATAACTAGTGGTATTAGCTACATGTGCTATTATTTTACATGTTTAAACTATCAAAAATATTGTGAGTTTATACCCAATTTGTGATTTTCATTTGCTCTTGGATAAATGATGAAATGATAACCGCAAACATTAGCATTCCTTTTGATATCAAACTTTAAAGCAGCATATCTTACAGTTATTTCTAAATCAGATAAAAGAAAAATATTCTGGGAAAAATCTACATATAAATAAGAATAATGGTTTGTATTCAAAGAAATATAAATAAGATAGTTATAAATATTTTTCCAAATACAACATCAAATAACATCATCATACCTTTTATTTTTACAAATGGTAGGATTTACTTTAATAATATATAACATATATACTTTATACATATATATTTTTTATTTAACTATATGATTTTATTATGCGCTTTCCACTTTTACAGGCTCATATATAAATAATTTTAAACAATTAACACCATTCCTTAGTGGCTTTTAAGGCTATTGGTTACATAAACCATATATCTTCTATCTGGATGAAACACTCTCTTACAGTCTTTTAGCCTTTTATCATTGCTGGGTATCCATCAATGAAATGCTGTATGCAAGCTAATAATGAATCACTCAATTTCTTTGATGCTAGGAGAATTTCGTCAGCCTAAAGATATTTATACTGCTTTCTTTCTTCCCACTGAAATACATTTTGTTTTATAAAAGGATTAACCACTCAGTAGAAAATTGGAACACATAAAATCAATAGATTTCCAAGCTTACCAAATCAACATGATGTATAACAGCCAGTCATTCTGAAATCCATTAAAAGTCTGATTTTTAAAAAAATATGTGTAAATTCAATTGAATGCCTAAGCATTTCATTTATGATTATGTGTCAGAGATATGATACTGTTAAGTACAGAGACACACAAAATTCAAGCTGATTCTTCCTATAAGCACAAAGCTTGATGACATCAGAGAAGCAATTGAGAATAGCTCAAAATGAGAGAGGACCAAATAAGTTTCTATTCACCGTTTTTTTTTCTCTTTTCTTTTCAATGAGACATTCATGTGAATTTTAAAATAATTTCTACTTTATAACCTAAGTCTAATATTATCAAATATGTTAATTATTCCACTTGTTATTGAAGACATATCTGGAAACAAGTTTAATTCCTGGCACATACTATGTTCTCACTGAATAAATAATTCGTGAAGAAAGACATAGCAACATCTGTAAGCATCACTTGGTTGTAAACTCCTTGAAAGTGTATAGAAAATATTTAATAAATGTGCAGTTCAGACCAATACTCCTAAACATCCCAGAGAGTTTGAAAAGTAGAGTAGGCTGATGATTTGGTGTCCTTCAATATATTTTCAATATATCTGTGCAGCATTATTGTGGAGCCGGGACAGATTACTCTGCTTCAGGGAAAGTAAAGAAATGAAGCACTGGCAGCAACAGTCATCCTTTATCTTCTGTCCTGGATTGCTGCCCTAACCTAGTATAATCCTTTCAGTAAATATTGAATCTTGCTGTTAACTGAATCCAACCTCTTGAGAGGCCAGTTATAAAGCCTTCTGTTGCTACCCGGGCTTCAGCCCTTGGGCAAGGTCTCTAGATCTGGTCACAATGGCACCCAGCCAAGAGGACAAATAAATGTGGAAAATCGGTTTGTATTTAGATTCCTGAAGCTGACCACAGTAACTGGATCCACTTAAAAGGCAGGAGTATGCACCAATGTGGCCTAAATCTTTGACATCCCCTCTCCTTTCCCAAGAATTATGAAAGTAATTTTTCCAGCTATACACAGGATTATTGCTAAGAAGAACTCTCTTAGAGCAATCCTTCTCTATCTCAACATACTCCTAGTGTCATGTTAGCGCTACTCTTCCAATAGCACTTTGGGTAACTGCTCAGCAGGCCGCTACTAAATCCAGCTTGTGAATGGGCATTTGTGAATTTTCTGGAGCAAGGGTACATAGCTCTCTATCAGATTTGCTAAGGTGTTTATATCTCAAAAAATTGGAAACTACTTTCTTAGGACATTGTGAAGTTGGGTGAGATCATCAGGACTCTTTAAATTGGTAACAAGGGAGATGGGTATATCTTCTATTTGTAGCAGTTTATTATACTGAAAAGAATATGGACTTTGGTTTAACTCTCTTTTCTCTCAATAGTTACATGATCTTGGCAGGATATAACATCTCTGAATCTATTTTGTGATTTATAAAATTCCAAACTGATAAGCATTTAAGAAGAGGTATTTATCATCTCAATTTAGAATAATTGTATCTTTCACATGTTAAATATTATTTAGAAGCCAGTGGTTTTTAAAATTTATACTATAAAATCATTTGGGGCCAATGTACTGTGGTATGTTTATACTTACTAATTAATATATCATGAATGCTGAAAACGCTATTTGGTTAGTGATAGTAAAAACTAATAATTGTATTCACTAATCCCACCAGATCATAGAGTCATGGTGTTATGACACAGAAAATAACATTCTTTTAAACACATTTGTTTTTAGGTCAGCTTAAAGATAAGTTATGAGACAAATCTCACGACCTATGAATTGTCCGTTAACATAAACATGGCAATGAATAATAATACTCTTTTAGTAAACAATCATGGTTTTTAACCAAGATATTTCACTTTTTAAACCCATTCTACATGTTAGCTGTTTGTCTAGCAGATTTGAGTCAGTTCATTATCTTTTTGTCTGTCTAAATTGCCTGGGCAATTACTAATTTTCATGCTTCTGCACTTTCATAATCATGCAAAGTTGAGTGACTAAACAGTACAAGCAATATCCACACAAGGTTTTATAAACCTTTTTTTATAAAAACATATAACATTTGCACATTAAGTTTTATAAAACTCACCTGTACCCAGTTTCTAAGAAGAATTACTATTTCTAAGAAAACAAGAACTGTGCTATGATTTTAAAATTATACAAATTATAAACTAAAAACAGGATGTCTACTTCATCAAAGCACTAATTTTATGAAATGCAAAAGAAGTATCTAAATTCGTATTTTGTTTCATATAGAAAGAACATTTTTTGAACCCAAAAGAAATATCTGACATACTGACGAAAAAGGAATTTGAATCCCAAAT
The DNA here is from genome assembly GCF_024610735.1 of Ursus americanus. Classification (NCBI taxonomy): domain Eukaryota; kingdom Metazoa; phylum Chordata; class Mammalia; order Carnivora; family Ursidae; genus Ursus; species Ursus americanus. Next base: position 57,130,311 of record NC_142130.1, read on the forward strand.
GGGTAAGGGATTTTAAGCAGGTATCTAACTACTCTAATTTAGTTGGAGTTTTCTTACACAGACTAAGTACATCGCAGTGTTACATGGAGATGTGTGTGTGAGTCTCATACATTGATTTCATCAACGACCCCTGGGAAATAGTGAGACTGGGGACAAGGCTGCAACACTTGCAGTGAGCAAATGAGTCTCAGCCTTCAACTGGCTTTATGTTGATCCTGAATGAAATTTCCTACAAGTGGAATGGTTAAGAGCTTCTGCAGAGTAAGGGTAGCAAACAATCAACCTGGTCTTACCAAAGATCATTTGACAGCCAAACACTTTCCCTGATTCAAAGTAGAGTCAATAACTAAACTACTACAAAAATATGGGAAACTATGTATGCATGTTCATTCTGCTTCTTCCCTTTTCACAAATTCAGATAATTCCATTTACATAGGAAAAGCAAAAATACTTCTTTTTCTCCATTAATAATAATCACTCAGAATCATTTCATTTCTTCACCGCTACCTGATTTTTCTCTGGATGTTAGCCCTGCTCTTGTAGCTGGTACAGTGTTTCTATGATTTTGATGTCTGAAATCTCATAAGGATTGTGATTCTGGGCTCAGCTTTTTATTGTACCTGCTCCTGGTCTTCTTGGAGACACTGCCACCTATCATCACTGGCCCACTAGCTGATGGTCCTGAATTGTGCCCAGAGGAATGAACAGGTATAATCATTCTGTTTTTCAGCAAGGCAGTTGCTGATTTTTCCTCATGGTAACTTTGCATACGATATGCAGATAAAGAAATATGTTCGATGTTGCTAAGGTGAGAGGAATTGGAAGTAGGTGCAAGAATGAAAGGTGCAGAGTAATGGGTTGGTGCCTAGTTTCCTGGTAGCCTGGCTTGCACATGCTCCCCCACCTAGTTTCAGTGTTTCATTACTGATTCAGGGGGAATTATCATCAAACCCACAGAAGACAAATTTGGGAACCTAGCTGATAGATACATGGGCTAAATGATTAGGGTTCCAAAAGACTGCTTAACAAGTTGGAACCACAGGCAGACTCTACCATAAAGCATTATACCAATTATAATGTAAAAAAGAGAAAAAAAATGTATACATGAGGGTGATATGAAAGCTAGCAACTCTTGTACTAAAAGGATTTATAATTTTCCTTGACAGCTCCTTGTGAATAAATAGCATGAGACTGCCAAAAAGCTAATGCAATCTTTGTATTGCTTAGTCATATCTAGAATACTTGAAGTGATAGTATTGATCTACCAGTGACCATAAAAGGTTAGAAAAGGAAATGAAAATGTATTAAACAATGAGGGTATTGTGCGGAAATATTTTATTTTTTAATTTAATTTAATTTATTTTTAAAAGGTTTTATTTATTTATTTGACAGAGAGAGACAGCGAGAGAGGGAACACAAGCAAGGGGAGTGGGAGGGGAGAAGCGGCTTCCTGCGGAACAGGAAGCCCAATGTGGGGCTCGATTCCAGAACCCTGGGATCATAACCTGAGCTGAAGGCAGATGCTTAACGGCTGAGCCACCCAGGCGCCCCTGGAAATATTTTAGACACTTTCATGTTTAATTCTCACAACCTCTTCAAAATATTAGTTGCTATTGCCATTTTATAGATGAGAAAACTGAATGTTAGAGAACTTAATTTCCCAAGATCACAGGTACTAAAGTTTAGAAATAGTACTTAAAGTCATATGTATATGATTCTAAAACCTACGGGTTTCACACCATTCAAATGGATCTGGGTACTCAAACTGAAATGAATGTGGTGGGGAAACTAGAAGCCACTACCCCACCAAAACAGAAAAGGAACTAACATATTAAGATAAGGCAAGAGAAGATTTATATTAGACAAGATCTTTATACTGACGTACTTCAAAAGAGAGGGAATTGCTAGTTTCTGGGAGATTTAGCACAAGCTGAATGAACATTTGTGAAGTGTCCTGTACCCGTTAGGCAGGTGTTTGGACTAGGTAGTTTTAATGTATTTTTTAACTAAAAGAATCTCTGGTTCTAGAATATTTATGACTGACAGGGTTCCAAAACTGAGGCAGAAAGCTTAAGTATGAGAAAAGAAGATAAATGATATTCCAGTGCACATCTTAGTAATATGCATACTGAGTCTACACAGCATCTGAATCAGAAGTTGACAGGTACTCTGAAATGGGTTTGAAAGAAACAGAAGACTGAAATAATCCTTTGTATATAAAATTGCTCTGGACCACTAACTTAAAATTAAATCTTAATCCAGTATAATCTTTTAACAATTTTATTCAAATTAATGAATTTGAACTCTTAGCATCCTACTTTTTTGATACAGTATTTGGAGATCAAAATGAAGTTTATAACACATAATGCTTCTTTCATAGAAAATTTTAAAGAGACATTGTGTTCTAACATTGTGCCAAACACGAAAGGAGATGAACATAATATTAAATAATACATGGTTCTTTGTATATGAAGTGACTACCAAATGTAGGAAATACATTTTAATGTCTTTTTAAAAATAATTATGCTGTGCCATTCACCTAACTCTTGGCTTCTCCTTGTGACCAATTAATTTCTAAATCTTATGAGATATACACATGTAGTTGATTGCAAATGAACATAGTCAAGAATGCAACCCTGATTTAAAGAGCATGATCCTCTAATCAAAAATAAGATATTTAAAATTAGCTAGCATTTTTAAATTGGATACATGAAAGTAATAGGTTTCCTAGTTTTTCCCCTTTTACTCTATATGCTCTCACTGCACAAGAAAATCTTACAAATGAAAGGAAATTGAGAAGAAAAGTTTCAGTGCTGACTCACCTCCTGTTTGCCTTTGGGCCAAAACTCAAAAACTTTTTATATAATTGATCATCTTCTGAAACTAGACCATTAGATACTGTGATTCTTTTTCAGGGAGTTAGGTAATAGGGTGATTCTGTTTAAAAGTGCCTTTTATAAGTAGTTATTTGATACATTTAGATAAAATATAGAGGCAGTGCCACTATAATATAGTTAACTCCAGCATCCTAAAAGGCCTTTCATTCTATAACAAAATGAGAAAATACTTAGGGCATAATGTTAAACGAGTGCATACAATGACTGCAACTATGTAAAGGGACATATGCCCACAAAGAATATGATAGGAGTCCTCACTCTTTTTTTAATCTTTATTCTCATTCTCTTTTTTTCCATCCCGCTCCACCCCCTCAGCATTCCCATTCATGATGTTGAGTTACACATGCAAATTTGCAGCTTCCTACAGAATAAACAGATCCGGTTGTGCCAAAGTCACATGGAAGATGACAACATTTCAAAGGTGAATTAATATTTCCTCCCACTCTCAATTCCTTCTTCTGAATACCTTATATTAATTACTCTATCATCATTCACTCAGTCAGTCAAGCTAGAAACTCCAGTAAATGCCCCACTTCTCCTCTCCTACATTTTCTTTATCTGGCTGGCAATAAATACCTGACAGTTTTCCTTGCCTTCATTCATAGTGCAATGATTCCATCCCTGGATTATTTAAATTGCCTCTCATTTAGACTTCCATTGATAATGTATCCTATACATATAATCAAAACTTCCTTTCTGAAATAAAGATATGATTAAGTCATTCCCTTTCTCAAAAACAACACAAAACAAAACAAAACAAAATCCTTAAATAGTTATCTGTTAATTATAGGTAAAATTATTTTAACCCTGTTTAATACCTGACCTTAATTTGGCCCCTGTCATGTTCTACTACAAGTCATGTAGCCCATTTTCCAGCTATACTGGAAATATTTTTCATGCATACTCTATGTAGATCAGAAATCAGGCTTATCTGACAAGGATCAGCTCAAACACAACCTCCTTCATTCGCTTCATCTTCTAGTAAATCTGTTAAGAATTAGTTCTATTTTCAGTGCTCCCAATAGCATTCTTCACAGTGCCAGAGAGCTTTTATCCAATTGCATTAGATGCACATGTATGTAAGCATCTTCCACCACACTTGTGAGAATTTGGGAAAAAAAGCATCCTATTCATTTTTCAATCCCAGATGTATACAAAACAGCTCCAAAATGGTTTTTAAATGAGTAAGTGGATTCCTAATTTAAAAAGATATTTTTCTCTTATGATCTTAATCAATGAAGAAAATTATAAGCTATAGAGGTATAAGAATATTAAATATATCTTAAACGAGAAGATAAAGGACCCTAGTGATTATCATTTGTTATTTGCTGAGAAGAGACAATTTGAAAATAAAATTATACTAAACCTAGAATCATCAAAGTACATTTCTGAAATTGTAAAATAATAAAACAGCAGACAATAATCTACACAGATGCTCTTAATATATAAGATTTTGTTGTGATGTAACCATGAGAAGAGACATTTGAAATTAATCAACAATTTTAATGTATATTAAATTCAGCTGTATTTGCTGGTAAAAGTAAAATCTTTAATTGCAAGGAATTTTCCATACCAATTTATAAAATAGCCATTTGTTATTACTTGAAAAGTCCATAGCGAAATTTTTAGATTCCTTTTGATGTAAATTAAGTTTAATCATTATTAAAAAGTAGCTGATGTGACAAGCTCTTCTAAATATGGTTCAGGTTTACATAATGTAATTGAAGGTACGGAGGGCAAGGGACCTTGTTCATCAAGGAGCTCCTCTGTGACAATACTGCTTTTGCTACATCCAGTGTTCACTTTTATATTCTGAATGAATAGCATAATAGCAGCAGATGTTATGATAGAAGTAGTAATCACCTCCTCATGGTGATCAGGAACTGGCCATCTGTCCCAAGATACCACACACAAAACCAATAATATTTCTGCAGAATTCTAGGGTAGAGAATGCCTAGACTTGATCTATAAATGAAATAAAAAGTGATTAAATCTCTTATATCTCTCATGACTCTAGATATATATGTTTTATATATGTTTTATTTTCTAGATACTTATGTTTTATTTTCTTTAGAGGTAAATTATGAAGAACAAGTCTATGGAACATTTTTCCATTAGATATATATTTTTTTGAAGATTTTATTTGACAGAGAGAGAGTGAGAGAGCACAAGCAGGGGAAGCAGCAGAGGGAGAGGAAGAAGCAGGCTCCCCACTGAGCAGGGAGCTGGATGCAGGGGCTCAACCCTAGATCCTGGGATCATGACCCAGCTGAAAGCTCAACCAACTGAGCCACGCAGGCAGCCCCTCCACTAGATATTTTTTAAAAGATTTAACTGTATGCACATGGCAATAGAAAATAGTTAGAACAGCTTCTACCTTAAAAGTACCCACACCTTATAGTTATGATTTAACTTATATACACTAGATAAACTATAATAAAATATAAAATGCAATAAATGTCACAACAGAAATATAGATGAAATGCTATGGGGGTTAGGGGAGGGGGATACAAAAACAGAGAGAAGGAATGGGAGTGGAGGGGAAGGGAAGGGGAGGGAAGGAGAGGGGAGGGGAGGGACTGACTTTGATTGGTATTACTTCCAGATGGATAAAAGAGAAAAGCCAGGGAAGATGTTTTGTGTAGGTACTATAGTACGCCACACAGACCCCTCTGTGGACTGAGCCCTTCATTACATCAGCTGCAAAGAGTGTTGGCTGCTGATGGAACACAGTTGAGTATCTCTTCGTGAACTTTGCTTGAGAAAAGGAGGAGCTGCTCATACAAGGTGTGGTGTCAGCTCATATCAATGGTTTGTTGATGAGGGGAACAAAAGGGATCCTCTTGTCTCAATTAGGGACAATTCTAAATGGCCGTTTTAGTTCCACAGCAATCTGTTTGAAGCCACTTTTGCAAATGCATCTCAATTTAGCTTCTGCATCCACCCAGTCATACTTCCCTCACTCCCTCACAGGTGTTGTTCCTTGGAGGACTCCCTAGTAAATGTCCTGAACGCAAATGTTGCTTCTAGGTCTATTTCCAGGAAATCTGACCTCAGATAGGATTACTAAAATTCAAAGCAATGGTTTATACAGGTAATTTTCGGAGCATAATGATGTAGAAATATAACCATTCTAGATAATCATTATCTATAGGATATTGCTGAGCCTAAGGGAAGCAAAAGTAGGTGAGACAAGGGCTTGATGCATAGTGGAGACTCCAATCGATAGCTGTTTTGGAATGAGTAACTAAAAGCAAGTGAAGTATGTTAGATGTATAAGGACAGTAAGCTAGGATGTTGAACTCTGAGGTTCACAAATATGACTGGATATAGAGAAAAACAACAATTTTCATGTGAATCATTAAAGAAATACAGAAGCTGTCCTGTCAGTTATTTGTAATGATGGTTGGGGCAGACAGCAGTATTAGCTTTATGGTGCAAACTTTAAGAGAAGGGGAAAAAAATCCTGACAGGAACATGCATTAAGAAACCCATATAAAAGGGACACAGATCCATACCTGAGTTTTCTGAAAAAAGACCTATGAAATATTGCTTAGGCAAAGAAAATTCTCAAATGTTTAGTAAAGCATCAGACTAGGCTAGACGAAACTCCCCTATGGTGTATTGTTTCCGCCAGAAAGATAGACTACGTTGATTCAGCTTCACATACAAAGTTAACTTCTTCATGCACTTAGGGAATGACGGAAACTCCTACCAACTTCGAACCAATACAATTCTCAAATCTTAAGCTGGAGAAAGAGCACTTAGCTTTTCTCCTCCTCTCTAAAGTCCCCAAATCTGGTTAGTGTCCCCAAATGTGATTACTCTGATAGGCCTAAATATTGTAGAAATGATCACCAAAGATAATGGACTTATTTCTCTAATACTCTTTTAATTGCAAATGATATCATTCAACTCCAAAGTGGAATTAAATTTACTCAGAATATCAAAGATCTCATGAATAGTTGTGCTGTTTTTGTAAGCAATAGCTTTCACCTAAGTTATTATCCCAAGCTAACCTTTTAGAAGTTTTAAAACAAAGACATGCCAACACAAAAAATAACAAAAAAATCACTTATACACAAGAGTAGGAAAACACAGAGATTAAAATTTTGTTTGCTATTCATGCAAATCATCAAATGAATGCCATATCTTTACAAATCACATATTGTAAAGTGAAATATTGGTGAGGGAATATTAAAAACATGATGTGGAAATATAGTTAGGCACTCTAATGCCTTCTTGGAGTCAGGGAAGGGTATTTCAATTAGTGATAAAACGTAAAATTACAAAATGGAAACAAGGAATAAACAAACAAAATTTCTTCTTTTACTTTGAAACTAATTTAAAATATAGCATATTTAAAATACGGAATGTGGGGCTATAACCTTTCTTCAGTCAAGATGAGCATGAGAATCTTCCTTAAGTGGCAGTCTAGTTAAAGCTTAAATTCCCTCGCTTGCCAATCAGATGAATGTGGAAGAACAAGGTCTCACTTACAATGTTATGTACTGAGCAATTCTGTCCTTCAGGGATAAATTTAAGCAAATATCATGGAGCTTTTCTAAGAAATAAGTGCATATTGCTTGAATGAAAAAGAGTAACAAAATGAAAGAATCCAAAGGATCTTGGGAAAATTGTAAATTGCAAGAAAATATGTTACAATAATATAAATAAGGTCTTTCAGTGTGCATCTAACCAGAAACGCAATTACATTTTTGTTTCTAGGGAAAAATATAATTTTAACGATTCATTTAAATGATGGTGACCTGCCCACCCAGAAGCTGTTTTTCCTTCCTTCCAATTTATCTGTAGATGAAAATATGCATTACATATTGCCACACAGCTGTCACTCTCTACTTGGCAGGAAAATTGAAGCTATGATAGCACATATTGCTTATTATGCTAAAAGCTGAAAACAAGTACTTAACTAGGTACGTGTCAAATATAATTTTTTAAAAATTCACTCACAACAAATGAACATTGCAATAATAGATCCTAAGACCTTAATTCAAAGGATATATTTTATAACATACAAAGAAATTCATGAATAAAAATTAAATTTTCTCACATGAAAATTCCATCTTTATAAGTGGATTATCATTGCTGCTGTACATAACCTCTAAGTCTGTACATGATGAAAATCTCTAGGTGTGTAACTCAGAGACTTTAATCCCTACCTGAGTTTGGGGGAGTTTCCGCTAACAGTTGCAGAAGCACACTAAATGGTATCATTTTTCTATGTAAAGCTCTCTCCAAACCTTTTTCTAAAGTCTCCAATAATAAAATTTCCAGGAAAAATGTTGCCTTCTTACTACCATACAAACCATTTAAATATAAATATACATAGTAATCATATATTCCTACAAATTATGACAACTCTAATCTAATATTAGTAAGATTCAGAGCAAGTCACATTATCTCTCTGAATTCCAATTTCCTCTTCTGTAAAATGAAGAGCTTACATTGGTGATCTAATATTTCTGTGTTTCTAATTTAAATCAACAACAGTAATGAGTGAAATCTGGAACAATGTGGTTTAACATGGAAAAAATTTTTTAAAAGAAAGTGAATCAGACACAACAATCAGATAGAGTTGAGTTTGATTTCCAGCTGCCGTTTAGCCGTGTAACTGTGGGCAGTTATCTGACATTTCTCCTAAGACAGAGTTTTGTAAGTGGCAAATTACTGTCATGGAGGTAGTACCATTACCATGTCTAAGTAATTTGTGCCCATCATCCACCCCCACCTACAAATATTTTATTCACTTTAATTCCCACGCATGAAGGTAATTCCACCTTTGCACTGAATAGTGTTAAACTGAAAATGTAATCAACATGTAAAGTATCTATCTCATATAGGTAAACATTAAAATAAGGTTACTTTACCTTTCCATTTCCTCAAGAAGAAATGTAATGAAGGATATTTCAATGTTCCTTAATGTCTCCTAAAATTTCATTTTCTATTGATCTAAGATATGTTTCTCCACATGATGCTTCCCATATACACGAGCCCTTCAGTGCCAATGATTGTTTTGTTTGAAACTGTTAGGTTACCATATGATCACGTCTGTACTTATCACAACTGTCATTAATGATTTGAAATAATTATAACTTTTTGTCTCTCCTCCACTAGACCATATGCTTCATAAGGTCAGGAGCATTTGTCCATCCAGTTCACTGCTGTTGGCATCTGTCACAGTACCTTACCTTTGCTCAATAAATATTCTGCAGTAAATGAATGAATGAATGCTACACATCTTCTTGACATCCCCATCTCCAAGGTCTCTGCTTCTCATGACTTGCTCCTAGCTTCCTTCCCCATACTTTATAAAAGCTGAAAAAGTAATAGCTCCTAGCATCTTCACTTTTTAAACTACAAGTAATAGCATTATTGACAACTATTTTTCCAAGTCTTCTTAAAATTTAACTTGAAAGTGTTCATGAAGCTATATATTTGAGATGCTAATACCACTATTCTTCGCCAACAAGAGTAAAAGTTTTATTCTATTTAGCTCCACTGGACTGAACTAGGCCCATGGGAAATGGTTTTATTTTACACCAAAACTAACTTTATAAATCTACCTTTTACCTTAAGCCAAAACAGCCTTCACCCTAAATTTGAGCCATGCATGTCTACAAAAAGCTAGACTGCAAGAGCTCCATTTACATGTTTGATTAGGCAGCCTTTTCTGGAAAAAGAACTCACCCAAAGAAAAGTGAGTATTGCCTAATTTTGGCTAAGGACAGAAGATGAGAATTGTTCATTCATTCAACAAATATTTGTGAACTAAATCAAATAAATCATATTTCTTGATCTCAGTCATCTCATAATTTAAAGGAAAAGCTTGACAATAAATCAATAGTTACACTTCCTTAAAATTATTGTACCAAGTGCAATAGGACAAAGAGGTGGTTATGAGTATTGACTTGTCATCTGTCATCCTGGTTGCCCTATGCTCAGCTCTAGGAATGTTATAATTGCCACTGGAATGGCTCCTATATTTGGTATTCATCAGAGCCTTAGACATCAACACTGGAAGTTAGAGCAGAAAGGAAAATGTTGACTACAATATTGCTCACATGAAAAAGAGTCCTCAGAGCACATCCATGTGAACTCTTAGAAATTTCCAGAAATAACCTAGAGTATTTGGAGAAGTCAAATCCCAAATGGGGTAAGAGCTATACCAGAAATTCACTAGTTTGCTAATTTTTACCCTGTCTACTCACCATTCTTGGGATAGCTTGTGGAAGAAAACTATTTAAAAATGGGATAGCCTACCGTAGTCATAAGATGGTGAATTCTCTGCTTGTGTCCTCTCAAGCAGTGATTCTGTCACAGTTGTATGGAGTGGGAGAGTAAGCTTATTGAAAAAGACTCCTTTTAACTCTTAGATCTCATGAGTCTACAATGTCATGTAATGCAGCATCACACATGTATTTTGGTCCAAGCATTGTGTTCTTTTCCTATGTATTGGCTTTCCTTCTTGGCAATATGGCCATATTTTGAAGAAATAGACATATAGGGTCTATAAATGCAATGAAGTTGTGCCATTTCCTAAAGCTCCTTCATTGTTGTTTCCTGTACAATCCTATACTAGACTTAGAATGAACAAAATCTGCAAATATCAATGGTTCATGCTGACTAAGCTTATTTTGACATTCATTGATTGATTTTAAATGGGAACACTTGCTATCTAGTTGGTTTTAACTATTGATAATAACAAGCATATTGTTTTCATGTGTTCCATTTCCTACTGAGCTTGCCACTGACTTTCCACTAACACTCCTTTCTTACTACTTCCTGTTGTGGGTAACACCATGGCAGCTTTTACCTAGCATGCAATTTACCTAGGTCTGCACCACATGATATGTGAAGTACCAGCTAGAATTATAAAGGTTTCAGAGACAAGAAAAGGTATCCTGCTATGTTTTAAATGAGGCCAAACTTAGTGAGGGAAACTTAGGTCTCTTATGTACAATAACAGTTCTGGCACTTGAAAAGTATCATGTAGTTTTATTTGAAAACCTGAGAACGTAAGCCTTAAAAAAAAATGTTTAAAATATACAATACGTAATTCACTTTAAAGGGAATGACCTGCAACAAGTAAAATGAGATCCCTTGGCTGAAAGAACTTACAATCTACTTGAGGGAATAAAATAGAAAAAAAAAAGGAGGAACACCAAAAGATAACATTCATTAAATGAATTAAATGACAAATAATGTATAGACTCTATTTACTGTCTAGAAATTCAGCCTTCATAATCTGTCAGAATCAAGGAAATCCTTAGGGACTATATGAACATGAAATAAGATTGGATAAGATTGGAGATTAGCATTCCTGAGCAAAAACAGCATAATCAAAAGCATGCAAACAGGGTTAGGACAATCAGTATTGGAAACAGACATGAGGTTCAGCCAATTACAAAGAACTAATCTTATGGGAGTTAGAGAGAAAATAGGCTCAATTTATGAAAGGCCTTTCAATAAAAGTAGAGAAGTATGGACTTGATCCAGTGGACAACAGGAAAACAACACATTATCTTGAACAAAGGAGTCAAATGAGGAAAGTGGTATAAAACAAAAATATACAGTGTCATCCAAGAACACTTGGGTGTGGAAGAAAATAGGAATGGATGTAGGGACCCCGGTTAGAAAACCAGTTTGAGAAAGCCAGATGAAATTGCTCTTCTCATTATTATTAACTTCTTGGCTGTTCAGGCAGATTCCATGCCCACCCCCACCCATACACATATAAAATACATCTCAATGAAACTGTCATATAGTTGTCAATATTTACTTATATAAAATATAGTATTAATATATACAGAACCCTGAAAAGTAGTGTGATATGAGACTAGTGCTTTCATTCATCCATTCATTCAATCTTTGAGTACCTAGAATGGGCAAGGCAGTTGGTAGATCCAAAGATATAAAGATATAAGGATGGTGAATTTTCTATACTCATTTTTTATACCAATTTCTTTGGTAACCCCAAAGGTTTATTTCTCAGTCACTTCACAGTTCAGTGTAGTCAGTAGAGGAACTCTGTTTCATATGACCATTCAAGGATCTAAGCTACTTTGATCTTGTGCTTCTCCATACTCTTGGTGCCATGGAGTTCTCCACTGGATTTTTGTCATTAGGATGTGAGATGAAAGATAAGAGAGAGCCTGGCAGATAATATGGAAAGCCACTTAATGGGCCAAGCCTGGAAGTGGTATATACTGCTTTAATCTTCTTAGAGGCCAGAAAAATTACATGACCCACCCAGCTGTAAGCTTGCTGGAAAATTTCATCCAGATAGGTGATAAAGAGGGGAAAAAAAGAGAATTAGATGAACACATAGCATTGTTTTTGACATAATACACTATCTGATTGGTAAGAGATACTTATTAAGAAATTTCTAATGCTTCAATAAATAAACATCCTTACGGAAAAAAAAAAATATTTGTGAATACCAAAACACAAATTATATGCAATATTAAACAGATTTCTGACAAAAATTGGTTCTTAAAGACAAACAAGTGTTTAACATTTTAAATAATCAAAAAAGCATTTCTTAGTTAGAAATCATAAAGTTGACAGGAGAGAATGTTTAAATATTATGGTTGGCAAAGCATGATGGGAAAGTTGTGGATCAGTTTGCTGAAAATAGATTCCCCAACTGTGATTAACAATAAGGAAGCTTAAACTAAATTAATGAATATACATGTTGACTTTCAGCTTCAATTCACTGGAATAATTACTTCACATTAACATATCAACAAGCCAGCAATCAACAGTCTAAAGTCTCAGGTCATTGACTACTTCTACAAATATATTTTTTTAAATTTTTATTATTATATAGCCTTCTGCAAATTTTCTGTCCATATTGTTACATGCTTAATTGCACAGAATCTCATAAATTCTTACTGAAAGTGTTTTCTTAATGTTAATTTTATCATTATGTTAATGAGAATATAATAGAACTGCACTCTGATAGTAATGCCGACAGCAGAAGCCACTAATTTGTTAGCAATCATCAAACAGCAGCAAACAGATTTATCAGTGGTGGACAGAACAACATAACAATTATATCTCTATTTTCCTGATAAATATAGTAAAATATACTATTATAAATTATGATGTAGCCTCCAAGGTGTTCCAGATAACTCATTCCTTTCATAGATCTATAGCAAAAGTATGATCTTTTCCCACCTTACTGACTTATCATAAGCAACCCTAGAAACAGTCTTAAGAGGCCCAACTACTTTTTCATCATAACTTAAGCAAAGATATTTCACATAATATACCATAATCATATGACATCAACTGAGTCATGTTTAAAATCTACTCAGCTCCCTGTTTTAATTTATCTTGCCCTACTTTGCCTGGAATTGTTTTGTTTCTTCCATAAATTGTGTTGCCTACCCAGGTGTAATGCATAAGAAAGGTAATGTAAAAAAGCAGGAAGATTTAAGTAATCCTACAAATCAAAAATTAAGTCAAAAATTTAAGTTTGTAATTTCCAACAGTCCTAGAAATTGAGTAACATCCAAATAATTTGAAATAAATGCAAAAAATAATGTGAATTATTTAGATGCTTTAGAGGTCTGGAATAAAGACCTATTACAGCATATACCCTGGAATCAGACTTGATTCAATCCTTGGCTCTACCACTTGCTCGCTATATAAACGTGATATTTCTGCACATCAGTGACCATATCCACCAAGTGAAGATAGTAATGATGCCATCTCAAAAGATTTTTGTGAGAAATATGCTAATTTCTATATATGAAACACTTGGAAAATTCCTAAATACATTGTTAATATTACGTATTAGTTTTCCAAATTCAAATTCTTAAACTTAAGATTTATTTTACACTGTTATTGGAAAATATTAATTTGACAGGAAGGGAAATGTGGCATCTTTATCATCCACATCCACAAATCTAATTTAATAACCACTGCCTAAACTGAATTTTCATTTTAGACATATTAGCTGTATGCATTCTTCTCGTTTATCTGATATGTAATGAAAATATTTCTTAGCATAAACTTTGATAATTCATCAGTTACTCAAAAACATCTATCTATTGTAAACACATGTTTGACATTTGACATATGTGTCACAAAATACAAGACGTACTTCAGAACTTAGAATCTTCCAGTCTGGCAGTAAAGATGTAAATTTTAATCAAATAACTATTTTATAAAGTAATAAATTAAAAGTGTCACCTGGTAATTTCATTATAAAAAAAGAACCAATGTGATTTTATCTATATTGAAATGGTCACTCAGCTACAAGTAACATTTTAACATCTCCAATTTTTTTTCTGGTTTTCAAATTCAATGCTTTTAATTTGGAGCTTTTCTTTTTTTCTTCTTCTTCTTTTTTTTTAAGTGCTAGTATATCTCCTTTCCCAGAAGAAAAATAATGACAATTATGTAACTGGTTATGACCTGTTTGCTTTGACTACCAAGGAACAAAATATAACAATGATGTCAATCTTGATGGTTCAGTCATTTAAATTATTCTTTATATCATTTTTTGAAAGCTTATACTTTGCTTTGCTTTTTCCTTTTATATATTTTTATTTCTCTTTTATTACTGATTTATGTATGTTATTCTTTTACAATATTTATTTCTTAATTTGAGAGAGAGAGAGCATGTGCCCATGAACGGGGCGGGGGGGGGTTGCAGAGGGAGAGGGAGAGAGAGAAAAATCTCAAGCAGACTCCCTGCTGAGCACGGAGCCTGCCTGCAAGGGGCTTGATCTTCAAACCCTGAGATCATGACCTGAGCTGAAATCAAGAGTCCTATGTTTACGGGACTGAGCCACCCAGGCATCCCTATTTATATGTTAGTATTATAAATCACCTAATTCTTTGTAAAACACATATATAACTTTGAATACTCAATACTTATACTATAAAGAATTCTTATAGCTTCTTAAACTATATTTTCTCTTTTTCTTTGTTTGTTCTCATTATATCAAAATATAACTGCTTTAGTGAGAAACACTAGTGAAATGTCTGAAAGGTGGATTTTTTTCTATTGGAATTTGAGTTTTCATATAAGTGATTATTTATGACTGTACGTATTTTCAGGGAAATACACTGAAGAAAAACACTAAAAGATGTGGGAATTTAATCCTGAGTTACTTATAATTTAAAAAGTTGGTTAACAGATGATAAAGGTTTTATTTGACTTGTTTCTTTTTCTCAATATAGGTCTAAATTAGCATACAAAAGTAGCAGCTTACTCTAAATCCTTTATATTGAATTAAGTACTAGTTTCTGGCTTTCAATTTTCAATTAAAATAGACATTTTTAACATTAAAACTACTCCTGATTATTCAAACCTTAAGAAATGTAAGATCGTGCAAAAAAGACCAAAGTTTACCAATGATTTTAGCATTTAAAAATACCTGAATATACTGTCTATTCTTACATGTCTCACTGAGAATTTAAATGCCTTGGTCAGCATAACCCATGACAGGTTATAGTCTTCTTTTGAGTTATAGTCAGTGGTTTAGAAAATCATAAGGCATGAGGTTAAAGGTCAAACACTCTCAAAACTTATGAAGTCAGTAAATCTCATTATTAATCATTACCCTTGAACATGTTTATGTACTGCTACAAAATGCTCATAGGTTTAAAATATATGTATACAATAACATACTTTTAAACTACTCTAAATATAGCTTTGCTACAAAAATTCAATACTCAAGTACAAAGATATATTTGTATCTCCTTAGGGTAAATATAAACACACAAACACACATTTTACAAATACATTTTCTCCATATAATCAGATACATATAAAATCATTTTATTAAGCCAAAGTTAGAAATAACAGGAATTCAATCAAAACCCATTACACCAGCTCAAAGATGTCTTAATCACTATATAATGAATTTCATATTGGGTCCTCAGTCCTCAGTTTTGGAACAGGTATTAGGCTTAAAGTTCCCTGCTAGTACACAAGTGTTTGGGTGAAAGACTGACACTGACCACTGTCAGAAACTTAAGTATAGGAAAGGGGGAGAGTGATGATTCAATTTTATTTAATACATTTCATTATTAAGAATTAGGTTTGTTTGAATTTAACAAAAAATACAAGTTAACAATTAAGAAAGTTATTTCTCTCTCACGGAAAAATATACATGTAGGCAATTCATAGTTGATAGAGTAGCTCTGCAGTTTTCTGGAAGCAGGCTTCCAGCTTTCTTAACTGTATTTGTAGGATGAGACCCTCAAGTTTATGGATCCAGATACAGCACTAGCCATCACATTCATGTTCCAAGCATTACAGTGGAAGAAAGGACAAGAAGGTAGAGATTCCCAAAGTGTAGCTGTTGGACTAGCAGCAGCAGCATGACCTAGCTACCTGTTAGAAACGCAAATTCTCAGTGGGGAAGCTAATTGGTGGTATAGTAGGAGGACCCTAGGCTCCTCTCATCCCTCAAACACAACTAGGTACTATCAAAACATTCTGAATACCCAAGAACTCAACCTGTGGACTAAGAACAAACTCCACAGCTAGAGGGAGAAAAGGGGCCACATAGAGGAAGGTAGGAAGTACAGAGACATGGTTTGGGGGAGAAAGGGATCACTGGTGCTGGGGAGGGGAGGGAGTCCGATCTAGAAATACAAATTCTCAAGCTCCTCTCCAGACTTACTCAATCTGTAACTCTGAGATAGTACCCAGCTGTTTTTTGTTTGTTCGTTTTTAAGATTTATTTATTTGAGAGAGAGAAAGTGAGAGTGCGTGAGAGAGTTCTCAAGCAGGTGGAGAGAAAGAGGGAGAAAATCTCATGCAGACTCCCTGCTGAGCATGAAGCCTGACAGGGGGCTCAATCTCAGGACCCTGAGATCATGACCTTAGTCAAAATCAAGAGCTGGAGGCTTAACTGACTGAGCCACTCAAACGCCCCCTCCCCGTTTGTTTTTTTTAACAAGTGATTATGATGCACATTAAGGTTTGAAGCAAGCTCAAAGGATGTATCCAAGAATTTATGCACAGCACTTTCTCTCACATTTTGTTAGCCAAAACTCAGTTACCTGGCCACACGTAGCTATGGAGGCAAGGGAATGTAGTTTTTTTTTTTTTTATTTTTTTTTTTTTTAAAGATTTTATTTGTTTATTTGACAGAGATAGAGACAGCCAGCGAGAGAGGGAACACAAGCAGGGGGAGTGGGAGAGGAAGAAGCAGGCTCATAGCAGAAGAGCCTGATGTGGGGCTCGATCCCATAACGCCAGGATCACGCCCTGAGCCGAAGGCAGAGGCTTAACCGCTGTGCCACCCAGGCGCCCCTGTAGTTATTATTTTCAGTAGCAATAAGCCCAGCTAAAAATCAGGGATTTCATTAGTCTAAGGAGAGTTGGAATAATGGGAAATATTATCAGCCTGTGCCACATAATTATATAAAGAATGGTGGAGAGGGGAACCACAGTATGAGAAGTAGGAAGTTGTGCTTTGGTTTGTTTTTTTCCCCACAAAAAATTCTACTTTTATTAGGACACGATAATGTTTTTGATTAACCAGGTTTTTATTGATTTTAATGGCAGCCTTTTCTCATACTCAATTTTGAAATTAAATACTAATCATGAAGAATGGGGATCACTTTTGTCCCCATTTGGAAGATAAGAAAACAGACCTCCAAATTATAAATTTTTTATTCAGGAACTGACATACCTGCACTGGTAGGAAAAGTCAGACCTAGAAATCAGGTCCCTTTACCCAAAATCCTTTACCTTTTTTTTTTTTTTTTAAGATTTTATTTATTTATTTGACACAGAGAGAGAGACAGCCAGTGAGAGAGGGAACACAAGCAGGGGGAGTGGGAGAGGAAGAAGCAGGCTCCCAGCAAAGAAGACTGATTTGGTGCTCTATCCCAGAATGGCAGGATCATGCCCTGAGCCAAAGGCAGACGCTTAATGACCAGCCACCCAGGTGCCCCATCAGAATCCTTTACCTTTTACATTATATCACATTTATTTACTGAAGGCCATCCTCTTTATTTTTAATGTTTATAATACCTCAGCTTCTATTTCTTTTTCTGTCTCCCCAAATATTTTCTTCCTGCCAATCTTGCCCATAAAAACGTTGAAGCCTTTTAAAATGTAAAAGCTAAAATAATAGTTTATGTAGCAAGGCTAAAAGAACTTTACAATTATACTACTAATCAGAATAAGATACACTTGACATTTTCTTCTATTTCTTGTTTATATTTCAATCATTGAAACATAAAAGAAGTAACTGGATTTTAATAACTGAGAAATGTTAATAACTCAAGATAAATAACTGCTTAGCACTAATATTTATAAACTTTGATTTGAAGTTAAACTAATGTGACATTGCAATCTTTAAGAGACTAGGACAATTGACATTAAATTGTTGCTTGCTTGTTCTTCCATTAAAAAACTGAGAAAATAGTTGTTATGACAGGAACTATAATGAGAGTGGAAAGTGATTAAAAGTTACTGTTTACTTTTGATATTGTGATCAGAATATTCAACTCTATTCAAGTCACTGACTCTTTTGTCTAATGTTTTAGAAATATTTATTGCCAGAGTTCTAATAACAGAAACTATCTGATGATTTGCTCCAGCATTTTAAAACTTCCATATGAAAATAAAAAGATACTATGTAGTTTACAGATATGAAGATAAATCTAACATAATCAATGTAGCAAAGTGTTAACAGCAGGCATATATTTTAGAACCCAGAATAAAAGAAACTTTACTGAAAGCCTAAATCAATTTGATACTACAAAGCAGTCCTTATATTATGACAGGCATAGGTTTTCCAATGCTGCAAGAGTCATCATCATCGAGGGTGGTCTGGCCAAGCCCAGAGGGCACTCCTTTGGATATCACATGTCCTGTCTAAAGCTGCATAGTTATTGATCAAAAAGGGCCATTTTTCAGTTCCAGAAAAGTAGCTCCTGACAGAGCCCTTAGCCGTAAAAAGAATCCATTTGGTATTACTAAGCCTGTGGGAAAGAATGCTCATAAAATAAGGACACAAATAGTTGTAACTTTATAAAATTATGAGATTTACTCACTATTTATAATAAATGGGATAGAAATATTACATCACTAAAGAGAGAGAGAAGAGTAAGTGATCATCTTATGTATATGGAGCATGGAGCACACGATGATGAAAATGATTATAGCACGCCCCATATATTAAGAGTTCATATTATGCCTGACCATATATCAAATACTTTATGTACCTTATTCTTTAATCTTCATTACTGATCTTTCAGAGGTATTATTCTCTTTTTTCTATGAGGAATCACAATTACAGAAATTCATTTTTTTTGAGTCATACAGTTAGCTTGGTAAGATGCCTGGATATGCACCAAAAATTTTTACTCCCCTTTTCAAAATGTATTACTGAAGATAGGAAGTAGCTTTACAACTAGGGATTTTATTTCTAAGCTCCCCTTTTTATGAAGGTAGGTATGTTGACTGATTCTTGCCAATGAATGAGGGTGATTGTGTCAATTCTAGGTCAAGATATTTAATAAATGGGTCTGATTGGAAGATACTGGCAGAGTGGAAGGACCCTGGGCTCACCATGTCCCATGACTCAAATGATCCTAAATACCGCAGAAATTGACTTGAAGACTGGCAGAACAACTCCACAACTAAAGGTAGAGAAGAGGTAGGTAGGAAGTTTAAGAAGGTAGGAAGTGCAGAGATAAGATTTGGGAAATAAATGAATCATGGCTGCTGTGGTAGGGAGGGAGCTGTAGTCATGGAGAAGAGCAAGAGACAGACTAGCACACAGGGGAGTGTGCAGGGGAAAATGAAAGCCCATAGCAATTGACATGGCAAGTGAGAGTGGCTGAATTTCATGACTTCTGGCAACTATCAGGGCTTAAAGCCTGGAGTATTTTATTTTATTTTATTTTATTTTATTTATTTTTTAAAAAGATTTTATTTATTTTGACAGAGAGAGACAGCCAGCGAGAGAGGGAACACAAGCAGGGGGAGTGGGAGAGGAAGAAGCAGGCTCCCAGTGGAGGAGCCTGATGTGGGGCTCAATCCCAGAATGCTGGGATCATGCCCTGAGCCAGAGGCAGACGCTTAATGACTACGCCATCCAGGCACCCCAAAAGCCTGGAGTTTTAAAGATCAACAGGCATGGGAGGGATAGAGACTGGAGGACATTGTGCTGCTTTTTGAGAAAGGGTAGGTAAACAACCTGCTGCCATACAGCCTGGAAACAGTGATCTGAGGAGCTCCTGGGGCACATAGAGGAGGTTATTTGCACATTTTATAGTGCATCCCAGAGACACAGCATTCACAGAGAGACCCCTCCAGGAACAAAGGAACTGGCAGGCACCATTTCCCTCTCCCACCCCTCAGCATATGCACAGAGCCTATACTCACTACCTAAAATGCTTATACCAAACTTCACTCCCCATGCTGTGGTAGAACCACCCTTCCCAGTCTCCCTTGCCTCAGTCTCAGCACAACGGGCCCCCTCCCTCAGAAGACCTGCCCAAACTCCTACTCCAACTGCATCTCCCAACTGGGGAGTTTTGCGGAGACTCAGTTCCAGCAGTGGTGATGACAAGTCTCATTTTACAAGCAGACCAGAGTGCAACTAGTTAAAATGGGCCACATTCATGCCAGGGACCAAACCATGCCCACAACAAGCAAAAAAGGGCCTATGCAGAAGACTTGCCTGAAGGAAAAGGGCCCGGCCCTGGGGAACATGCTATACTACATGGCAACATTACATGATCTCTTCTTCATAAGGCCGTTACTATCAAGAACAAGAGATGTAGCTGACTTTATTGACACACAGAAACAGGCAGAGACTTTGACAGAATGAGAAGACAGAATAATTTATCTCAAACGAATGAACAGGACAAGGCCATGGCCAGAAATCTAAGTGAAACAAATAAAAGTAACATGTCTGATGGAGTATTTAAAGCAATTATCATAAGGATACTCACCGGACTTGAAAAAAGAATGGAAGGCATCAGTAAGACCCTTATCACAGAGATAAGGAATAACATAGGAGAGAAAAAGGGCTCTATAAAAAAAATGAGAAACACACTTGATGGAATGAAAAGCAGGCTGGAAGAAGCAGAGGAATAAATTAATGACCTAGAAGATGTAGTAATGGAAAGCAATCAAGCTGAAAAAAAGAGAAAAAAAATAATTATGCAAAATGATAACAGAGGGAACTCACTGACTCCATCAAATGTAATAACATTTGTTTTATAGGAATCCAGAAGAAGAGGAAGAGAGAAAGGTAGGCAGAAAAGTTATGTGAAGAAATAATGGCTGAAAACTTCCTTGAGCTGGAGAAGGAAACAGACATCCAAATCCAGAAAGAACAGAGAACCCTCAATAAAATCAACAAAAGCAGATCTACACCAAGACATATTGTAATTAAAATGGCAATATACAGTGATAAAGAAAAAAAATTAAAAGCAGCAAGACAAAAGAAGATAGTAACATACAAGAGAACCCATAAGTCTATCAGCAGATTTTTCAGTAGAAACTTTCCAAGTCATAAGAGTGTGGCATGATATAATCAAAGTGCTGAGTGAGAAAAATCTGCAGTCAAGAATACTGTATCCAGCAAGGCTATCATCATAACACAAAGAGAGATAAAGTGTTTCCCAGCCAAACAAAAACTAAACGAGTTCATGACCACTAAACGAGCCCTGCAAGAAATATTAAAGGGGACTCTTTGAGTGGAAGGAGAGATCCAAAGTGACAGTATGAAGTTAGGAAACAAAAAAGCAGTAAATGAATATTTCTGTAAAAAGCAATCAAGGAGTTCACAAAATAACAGATATAAAATATAAAAACATACATCTAAAATGTGGGAAGAAGAGGAGTAAAGGATGGTCCAAAGTAAAGCAAGCATCCACTTAATATAGACTGAATATATGCAGAAGAGGTTATACACAAACTTAATAGTAACTATATAACAAAAATCACTAATAAATATACAAAGAATAAAGAGAAAGAAATCCAAATATATCACTAAAGAAAATCAGCAAACCATGAAAGAGAGAAAGACAACAAAGGATCAGAGAAAATCTTCAGTAATAACCACAAAACAAGTAATAAAATGGCAATAAATACATGTCTATCAATAATTACTTTGGATGTAAATGGACTAAATGCTCCAAAGACATAGGGTGACAGAATGGATAAAAAAATAAGAACCATCTATACGCTGCCTATAAGAAACTCATTTTAGTCCTAAAGACACCTACATTGAAAGTAAGGGGATGGAGAAAGATCTATCATGCAAATGGCTGTCAATAGAAAGCTAGAGTAGCAATAGTTACATTGAACAAACGACTTTAAAACAAAGACTGTAACAAGAGACAAAGAAGGGCACTATATAATAATAAAGGGATAATCCAAAAGGAAGATGTAACAGTTGTAAATATTTATATACACAATATCAGAGCAACCAAATGTGTAAAACAGTTTATGGCAAACAAAAAGGAAATAATTGATAATAATACAATAATAGCAGACGATTTTAACACCCCACTTACATCAATAGATCATCTAAACAGAAAATCAACAAGGAAACGATGGCTTTGAATGACACACCAAAACAGATGGATTTAACAAATAC
Organism: Ursus americanus; assembly: GCF_024610735.1. Taxonomy (NCBI): domain Eukaryota; kingdom Metazoa; phylum Chordata; class Mammalia; order Carnivora; family Ursidae; genus Ursus; species Ursus americanus. The sequence goes on from NC_142130.1 coordinate 57,152,827, forward strand.
TTTCAGAACATTCCATCCTAAAAGAGAGAAATAGACATTCTTTTTAAATGCACATGGAACATATTCCAAAATAGATCATGTATTAGCCCACAAAACAAGCCTCAATAAATTAAAAAGATTGAAGTCATACCATGCAACTCTTCTGACCACAATACTATGAAACTAGAAGTCAACCACAAAAAAATAAAATAAATAAAATAAAATAAAATAAAATAAAATAAAATAAAATAAAATCTGGAAAGACAACATATACATGGAGGTTAAATAACATGCTACTAAACAATGAATGGGTAAACAAAGAAATAAAAGAAAAAGTAGAAAAGTACACAGAAACAAATGAAAATGAAACACAATGGTCCAAAACCTTTGGGATGCAGCAAAAGTGGTTCTAAGAAAGAAGTTTATAGCAATACAGTCTACCTCAAGAAGCAAGAAAAAATCTCAAATAAACAACCTCACCTTACATCTAAAGGAGTTAAAAAAATAACAACAAACAAAACCCAAACCAGCAGATAAAAGGAAATAACAAAAATTAGAGCAAAAATAAAATATATTGAAACCAGAAAATAAAAAAAAACAAAAAAACAAAACAAACAAACAAACAAACAAAAAAAACCAACCCAGAACAGTCAATGAAACCAGGAGCTGGATCTTTGAAAAGATCAATAAAATTGATAAGCTTCTAGCCAGACTTGTCAAGAAAAAAAGAGAAAGGACTCAAATAAATAAAATCACAAATGAGAGAGAAGAAATAACAACCAACACCACAGAAATACAAACAAATATAAGAGAATATTTTGAAAAACTATATGCCAACAAACTAGCAACCTAAAAGAAATGGATAAATTCCTAGAAACATATGAACTGACAAAAATGAAACAGGATGAAACAGCAAATTTGAACATACCAGCAAGGAGATTGAATCAGTTATCAAAAAACAGAAGTCCAGGACCAGATGGCTTCATGGAAGAATTCTATCACACATTTAAAGAAGAGTTAATACCTAGTCTTTTCATACTATTCCAAAAAATAGAAAAGGAAGGAAAACTTCTGAAATCATTCTTTAAGAACAGCATTACCCTGAAACCAAAACCAGATAAAAGCACCACTAAAAAAGAGAATTACAGGCCAATATCCCTGATGAACAAAGATGCAAAAATCTTCAGTAAAATACTAGCAAACAATCCAAAAAAGAAATCATTCACCATGATCAAGTGGAATTTATTCCTGGGTTGCAAGGAGTATTTGCAAATCAATGTGATACATCAAATCAGTAAGAGGAAAGAAAAGAACCATATGATCATTTCATAGACACAGAAAAAGCATTTGACAAAGTACAACATGCATTCATGATAAAAAACCTCAACAAAGTAGGTTTTGAGAGAACATACCTCAACATAATAAAAATCATATATGAAAAACCCATAGTTAACATCAGCTTTAATGGGCAAAATCTGAAAGCTCTTCCTCTACAGTAAGGAATAAGATAAGAATGTCTACTCTCACCACTTTTATTCAACATAATAATGGAAGGCCTAGCTAAGCAATCAGGCAACAAAAAGAAATGAAAGGCATCCAAGTTGGCAAGGAAGAAGGCAAACTTTCACTATTTGCGCATGACTTGATACTACAAAAAGAAAATCCAAAGACTCCCTCAAAAAACTGCTAGAACTGATAAAAAAAAATTCAGTAAAGTTGCAGGTTACAAAACTAATGTACAGAAATCTTTTGCATTTCTATACACCAATAATGAATCAGCAGAATGAGATATTAACAAAACAATCCTATTTATAATTGCACCAAAAATGATAAGATACCTAGGAATAAACCTAACCAAGGAGGTGAAAGACCTGTACTCTGAAAATCATAAAACACTGATGAAATAAATTGAAGTAGACAAAAAGTAACAGAAAGACATTCCATGATCATGGACTGGAAGCACAAATTTTGTTAAAATGTTTATACTACCCAAAGCAAGGTACACATGTAATACAATCCCTATCAACCAACAGCATTTTTTTCATAGAACCAGAACAAACAATTCTAAAATCTGTGTGGAACCACAAAAGACCCTGAATGGCCAAAGCAACCTTGAAAAAGAAAAGCAAAGCTGGAGGCATCACAATTCCAGACTTCAAGTTATATTATAAAGCTGTAATAATCAAAATAGTATGTACTGCCACAGAAACAGACACGTAGATCAATAGAATAAAATAGAAAACCCAGAAATAAACCCAAAACGCTATGGTCAATTAATCTTTGACAAAGCAGGAAAGAATATTAATGGGGAAGTAACAGTCTCTTCATCAAATGCTGTTGGGAGAACTGGGCAGCTACATACAAAAGAATGAAATTTCACTATTTTCTTACACCATACACAAAAATAAATTCAAAATGGATTGAAGACCTAAATGTGAGACCTGAAACCATAAAAAATCCTAGAAGAGAAAACAGGCAGTGACCTTTTTGACACTGGATGTAGCAACTTTTTTCTAGATAGGTCTCCTGAGGCAAGGGAAACAAAAGCAAAAATAAACTATGGGGACTACATCAAAATATAAAGCTTCTGCACAGCAAAGGAAACAAACAATAAAACTAAAGGCAATCTAAAGAATGGGAGAAGATATCTTCAAATGACATATCTGATAAAGGGTTAGGATCCAAAATCTATAAAGAAATTATCAAACTCAACACCAAAAAAAGTATAATTAAAAAATGGACAGGACATATGAACAGATATTTCTCTAAGGAAGACATCCAGATAGCCAAGACACATGAAAAGATGCTCCTCATCACTTACCATAAGGGAAATCAAAACTACAATGAGCTATCACCTCATATCTGCCAGAATGGCTAAAATCAATAACACAAGAAACAACAGATACTGATGAGGATGTGGGCAAAAAGGAACACTCTTGTACTATTGGTGGGAATGCAAACTGGTACAACCACTACAGAAAGCACTATGGAAGTTCCTCAAAAGTTTAAAAATAGAACTACCCTACAATCTAGCAATTGTACTCTTGGATATTTACCCCAAAATACAAAAACAGTAATTCAAAGGGATACATGCACCCCTATGTTATAACAGCATTATTTACAATAGTCAAATTACAGAAGCAGTCCAAATATCTATTGACTGATGAACAGATAAAGAAGAGGTGGGGAATATATAATGAAATATATATGGAATATATATTATATATATATATAAATTATACATATAATATATATATGAAATGGAATATTATTTAGCCATAAAAAGAATAAAATTGTGTCATTTGTGATGACATGGATGGAGCTAGAGAATGTAATGCTAATAAGCAAAATAAGTCAGAGAAAGACAAATACCATCTTATTTCACTCACACATGTAATTTAAGAAACAAAACAAATGAGCAAAGAGATAAAAGAGAGAGAAAAAGAGAAATCAAGAAACAGACTCTTAATTGTAGAGAACTGATGGTTACAAGAGGGGAGGTGTGTGGAGGATGGGTTAAATAGGTGATGGGATGAAGGAGTGCACCTGCTGTGATGAGCACTGGGTGATGTATGGAATTGTTGAATCACTATTTTTTATACTTGAAACTAATAAATCAGTTTATGAACCCCCCCCAAAAAAGAGATTTAATAAGCTAGTGGGCCTTCTTCATGTTAATTTACCCTGTCTACCAACTGGATGAGGAATATCTTGAGGCCCTACAATGAATGTGGAGCTATGAGATGGTGGGGCCTTAAATAATTTTGTGTAGTATAGATGCAGTATATTTCTATAGTGTTAAGCTACAGACATTTGGTATTTTATTTTCCCCACAGTATAACTCTAACTAGTATAGCCAGTTATTTGTGAAACAGAAAAAGAACCTAAACTTGTCTGATTCCAAGATCCATGTTGGCCCTTATATGTTCTCCTGATGTTCCCAGACAGATCTGAATGAATTGCTTAATATTATAATATATTTTCTTCCACAAAGGAGTCACACTGCAAACAGAACAAAGCACCAATAACATTAGTAACAAGCTTTTTATGTATCTCTAGAAAAGAATGTTAGTAACTCTTAAAGAATTAACGATGATGATGACAATAATAGATATGTTGAAAAAAATTGACTCAGACACCTTTGTAGACATACTTTTGCCTACAAAATTCATTTAGTAAAACAGACCCCAAAATTTGTAAGTAAGGAGAAGTATCAGGTCTCTTCTTGCTTAAGTCTAAGTCTTATCCTCCAAGACAATTTATAGAAGCTATCTGATCTCATTTGAGTATTAATATTAATATTTTGTCTATAACTATCTGCTGTCATCACTCCCATTCCAGCAATGAAATCCCCATTGCTTGGCATAAGAACAAGATGTGGATTTATACATACTAAATTAAAGGAAGAATAATGTGGTAAGGGTTTGTAAAATCAAAGCTCTGCCTTTCTGGGTAAGTTTTATTTATAATTCATTTAGTTAAATGTGGTGGTGGTGATGATTAAAAAACAAACACACAAAACCTTGCTGCCCAAATAATACATTAAAAAAAAAAACGCATTTTTTTCAGAGTGTTCTGAGAGACAAGATTTCCTGATAGTGGATCCCCCATCATAATGAACTGGTCCTTCCCCTCCCCACCCCACCCCCCAGCACACCACAGCACTAACTCAGAAGCTAAAAAGAAAGAACCTAGGCAATTCTCTTTTTTAAAGGTTTACATTTTTTTAAAAAGATTTTCTTTGAAAGAGAGAGAGAGCATGCACACTCGAGCATGAGGGGCGAGGGGCAGAGGGACAAGGAGAAGCAAACTCCCCTCTGAGCAGGGAGCCCAACGTGGGCTCAATCCAGGACCCTGTGATGATGACCTGAGCCCAAGGCAGACGCTTAACTGAGCTAGCCACCCAGGCGCCCCGCATTTCTTGTTTTTCTTAAAGTACCACAAGTGATGCTATGACAACCAGACTGAAAACCATCCAGAAATAACAATATATAGCCTATATCATTAAAATATTGAAATACTAAATGTAGCTACTATTCCATGAGGGTGTAATGGGTCCACACTAAGCAGAATATGGCCATTCTTTTCCTTTAATCTTTACAATAATTCTTTAACACAGGTATTAGCTTAGTCCTACAGAATGAAAAGCTGAAGGTTAGAGAGACAATACATTTCCCAACACCACGGGGTCATTACGCAATAGAACACAAGTAGTTGTACTCTTGCTCTGCATAGTCCAACTGACTTAGATTCTGAGGGCAACGCTGGCTCTGACTGTGCCCATCTGAAAAACATGATCCAGTGTACATAGTTTTCCTTAGATTTTTGTCCATTCTTATGGTTATGACACTCTGGTCCATAGTAGAAAAGGTCTTAATGTTGTTGATTTCCACTAGTTTGGGTAGCTTTCTTTGGAAACCATGTGTCGAGTGGAAAATGACAAAGACTTCTAAGACTATTTTCACATTTTGACGGGGAGATCAAGGGACAATCTGTTTTGCAAATAATTCCACTATCTGAAATTTGGTCAAAATAGGAAACTATATAGCTCAATTTTCTTGGGACAGTGTATTTGTGTCTGTTGTCCCAGTAAAATGGAAAAAGAGCAATGTTTTAATCACAGGGCTGTTGTGAGGATTGAATATAATAATACATGTGAAGTTTTTGGCAAATGGCTGCACCTGCTAAGTACACCATAAATGTTAGAGATTATTATAATTATTAGTGGCTTTTGCCAGGTGTTATAAACATCTAACTCTTTTATTCACTGTAACATATAATTTTATATTTTTCTTGGTTCTAGAAGTATAATATTTCTAATTTCCCCAACTTCTCTTCCCCATATTATCTAAGAAATCAATTTTAAAAGTAAGTTTCAAGTCCTTAAGTTTCTAGAAACTGTTTTTACTTGTGGTAATTTTGTTTAGCCAATGAGTCCATCATGAATCCCAATTTCAGGTACAGAATGTTTAAAATTGAGATAATGACTCCATTATCCAAGCTGAAACACAATATTTCAGCTTTATATGTACTATATCAAAGAGAACATGGTAAATAGGTGTTTCCCTTGTGAAATGTAAACAAATTAAACTCAGGTCATATGAGGCAATAAATTAGAATTTATTTTTTAGTTACTGTAGAATGCCTTTTCCCTTCCATTTCTTGAATTTTCAAATCTTGTATATACTATAATTTACACACTTACTGAGCTGAATATATTGCTGCACATTATAAATTGAGAGTAAACAAAGAAATTCACAATGTCTAACCACCTCTTTATACTGTAATGCCTGACAGGAGAAAAAAAGATGTGAATTTATAGTGTGATCTACAAGTAAATGTATATACAATGTTCAAAGCCATGATTCACATACAAAGAATCCACACTATTTTGTTTTTATTTCAAAGGGTTTCACAGCACTTGTTATAAAATGTCCTCATCAAATAACCTAACCAAAAAGGCAAAAGAATTAGTAACTTATTTCATTTTGAAATAAATGAAGTAGCAAATAGCTTGTTTCAACCAAACTAAGATAAATTCCCTATTCCGCTTTCTAGCATGAAGAGAACATAATAATTTTGTGAAAAAGGCCCTTGATGTCTATTAGGACATAAGATATGAATAGCAATTACAATAATTAAATATAATTACATTAAAATAATTAGTACTTAAACTATCAATTGCAGTACTCTACTCAGCAATTAAACACACAGACAAAATTTCAATATAATTTATATTGCTCTGTTCCTTACTCAGGAAGTGGTGAAAATAATCTCACTGTGTGTTTTCAATTAAACCAGCATTGCATCAGTTTTACATCAGTTTTTGAAGCTAGGGAGGTCATAAAAACATGAATCACTGAACTTTCGAAGTGGTTGTAGTTTGATGGGTTTACCAAATGCTCTAGAAAAGTTACTTTTCTACTTCTGGAAATTCCTAAGAGGGAAGCTGACCCTGCTGTGGAGGCTGTGAATAGTGACAGATTTTATTACCATTTGCACATCACAGGGTTCTAAGCTGATATTCAGATACGTCTGATATTCGGATCCAAACAATAGGTCTGAATAGTTTTGACCTCCATTTGTTTTGGGTAGTTCTCTTTGAAAACAATGTACAGAAGTAGAAAATGATACATTTCTGAGACTCTAAAATTCTCATTTTGTAGGGGAGTTAAGGGAAACCTATTTTTCAAGAGTGTCAGATTATTGACACTCCAGCATTAGAAACATCACTGGATAAAAGTTACTACAGAAAAATAAGTCTGTAGACCAATGACTCAAGTACTATTTAAATTTGTAAAAATTAAATTATGCCATCAATACTTAGAAAAGTGGACTGTGAAGAGATCATATACTACTCAGCATCTCGTTAGCAGGTTTGATATTTATTGTTTTTAATAATAATTTTTAAATTGTTTGTTTTTCAGATGATAAGAGTCAGAGCTTATATTCAGCCAAGCACTCACTAGTACAACATTACAGGTTGGTAAAGCATGAAGTACTTCTTTACCAATTAGTAAATGCCTGGTGTCCAAACTTCACGAGTTACCACTCTGCTACACTGGTGTCTATCCTGGTTTCCCTTTTTTCTAACTTCTCCAAGATCCAGCAAATAACCCTGGGATAGAAGAAGGTGTCAAACTCCCGCCATTATTGTTCAACATAGTACTAGAAGTCCTAGCAACGGCAATCAGACAACAAAAAAGAATAAAAGGTATTCAAATTGGCAAAGAAGAAGTCAAACTCTCTCTTTGCAGATGACATGATACTTTACATGGAAAACCCAAACGACTCCACCCCCAAATTACTAGAACTCATAGAACAATTCAGTAATGTGGCAGGATACAAAACCAATGCTTAGAAATCAGTTGCATTTCTATACATGAACAATGAGACTGAAGAAAGAGAAATTAGGAAATCGATTCCATTTACAATAGCACCAAAAATCATAAGATATCTCGGAATTAACTTAACCAGAGAGATAAAGGATCTATATTTCAGAAACTACAGAACACTGATGAAAGACATTGAAGAAGAAAAAAAAAAAAAAAAAAAAGAAAGACATTGAAGAAGACACAAAAAGTTGGAAAAACATTCCATGCCCGTGGATTGGAAGAATAAACATAGTTAAAATGTCTATGCTACCCAGAGCAATCTACACTTTCAACACCATCGTGATCAAAATACCAATGACATTTTTCAAAGAGCTGGAACAAACAATCTTAAAATTTGTATGGAACCAGAAAAGACCCTGAATCACCAAGGAAATGTTGAAAAAGAAAAACAAAGCTGGGGGCATCACGTTGCCTGATTTCAAGCTATACTACAAAGCTGGGATCACCAAGACAGCATGGTACTGGCACAAAAACAGACACATAGACCAATGGAACAGAATAGAGAACCCAGAAATGGACCCTTGACTTATGGTCAACTAATCTTTGACAAAGCAGGAAAAAACATCCAGTGGAAAAAAGACAGTCTCTTCAATAAATGGTGCTGGGAAAACTGGATGGCTACATGCAAAAGAATGAAACTTGACCACTCTCTCACACCATACACAAAGATAGACTCCAAGTGGATGAAAGACCTCCATGTGAGACAGGAATCCATCAAAATCATAGAGGACAACATAGGCTGTAACCTCTTTGACACTGGCCACAGCAACTTCTTTCATGACACATCTCCAAAGGCAAGAGAAACAAAAGAAAAAATGAACTTGTGGGACTTCATCAAGATAAAAAGTTTCTGCACAGCCAAGGAAACAGTCATCACAACAAAGGCAACCCCCACAGAATGGGAGAAGATATTTACAAATGAAGCTACAGATAAAAGGCTGGTATCCAAGATCTATAAAGAACTTCTCAAACTCAATACATGAGAAACAAATAATCAAATCAAAAAATGGGCAGAAGATATGAACAGACACTTTTCCAATGAAGACACACAAATGGCTAACAGACACATGAAAAAATGTTCAAAATCATTAGCCATCAGGGAAATTCACATCAAAACCACATTGAGATACCACCTTACGCCAGTTAGAATGGCAAAAATTGACAAGGCAAGAAACAATAAATGTTGGAGAGGATGTGGAGAACGGGAAACCCTCTTCCACTGTTGGTGGGAATGCAAGTTGGTACAGCCACTTTGGAAAACAGTGTGCAGGTCCTTCAAAAAGTTAAAAATAGACCTACCCTATGACCCCGCAATTGCACTACTGGGTATTTACCCCAAAGATACAGACATAGTGAAGAGAAGGGCCATATGCACCCCAATGTTCATAGTTGCTTTGTCCACAATAGCTAAACTGTAGAAGGAGCCGAGATGCCCTTCAACAGATGAATGGATAAAGAAGATGTGGTCCATATATACAATGGAATATTACTTAGCCATCAGAAAGAACAATTACCCAACATTTGAGCAACATGGACGGGACTGGAGGAGATTATGCTAAGTGGAATAAATCAAGCAGAGAAAGACAATTATCATATGGTTTCACTCATTTATGGAACATAAGGAATAGCAGGGAAATTGGTAGGAGAAGGAAGGGAAGAATGAAGGGGGGGGGTAAACAGAAGGGGGAATGAACCACGAGAGACTATGGGCTCTGGGAAACAAACTGAGGGTTTCAGAGGGGAGCGGGGTGGGGGATTGGGATAGGCCAGTGATGGGTATTAAGGACGGCATGTATTGCATGGAGCACTGGATGTTATATGCAAGCAAACAATGAATCATGGAACACTACATCAAAAACAAAGGATGTACTGTATGGTGACTAACATAACATAATAAAAAATTAAAAAAAAAAAAAGAAGGTGTCAAGGACACTACTACTAAAGCCAGCATCTATTCCATACCTTACTGGCTATAAAACATACCGAATCCACCCTTGGAAAGATGTTGTGCTAAACCATCAACAATCCATTTCCCAAACTTTCTTAGTATCTGACATATCACAGATAGATATTGCTTTTAGCTAAGACCATTTCCATATGTAATGTTGAACAAACCAATGTTGATGGCATGAGCTGGTGTTTAGCATTTGAGGGAATCCAAGGACACAGACACTGGGAAGAGATGTTAGGGACTGACGATCAAAGCAAAAAGGGATGGAGAAAACCCAGTGCTCTCCCAAGCAGACACTGAGATCTAAGGTGGGGAACAATCCAGAAGAGCAGGAGGAATAGAGAAGCTAAAACTAAAGGCAGAGAGACTAAAAAGAAACGCACTGTGTGTTCCAAGAAATCTGTGTCCATCAGATGCAGAGATGTGAAAAAACAAGACTGGCAGAAATGAAGTGGGAAAGTACATGCTAGCCATGCAGCTAGAGTTCAGGCGTGCTTCTCCAGAGCTCCTGACAGACCAGGCCAACAGAACAGCTCCAGGTATCTAGGAATAGAGACAGGTGAGTTCCAACAAGCCTGAATGATCTTCTATGTATGATCCTTGCTTAGTATTGACCAAAAAAACGCTGATGAGATCAATTGTCCAGCAAGGGGGTGCCTGGGTGGCTCAGTCGGTTAAGTGTCTGCCTTCGGCTCAGGTCATGATCCCAGGGTCCTGGAACTGAGCCCCATATCTGGCTTCCTGCTCAATGGGGAGCCTGCTTCTCCCGTTCCCTCTGCTGCTCCCCCTGCTTATGCTCATGCTTTCTCTGTCAAATAAATAATAAAATCTAAAAAAGATCATCTAACAAGTTATAGTGACTGAAATTCCAATATGAACTTAAAAGTCACATAAACTTCAACTCAAATCCTAGGGCTTCCACTCACGAATTCTGTGACCTCAGAAATGACTTAACTTCTCTGAACATGTTTCCTCAACTGAAAAAGGTTTTAATGGGAAATAAGGAAACAGGTAATTTAAAATTGCTTTGGACTGGTCAGCATTCAATCAATAAAAGCTATGCCAATAATGATTGCATTGAGTTTATCTTGCTAGTTAAAACTCCATTTTGGTCTGGAGGGAATGAACATAGGTGAGTGACTACTCATTACCATTATCTGAGATGAAGCTCTGATGAAATAATCAACACATTCCACTTGACTATGCAGACCCTTGCAATGTGTATCAATTTGTATCCCAGTACTCAGGTGAAAAATAACTTAAACTTATAGTTTTCCATTTTCTAAATCAATTAAATTTGGCTCAGAATACTTCACCTGCATACCTGGCAGGCTCTTTCCCCTTTGTGAAGGTCATAAAGTGTCTCTAGTTTCTTTCATAGTCCAGAAACCTTGGGGAAAAAGATGAGTTTTCGGTGCAACTGAGATTTTCATTATCGATGTCTCCTTAGTCTGATCATCTTGCCTACTTTCTTGGACTATATTCAACTGCCAATGTAGGTATGCATATATGTATGTATGTCTATGTGTTTGTACATATATTTATATTTATATTTCCTAGTAAGCCCATGTAACTTAATAACCTTTCCATTTTCTAAGTGTATCAGTAAGGAGAGTAAGACAATAAATTTAATATTGTACAACTAAATTAAAAACTTGATAAACTATATATAAAGTTTAATATTTGCATTACTATAAAATTCAATATTGTTTAAAATCAATGAATCAAAAATTTTTATAGTAAGTTCAGTATAGATCAATGATAATTTGAGGAATGCTTGTTTGGCACGTAAATAGAATTGAATATAAACACTGAAAAAGATGAAACCTTTTGTTACACACAGAAGTATTAACCTTCAGCATGAAGACAATATTATAGCTCAAGATTTTAAGATAGTTACTACATATTAATTATGCACTAATCCAATAATTTCCAAAGAATGTTAAAATAATTTTAGTTTATAATATGTATATGATGATATACATAGCTATCAAACGGGAATTTTATTCTACCAATTTCAAAGAAAGGACTTGATTTATTTTATTGATATGAAAGAAATACATTCAATCTGGCTAACTAAAAGGAGATGAAAAGTATTTTAAGAAATAAAAATAAAATCAATGCTCAATTGTGTTTCTGAGGCCTACAATAAATAGTAAAGTATAAATGTAACAGAAACAATAAATCCAATCGTAATATATAACTCATACTATCACTCTGCTTTACCTGAATTTGTATAGCAAATTTGTTTTGATAACACTCAAATGGTCTATACATGAAATGTAAATCTGTGAAATATATTAGGCTATCAACAAGCATCTATGATATCTGACTCATAGAAGGTATATGTCACAGAACACCAGATACTCTTCAGTACACTCAAAGTAACTTCCTTAAGGTCAAATGCAGCCATTCTCTCAAAGAATCACGTGCACGAGCATGCTGGCCGTGTGCTATGTCACTTTATGTTTATAGCATCATCACCTCAAGTTTGATACAAATTGCATGACTCAGTTTGTCAAAGTTCTTTAACTCCAGAACTCAAACTATCACTTTCTAAGAGTAAAAGAGAGGTGGCAAGTAGAGGACATATATTTCCGAGGACTGAGTTTGTGAAATTATGTTTAACAGTAGAATTAAACTTTCATATTCTGACCATATATATAACATGTGCAAATTGTTGTCTGGTGAAAGAACTATTTCTTTATACAATTTTGATTTCTTTGGTCATGCTATGAGTGCCAGAGTGAGTTAAAAAGTGTTATTGGAAGTCATTTCAAAGTAGAATATTTTGAAGCAATCATGTGTCTTGTGATCTTAAAATATTTTAATGGTAAACTGGTACTATTCATAAAATTTTGAAGTGCTAAAAGTATTTCTGTGTAACTACTCAAATCATGAAATACATTATCTTACTAATGATTTTAAGAGCTTTCTTAAGTACCATTAGATTTACAAGTGGTCTTTGTGATACTTAGATAAGTAAGGTTTTAAAAATAATGACAGCCAAGAAATGTGGTATATACATTACTCTCACACTTATTGTATCATTATCACATCTCTCTCCTGTGGTCATGAGCACACAAAACTATGTCAGACACTATGGAGTTACTGTCATCTATTTCAGAAAGTCTATGCTCTAGAGCATCTTATGAACTAATAAAAGATTTTTTTAAAAATATCCTATAATAAACATTGCCTATAAATATAACATACATTTGATTAAAAAACGGAATTTTAAATTAGAATGAAAGAATTTACAATCAAAAAAGAAAACAGGACAAGATCATCTGGAAAACGGATTAAAATAGAACACTCTCAAAATACATATAAATAAGGACAAAGAAAGCACAAATCACATAATTGGAACTAACTGGGAGTAGCTGGGAAAGTTTTTTGATGGAATGAGTATTGTTTGGAAAAGCAAATGATTGGCAAACAGAAACTGAGAGGTATCTCAGATAATAAGAATGATAACTTCAAAGAATGAAGGATGTCTAGACAAATTTAAAGTACAGCCTGCAATTGTATTAGACTCAGTGACAAAAGAACCTTGTGCAGAAAGCAAAAGGCAGCGAACTTCCACAGAAAGCATTTCTAGTATAATAATGAAAAATTGCAAGAGTTTGTGTTATTCTGGGGCAGAAGTGTGTGAGTATATGAGAGAGAGTGTGTGTATACACCGTATAAGAACTATACAGAGAATGCTAACCTGAAAACAATCAGATATTTGGTTTTGCCATTTTTGTTGTGAATGATGCAAATAAATTTAGCAACTGATTTTGCAACGGATGAAAAGTAGGATAAAATTTCTTCCATAGGGATACTATAGATAAAAAGAGAGAGAGTTTATTCTAATGAATTTTTTTCTCCTTACTATAAATATAATAGGATCTCTTGTGTCTATGTTAATACATCTATGTTAAAAGCATATATATGGATATGTGTACATATATCCATATGTATTTTTAAGAACTCTAAAAAAAGGCCATTCCTATTTAAGCCCTTGAAGAAGCATTTTAAAGTTTGACGTGCATCTGTCAGACATTTTTATATGCATTTATACCCACTACAAACACATAATGCACACATACAATTTCTATTTTAAACAATAATGGATTCATACTAGTTATACTGTTATGTTACTTGTTTTTTCACTTTGCTCCATATCGTGGGCAGCTTTCAACTTTAGATTTACCTTGTTTTTTGTTTGTTTGTTTTTAATGGCTGAACAGAATTCAATGTATGCCTGTACAATAATTTTCTTATTTTTCTTTTGAGAAATTCTTAGATCTTTTTCATCTAACGATCACAAGTATTGATTCTGTGATTATCTTTGTGTACTTATATTTGAAGATTTGAACATGATTGTTGAACAAATTTAAAAGTGGAAAGGCTGGAACTTTATATTTGAAAGATTTAAAGTGGTGGTAAACATTCGTTTGTGGGTAGTACTGAACATACGTATAGATTTTGGTTGAATGAAAATGTTTAGGAATAGAAAGAAGACCCGAGAATTATGAACATAAGTATAGCCGAATAAAAGCACTACAGAGAAAGGTGGCAGGCAGAAATACAAAGGTAAGAGATTAAGGATAACTTTTGTTATGCCATGTTTCTTAAGTTTTGTAGAAGTATAAATGACAAACATAATAAGTTTGTCATTTGAAAAAGATAAGTGACCAAGAAGCAAATTCTAAAGAGAAACGAAATTAACAATTGGATAATGATCTTCGATTATTAAAAGTCAACAGTCTTTATTCTTTTTTTTTTTTTTTGAAGATTTTATTTATTTATGTGACAGAGAGACAGCCAGCGAGAGAGGGAACATAGCAGGGGAGTGGGAGAGGAAGAAGCAGGCTCCCAGCGGAGGAGCCCGATGTGGGACTCGATCCCGAAAGCCAAGCCTGGATCACGCCCTGAACCAAAGGCAGACACTTAATGACTGCACTACCCAGGCGCCCTCAACAGTCTTTATTCTTAAAAAGAAGTGTGTATTGGGAGGCTGTTACTGAGATCAGCCATGAACTCACTGTCACATTGAGGAATAGTTTTAGTAAAAGACTCATGATGAAGATATAAATTAGGAATGGCCAGGCAGAGATAGAAAAGTGGAAGTAGAAACGTGTTTCCAAAGAAGTATGGTAATGGTAGGAAAAGTAGATTTGAGACAGCATCTATCTTCATAAAAGACACTTGTTGAAATAAATTAAAGGAGGTTGAGCACAAAATAATTATTAATTCTCATGACATGAATTAGCTGGACTTGAAATGATTTGCTCTCATGTGGTAGATCTGAGTTATAGAATGGAATATTAAATTAGAATGGACAAAAAGGGATTTGGAGATATTTTATTATAGAGCATAAAGCCAAAGCATTTTCTAATTCAAATATTTGTAACATGAGAAGAAAAGTGAGGCAGTGAGAGCTTTTAAATTTTACCAGACTGCTCTCAACATACAGTTATAGAAGACTATAAACGCTTATTACATTTTTAAAAATGTGAAAAAAGTTGTTGGTCAATACTGAATAAATTTAATGGTATGTAGTGGCAGTTTTGACAGAAGATAAAAGAAAAAATAAAGATGCTTACTGATTGTGCCACACGCCAAAGATTAGAGTACGTTTTCATGAGTATTTTTATTTTACAGATGCTACATGCATGGTCACCCATTCTCATAAACAACTGACAGATTTTGAACAAAATCAATAAACATAAATAGAATTTTATACTAATGTGACAAGCTGTAAATTCATTGTGTTGAAATTGAATACAGGTTTTCTAAATTAAAGTTTTAAAAGGACTATATGCATGGTCAACACCCTAACAATATATGATACTGATAAATGAAAGCAGGGGAAAAATTGAATATAGCTGACAAACTGATACTGCAAACAGTTTAAAAATGGTAAAAAGTACCAGAAAACAGACTCTTAACTACAGTGAACAAACTGAGGGTTACTGGAGAAGAGGTGGGCTGTGCGTGGGGTGGGGGACTGGAAGCATTAAATGGGTGATGGAGATTAAGGAGGGCACTTGTGATGAGCACTGGGTCATGTATGTAATGATAAATAACTAAATGCTAGACCTGAAACTAATATTACATTGTATGTAAACTAACTGGAATTTAAATAAAAACTTGAAAAAGAAAAAAATAAAATAGCTAAATATTAAAAAAATGGTAAAAAGTAATTTCTATTTAGTGAATATTTTTACTTTAGTTGTATATATTTATGTAAAAAGAATTATATGGTTATACACATTATGATTACAATTATTATATACATTATAGTTATGTATATGTCATACATAAATGATATTAAAAATCAAATGAAATCAATAAACTATTTTCTGCTTTCTACATGTGCGAATCCCATATTTAATACCTGAAGTTTTTATAATAGTATTTCTGTATTTTTCAAATACTAAAAATAATATGTACTCATTCTGAAAGCTGGAAATAAATAATGTATACAATGTGAAATAATTACATAATATCTCAAAACACAAAGGTAAACACCTAATATGATTTTTTCAGAATTTTTGATGCAAATTTTAAAATAGATTTTATACATAAATTTTCCTCCCTAAAATTTTCTTTTATCAAGATGTAAGCAGCATTAAAAAAAAATTTTTTTAAATATGATTTTTAAAATCTATTTTAAAAAAATATGCATGAAATTTCATAATCTTGATAATTTATTATTCTGGACATACAGATAATTTCTTTTTTTTCTTTTAAAATAGTATTATAGTAAACATAAGTTCTAAACTCTGTGTGTGCATATATCCTTAGAGTAGAAGTAGAATCACATGGTTAAAGTATATGAACTACTGAAGGTCTCTTGCTATCCTGGCACAGAACTATACTGTCCCGAAATCACTGTTTCAATGCCTACTCACATTAGAAGTATAGAAGTGTGTTAGTTTCAATATACTCTGCCCAGAAATAAAAATATAATCATTAAAAAAATACGCATTAGCTTGAAAAGGAAAAATACGTATCTCAATGGGTATTAATTTATATTTGATTATAGTGAATTTGAGCATTTTTATTATACATAATAGCTGCTTTTATTTTTTTAAGCTTGTTTGAACTACTGTTTTTGTCCTTTGCCTGATTTTCTATTGGGAAAGTAGTGTTTTAAAATAGTCTATAAAAGCCCTTTACATATTAAAATCTTTAACTGTTCATCTTTAAAGCTATAATTTATTTTTAACTTTTCTTATAATTTTCACAAGATATTTCAAAATTCTTTGTAAGCTTGTGTTTTATTTCAATAGACCCAATAATTAACATCATTGATAATAATGTAGAGATATTAATTCTACATTAATATCTGCTGAAATCCTGATTAGATCAAGAGTATTCTGAATTCTGCTTTTTAGGCCTTCTTTTTAGTGCCAATGTGACAGAAATGTTTTCTATCTATATATGATAGTGGCATTTTATTGAGGAAAATAAAACAAAGCCGCAGCAAAACCCCTCTACTTTTTAATAAAAATGTAATTTTATTTTAATAAAAATAGTGGCACAAAACTACAATAAAACACCTCCAGTTTTTATAAAATAAGGAGGTCATTATTTTTTAAGCCTGTTTCTCACCATATACAGAAAATATAACTATAAAATATATACAATGCATATGTCTATGTATTTTTGTCACAAATGATAAAATTAAGCCTATAAATGTATATGTCTATGCCTTACACATGAACACTACATATTCTTAAATTGACCGTTTGGGAGAATGTTCATTTCTCAGTGTGAACTGTTTTTTGTGGTTCAATTTATGAAATGCCTAGAGGTCATCAACTGTATTTCTATAGACCCTGTAATTTCTATTCTTACTATTATTACACGTTTTTATACAACCTGAGTTTAGATTCATTGTATACCTTCTTGGAATATTCTCTTCTGGATGCCTCTTGCAAAAACAGTAATAGAGGCAACTTTAGAGAGATTTTTGGTTTTAAATGAAAAAAAATATTTTCTGAGGTAAGTTTTGTTTGGAAAAATGACTCATTACAAAGAAAATACCAAATATTAAAGCCTCCATATCCTGCCATTGATCTTCTCCTGACCCAAAGCCCCGGACAAAAGCATACAGATTAAGCTGTTGCAGCTTCAGTTACAAAATGATCACTTTCAGTACCACCGAGTTTTTATCCATTTTATGACCATGTCTCAGAAGGTCACATTATTTCATTAGCTGCAATGTTATGAATATATATATATATGGAAGACTATATTATCTTTAAAATGTGGCAGATAATATGCACTGGTAAATTAACTGACCCTTTGTAATAAAAGTAAAAGGGGAGAAGTATAGCTTGCTATTCACTATACATGTTATGTTTTTTAATAATAAATGTTAAACTGAAAATCTTTAGTATTCATTCGGGAATAGGAAAATATAAGATAAAATGCTATACATTTCCTAAAAGTTAGACATATCATTATTGCCTTTAAAAGTGTGGCACACAACCCCATAAAAATTGAAATTACTGCAGTAGTAAAAATATGAACTACAAAAATCAAAGTCCAAGTGAAAAATTAGAAAAAACAACTTGGAACATGTGACATGTAATTACCCAGTTTTCCTAACATACATATCAATATTACCTTTAATTTTTAAATGAGCAAAAAATTCAAACAGGCAAGAGCAACATAGATGTAAAAGATCATGTTTCATACTTCCTATGTTAAAATTCTCTTTTGCCCTTCTTGATTATGTATAATTTAAGCCTCCCAGAATTGTTTTCATTTCCCCCCTTCTATATAAATGTAATTCTGGTATTTTGCCTAATTTTCTGAAAACTAAGGAAAAAAAAACTTTTTTCCCCCAAAGGTGCAGAAAAGAAACTATTCTATATCATGAAATATGTCCTGATAATGTGGTATATTGAGAACATCCCAAAAGTGTCTACTGTACTCTCCAGTCCATTATGGAGATGTGTATGAAAATGTATAACCCTTTTCTGTTACCAATCATTACACAGGACTTGGAAGTTTTATTTGGACTGAGAACCATTTTTAGATAGAATTCAGAGAATAATGCTGTGAGTTGTGTAAAGAAAATTTCTAAAACTTTGCAACTCTGCTTTACTGTTTTCCATTATTTGTTAATCTCAGTAATCATATTTATCTCTGCTTCCTTAAAGGTGTAAGAAAAAAATAAAAGTTTTGAGATTTTTCTTCTCTTTGCATAAAATTAAAATAAATCCTGTGACTCTACAGGAGTCATTACTCAAAAGAGGAATTTGTGAGTCTGTTTTATTTAAATTAAAAGAAAAATATCTCAAGATCAATCATACTCCTACTTTTAAAAATGAAAACATCACTAACCCACCACTTTAAATTAGTGAGTTATTCAAGAATAAGATACATCATGGTGTTTAAAGGTTGCTTAAGGTATGGAAAAACAAGCATGCTCTAATACCGCTATTGGGATGTAATCTGCTGTCAATTTCTGGAAGAACAACTTGAAATATCTATCAAAATCTGAAATGCACGTACTCACTGACATACCAATTACAATTTCACTAATATTATACACAGGTAATCAAATAAGTGCACAAAGTCAAGTGTGTTGATTTTTTTTATATCTGCAATAGGAAGGGGAAAAAGGAAACAATTTAAATGCCTTTCAAGAGGGAGACTGGCAAAATAAATGATGCACCCTCATAAAATGCAAATATATATTGTACACTTTGGAAAGGGACCCAAGTTTAAAATGTATATATTTATACTTTGTTTCAATTCACATAAAATAGTACATATTTTTCACTATACAATAAAAAAATCAATAATAGGCAAATGAATAAAGTGCATGAACAGGCACCCATAAAAGAAAAATATAAATCGCCAATAAACATGTTGAAAACACAATTTTGCTAGGATTCAAATAAATGTAAATTAATCTAATAGTGAGATACTGATTTTTCCTTTTCTGATTCTGCCCTACGTTTTGCTTTAAAATAATACTTTAAACAATCACCAAAGGGGAGGCAAGTATGCTTATGCATAAATGGATTATTAACAGCAATAATCTTTCTTACATACACTTACATGTGCATAGAATATTTTCCAAAGGATATTCCAAAAAATCTCAGCAATTTTTATCTCTATGAGAGAGATATAGGGTCATATGAAGATGAAAGAGAAATATTTTATTTTACAATATGCCCTTCTGAATTATTTGGATTTTGTTTTATAAAGAGCAGCTATTACTAACATTTAAAAAAATTTTCTAAAAAGTTTAATCAATCGCCATGATATTAACAGAAATTATTAGATGCAGCTCCCCCTGTGCAAAGTAAAGTAGCATCTTTCTAACATAACAAGATCAGTTGTGTAAATGTTCCTAAAACAGAATCTATTGTGTGGCAAAATCTCTGAAGTTTCTTTTCAGCAATAAGAAGAGGACAATGTCTTTCTTGGTTCCTTTGCTATCTTAGTCAGTTCGGGCTGCTATCACAGAAAACCAAAGACTGGATGGCTTTTCATTTCTTACAGTTCTGGAGGCTAAAAGGATGAGATCAAGGTGCCAGCATGGTCAGGCTCTTGGTGAGGGCCCTTTCCTGGTCTATAGTAACCTTCATGCTGAATTCCCATACATAGAGAGAATGAGACCATCTCTCCCCTATCTTTTTATAAGAGCACCAAGCCCGTTCATAAGGGATTCACCTTCATGACATAATTACCCATCTCCCAAAGTCCCTACCTCCCAGTGCCATCACACTGGGGATTAGAGCTTCAACATAGGAATTTTGAGGAGCGACATTCAGTCCATAGTACTTACTTTAGACTATATTTATTCCTGGTTTTGATCTAAATATATGGTGATCCTAGGAAACTAATAGGACTAAATAAGTTAATTTTTTTCCTTCCTGATACCACCTGTTCGTGAGTCTCCTTCAAGTAGTATTTGCCTTTAAGCAAAGGAATCTTTCTAATGGTTAGAAGTTCCGATTTGAGTGTAAGAGATGTTTCGGTTAGCCTTGATTTCAAGAAATAAGTCTATATTCTTTTCTTCAAATCTCTTGTTTGACAGCCATTTTAAATGTTCAGAAATAAAACAGGTAATAACCAAAAGAAACCAGATTATGGAGAAATTAAGGGAGAGGTTACAGCATTTTCAACATAGAAATTATTTTCACTTCATATGGCATTTATCAAAAAGAAACATGAAGTTGAGTGAATGAATGTATTTGATGAAAGATACACGATTCAGCTGCCAATGATTCCTTGTACTGAGCGAGGGAAAAATGACACTCTCATATAGCAGAGGTAATATCAGACATTCATAGTTTTTTATGTTGGCTATAAATCTACATCACATGTGGCATGGAGTGCCCTATGTAAAAGAGAAAGCAGTCTCTCCTCATAAAGAGATAACAGAAGATAGGATAATAGAAGAGGGGACATTGCTTTACTATTTTGCAAGGAGTTATAGGGCTTTTGATGTCAAAGTTAATCTGAAGCCTGGAGTAAAAGACCCATATGCTGAGAGCAAAACACACATCACAGTAAGTTCCTGAACCCAAGAAAAAAATTCATGGCTAATTTAAGTGCAGACTGGCACCCTGCCCAATGGGAAAATCTAAGGTTAAATTAATTAGTGTTTGATAACAGTTGACATTGAGGCAACAAGCTGCCCCTTGTGGGCAGATTATATTTCCTGGCATTCTTCTCCACATTGTCTATAGTAATTTATATCAAAATAAAGTATTTGCTAATAACTAACTAAATATTTTTAAATTATTCCAATCAGTTATTATATTACCTAACCCATGATTCTCAATTAATTTCTGTCCCTTCACTAGTTAGTTTCCTACGGCTGCTGTAGCAAAGCATCAAAAACTGGGTGACTTAAACAACCAAAATAGATTGTCTCACAGCTCTAGAGACTAGAAGTCCAAAATCAAGATGTCTGAAGGGTTGGTGCCTTCTTTTTAAATTTTTTTAAAAAAATTTTTAAAGATTTTATTTATTTGAGAGAGAGAGAGAGCAAGAGAGAGCACGTGAGGGGCGGGGTGCAGAGGAGGAGGGAGAAACAAACTCCCTGACCAGTAGGGAGCACCCTGGGATCATGACCTGAGCCAAAGGCAGACACTTAACTGACTGAGCTACCAAGGAGCTCTGGGCTGGTTCCCTCTAAGGGCTATAATGGACAATCCGTTCCATGTCTCCCTCTTAGATACTTGGCTTATAGACAGTGTTCTCCTTGTGTCTTCACACTGTCCTCCCTCTTTATGTCTAAATCCTTTTTCTATAAGAACATGGGTCATACTGGATTAAGGCCCATCCTAATGATCTTATTTTAACTTGCTCATTTGTAAAGATCCTATTTCCAAATTAGGTCATATTCACATGTAATAGGGATTAGGACTTCATCATCTTTATGTGGGGCACAATTCAACACATAACAGTCCCTAAGGGCTGGAGGGGAAAGAAACTCCTATAAATAACATCATTTACTTCAATTATTTTTATTGTGGGAGTAGAGAATGGTAGGGAGTGAAAACGGTATAAGCCAAAGAAGGAATAGGAGTGTATATTAAGTTTGGAAAGAATGGCTTAGGTTATTATAAACCACAATACCTACTCAGGAAAATCTCCCCACCTTGCTGGAGTCATTAACAAAGAGTAGATCTAATCCCATTTTTCTAGTGGGAGATGCCTAAATTAATGATGGGGTACTTGGAGAAAATAATCACCATAATCACTTTTTAAAAGTTTAGACTACCAAAGTTAATTCTGTCAATTGATTTCAAATGTCTCATAGGGTCTTGTTATGCCAGTTAAATCATATCACTTACCTATTTTATTAATCAATTCTATTATTTGACAGATTATTTTGAGCTCATATTCAGTGTATTAGACATTGATAAGACACTGTGGACACAAAGACACACTGATCATCTCTCCCCTCAACAAAATTATAGCTTAAGTTATTGAGCCTACTCAGAAAACCTGTTTCCCTACAAAGGTAACTTTCAGCAGCAGCTCTCAAACTGTTTTCTATTCTGACATACACGCAAGATACTCCTACTGTGCACAAAACATTCCCAGAAACATATATAAATTATTCTTAAAATGTCAAAAAAATTTTAGGGTAAAAACATTATAGTAATTCAAAATCATCATCATATTAACATCCTGAGAAATAGTCACTGATGCTATACTGATTCTTGTAATACCTCTTTTTCTCCCACACAGGAATACGTGAAGGACATTGTAGAGATAATACTGTTAGCTCTACAATATTTTATAAGAAAGTCATTCATAAACATCAATCATTTATTATTAACATTACACTGATTTTAATGTGCCTCACAACTGATGTAGACAAACCAGTGTACCAAGAGGTCAAGTTTGATTTCCTTTGTTTCAGAGTACACAAGTGCTTTGGTAGCCCCTATGACCTCCCCTCATCCCAATTCCCCTAATTCCAAGTCCTCTTCTCTGACATAGCAGCCCCATTTTAGGAAAATGATGCATGTTATGAATTCATTTAGCCAAGCACATTGCCAACTATAAAATACTGAATACACATTATATAATTTTTCTCATTCATTAATTAACTGGTATTTATTTAGTGTGATATTCCAAGCCCACAGTATCCACCCTCCTAGAATTATATGGTAATCAAGAGACACACACAATAAACAAACAACACATATGACAAAGGTAACCTTGGTTTATGATAGAAGTTTTTAAGAGAACCAAGAGATACAATGGAGTGAGTAGTGGGGTAGGAGGAAAGCTCTTTCAGATCAGACAGTCAAGGGAAGTTTTCCTGACCTGTGGTCTGAGATAAGAATGACGACTGTCCATCATGCCACATCCATAGCAGAGCACTGCAGGAAAAGGAAAGAGCAAGAACAAGACCACATGTTCTGAAAGAGCTAGGGATGTTGGAGAAACAGAAGTAGGCTGCACTCTTTAGAAACACTGTTATTATAATTATATATAGAAAATACATTATTAGCACACAGTTTCTTTTGTCTCATTTTGCAATTAAAATGTATAAGATGGAAGACATTAGCTTCCCCTCCTGAATTTGAAGCTCCATAGATCACAAATTATATCTTGTTCATATTTGTATTTCTGATGCAACATGATATTACCTAGTGCACGGCAAACGCTGAATAAATATTTGAACAAATTTAACATTCAAGAGATTACATGATGTAAATTTATGATGTAGAGTTTGCTACTTAGGGTTTTGCTAAATCAGGTGGACATTGGTAGTTGGCATAAATTAAATGCACACTTTTGAAATTTATCATTATTTACTGAAAGTGACAAAAAAGGGAAGAATTCCAACATGAAGATGTACACTAAAGAAGAAATAGTCTGTATAGAGAACTCTACAGTGTTAAATACCATTCTCAGATGTCCTGATGCAAAAAACAAAGGCAAACTTTCCCTCTTGGCCTAATAAATTGCTAAACTAGGTCTCTGCTCCATATTCTGTCTTTTAATCCCTGGATGAGTCTGCCTACTACACTGATTTGGTTCATACTTCAGAAAACATTGAGAGCTCAGACATATAAAAACTTGATTTTTGAATTAGTTTCATCAAAACTAATGAAAATGAAAACACATACTTGTAAGTAATCTATACCCTAAAATCTCTGCAGTCCCGACATAGCTGACTGGACATGCTGAGAAGGCTCCAATGAGTCAGCTTACTGCAAAATGTATGAAAAAGCAGGAGCCACAGACTTCTGTTTTGATAAGGTAAAACTATCTCCTTCTCTTGTGTCTTATCAACAGAAACTTATCCCAATTGGAACACTAGCATGATTCACCTGGGAATATTTTATCAAATCCTTCCATTTCCTAAGATTCCTAAAACCTAGAAATCCCAGGACATACAGTCTGTTTTATAACTGAAGTCAACAGTATAAGTGATTTTTTGATATTCAAATATATTTGAAAGTAACTTTATAATTCACGTATTGAGCAATCCCTACATCTAGTTTTTATTAAATAAATTTTCACTTTTGAAATTACTTTGTAAATGTCATATTTTCTTAATTCTTAATTCTACAAGAGAGATCCCACTGGCAGAACAGACTGTGTAGAAGTTCCTTGAAAATGAGGCATTTTGACAATGGTAGGTGGAGAAACATTCCTGATTAGGAATAGATTGTAAAGAATTAGCTAGAAAAATAAATACACTAAATATACTTCCTCCTTGATTCTGTTTATTAGAACTATAAAGTTCTAAAACGACAATTACTCATTTATTCATACATTCAACAAATATTTATTGAACACCTACCATGAGAATTTTTAGTTGTTTCTCAAACATTAGTCCTAGAGAATCACTTTATGATTGTGAACATCTGTGTTCCATATGTATTATATGTGATTTTTAAAAATGTTGCTTTAGCAAACTTATATTTATATAAAAAGTAAACTTTATATGGTTACTCAAACATAAACTAGTATATTCTCTGAATAGAGTGGAAAGCAGGCATACAAAATTAAAAATGGAACAAAATTATAAAATGTTCATCCATGTACCACATAAACGTACTTAATGTGACAACAAAGGTATACATACCACACTTAGAGAAATTTAGTCTTGGGAAATATTACTGACATGTGACAATGCCTTCGGACAGTGTATCTTCCCAGTATTAACCATCAGAGTCTAATTATCTTGATGTTAGAAACTGTTTCTCAAAAGGAGTGGATACACAGTAAATTAACTATAGAATAAACACTGCATAAACCCCTTGAGTTCCATACAGTAGAATTTTTTTAAAAGAGTAAGCATATCTTACTCTAAAGAGATTATTTTATTTCTAAATAAAAAGCATCTAACATTTTATCTAAATAAAAATCATGTATTCAGAAGAAAGTCCCTTTGCCTTGATCTGGTAACATGCATATTTCATGGGCTCTACTTTCAACATTTAACCAAGAAATTCGATCTGATTATTTCAGTAACAATTCAATTTGAAATGTCAACTATGTTCAGCATTTAAAAATTAATAGCTAAATCTCTTTAAGGATCAGGGAAATTTTGTTCTGGCTTAGAATAATTTTATAGCTTTATGAATCTCCTTGTGCATTGTTTGCATATGTTAAACTATTCCGAATAATGCACTCCCTGTAAAGGCCCATTAGTTCAAAGAATTTTGACGGTCACAACTCAAGGTATTAATTTTCATACCAGATATATATTTTCGATTGGCAGTAAATTTTTCAAACTCAAATATACTTTACCTAAATTGTGACTGTATCTATTGTGAATAGGTTGTAGCAGTAAACAACTATGAAAAAAAATGGATAATTTAATCAAGCCTTTTCTCCTTCCCATTTCTTTGCTTTCCAGGAAGAGAACAGCCATTAAAAGAGGAAGCCTAACACAGCAATCACAGTGAAACCAGTGTGGCTGGAGGAAAGGGAGCTGTGCAGTGCTGAAGCAGAGGTAACAACAACGTGGAGAATAAGGAGGAAATAAAAATGCTTGATAGGTAATTTTAAAAACCTAAATAATGGAGTGTCTGGGTGGCTCAACTGGTTAAACATCTGAGTTTGGTGTCCTGGGATGGAGCCCTGCAGTGGGCTCAGGGGCTCCCTGCTCAGCCGGGAGTCTGCTTCTCCCTTTCCTTCTGTGCACCCCGTACCCCTAGTGCACTCTCTCTCTCTCTCAAATAAACAAATAAAATCTTAAAAAGAAAAAGGGAAAGAAACCTAAATAGTAAAACCCTTGACAAGCATCACTTCTTGGTATCAAAAGCTCTCCAGACTTAAATGAGACTAATGAAGATGTTCTTATCTGAATGGGACTGAGAAGAACAGACAGAAAATTTTCTGGGTTATCAAGACAATCACAGCAAAATCTAAAATGATTTGTTCAACTACACATTCAAGAAGCATTTATTATTGATGTCCTAATATGTGCCAAGCATTACGCAACCTACTCAGAGAGCAAAAATAGTCTCTTTCCTCTTGAAGCTTCCAGGTTAGTGGGGAATACAGGTTCAATCAAATACTGTGTATTACTATATAATTATAAATTAAGATAAATCCCAGGAAGGAAGGGGAGTTGGCTTTTGGGGAGTATTTTGTTAGAAAAGAATCTGTTTAGAATTGTTGGCTGGGGTTGAGCTTTTCTGAAAATTTGACCTTTAATCATTGCTCATTTTATTTATACTATGTGGCCCAAGTCATGGTAAAATCTGATATTTGTATTATGCCACACATGGTTCTAAGAAATTGAGGATTCCATATGAATTGACAAAGGAAAATAGAACTAATTCCATGACAAATTTCAAGTATAAGTTTTCTTCTTTGGATTACACTCTACCGTCTCAAGACTTATGCAGAAATTTAGCATTTGGGTACCTATTTTCATAAGGTGCTGGAACCAGAGCCAAGATTCTTTCATACATTATAGAATATGGACTACGGTTTTCCCTAAGCCCTTGCTTTTTCCGTGTGAACGTAATCACCTGACCTTGGCTTCCTTCTCCAACACCAGTCACAATTTCTCCAAGCATTATGTAATCCATTTTGCCATTATCCATTTATTGCCCTTCAGCTTCAAATTTCATTCTTCATTGTTTGCTTTCTGAAAATGAAGCTGAGCCCTTTAAGTTTTCCTTACCAGCTGTGATGAAGTTAATCTTTGTCAGTACAGGGTGATGCAGAAGCACTAGAGGAGGAAGGGGTTTTCATTCCTGGTTCTGGTATATGCTCTGGACTGTTCCTAGTAGGTATGCAACTTGTCCAGGACCTGTTGCAACTTTAGGCTCTTACAGTGCTAGAAGTTTCCTTGTCCAGCATCAGATTTTTACAGCCTAGAGAGCTTTTCCAGCACTTGGCCCTCATAGTACACAATGGCCAGCAGCAGCCAGCATTTCCCCCATGTTCCCCTAGGTAGTTTGGAAGCCTTGTGAGATATTTCTTTGTGAACACCTTTCTTTGATACTTTAGAGGACCAATTTGTGGTAAAGTTTCAGAGGGAAAATTTTCAGCAAATTCCATCAGCTCAGCATTCCAGCAACTTCTCTGCCATGCAGTAATTTATCCACAGCCATGCCCTCTCTAGCAAGGCCTGGATCTCAGCACTGGAGGAACAGGGCTCAGGGAAGGGGAGGAATTTTATTAGGAGTTTCCCCCCAGCTCTAGGAGTGGCAGCTACTCCCTACATCAGCTATTCCTTTACAGCTCTCTTACTTACTAGAGAATCCCTACTTATTCAAATCCTGTTATAGTTAATAATGCTTCATATTAAACTTTTCCTGTCCAAATTATTGTGTTTTTTGTCTCCTGATTGGATCCCGACTAACACATCCATCAATGCCATCTTTTCAATTCCTAAATATACTAGGCTACATCAGAACTACAGGATGTTTTATTTGTCATTCTGCCTTCCTGGAATACCTAGTCTTCATTATACACCTGTGTAATTCTTATTCAACTTTCAAGACTCAACCCAGAATATATTTTCTGCGAGTCTTCACCTCCTTTCCCCTCTCCACTCCCCAAGGACTAAGGCTGAACTAGTGTCCTTCTTTTCTTTACCCATTCATCCTATGACTACCTCTACATGATTCCTAGAGCACCTCCATATGATTTTTGGTATACGTCTCTACCTCCTCAACTAGATCAGGAGCATTATAAAGGCAGACAATGTACATTTTCTGATCTGTATTTCCACCACCCAGCAGAGTACACAGTACATAGTGGAAGCATTTAAAAGGTTGTTAAAATGAATTACTTTTTTCTTTCCTATTTCCTGTCTAATCTTGGCTCCTTCCCAGGAAGTACTGACTTCCAGAGATGGGGTATCCAAAGCTCAGTTTTCTTTCTTTTCACCTTCTCATCTCCTTGTACTTTCCCCACCTCCCCTCGCCGTAAACAGAGTGGCAGAGTCATTTCCATTTTTAACTGATCTTACGTTGTTCTTTGGGAATGCTTTCCAACTCTATCAGCATCCAGACACACAGGACTGAGCTTTCCTTGCAACTTATCGAGCTTCTTTGGGTTTCTTTAGGGTAAAGGACAAGAGGAAGAAGACTCTGAGCCCAAAGCACAGATTCTGTCTTTTGCAGAGTCTTGGATAAGACCATGTACTGTGGCAGAGGCAGTGTGACCTTCATGTGGCTCTCCAGTTCACTGCTCTTCCTTTTCCCCACTCTGAATCTCTTTCTCAACTGCATTCTGATCTTAGTCCTATTGCTGAGAAGGGAGCTTACATAGTTCCCATTCTGGATGAATTCTTGCCCTACATCTGATTCCTGTCTATGTCTACCTGTTCTGAAATCCACATTCCACATCTAATTCCTATTACCTCATTTCTTGGGGTTTGGGTCCTAGACAAAAACCTTTAGCTACTTCTTCATATAATTTTCTAATGTCTGTTACCAAGTTTCCACACTCTTCATTCTACTGGAATCTCTAATCTACCCAAGCCACCATTATCTGCTTCTCTATTCCAGGGTATTTTTTCCTTCTAGAAGGGCAGCAAAACTGTGGTTAATTACATATAAGTTCTTATTATAATAATGTATGCTTATTTGGTGAAATGATGAAAGTATTTTATGTTCTGTATATATACTCTGTAATATATTAGTTTTCCTAAATTGTAAGCCACAGAGTATAATAAGGTACTTAAGATCATTAATTCAGGTATTCCTATCAACTCCATATTGGTTATTTAACTTCCAGTTTTCTCATCTATAATAAGAGGATAACATCTAACAGAAGACTCAATGATATAATAAAAGTATTGTACATACTATTCTGAACACAGGAATGTTCGATAAATATGAGTTCTTATTTTACCATAGATATATTCATCACATTTGTCTATTTTATGGTATGAATTTTATGGAAATTAATTTCAATAATTATGAATATTTATTACAATCTAAATAGTCTATCAATTATTTTTAGTTACATCTGGTGCTAAATTCTGGATCAGGAATAAAACTTCCAACAATCAAATTGTTAAGGTGAAAATATGAGCCAATTTGTGATGACCTAATTTTTTTTTAGTTTTCAGAAATGCACGTAGGTAAAAAGTGAGATCTTCCTGTGCTCCCAACATAATAACACTCTTGATGAGAATAAACCTGAAAGAATGTATTCATTTTAATGACTGAAAAAATAAGACCCTGTACTAGTGAAACATCTTGCAGGAATTGCAATGGATGTTACACTTTTATGAAATCCTAAAATGATTATCTTCCCCAAGAGACAGGATTGCCCTAAGGTGTCCAAGGTTTGCTTTTAAATCAAAGTATTTGGAATGCAAGAGAAAGAAATGTGTTTTCCTCTGAGACAGCTGGTTTTACCTTGCATAGGCTATTATTATAAAGAAAAGCCATTTGAGAGGAAAAATTTGATTCTCAGATACCAGGATCAACAACTCTGAAAATTGGACAGGGGTATTTATTTGCTTCCCTGTCTTCTGGGGTCCCTTCTCTTTGCCACTACAGTCATGAAAACAATAGTTTCCTTATACTCCACTTGCTTCACTTTTGTATATTTTACTTAAGGCTTATCTTTTTATCTCCTATTCCTTGTATTTGATCTAAAAACTTCACTGTTCAGACAGAGATAATTCTTCCTCCCCACCAACCCCTCATCCCATTATAAAATGAAAAACCCAAGCTCTTGAGGTTAGATTTCAGTTAAGATCAGACATTTTCTTTCCAGCATTATTCTGAGGACTTTGTGTTTTGGGGAAATCATTTCAAATATGAAAATATAAAAACAATCTTACTGATATGTCACTAAGAAGACTTGCTCAAGCTACCTTTATTAGTTCATTCTTTAAACCAGCTGAATTGATTCACAGATCTTTAAATGATTTTTAAAAGTCCAGTTTCAAGCTAAAAATGATTAAAGAGAAAGTCAGTATGTGACTTATTTGGCCTTTTATATAAGAGAAGTTAAGTTATTGATTTAGTAAGGCCGTCAAAAATTATCCCTTGATCATTTGAATACCTATATTAAAAACAATGACATGCATACCTTTCTGCATGTAGAGGTATATGGCAATGTTTTTAAGAACAAATACAGATTATCAAATTTTAGGGTGACAGTTAAAATCATTACCAATATTTCTGCTGCAATGCATTTTAATACTACAAATTATTCTAATTTTCTTACAACTAAAATATGTGATTCAAACATTGTTTAAATTAAAATAGGAAATCCATAGAAAAGTCAATACCGTTATTTAGGAAAAAATGAGAGTACAACATATAATAAGCACAAGAACAGAATAAAACTAGATAATTCATCTTGCTTTTTGTACAGAGATAGAAACATTAGTGCTTATCAATGATTAAGGCTTGGGGTCTAAATTTAAGGCTGCATTATAAGAATGCTCAATTCTCCCTTCCATTCTAAGAAATCAGACAAGAAATTCTTTCACGCCTCAAGTAGATGAAGGAATTAATATCTAGCTCAGCTATAATAATAGTTGAAAGTAACTTACTCTTATGTGCATATTGGGGCATTTCCATTCTGTCAAAAAAATTACTATGTGATAGTTGAGGCAGGTACTTATATTAATGACTCTCAATGTATTAACCCTCCTGATACTTCTACTTTTTGTATTTTTCTCACACAGTGACTCTGGGCTTGGTCATCTGATTTGCTTTGAACAATGTGACATCATCAAACATGACCTAAGCAGAGGCCTATCATATCCCTTCATGTTGGGATTTGCCCTCCGGGAGCACTGCTGTTGCCATATAATGCTTTCTTGGAAGGAAAGACTGCATTCTCAAAAGACCCAGCTACCCCAACCTCCTCAGCTGAGCCCAGTCCCCAGGTGATCTCTCTGCTGTATGCAGCCACCCTGAGTGAGCCCAAGTGAGGTCACTAACACGTAACTGATAACGGATTGTTCCTAATACTGCCTTCATTAGGCAGGATGAGATAAGATATAGTTATCAAAGTTTTCTATTTTAAATATTAATATGTATGCAGAAAGAAAAAGGTGGGTGGATAGTTAAAAATAACTGTGATGAAGTATCCTGGACATCCAGTTGAAAAGAAGGGTGTTTAAAGTAAAATAATATTTTGGTCACTATTCTTTTCTTTTTTATTATTTCTAGCTCATAGCAGTATTTGTTGATTGAATATATGAATGGGTTAACTTCCTGCATTTTTTTCAATCTTTGACCAAGGCAACAGGTAGGGAGTGTGGTCATGTATATCCCTTTTGTCTTTAGGATGTTTCTTCTATTTTCCTATGAGAAGTGTATAATTTATCTGGAGGAAGCAAGATTATTGATAGCAGTAGTTGTGGTGGTGGCAGTATCAGTCAAAATAAGATGTACTATGTATACTACACTGTGATAAATATCTTAATGCAATCATCCCTCACAACAGACCTGTGAGGAAAGGAAGAAAGGGCTTTTAATATCCCCACTTACAAAGAAAGCAAAGCTTAGACAGGCTGAATGAGTTGTCCAAGATCACATAGCAAGTAAATGAGGATGCCGGTTTGCAAATTCAGATCTGTTTAACTCCAGAGGCTAAGTTTTCAACCACTGGGCTAAAATACTTTCACTCTTTTTATATTGGTAGTAGTACTGGTGCAGTATTGACACAGGGCTCTGTTGATACCGGATCCAGGTCCAAGAAATTCTCCTTTTATCAGAATAGCAGTAGCACACTTCTTTCTAGATATTTTTTCCAATTCTGGGAGGGTGCTATGCAACACAAGAGGCTAGGACCCAACAAGAAATGACACTTGTGAGCACAAACATCTCCAAATTGAGGGAGAAGGTCAAGCTGGGAGAGCTACCCCCTCATCTCTTGTGGTAGCGCTTCTGCCACCTATAATAAGATGGTGATAAAGGAAAGACTTTGTGAAAATGTTTAAATGGGAAAAATGGCTTTTACCTACCAGTACATAAAAATGTCAAATTTAGAATCAGCATAAAACTTATTATCTAAATCAGTTTCAATGGGAGTGAAGGGGGCACTACTATTAAGGAGGCTGATGTAAATTTTTACACCTGGTGTAAATAACAGGTGTAAATTTTGACTATCCCAGACATATTGGATTACACAATAATGAAAATGGATTTAAGGTAGTTTTAAGTACTCAAAGTTTTGAGATCATCTACTCTGCTGATGATATTAGTTCTCATGAGATGAATATTTCCAAATATTTGTATGAAGTACTGATCTCAGTTTTCTGTAAATGATTGAGGTGCTGGAGGAGTGGTATTCTGGTTACAGTAACATCAAATGTCTTTTGTAAGAGAAAGTGTTAATAATTCTAGGAAAAACATACTGTAAGTACAGAATATGCCTTCTGTTGCATAGGAAATTAAATAAATTTGCAAATTAAAATATCATATTTTATTATGTCATATCAAAACTTTCCCAAGTTAAAAATGCAAAACTGACTTTTCTGGAGTGCTCTATTCTTAACCTTTGCTATATTTTTAAGTATTACAATTTTTCATTATTGTCATCCCTTAGGAAATACATTATTTTTATTTAAAAATAGAGAAATCAAAGGAACACTAAGGGAAAAAATATGAGAGTGATATTTAATATAATTATAGTCTTAAAAAAACTGCATAGATGATTTGTTATTAGAAAAAATCATTTTCAAGCATTTTATAAGGAAATAGATGCCTGGAGGACAGTTTTTCCCCAACATTACATTTTATCTAACAACTCATTCTGTTTCCTTAATGTCTCTTAGCATACTCAAGCACTCAGCTGTTCATTTTAGTGTCAGTTTGCAAACCCGTGTGTATTCCAGATGAATCGAATTCCTGAAAGATTATAAACCTTTCTAAAAATTAATGACCCAGGCAAAAGTCTTTCTATAAACAAACCATTTCTACTCATGAATCTTAATTAGCTAGAGGTTTTAAAACTAAGATTTCCCAAGTTCCCTCTATGGATGAAGAATATCCTTTTATTCTTAGCAACTGCATCATAATCCATTTGCAACACTCCTAGGACTTAAATAAGGTAAGGCTATATATAAGCCTATATTCTCAAACTTTCATGTGAATAAGAATCACTTGAGAAGTCTGCTAAAAATGCCTGTCCCTAGTCTACAACCTCAGATGTTCGAGTTTAGGAGGTTTTGGCTAGGACATAGGAACTTGCATTTTTAACAAGTAACCCAAATCGTTCTGTTGAAGGTCACCCTAAACTATTTCTCTGGTTTGGTGCTTTTTAAGAGTTATTCTGCAACATTTTATAAAAGCAAAGTAAATTAAATGTGTCAGCCAGTTCCTGTTCAACTACTTAGAATCATGTAAGCATATATGCAATTTAGATTCAGTTTTTCAGAAACACAGTTAAGCAGAATCATCCTCATTATTTCCCAAAGAGGGAGGAAATAGGGTAACACAAATGGAAAATGGTGGACAGGGCAACAGGAAGAGGAGGTAAAAGTCTTATTATCCTTGAAAGATTTATGAAAGAAAGAAAAAAAATAGTCACAATTGCTACTCAGTCACAGTGAGAGCTGAAAAAAAATTTTTTTTGAAAGTGAGAGAAAGAGAGCGCACGCACACACGTGTGCACATGTGCACAGGGGGAGGGGAGGACAACAGAAGGAGAGCGAAAGAGAGAATCCCAAGCAGGCTTCATGCCCAGTGCAGAGCCCAAAGCAGGGCTCAATCCCAGGGCCCTGAAATCATGACCTGAGTTGAAATCAAGAGTCAGATGCTTAATTGACTGAGCCATCCAGGTACCCTGAAATCTGGAAACATTTAATACACACACAAACATGGGCAGAAGACACATGCACAGACACATGTGAATAGATTTTTATGGAGACCGAAATATCTTTCTTGAACAAAACACAAAGAAACTAGAATTAAATGTCATATAAATAAAATGATAAATGTGAGGTAAGAATCAGAAAAGGATTTTGTTTTTCTGAGAATAATACCTTTCTGAAGTACTAATTAGAAGATGTATTTCTTTCATATCATTGATAGTTGTTACATTCAAGAATTTCTTCAAAATGAAATGCAAACATTTTACTCTCATTTTGTTACATAATAAAAAACTACTTGTAACGAAGTGAACATTTATGCCTTCCCTTATTTAAGCAGTTGCTTAAATCAGTTCAGTGACTATTCTGTCATATTTTATACCATTCTGTAATGATGCAATTATTAAATTGTTTTAAAGGGAAAATAAATGGAAGTGGAATAGAGATGTTGTTTTGTAAGCTAACCTAAACATTCTTTGCTCTATACTATTATTTATGTTCGTAGCCTCAAAATAATTATGTGTTTGCGAATAACAGAGGGCATCTGGAAACCTAGTTTTAGCCATTCATGTAACAAATCATTCTAAAGGAATATTAAATTTGCAGGCCTTAGTGCAACGTTTATTTTTAGGGATGCAGGCAGTTTTTTCATCTGCTTTTGGTTGTCAAATATTATGTCAGGAACTGCTGCTTTCCCTGTCTACATGCATTTTTCCATCTGCTGGTTGCTTAGAATTTTGTCATTTCATCTGTAGTGTGAGCCCCACAGGAATTGGTTACCTCCAAGCCATGAAAAATACAAAAGACAGCCAGTGGGCAGCAAGGTGTAACAGAAAAAACACTGGATTTGAAGTTTCGGCCCCAACCACTTCCATCTAGGTTAGGTAAAACACAAGGGCAGATCAAGGTTTTATTAATCCTGAAATTAGATAATTTGAGATTTCCTTTAAGATAAAGACTCTAGGGCCTGGGATAGGACCCATGAAAATGAGGGACCCTAATGATAAATCTGTGTCTGGAGAGATACTCGTGATTTTCCATTACGATAAATGTAAAATGGAAGGGAAAATCTAACCTATATTACCAGATGAGTTGTAAGGGGTTTAAATAAAGTAACATATGTGGAAGTGCATTGAGTGTCTTGGCAAATGCAAATTGTATAGGATATAGGAGCTCAGTATTAAGGCTGACAGCTGCTAGACCCTGAATCTAGGTTCCCTGGGACATACTCACTTTTGCATTGCCTTTCTTGGGTCTTAGTGCCTTACTCTCCATTGCTTGTCTGCCCTATCAGTTCTAGTTTAGTCAATTTAATAATTGAATGCTTACTGTGGTCAAGAAACTAATCTCTATCCTCTCCTTGAAGTCCAATTCTGGCTCATACATTGGTTCTATCTTCATACTAACAAAATGTTCCCATTCCAAAGCAATCTGTATTCCTGGTCTTGGAGCTCTGCTCAAATTCAACTTCCTAGTCCTTCTCCAGACCAGACTCACCCACATGTCTACTCTATACAAAACCCTTACCCTAATCATAACAGTCCACTCTTAACTATTCTCTTATGCCCCCACACCCTTCCAATTTATTCCCTGAGATGACATTACTTTCAAAAAATTCAACTTTAAAAGACTACATGAAAAAATATCTTTATTATTTCATTCCTAGACTATTGTAATATCCTAAGTAAGATTCCTAATCGATTTCACTTTTAAGTTTTCCAGTCTTATCACACTTTTTCTGTGAAGGGCGAGATAATGTTTGATGCTTTGTGGGTGATATGTGTCTCTGCTATAAGACCTCTGCCACTGTAGTGCAATCCAAAGAGCCATAAGTAATACTTAAATGAATGATCATGGTTGTATCCCAATACAACTGTATTTATGTTCACCCAAACCTGAATTGTGTATAATTTTCACATGTCATGAATATTCTTTTTTAGAATTTTTTTGGGGGTGCCTGAGTGGCTCAGTCGGTTAAGCATCTGACTCTTGATTTCGTCTCAGGTCATGATCTCAGGGTCGGTTGTGAGAGAGAGCCCCATGTGGGGCTCTGCACTCAGTGGGGAGTCTGCTTGACATTTTTCTTTCCCTTTCTCTCTGCCCTTCCCCCCATTCTCTCTAAATAAATAAATAAGTAAATAAATAAAAAATAAATAAATCTTTAATTTTTTTTTCATCCATTTAAAACTAAAAATCATTCTTAGCTCTCCAGATTGCCCATCCTTGCTCTAGACTATCTTGCACACTACTGCCAGGTCTAGAAAACACTTTTTTCATTGTTACTAGTAATTCTGGGTTCCTTAAACCTCCAGGCTCTCCTCTTTACCACTCAACAAGCATCAGCTAAATGTAAACCTTTTTCCTGGTCAGTTTTCCTGACTTCTGTTCTGAATTACTCATACTTCTCTTGCAACACATGCCCTGCTTTCCTGACCACTGGACTGCAACTCCCTTTACACTTTATGGCCTTATCCCACCTCTTGGATATGGGCTTAGCACCATTCCTTCATTCCTCAGATTTTGCTCACTTCCATCCCCCACGACAAATCATTGCATGTTTGACTTTGGTTAGACGGAGGTAGGCCTCCCTGGATAGAGATAAAATTGTACCCAGGATGATGTGGAATGATAAGACTTATTTACAGGATTTCCCAGTTGGTCCATGTAATTTTTTTTTAAGTCCTCTTTGTGGAAATAAGATGTATCATATGCTTATCTTCCTTAAAATCCTCAATTGTCCCCCACTAACTTCAAATGAAATTCAAACACCTCATTCAGGAATTCAAGCAGCTTTACAATGTCTTCTGACACATTTTTGGCTTTGCCTCTTAATCAATTCAATTAACTTAACTTACTTATGAGACTAAAACACACTCTTGCTATCCCATACATTCAGTGATGCATTCCCCCATTTAATCACTCAGTCAATATGTACTGAATAGTTATTACATTCTAGACATTGTTAAGGGAACAATAAAAACAGCACACTCCCTTCCCTCAAGGAGCTCACACCAATGTGTCAGACCAAATGAATAAGTAAATAAAAGACTCTGACAACAGCTACAATAGGAATATCAACTCTCACGGTAGGGAGGTAGGGAAAACATCTTGTAGGAGGTGACATTTAAGATGCGAACTGAAAATGGTGAAAAATCACCATATAAGAGGTTGGAGGAAGGTATTTCAAGGCAGTGTAAACACATATGACATAGTTCAACGATATGAGAATGGCATATAACACATGTGCAGATGACCTAGTATTAATAGTGAGCACTCTATGTCCAGACTACTTGAGTTCAAAAGGCAATTTTGTCATTTACTAACTGTGTGTCTTTAGGAAAGTCACTTTAGCTCTGTTTCTCATCTGTAAAATGGGAATTATGACAGCATTTTACCTCACTGTATTTTTATGGGGATTAAACAAATGAATACTTGGCACCTAATAACAAAATAAATGTTGACTGTCACTATTATATTATTAACATCATCATCATTTTGAAGTCTGCAAGTATTCACTAAGGCTAGCAGATAGATTGTAAGATGTATGTCATGAATGGCCTTATAAACAGGCTATAACGTTTGAAATACATCATCTGCTATGTTTGGCTGTGTGTAATCCCAATGCCCAGGCTGCAAACTGGAATAATTCCAGAATCTCTGTGGGTGAGACCTAAGCACTGGTAAAGCTTTCCAACTCACTGCATGTGAAGCCAAGACTGAGACCACTAACTGGATTAATGAACTTGACTGAATTGAGAAAAACTGGAAGTGGATTTTCTTGCAGGAAACTACCAAGTATTGTTTGGATGCCATATCTAATATCCAATGAGCTTTAAAAATATACATCCCTAAATCTCACGCCAGGAATTTTGTTTTTTATGGCTTTAGATTAGATAGGACCAAGGGATCTTTATTTTTAAAAAGTATTGTAGTTTATTCTGATGTAGGTGACATGCATATCACATTTCCCATAACATTGTACATCACTTATATGGCATCTAACATATAGTATATGTTGTGTTATAATCATTACATACATTTTTACCTCTTCTACAAAATAGCAACTCCTAGAGAGCAGGGGCCAGGCCTTCAGCACCAGAAACCCTGGGCCACACATAAACACACATATTATAGTGCTTTAAAGAAGAGATTTAATAAGTATTTCTTTTTTCAATTTATCAGAGAAAAAAAAGGCAGCTCTCTAGAGATACTTCCCAAACTCTACATGCCCCATGTCATTTTTAAGATATTTTGTCAGCAGAAATAAAATTATTCAGGCTATTTAGTGATAAACGAATGAGTGATACATAGCTTATTAATTGTTTAACAGATTGCCTCCAGTAGGGTATTGCCATTCTCAATTTCCACAATACTCTGAGGGTCCTGACAAACCTGTCTGAAATAGTATCATAGGACATGTTTCCTGGATAAACTTATTCTTTCTGACAAGATCCATATTTTCAATCAATAGAAGCCTCATTCAAAAGGATTCTTCATACTAGGGCTAAGTAAATTCAAGTTCTGTATTAGTACATAAATTTATTGAGTGAATTCCAAGGTTTTGCTGAGGATCACATTATTAAGTCTACTTTATTCCTAAAAAGTCAGGCTGAAATATAGAATACTGATGCCTCCATGGCAAAGTCCTCCGCATGGGTAGTACCCAACAAATGAGCAGCAATCTTTTAGTTTCTTCTGTCTAAGGCTGCGAGAAGTTATAAACAGACAAATAAAGGAAGAATCATAAAAAGCAGCAGTTATCACAGGAAATCTTTGTGCTCCAAATAATAAGTATCAGTATCCTAATCATATATTTTTAGAATTGGAGAGTAATATGAGATCATTACCACTATTACCTTCCCTTGGCTTGAATTTCCACTTAGAAAAACCTCTCCAATGCGGGGTCCCCCATTTCAGCTTAATGGTAATTTTTAATGCTTCTCAAAGCAACATACTCCATTTTGGGGAAACGTGTCCTTCCTGGTATGCAAATGAACTTTTCTAATAACCCACATATTTCAGCTTTATAGTCTCCTCTAGCCTTACTACTGGCTGTGCCTTTTAACGTTCTGACACACATCCCAGCCCAAGTCCCATGTAGTCCAAGAGCAGATAAAAAGTAACTGAGTCTATCTACTAATTGATAAATGAATAACTTCTGGCATGTCTGTTTCTCACCTTCCGCTTCAAATCTCACTAACCAAGATCTCTTGGATGTGATATTTGCTTTCGTATCCAGAGTCTCTCTCTTCCTGGAGTCATTTGTATTTAACACTTATTTGGAGGGTTCTCATCCCAACATCTCAGTGATGCTGTGACTCATAGCTGACCTAGGCTGAGTCCAGTGCCCTAGATCACTTGTCAACGAAAGGGAGATTAGCAGAAGAAAATATCTGATGTGACCTCTGTCTGACAGTTTTCAAATGACTTAAAGATAGTTTTCCTTACCCTTAATGATCTTCTTTTAACTCCTTTGAAATTTCAATGTTTTTTTACTAAAGTACATTTTTCAAAAATTTTTGTCCTGACCAATAATCCCTGACCACAGATGACTTCTAAATCTAGATTAATAAATCCATTTGAAAGCATTATCAGCACTTAAAATTCAACCTGTCCCAACACCAGCATTGTTATCTTCACCAAAAATCTGCCATTCCTCTTAATTGCTTTGTTGGATTCACCCATTGACAGCCATACTTTCTCCAAC
Organism: Ursus americanus; assembly: GCF_024610735.1. Lineage (NCBI taxonomy): Eukaryota > Metazoa > Chordata > Mammalia > Carnivora > Ursidae > Ursus > Ursus americanus. The sequence goes on from NC_142130.1 coordinate 57,193,116, forward strand.
TTAAATTGGCAGGATAATGTTTCACTGCTCCCAGTGTTTATTCTAGTAATCTTATAACTGATCTCCCTATTTCCAATTTGTTTGCCTCAATCTATTTTCAACACAGTAGCCAGGAGAGTCCTGTTAACATACAAGTCAGATCATGACACTTTCTTGATCAAAGCTGTCCAATGGCTCCTATCTCCCACTGAGTGAAAAACAAAGCCCTTACTCTGGTTTTATACAGGAGACAGCTATCTAGTACCTTCCAGATTTTATCTCCTATTTATTCAATCCTCCTAGCCCCAATAGCCCCCCAGGTTCTTCCGAAATACTTCTGCCTCAGGGCATCTGTTTTTGCCACTCCTTCTATTAGGAAAAACTGTCCTCAAGATATTCCTCTACCTGCTTCCTTCACCCTCTTCATGTCTTCACTCAAATATCTCCCACACAATGAGGCCATTTCTGATCACCTTGTATAAAATTTCTCACTCCCGTCATCACCACACTTCCTATCCCCTCTTCACTGCTTTGTTTCTCTCTATAGAATTTATTTTCTAACTTATTATATATTACATTTGTGTTTTTTGTTCATTACCTGTCTGTCCGCACTAGAAGTAAGCTCTTTGAGAGTAGAGATTTTTGCCTGATTTTGTTCACTGTTTTATTTTCAGTATTTGCCAATCAATAAGTATTTGTCAAATGAATGAATTTCCCATGTATAAATATCAGAATTCTAATGAATTGATCCCTACAGGTTTTCTTCCATCAATCCCATCTACCACTGATGTCACAGCTCAGAATGACATTATATTTTACTGGAATTACTGTTTTCTTCACAAGATCTCTAACCAATTCAATAAATCCTACATCCATCCTGCTGTAAGAATAATCTTTATGTTCAATTACCTTCACTGCCATTGTTTAACAAATAAAGCACCAACTCCATAATATGGCATTCAAGATTCCTTTAATTTGATCCCTAGATGTCATATTCAAGCCATTTGTGACTACATCTCATAATTTCTCACCTCTATGCCTTTGCTCATAGACAGTTTCCTCCACCTGCAAGAGCTCTTACTCCAGTCCTGCTTATGAAACTCTACCTTACCATTAAGGCACTACAATCAGTTACCACATTCTTAGTATTTTATTCTCCCAGCCAAAAATAATTTTCTCCTTTCAACAAATTAAGCCATAGCACAACTAAATCTACTTGTCTTAGCTTACATATTAATTTATAAGCTCTTTACCTAAGTAAATCCTCATCTTAGGTAGTCATTATGCTTGTTTTATTGAATTATTTATATGTTTCATATTATTTTTCTTTTTGACTTTAACAAAACATGTTTTATATCATTATCAACTGTATTGATCAAGCTAAAACATGATATTTCTATGAGCAAGGCTTAGGAACAACCATTAGAGAATTCCATTAAAGTAGACATTGATCCACAATTCAGCAGTCCTAAAACTTGATTATTTCTTCATTTGTTTATAAGACTATTGTGAATGACTGCCAAGCATCTTGCTGAAATTGATACCAACTATAGCATTTCTCCAGTAACTCCTTCAGAAGGAAAATTAAGTTACCTTGATAATCCTTGTTTTTAGTGAATTTATATTCCCAGTGACTACTGCTTCTTTCCTTACAACTGACATGAGACAAACCAATTATTTAATAACCCATCCTACTATATTACTAATACTAGATTCAAGTACATTGCACTGCTGATTTATTTATTTATTTATTTATTTATTTATTTATTTATTTATTTATTTATTTTAGTAATCTGTGTAGTTTTCCTACCTCTAGACTTCAGGCATGTGATATGAGCTACAAATCTCTTCAATTAGAATGTGGATAGTGTTTTTACTTTTTAAATGGTTTCTTATATTCTTAAAGAACTTTATATAATGATTAAATCATTATGTTCAACAGTTTTCTTTACAGTTTTTTTAATTTTTTTTTTTAGAGAGAGAGAGTGCATGAGTGGACGCGGGTAGGGGGAGAAAGAGAAGGAGAGAGAGAGAGAACCTTAAGCAGGCTCCACCCATAGTGTGGAGCTCAGTGTGGGGCTGGATCTCATGAACCTGAGATCATAACCTGAACCAAAACCAAGGGTTGGCTGCTTAACCAACTGAGTCACCCAGGCACACTTTAAATAAAATTTTATAATTATTTTCTAAAATTTTTGCAGGACTTTTTGTTAATCTTCTCCTAGAATTCCCATAGTTTTTGATGATATAAAAATGGAATCTTCCTTTCAATTATAATTTCTAATTGTTTCTGGTTGGTAGGTAGAAACAATACTTGTTTTTGTAAACTGATTGTGTTCAGTGATATTGCTGAGCTCTTATGGATTTGTATAGATTATTGCTCTATTATGCTGGATTTCCTATACAGATAACAATATTGCTGAATAATAGCAACCTTTATTTTTTCTTTCCACTTTTAAATGTTTTCTATCTTTAGAATGAGTGGATCTAGCAAAATGCAGGACAAAATAAAGACAGTGGGTATCGTGTCAAGTCTTTCACTTATCTAGAGTTTCACAATAAAGCATGTTTTTGATTCAAAAATTCTTTTTTTGTGTTAATATTCCATTCTATTCCTCCTATGCCACTGGTCTTTATCATGAATAGGTGTTGAATCTTATCAAAGGATTTTCCTGCATCTACTGAGATGATCATATTTCTCCTTTAACCTGCTAAGGCAATGAATTACATTAAAAGATTTTTATGTTAAAATATCCTTGAATACCTGAGATAAAACCAACTAGGTCATACTGTATTACTTTTTCCACATTGTTGTACTCAGTCTCCAGTTTTCTTTAGGACTGTGATGTCTTTGTTCAAATATGAAAATGGCTTGATCTCTCCTTTTTTATACTACTCGTGTGTAGTATTAAGGTTATATTTGCTTTAGGAAAAGTCCCTTTTTTTAATCAATGGAAGAATTTGCATAAAATGGAATTTTACCTTCTTAAAGATTTTAACACTTTGCAGAAATCACATTGTGCTCCCCTAGTACATTCATTTCCAGATTCCTGGATGTCTATTTCATACTGTCTATGTTTTCAAATCTCCAACATTTCCATCTCCTATCACTCTCAGATAGTTACCCTGTCTTATTTTATTACTGAAATTAACTCAATCAAAAGAGATTATCCATCATCACAGGTACTCACATATAAATACATCTATACCCATCTTCTTTCAAGAAACGGAGTAAGTCAAATACTGCTGATAAACACATGGTCATTTTACATTATAAATATTTAAAAAATGTACAGACAAAACATATTGTCTTTGTGTAATAGGACTATAGGTAACCTGGTTTTTTACTATTCGTCATTCATAAAATTTCTAAAAAAGCATCTGTATTCCTTTTTAATCAGAAAACAATGAAGTTGGGCATCTTAGAATTTTACGATAGATTTATCTCTATTTTTCTGTGTTACTTATGATATTATTATTTTGAGTATTAGACTACCCATCTTTTTATTGAGAAGAAGAAAAATCAAAGAAGTCAAAGGAAAATGAAATAAAACAAACTAGTGCTTCATACCTTTCACAGAAAGGCTATGTCAGAAAAATGTTGACTATGTGATTTTTTCTCTATCTTATTTACAGTAATTTATCATTTTGTGACATTCTAACCCTTCTTAATCATATTGTAATTAGCTTTGCATGTAGCCATCTGCCAGGAAAATAATCTTGATTGAACTCTACAAGGGTATGAAAGATCACTATTAGATATTTTCTTTAAAATTGTACATTTGAGAAAGACAATCTACATTTTTTAACTATGCATTACTGAATTTAATTATCACCACATGTTTTAGATATCACATTAAATCTTAAAAATAGCATAATTTACTAAAATGTTTGCATCCAAATTTAGCCATGGAATAAATTATATGCAATTCATACAATATTAGATATTGAAATATATCCATAACTACATATTAAACTTCAACATATTCAAATTAGATAAATTTATTCACAACAAAGGATTCATCTATAAGTTTATCCACATGAGAAAAGTTCTTTTTAAAAGAATTCCTAGGATGAAATGTTCTGAATATATCTGTTAAGGCCATCTGGTCCAGTGTGTCATTCAAAGCCATTGTTTCTTTGTTGATCTTTTGCTTAGATGATCTGTCCATTGCTGTGAGTGGGATGTTAAAGTCTCCTACTATTATTGTATTATTATCAATGAGTTTCTTTAAGTTTGCTATTAATTGATTTATAATAAATCAATATTTACAATATTTACAACTTCTTGTTGGATAGACCCCTTTATTATGATATATTGCCCTTCTTCAACTCTCATTATAGTCTTTGGTTTAAAATCTAGCTTGTCTGATATAAGTATGGCTACTCCAGCTCTCTTTTAATGCTCATTGGCATGATAGATGGTTCTCCACTCCCTCACTTTCAATCTAGAGATGTCTTTGGGTCTAAAATAAGTCTCTTGTAAGCAGCATATAGACGTGTCTTATTTTTTTTTTATCCATTCTGACATCCTATGTCTTTTGATTGGAACATTGAGTCCATTTACTTTCAGAGTAATTATTGATAAATATAAATTTAGTACCATTACCTGTAAAGTCGCTGTTCAGGTAGATTACCTCTGTTCCTTTCTAGTCTTTGTTGCTTTTGGTCTTTCCAAAAGGGTCTCCTTTAATATTTCTTGGTTGGTTTAGTGTTCATGAACTCCCTTAGTTTTTGCTTATCTTGGAAACTCTCGCTCCTTCTACTCTGAATGACAGTTTTGTTGGATATAGTATTCTAGGCTGCATATTTTTCCCATTTAGCATGTTGAATATATCATGCCATCTTTTTCTGGCCTGTCAAGTTTCTGAGGACAGGTCTGCTACTAACCTTACATGTCTACCCTTGTAGGTTAAGGACCTTTTGTCCCTAGCTGCTTTCAGAATTATCTCTTTATCTTTATCTATACTACCCAAAGCAATCTATACACTCAATGTACTCCCAATCAAAATAGCACCAGCATTTTTAACAGAACTAAAATAAACAATCTGAATTTGCATGGAAACAGAAAAGACCTCAAATAGCTAAAGTAATGTTGAAAAAAAAAAAAAAAAAAGAGCAGGAGGCATCACAACCCCAAACTTCAACCTATATTACAAAGCTGTAATCATCAAGATAGTATGGTACTGGCACAAAAACAGACACACAGATCAATGGAACAGAATAGAGAACCCAGAAATGGACCCATAACTATATGGTAAACTAATCTTTGACAATGCAGGAAAGAATATCCAATGGAATAAGGACAGTCTCTTCAACAAATGGTGCTGTGAAAACTGGACAGGGACATGAAGAAGAATGAAAATGGACCACTTTCTTATATCATACACAAAAATAAATTCAAAATGGATGATAGACTTAAATGTAAGATAAGAAACCATTAAAATCCTAGATGACAAAACAGTCAGCAACCTCTTTGACCTCCGCTGCAGTAATTTCTTACTAGACATGTCTCCAGAGGTAAGGGAAACAAAAGCAAAAATGAACTATTGGGACCTCATCAAGATAAAGGGCTTCTGCTCTACAAAGGAAACTATCAATAAAACTAAAAAGCAATGGACAGAATGGGAGAAGATATTTGCAAATGACATGTCAGATAAAGGGTTAATATCCAGAATCTATAAAGAACTCATCAAAATTAACACCCAAAAATAAATAATTCTGTTAAGAAATGGGCAGAAGACATGAACAGACATTTCTTGAACAAAGACATACGAACGGCTAACAGACACATTAAAAAGTGCTCAACATCATTCATCATCAGGGAAATACAAATCAAAACCACAATGAGATACCACCTCACACCTATTAGAATGGCTAAAATTAAGAACTCCAAAACAACAAATTTGGCGAGGATGAGGAGAAAGGGGAACCCTTTTGTATTACTGGTGGGAATGCAAACTGGTGCACCTACTCCAGAAAACAGTTATGGAGCTTCCTCAAAAAGTTAAAAATAGAACTACTCTGCAACCCAGCAATTGTACTACTAGGTATTTATCCAAAGGATACAAAAATGATGAGTTCAAGGGATACATGCACCCCAATGTTTATATCAGGAGTAGCCAAACTATGGAAAGAGCCCAGAAGTCCATTGACTGATGAATGGATAAAGAAGAAGTGATACACACACACATACATACACACACACAGACACATATATATTGCATATATATATATATATATATATATATATATATATATATATAATGGAATACTGTATATATTCAAATGTATATATATACATATATACATATATATATATTCCACATATATAATGAAATATTACTCTGTCATCAAAAAGAATGAAATCTTGCCATTTGCAACAATGTTGAAGGAACCAGAATGTATTATGCTAAGTCAGTCAGAGAAAGACAAATATCATGATTTCACTTATATGTGGAATTTAAGAAGCTAAACAGATGAACATAGGGGAAGGGAAGGAAAAAAAATTAGACAAAAACAGAGATGTAGGCAAACCATAAGTGACTCATAACTATGAGAAACAAACTGAGAGTTGCTGGAGGGGAGGTGGACGGGGAATGGGCTAAATGGATGATGGGCATTAAGGATGTAATATATACACTTTAATTAAAAAAAGGTAGAGCCACCAAACACTTTGTTGTTTACTCCAATTTTTCATTATATTTACTGTATCCCTAAAGTATAGTCCAACAATTATTTGAAAGTCGAAAGCTGATTAAGTCTGTGTATTACATAGAAGCCCAGAGGTTTTTGATGGGTAGTTTGTAATGGGTTTGCTTTATTGATCCTTTACTACCTTCTTTCCTTCCTTCTTTTACTCATTAAGCATTTTAACTGACATCTTCTTGTTAGGTTGCATTGTAAAGAACTGTGTTGGTAAGAGGGCATTGCCAGTGAAGTCTCAGAACATCCCTTCTTCATCACTTACAGACCCTTCACCTTAGGAAAACTGTTTTGAGACAACACAACTTACATAATTTAGAGGATTAAATTCAGTCATGTATATAAAAGCACAAAGCACCATACTTGGCATATAGAAGTTGATTAATCGAAAGTTAATTTCATTTTCTTGCTCAGAATGAGTAACAAAGAAATAATTATATTCAATGTGAAACATTTTAAGATGCTGTTATGAGCAAAATGCTAAAGAAACAAAGAAGGAATGGCTAAATCTTTCTCCAAAAGATAGGTTATGAATATTTGGCTAAATCCTAAAGGCTAAGTAGGACTTTGTGAGACGAAGAAAGACTGGGCAGGTATTCCATGTGCAGAAAGCAAATGTATGGAGCTTAAAACATCTGCAAATATATGGACCTTAAAACTATTACAAATGTATGGAGACTATATGTAGCTGGAGAGTAGGGTACTTCAAAAAAGTAGTGAGATGATGTAAGGAAATAGTCTGTGAAAAGGCATGAATGTCATGCTAAGGAAGTGAGTATTGTTTATATAAACCAGGAACTTCCAACCAGTGTTGATCCTGATCCCTTCAGCCATCAGGGCTTTTTGGCAGGGCCTGGGGGCATCCTTTGGGATCAGTCACCTCTAGAAACAGAGGCATGTTGACTCCAGAGTACCAAACAGACATATTTTCATGTTCCAGGATATTAAAAAGGCTTGGAAATATCTATATAGATCTTATAATAAAGGTTTGGATTTTTATACTTGCTAAATTTAGATGATTCTTATTTTGACTGGACACTGAAAAAAGCAATGGATATAAGGATAAATGAAAGAGTCATAACCGGAGTAAACAACTCACCCAGGGTGTGGGGGTGGAAGTGAAGTGATCCAGGTGAAGAGCCTGCTTTATAAAGGGGCATTTCACTGTAGCTCCTGCAGTTTGGTATAAGGTCAGTTAGGGCTCTCCCAGTGTTTGTTGAGGAGCACCAGCATGGAAAATACCTCTATTCTTGGAAAGGTATTCCTGGGTTCTTGACACAGAATGACTCACTTATATTTTACAAATGTCTATTATATTCCTGCTCAGAGGATTAGAGTATTCCTCTAGGACATATGGCTAAACAAAGTTCCAAAAGGGGAGAGCAGGTGGCTCTGATCTGGGTAGACACAGCTGACTGGCTGCCCCTGCCAAGGGAGAGTTGCCCTGTCTGCAGAACTGCTGCTGAGATATTACAACCTCCCTCTGATTCTAACATAGGACTGAGGCCTGAGCGATCTTGCCTTTGGCCTGTGATTTTCTAGAAGATGAGACTCTTGGGTTAACTCCATATACGAAGGAATTTAAAAAACAATGTATAAAAGACCAGCCTGCTATATGGGAAAAAAAAAAAGTTTTAGGATTAGACAAAAAGGATGAAATACAAGATCAAAGCAGTATTCATGTGAGTCAGTGGTTGCAGCAGGGAGTTGCTTCACTTTGCCAGTCTGCTATTACAGCTACCTTTCTGCTACCTACTGTCTGCTCTGAGGGCTCGCCTGCTGAGATCAAGCTGGCAGAGAGAGCTACACTGCTAGACCAAGTCATCACACCAGGCCCTAGATTGCCTGCTGCAGAGAATGTGAGGAGTAAAGGGGTTGTCAAGATTGTAGTTTGATCTGATTGTACACAGGGCAGTACATCTGATCTTACTACTCGTATTTGGATGTAGACAAGTGTACGTTTTTCTACTCGGAGCCTAGTCTGAGATTCAAGAAGTTCACAGTCCCTCCTGCTGAGTAACCTTGCCTGCTTGAAAGCAGGGGAGTTCTCTAATAGCTGGACCCAAGAATGGATCTACAGGAAGACAAACACTTAGCCTTGATTTTCTAGTCCTACAGAGTTCAGAGACATGGAGATGTGTAACAAATGTTAGCAACGGGCATACTCCTCTTCAGTCATGGGAGTGAAGTGGTATAAAATAACAAGAATTCAAGTAAAATGAGAGAAGAGATAGACCAACTCAGGAGAGGGACCTGGAATCTTTGACATTAGACCCTGAATGAGTCTGACTTATTTATATGTCCAGGGCCATTAAAGTTTGTGCTCCCTAAGATGTAATATACCAACTCATTCAGTAAATGAAAAGGCAAACATCAGGACTGAAATGAAGTCAGATAAAGGGTCAGATTTGGGAAGAGGTGGTCATGGAAAAGGGCATCCTTTCCTAGAAGGTCTATATCTGGGTTTTAACAGGGCAGAGTTCTCCCAAATGATATAATTCACATCACACCCATTACACATCCATCATTACAAGGAAGTATCCAGGGCTTCCAGGAGTAATGTCCAATCCACTCAAAATTCTCAGTTCCATTTGCAATCCTCAAGCATTAAATCAGAGGACAAGGATTGGCAAGAACCGGGAGGTTATCTGTATTTCAAGGTATTTCAAGGATTAATGGTCAGGGAGCAATTAACAACACAAAAACATGGAACAAATACCCTAAAGGAGGTATGAATGTAATTCTGTAGGATTGCAGAGGAGCAGGGAGAGAATCAGTCAGTCCAACAGTGACTGATTCATCTATTTGGATGCTATTGCCTAAGAACTCTTGGTACAGAGAAAAGAAACTAAAGATAGTATGTTAATTCATCTCCACTTTTTATGAACAAGCAAAAGTAGAAACAAGAAGCAATTAGAGAAGGAGGAAAAGAAAATAAGAAAGTTATCCGAATAGGTTATTTGAATTCTTGAGTCAACAGTCCTTTGGTGTTATATCCCTTCCAAAACTGTCAGCACTAAATGATTTAAACATCAGAAATACAATGTATTTACCAATGAAATTTTGAATCCATAGTCATACATAAAATACAAGTAAGATGCAGAGAACAAACAGTTAATTTAATTTTCCCACTCTGTGGTAAACAACTGTATCACTTCTTTGGTGTTACTGATTATAAAACAAATTATCTCCAAAGGATTTGACACAGCCAAAGAATTAAATTATTTTATTTCAGGAATCATCTCCAGGGAGAACAAGAATCCTTGGATCTTTATAACCATGTTAAAATCAATTAGGATTGATCAGAGAAAGAGAGTTGAAATAATAATATAGAAAACACTCCAAGGAGTTCCAGTTCCCATAACATGAAGAATTCATAATAAGCTTTTCTATCCTTAAGAGCAAAGGCCATGATAAATTGAAAATGGCTTGCACACCTTAATCAAAATCTAGTATCTTTTGTTTGTTGCTTACTTTAACAACCTATTTTGATATAAGATCTCAGACAAAATAAAGTTGTTTTGTTATGAAATATGATCAACATTTAGAATATTATTTAAAAGTCCTTATCAGAATTCCCATTGTATACTATTAGCTCATTTATATGATGAATATTTTAATTTGTATCTCCACATACTTATTTGAGACCCAATTGGATAGTATCTGAAAATTATTAATAATCAAGAAAATATGAGTTGAGAATGCTTAGATCTACCTTTCCAAATGGATGTCAAGAATTAAGTGTTGACAAATGTATATATTTGTAATAAAGCATTATTATTATTATCATTAACAGCTGTGGTTCTCTTTTTAACTACTATTCCTTCCCACTGGAATCTATAGTATCAAACAACAGGCTGATCAAATATTAGGCTGTTCTGTTCTCTTTCTCTTTTCTGAGTCATGTTTCCTCTTCATCGTCTTCTGCAGTTTTATTGAACTTAGTAGTATAAAGGTTACCAGGGCACACTCTGAGGCTGCAATTTGCTCAGTATCCAATTATATTACAAGGACTTAGTGCCTAACAGCTTACTTCAAAATGTCCCCTGGCTGCAACAAAACAGCCAGGATCAAAAGCTGTAAACTTGTAGCAAACAGCTGCCACTTTTTGTCTTAACTCTTTAATATCTGCTACAAGTGAGTTGTGTATAAACACCCATTTAAAACCATCCTATTTCTTCAGGATATGAAACTAAAAAGAAAATGCTCAAAATTGAGAAATACTTGAAATCAGACAAAACTACCTACACCTTTAATATTCTACTACCTACCTTTTTCTCTATTTCTTGGTTTTATATTTCATAGAAAATTTCAAGAGTTACTATGATTTTCATGTATGTGTGTGTGTGTGTGTGTGTGTGTGTATAACTTCCTTATGGAAATACAAGGTCCTTGAAGATAGGGACCATGTCTGTCTTATTTATCTTTTTTTCCCCCTTAGTAACTAGCACAGATATGGCACATTGCAGGTACTTCAATAAATTTGGTTAAGGAATCTAACATTTAGTTTGTTTAAATACAGTTTTTAATTCTGAGGCAGTTTTAATTTTTTTAAAAAGTTTAAATACTTTGCTTATTTAAGAAATCTCAGTATTGGAGGTATTCTGTAAAAACCTCCTGCTGGTTTATTGTTTTATCTTCAAAAAGTGTTTACCATGACAGTATGGCAGAGCATTTCACATATATCTGATTAAGTCTACTTTCCAGAAGCAAAGTCTAAGACAAAGATTTAGACACATGTAACGTACTGTGAATGTGTTTCCAAAGAAAGCAGAAGAATCTGAATAGGACAGGGAAAAGAGCTATGAAAGGATGTAGTCTCGCAATCTTGCTTTAGTTGAATCCTACAAGGAGTTATAGAATGTGTATTATATCAGACTTTTTCTTACTTCAAGGGAAGAGGTATGGCCTTTTGAAACCCCTTGCCAATGCATGAATTGCTATGGGTTTCTCCAGAGGTTTGCCGCAGATATAACTTCCCTGACCAAGCAGCTCCCAGCCAAGGACAATTCATGGAGAAGGGGCAGCTGTGAGCTATTAGTGGCCAATATTCAGCAGTTAAAGGACAGTTGCACTTGCTTAGTAAATGGGATTTGGACAAAGTTTCTACAGTCCTAGTACATACATTTTTTCATTTAAATGCTCATCTAACAAGATTATTATTTATCCCTATTTTATGATGACAAAATTAAATGTAAAAGATTAAATGATTAGTTCAAGAGAAAACTCCAGTGCAGCATACTGCCCAGAATGAAATCTAGGACTTTCACTCTAAAACCAAGCCTTTACCCATTGAATCCTGCTTTATATATGCAAAGGAGATCCTTATGGGAGTGAAGACCCTCCTAGCTAGAGAACAGAAAAAATGATTTACTTGTCAATGACATCTTTTCAAATTAGGTAAGGAAATCACACTCAGACACATACACACAAAAGATTAAAATGTAAAAACACTAAAGACTCAGTTTTGAATAATGACTTTGCTCTGCTCACCATTAGGAGAATCACCTAATTAATAATGGGGATAGTACTAGCTAGCATCTTTTTGGTGTTTGCTACATCAGCTTATAATCATGTTGATACCTTTGAAGTTATTATTATATTCAATACTCCCTAGGCTGATGAGATGGATACTATTGTTATTCCTACTAAATAAATGAAAAAGTAAGCTATAAAATTTTTGTCCTGCTCAAAGTCATAAACCCAGAAGTTGCATATTTGGATTTGCACCCAGGTCAGCCTGATACTATATTCTATGTAGTGACTAGATTCTGTAACTAATCAACACCACTGGCAAAATAAATTGATGTATCTAATTCTGTACATAACAAAATGATTTTATTTCTAGGACAAATGTCTTATGAAAGAAATAGAACAAAAATCTCTCAGAAAGTGATAAAAAACTTAATGACATAATTCACACTTTATTTTTAAAATCAGTCCAATTACTGAAATACAGTAAGGAATAAATCAAAGCATTATCATATATTTTGTCATAACAAGTGAAGAAAAATTCAGACACATAGCAAGTGACTGAAAAATAGATATAACTCTAAAAGTAGAAATCTCTGACAACAAATAAAGAAAAACCCATCTTTATACATAAGAAGTTGAAAATATAAGGAAAATTATTTTTTAAAGATTTTATTTATGTATTTGAGAGAGAGAGAGAGCACAATCGGGGAGGTGAGGGGCAGGGGGAGAAGCAGGCTCCCTGATGAGTAGGGAGCCTGCCATGATGAAGAGGCTTTCAGGACCCTGAGATCATGACCTGAGCCGAAATCAAGAGTTGGACTCTTAACCGACTGAGCTACTCAGGTCCCCGAAAATATAAAGAAAGTTATTTTGGAATATGGATTATGCTACAAAAATCATGTAATTTTGAAGGCTAAATTGCCAACAACAGAACTAAAAATAGAGAAGACTTTTATTAAGGCACAATCAATTCCTTTAAATAAATGTATTCCTTTTTTAAAATGGAATCTTAAGGGCTGTTATCATAAGATTTCTAGATACATGAATCAAATATTAAATACCAAAGAACAGGTAATACTTACAATACTAGAAAAGGCATATCACTGTTTCAAAATACGCTTGGGGAGATATTAAGAAAGAGAAGGATGATAAAAGGGCATCATGTAAAAAGTGCTAGTGACTATAAAAGTTATATACCTCTAGAGCTTACCTCTTCACTGTGTATTCAATACAAAAGAGAAATTTTATCTGCAAAGCATCCCACTGAGGGACTTGAATTGCTGAAAAGGTAAAGTGCTTGCTCTAGCATCAGAAAAAGGGAGGAGGAAGGTATGGGAAAAGTAACCTGGGAAAGATAAGCCAAAATAACAGTGAAAAGTGTTGGAATGCTTATGCTCTTCTTGGGGGGGGAGGGGGCTGGAGTGCTTTGGACCTCTAGAAATTAACTACATAAAGAATCATTTCACTTGTTTCTAAGGGATTTTGTGGACACTCTAAATCTTAATTGAAAGGGTGTTAAAAAAAAGAATGGAGTTTACATTTACTCTTAAATTCTTCTTAGAAATCTGATATTATACTCTGAAAATATAGCTGCATGTGAAGATATGGCCGTAATTCTATTTCTTTCAAAAGCATTTTTAACAGGCATACTGTACAACAATGATCAACGAAGTTTCCAAACCGTATATTGAGGAACCCTAGTGGCTGATGTTCCAGAAAAGTTCAAAATGAAAAACAAGAGAACCTCTGCATGTAACTGTTCATACTGTAGTTCCATGAACAATTCAATTTGATACTAAAAATCAGTACTCTGTGCGTGTGCATATTATTTTTAGTAGACTGCTTATGTCACTTTGAAAACAACTGATGCAAGTAATCTACCAAAATTAATAGCTAAATCTGAAAGATTTAAAGCAATCAGGTAAGGGAAAAGTAAAAAGAAAACCCATCTGTTCAGACACAGCTGACTTCTAAATGTTTCTGTAGGTGACTTCAAGCAAGGGATCATGCTTTTAAAACAACACATTTGCTGCATGCAGAAATTAAAAGAGATTCTAATAGAAAGACAAACTTCTATTTAGAAAATTAGATGAACTATTCACATTATACTAAATGGTGTTTTCATGGACAACAAATAACTTCATATATTAAGTCAATAAAAAAATGAAAATATTGAGGTTGTGATAATGTACAGTCACGGCACTGATCATTATGAAGATCGTAAAACCCTTTAGTTTGCTGTATTTGCTCACATTAACATCTCATTGGGGGTCAAGAAGTACAAAGCTCAATGCTAGGATCAGATGATTTTTTCATACAAACATGAAATTATAATTCAGAAATGAATTATATTTTCATTTTAACAGCTGGAGCAACTTGATTATGTTAGTTAGGAAAAGAATGCTCGAATTAAAACTTGCCGAGAAAGTGTTTTTTGTTCTTAAAGTGCCAGTGTAGAAGGATTGGACTGTAGACTTAGGATACAATATTATCGAATGATATAAAGGAAGAGAATTGTGGTCAATAAGTTTAAAAATGATATAAGACAACAACTAAAGTAAACCCCCTGAAATCCAAAGTCAGAGTTTTAAAAAAATTGTTTTAGTTTATAATAATTCTTAGAAAATGTTATTTGATTTATAAAGCCACCATAGATACTTGTATATATATTTTTTTATCATCAAGATCTCATTACTTCAAAAAATATGTATTAAAATTTTGGGAGGTAACTAGGCAAAATAGCAAGTTTCTGTGTGTTCTTAGAACTATCCAGCTTTGACTTGGAACTCTTTTCTAGTGCAGTTTCACTGAACCTCAATGCTATTTCCATATTAATGAACTCGGATTTTTCACTTGTATTCCTTTTTTTTTTTTTTTTTTTTTTTTAGAAATTAAGGGTTTGGTTTTGTCTTGTTCTGACTTGACAGTTCTCACAATCTTATATTTTAGTTATTAAGTCAAGAATATGTTACATTTTCTAAAAAATATGTTCAGTCTTACCGTACTGTATTCAGCCAAGCACCATCATATAATCTACTACTTTTTATGGTTAAAATCAGAATGTTTTTATTTGTTTGCTCACTAGTGATTTTTGAATAATTTGTTTTGACTATCACTTCTAGAATTGAAGTTAAAAATTCATGATATATGTGGTGATGAATTGAAGGTGTTACTACATTGCTTATTTGTGGTGACACAATGACCACCTTTTCACATAGGCCATTAAAATTAACTGTTGCAATTTTTCCTAGGTTAAATTTTATACATATAATTATCTACAAGTTTTCTTCAACTTAGATTAACATGAGTGCACACTTAGAACATTTTAACTACAATCACTGTGATTAAATATGCAACTTGAAACTTAAATTGTTGTTTCCTAAAGCCAGTTCATATGATCCTTAGTGAAAACATGCACTGAGTCTCTGGTGGCCTCCTCACATAACTCCTAGTTTAGGATTTTCCATGTTCTTTGGTAGAGGAACTGCCACATTCCTAAGATCCCCTTAACTTTTCTCCCAGGTTTCTCAGTCCCTCCTACTCTGCACAACTTTCGTAATATGGATAACCTAGTAACTATAGTTCATCAGTATTTTCTAGCACTTTGGATTTAAATTGGCCACATCATATTTTCTTATGTTAAATAATGCACATGTACTTTTCCTAATAAATCACACACACACACACACACACACACACACACACACACACAATTTCGTAATTTAAAAAGATGGGAAAATTCCCATAATACTCTCATCGTAATAAATATACATGATTCTTATGAAATCATATTTATAGTTGCATTATACAAGTTTCTATTTGGCTTCAATTTCTAAAATTTAACATAACCATAATATTTCATCTAATGGATACTTTTCTAACTCATTTCTTGACTATTAGATATTTAGTTTGCTTATAATTTTTCAGTAAAATGAATCTGTCATGGTAATTTATGAGGTAATAATTAGGCACTACACACATCTCAATACCCAAGATGTAAGAAGCAGCCAAACTCATTGAAAAGACTATACCAGAAGCTCTGGAAGGGGAAGGGAAGTTAGGAGAACTTTTAGGGGCAAGAAGGGGGTTGGAAAGATGTTAGAAGACTGAAAGGGGTTGCAGAAGTCATGGGGGGATATAAGCTTTGTTCCATGGTTCTAACTCTCAATGACAGTAAGACATCAAATGGGTGGCTATCTGGGTGCCAAAGAGGCTAGCTTCTAGGCAGAGGGTGCCTCATTCCCTCCAAAGACCGCCTTGCACAGAGAGTATCACGAAGTAGCAGTCCCCCGAATGGTACAGCCCAGGATGTAGTCCAGTGCAGAACAATGGCAGATAATTTGAGGGGTGTCCCTGATTCACAGGTATTGAGTTAGGTTTCGGCAACTTGGCACAACTGGGTGAAGTCAGTAATAACAACTTCAGGTTGAATTCCTACCTCTTCAGTAGAAAGGTGGTTCAAGAATAGAATTAGATTGACGTGAGGAAAAGAAAGGAAGAGATATTTATTACATAAATATTTGGACTAAGATTCAAAACCACTAAATAACCTACTCTAAAAAGAAAGTCTTTTTGTTTATCACTTTATCTTTCTGGATTTTCCCACTGAAAATTTCATGGTCGTGGAACTGATATGTCAGTGGATGGGGACATTTTTCATGACCCTGGAAATGCATTGCCAAGTTCTTATTCAAAAGTGTGACCAATTAACATTGCCATAGTCATCACATCCTTGCTAGATTTAAATGATACCATTATTGTTGTTTGGTTTATCTTTCATGTTTTAGTCAATTGGCAAAAAAATAGTGCCTTATATTTCTTATATTTATTTACTTCAAAACTAGTGAAGCGAAACTACTGTCTTTGTTCTTTTAAAAAAAAACAACTTTAATGAGATATAATTTCTGTAAAATGAACTACAGCCAATTAAAGTGTGCTATTTGATGAAACCACCATCACAGAGTTACAAAATCTTATCATCACGCCTACTGATTTCTGTGCCTCCTTGCAATTCATCCTTCTTGGCCCCAAGTTAACCACCAGTTTGCTTCTATCAGAATAGAATACTTTACACTCTAAAAATTCATATATCATTATGTATTCTTTGTGCTTTAGTATGTACTCTCCCAACTTCTTTCATTTAGCATTATCATTTTTGAGAATTTAGTATCAGTATTTCTCTTATATAAATTATCTTCAGTCTTTTTCTCATTTACTTTTGAATCTTTTCCAATATATGCCATTATTAAATTTTCATTAAAGATATCAGATGGAATTTTAGTATTTTTAAAATAACAAGATGTTACTACTTTCCCCTCTTATAGTAACTAAATCCTAAATTAGAGGCCGTAAGAATGAAATTTGTAAAATTTTTTATAAAATTATACAATCATATTTACATTTAGATAATTCAGTACTTTAAGGGAAGTAAATATTTACTCATTCTTTTGTCTACATTCAGTCAAAAAGTGAAGTAGGATGTTCCATGCATACTCGAGTTTTACTGTAATTTTCAAGAAGCGTAATATAGCTCTACTTGTGACATATGGGAATCAATTTTCTAGTCTTTATTTTTGTTTTTACTTTGTAAAACTGCAGTATTTTATTTATTTTTAAATGTTTGACTCTATAACACTTAATTAAAGGGGAACAAAAAGACATTGATCTGAGGTAAGTGCTCAGACTTAAGGAAAAAGCTTTATCAGTTCAAGAATTAAACAAAATCACTAAATGACATAAGTTTATGTTTAATTATGATCTATTAGAATACAAATACTTTATTAATTGGTTGTGTTCACTTATATAAGAAACTACATTTAACTTACACTGTTTTCAGTTCAGCACCTTTTTTGAGAACGTAAAATCAAATAACATCTATAAACAATACAGTTTTAATAAAATGGAAAATTGTCATCATTACTTTTAAGCTTAAAACTCTTAGAAGTAACTGAATTGTAAAGAACATTGTAATTGCTCCAGAAAAAAAATCAATTTTTCATTTTTTTTTCTTTAGAGAATAAAGGGGAGCAGGAAATACTCCACAGCTAACCATTATAGCACAGATAATCCTGAAGGTTTGGGTAATCACAACTATGATTTCCTATTTTGATATTCACAGTGACCACATTATCTATAAAAAAGACCAAAGAAAGAAAGACATTTTTGCTGAGCTCCCCTTATTACCAGATACTATATTTCACATTTAATCTATATTGTCTCATTTAAGCCTTCCAACACTCATAAAGGAGAAGTATTATCTTCATCTTGCAACCTAGGAAACCGTTGTTTAAAGTGGTTAAATAAGTTCCACAAGTTCACCCAGGGAATGAAAGCCGCAGTTTAGTTCTGCTGTCTCTATAGTTACTAAATCACTTCTTCAGCTTTTTTTTCCCTATGTAAAATAAACCAGTTCCTTTAATCATTCCTTGATGGAGAGAACAATCAAACATCATTAATCCTACCTCCATATCCTCTCTAAATTCTCTCTCTCTCTCTTTCTCTCTCTCTCTTTTTTTTTTTTTTTTTGAGTAGGCTCTATGCCCAGCGAGATCAAGACCTGAGCTGACATCAAGAGTTAGACACTTAACTGGCTAAGCCACCCAGGCACCCCCACATTCTTTTTTTATATTCCATTTTTGGAATACAAAAATAAAACTTAATCAAAACTCTGAAATGATGTTAAACATGTTTAAAATGCTAGGTAGTAACAAAAAAAATGTGGCCACTTACAGCTTTAACTGGAATTCTAGACACCTAATTCCACTTTGGGGATCAGGATATGGGAATTAAGAGTAAGTATGGAGGAAAGAAATTTGTGTCTATATTACATATCATTCTTGATTAAGAACTATTAGAAACAGAAATGGGTCATCAGCAAGATATTTTACTCTAACCACATAATAGTAGTTATGGCCGCAAAGGGATGTTAATAAAAATAGACTTTCTTTAAAGGCAGTATACCTCTGGGACGGAAGGAAATCCTCACAGTTTTAACAGGAACTGAGAACATTATAAAGCATTAGAAGGTTGGGTTTTGGTACATTAAACAAGCAACTGGATTCACTTATTTTCAGACAGAGGTTTCATTAACCTGTTAATGTTTATTCATGCCAATTCTTAACAGACCAAAAATAGCTAAAATTCTACTGAGACCAATATTCTTCAAGCAGCATCAACACCTTCACTTGTCAGAAGTAGATAAAAAGTTTCTCTGCCCAGTTTCAAACCACTAATGTCATTTTTTCCCCAATCCTCTCTCTTTAGTTCCAACTCATTCACTCATTTAATCTCTCTCTTTCCCTCTTCCCCTGTTTTAAATTATTTTTTGTTAAAACTTTTTTTTTGAAAATTTGCATAACAATAACAACTAACATAGTGAATACTTATAATGTCAGGGAGACTATGCTAAATCCTGTATATACATTATCTCTTTTAATACTCACAAAACCACATGACAGTCACTGCTTTCTCCCCTGGCTTATAATAGTTGAATAGCTTCTTTCCTCTGTGAGTGGCAGAACTGAACTTTGAACTCATTCACTCCAGAGCCTCCATACCTCATCACTAAACTATACTGCCTTGCTTTAAAATTATACCTATGGAAGAAACATTTCCAATTAAGACGTAACCAATTTCTTACAAAGGCTTGTAGTAAGAAAAAAAAATCTATTTTGCAGTGATTTCAGAAACCAGAAAACTTGTCATTAAATACTGGTGTGGTTTTGGTTTCTAGGTTTTTTAGACAGTTTTTCAAACAAAACAATCAGAATCTAGTCACTGAGAAAATAATCGAACACTAAAATTGGAAGAAAAGATAGGAAGCAATTAGTGAGCAGCTCTGCAAATGTTAACTCTTTGCTGGCAAAGACTGTGTCTTATTTGGTATCTCTGAATGTAACACTTGGCTTGCAGAGGAAGTGAGTTAAATGAATCTTTTAAACAATAACTTGAACTTTGAAAATTTGGACTAGATTTTCTTATATTTTAGATTTTAAGTTTTAGATCCTCAAAGAAAAAAAAAACATAAACAATAAACAATCCTGTGTTTATTTCATGCTTTGTTCAAACTCTTCATGTTTGAAAATTTAAGATGTTTAATTTTAGACTTTTTTTTCAGATCAGTGAGAAATAAAATATGTCAGAATGTGTGCTAATTCTAAAGCCTAAAAATGAATTTATTTATAATGCTTATAAGTTTATAGTAATAAAAATGATAATGTTCCTTATATGAAATCATTGCAAGCTGTACTGGAGGCCCTGCTAATTACACCTTACCACCCCCTACCCATGACAGAGATCAATATTTTGGCTCTAACGGTTTCAAAGAAGTAAAATTTTAAACATATGGCCAATATTTGTATATTTTGCCATTGAAAGAAAATGTCATATAGTTGAAAAATTAGCTGTCTTCTCCCATCTACTGCTTTTTTCCTATACTAGGTCTCGGTAGAATGAGAAAACCAGATGGGACCGTGATAGAGTATGTTTACTTGTATCATGACTTTGATATGCAAATTTCTGATCTAAAGGAATGAGAAATGAACTGACCGCCAGATAGTCTCATAAGAGAATTCCTCTAACTACCAGAGAGAGAGAGAGAGAGAGAGAGAGAGGAGACTGTGAACTCTGAGAGGGATAAGCTTTGACATTTTACTTTCTGATGTAATGCACTCAAATGCAAAATACTGCCTACATTAAAATGTATAAAAAATCAATTTCAGGGTATAAAGTGTAAATGTTGCAATAGATTCATTCTGCTAGTCTTACAGATGATTCTTTACTCAGGCTGATATTTGTCTTTACGAATAATTGAATTTTATAACTCCTTAGCAGAGAAAATGAGATATTTCTCTATTTGAGGATTTTTATCTAAATGAATATAAGTAGAAAATAACTTTAAGAGAAACACTATAAAAAAGTTCTTAAAAACCCTAAGAATTTACTTCTAAAGGTTATATAATACAAAATTGAAAAATGTATTTTCTGACAAGTTTTTTTTTTTTTTTTAAGATTTTATTTATTTATTTGACAGATAGGGACAGCCAGCGAGAGAGGGAACACAAGCAGGGGGTGTGGGAGAGGAAAAAGCAGGCTCCCAGCAGAGGAGCCTGATGTGGGGCTCCATCCCAGGACTTTGGGATCACGCCCTGAGCTAAAGGCAGACACTTAACAACTGAGCCACCCAGGCGCCCCTGATAATAGTTTTTAATTCTGCTTGTTTATATTATATCTAACATTTCACCAAGTTAATATGTAGTAATATCAGAACATGAAAAATGAGTTTTAGAAGACAAATTATAAAAATAAAAATAAGTAATATAAGAATAAAAGTCCTTGAAATCTAAATAGGGTTCTGATTATGAGGAATTCCTTCTAAGAAATTCAAATTTGAAAAAAATAGATATAACGGCAAAATAAAATTAAAGTGTAAACTAAAACATGTAAAATGTTTAATATGTAAATTACAAATTAAAAAGGAAAAATATAAAAATATTTTATATAACTTAATCTTACAAAACTTGTAAGTATGAATAACTACAAGTAAAATAAAAATAGAAAATGAGAAAAAGTAGAGAACTTTTTCATATACTCATTTTAGGTAAGATATATACTATAAAGCCTATTAGGCTGTAAAATGCTACTGTAATGTAATGTTAAATGGGAATTTTTCCACAGCCAGAAATTCCAACAAAGGGCCAACTGGGATTTCATCATTTCTAGGAATATACTCTTAACTCACAAACTTTAACATTTGGGGCCAGCTACCTCAAAAATTGGATTATCAGGATTACCAGTTTCAATGCCCTTAGTCATCCCAACAACAATGAGTGATGAAAAAGAGTGGTCTTTGGGGGTAATGTGAAGTGAGGCAGTCAAAAGAATCCTTCATAAATGTAACATTAAATATCCTTAAAATACAGGTTAAAAAGCCTAAAATATCCCCTCTTATCTATTAAATCAGATCTATTCCCTCTTCTAAAACGTTGGTGAGCCCTCGGGTCCATAGACGGTTTAATGCTGCCCACCCGTGAAAAGAATGACCAAAATAGAGGGAGGGAGGTGCTGAGACAAGAAGCTCTAATGTGTAACCTGTCTTCCTATTCTTTGATAAAGCAAGGATATGAGCTTTCCTTAGATGGCATGCATATATATGTCTCCTGAACTTAAGCAGACCTGCTAATACCCACTCAAGCAAGTTACCACAAGGAAAAGCCACCTTAACAAGTACTCTTTTTTTTTTTTTTAAAGATTTTATTTATTTATTTGACAGAGATAGAGACAGCCAGCGAGAGAGGGAACACAAGCAGGGGGAGTGGGAGAGGAAGAAGCAGGCTCATAGCGGAGGAGCCTGATGTGGGGCTCGATCCCACAACGCCGGGATCACGCCCTGAGCCGAAGGCAGACGCTTAACTGCTGTGCCACCCAGGCGCCCCCAAGTACTCTTTTATTTTTTAAGTTTTTATTTAAATTTCAGTTAGTTAACATAGAGTGTAATATTAGTTTCAGGTGTACAATATAGTTATTCCACCTAACAAGTAGTCTTTTGGAGGTTTAGTGAAGAATAAAGAGATAAAAAAAAATGAGGGGCACCTGCGTGGCTCAGTTGGTGAAGCGTCTGGCTTTAGCTCAGGTCATGATCTCTGGGTGCTGGGATCGAGTCCAGCTCCCTGCTCAGCAGGGAGCCTGCTTTTCTCTCTCTGTCTGCCCCTCCCCCTGCACTCATGCGCTCTCTCTTTCTCAAATAAAATCTTTAAAAAAAAATTGAAGCTGAATCTTGATCTGCCTTTTCAGTGATCCTAGAAATGGGACACCAATGACATAACTCTCAGAGGAAAGCACACAGCACACGGGGGAAACACTAGCCCTGAGAGGCCAGCTACAGAGAGGCTATCTAGTGTGAGTATCAGCCTAAGCAGCAGCAACAACCAACCAAAAGAAGACTGCAATATCATTGAGTCCTGTAAAAACACATTTCTCTGCTCCTGACATATTACAGATGGAGCTGGTTATCTACAAGTGGGAGAGAAAAGGGGTGTCTGGAAGCCAACCCACACCCCAGTACTCTCAAAGCACAAGAGCTGTCTGCACAGATGGAATGTGTAGAAAAGCTTTGATTGGAATTTGAGATTGACATTTTAAAATGAATAATAGAATAAATAACCCAAGTAATAGAATAAACTAATAACCAAAATTGACATTTTAAAATGAATAAGTAATAGAATAAACTAATAACCCAAGTGAATAGTTATGGTATCTGTCCAAGAAAGAGTCAAGAAGAGCCCCCAAGTGAGGAAAAAAGGGGAGACGTTCCATTATAACACAGCTAGGAGCAATTACTGGAAAAAAGTAAAACAATTATCTTATTTAAGTAATAATAGATTGTAACTCCTCAATAAACTAGTTACTCTATTCAATGATACACTTAGAATAACATTATTGTGTTCTATCTTGCTGGATAACAGTATGGATCATGAAGCTCATTCTATCTCTGAGAAATGGCACAATAAATGTATTATTCAAGTGTGTAGCACACCCAGGAATAATTATGCTGCCCCATAAACCTGCGCATTGGAAAGACAGATTCATTCAACGAATGTTTTTTCAATGCCTCATATGCACCAAGAAAAATTCTAATTACATGTGATCTTAGTGATGAGTGAACAGAGTAAGATATATCCGTTCCTGTACTGTTATGTTACACTGGGGATAAACCACAGCCAAGGAGGAACTCTCTGAAGAAGTGATATTGGAAATAAGATCCATAGAAAGTCATCAGCCGTGCTATGATCTAAATGGTAGGGGAAGGACAGAAGGTGTTATAGTCTGAATTGTGTCCTCCAAATTCATGAGTTGAAGCCCTAACCCCCAATGTGACTGTATTTGGAAATAGAGCCTTCAAGAAGGTTACTAAGGGGAAGTGAAGTCATAAGGGGAGGCCCCTAGTAAAATAATACTGATGTTCCTGTAGGAAGAGACATTAGGAGTGTACATGCATAGCGAAAAGGCCATGTGAGGACACAGCAAGAAAATAACCATCTGCAAGCCAAGAAGATATGTCGCACCAGAAACCAGTTCTTTTGGCAACCTGATCTTGGATTCTCAGCCTCTAAAACTATGAGAAAATAAATTCTTGCTGTGTGAGCCACCTATTCTGTGGTGATTTATCATGGCAGCCCTAGAAGAATAATATAGAAAGGGAGATACTTAAGACAGAGAAAACAAATAATGCAAAGACCCTAAAGAAAGAAGCAGTTTGGGGAGTTCTACAAATCAAGTGATGTGAGTAGGAATGTACGCACATGAAGTATGGCAAAGGTAGGAGATGAAGCTGCAGAGACAGGCAAGGGGCTAGATCATGGGGGCAGGGAAGGACTACCAGACCAGACCATGAATTGGAATTTTATTTTAAAGATACCATAAAGTTAATGAAAGATAAAAGACAAGACCAGCTGCTCCTAGGAAAATGGACTATTGGAGTTCAAACATGGAACTGTTAGGCTATTCCAGTCCAGATTTGACCTACGAAGTTTACAGTGATCAAGAGGAGGGAAGAGATTTGGGGTAAATTTTGAAGGTAGGATCTATGGAACTTGCTGATGAATTAATGAGAAAAATAAAAAGTCAGTTTCCTGCTTTTGTCCACTCTGGCTGCAAACTTACTCATTCTAACAGTCAAACAGGAACCACAAGACTTAGATATCTATGCCAGCTCATGGTTCATTAAAATAGAGAAATGTTTTGTTGACAATGACTTAAACACAAACTTGTATAAAGATTATATTCAAATTACATAAAGACAATTTAAAAAATAAACCCTAAAGGTGAGTCTTAATACTTTCATCAGATCTCCTTCGGCAAGTAACTTCTTATCCACATGGCTAGAAGTTACCATATCAGACGAGTGTCAATCTTGCCTTGTGAAACCTCTCCTATGGACGGCACAGAGCTTTTTTCCATAAGTCTAGATAACAGAATATGTATTTCTCACTTCAGGACCCAATGACTGAAAACAATAATATAATTCTTTGGTTTCTATCCTTGTCAGCAATTTGTTATAGTTTTGTCTCTCCCTCTGGCATTTCCCTGACCCTTTATCCATGTTCCAACAAACTGAGTGCTGTGCAGGCCCATTTCAGGTTATTGTAAACTGGACTGCCCTAGAATGATATATTTTTCTAGTTTGGCCAGGGTTATATGATGTGTTATCCTGTCATTTTGAGATAATGACCAGATATATTAGCTTTTTGTATGCATTATTCATATCTTATTATTGCCAATAGATATGGCTATATCTATATTATTCATCTCTTAGTGTTTATTCTGGGGTTTTGCTGAGATCATTTGATCTAGCCTGGACTTGGCAGGGTGACTCTGCTTCAATCTGTAGATCTGGCTGGGTTTGGCTCCTCATTATAGTCTAGGTTCAGTCTACACCAGCAAATACTAGCTTTTCATGGTATTGGCAAAGGTGCAAGAAAACGAACAAAACCCAAGCTAGGCCTTGTGAGATGTAGACTCGGAAGTGGCAACTTTACCTTAGGTTCTTATTCTGTTATGAGGGACTGAGCTTAAATACAAGGAGTTAAGAATTGAGGACAATAATTCAATTTGTCACACCGATATTCATATGTCACACCTGTATTCACCCTTCTCTAATAACACAGATTTTTAAAAAGTGTATAACTAATTGGGGCTCCTGCATGGCTCAGTCAGTTAAGCATCCAACTCTTGATTTTGGCTCAGGTCATGATTTTGGCTCAGGTCATGATCTCAGGGTTGTGAGATCAAGCCCTGTGACAGGCTGTGTGCTCAGTGGGGAGTCTGCTGGAGATGTCTCTCCTTCTGCTCCTCCCCCCACTAGCATGCGTGTGCACTCTCTCAAATTTTTTAAAAAGTGTATAACTAATTATGATAGACACAGACTTATTACAAAAATGACAATGTAATAAATATGTGTATATCCATATCCATAATATACAGATACATGTGTTTATATACATATATATGCATATACATATTTACATATATGTACATATATATAACTGGAGAGGAGATTGGTGAAAAAAGACAAAACTCTAAGATTTGCAGAGGGACCCCTTGAGTATTTAGTTGAGTGATGATCAACATATGTATATAAGAAAATAACATCCATACGCAAATGGCTTCACTAGTCTACCAAATATTTAAAAAACAATAAATAAGACCTATTCTGAACAAAAACTTTGAAAATATTGAAAAGTAGGAGATACCAACCAATGCATTCTATAATTCAATATTAATATGATACCAAAACCAAACAGAAATAGTAAAAGAAAAGACAATTACAAGTCAATAGCCCTAAGGTACATGGATGCAATAACTCTTTAAAAAATTTTAGGAAATGAAATGCAACCATATTTACAAAAGATATTAAGTCATGACAGAGGGATTTTATCCTAGGGATTTTATCCTGAGAATGCAATTAACATCATTTTTCTAAGATGGTAAATCTTTATTTTTGATTGAAGTACAACTGATATATTACATTAGTTTCAGGTGTATGGCATAACAATTCAACACTTGTATACAATGGGAAATGATCACAATAAGTCTAGTTACCATCTGTCACCCTACAAAGTTGCAAATTTTTTTTTTCTTGTGATAGTAATATTTAGGATTTACTTTCTTAGGATCTTTCAAGTTTGCAATACAATATCATTAACTATAATCACCATGCTGTACATCATATTCCTGCTACTTATTTATAACTTGAAGATTGTGCCTCTTAATCCCCTTCACCCATTTAACCCCCTCAATAGCCTCTCTCTCATCTAGCAACCACCCATCTGTTCTCTGTATCTACTTTAGGGTTTGTTCATTTGTTTTTTAGATTCCACACTTAAGAGAAATCTACAGAATCTTTCTCTGTCTGACTTATTTCACATAGCTTAATACCCTCATGGTCCATTCATGTTGTCATAAACAGTAAGGTTTCATTTTTTATGGCTGGGTAGTATTCCATTGGATACATGTACCACATCTTTATCCATTCACCCTTCAATGGACATTTAGGTTATTTCTATATCATGGCTACTATAAATAATGCTGTAGTGAACACAGGGGTAAATATTTCTTTTCAATTAGTGTTTTTATTTCTTCAGATAAACACCTAGAAGTGGAATTGCTGGATTATAAGTAGTTGTATTTTCAGTTTTTTGAGGACCTTTCACGTTGTTGTCCACATACAGGAAACAAATTAACATACCCATAAACAATGCACAAGAGTTCCCCTTCCTCCACATTCTCAACAAGACTTGTTACTTCTTGCCCTTTTGATAAAAACCATTCTGACAGGTATGAGGTAATATCTCATTGTGATTTTTGATTTGCACTTCCCTAATGATTAGTGATACTGAGCATCTTTTCATGTGCATGTTGGTCATCTGTATGTCTTCTTTGAAAAAATGTCTATTTTCAGATCCTCTGCCCATTTTTCAAATAGGATTGTTTGGTATTATTGAGTGTATGAATTCCTTATATATTGGATATTAATCCTTTACCGGATGTATGATTTGCAAATATCTATTCCCATTTAGTAAGTTGCCTTTTCATTTTGTTGATTTTTTTTTCACTGTGCAGAAGCTTTTTAGCTTAATGTAGTTCTAAGTGTTTATTTTTGCTTTTGTTTCCATTGCCTTTGGAGGAAGATCCAAATAAATATCGCTAAGACAAATATCAAGGAGCTTACTGCATATGTTTTCCTCTAGTTTTATGGTTTCAGGTCTTACATTCAAGTGTTTAATTCATGTTAAGCTAATTTTTGTGTACGGTGTAGGAAAGCAATCCAGTTTCATTCTTTTGTATGTGGTTGTCCAGTTTTCCCAACGTAACTTATTTTAGATACTATCCTTTCCCCATGATACATTCTTACCACCTCTGTCAAAAATTAATTGACCATATATGGACGGGTTTATTTCTGGGCTCTCTGTCCCACTGATCTTTGTGTCTGTTTTTATGCCAATATCATGCTATTTCAATTACTATAGCTTACTAATATAGCTCGAAATCAGGGAGAATAATGTCTCCAGATTTATTCTTTCTCAAATTGCTTTGGCTCTCTGAGGTCTTTCACAAAAGAATTCCATACAAATTTTAAGGTTGTTTGCTCTCATTTAATAAAAAATGCCTTTAAAATTATGATATTGCATTATCAAAGAGATAGCATTAAATCTGTAGGTTGTTTTGGGTAATATGGATATTTAAACAATATTATTTCTTCTCCATGAGCATGGAATATTTTTCCATTTATTTGAGTCTTCCTCAATTTCTTTCAACAAAGTCTTACACTTTTCAGTG
This sequence comes from Ursus americanus, assembly GCF_024610735.1. Classification (NCBI taxonomy): domain Eukaryota; kingdom Metazoa; phylum Chordata; class Mammalia; order Carnivora; family Ursidae; genus Ursus; species Ursus americanus. Next base: position 57,221,610 of record NC_142130.1, read on the forward strand.
TACAGATCTTTCACCTCTTTGGAGAAGTTTATTCCTAGGTATTTTTTTTTTTTTTGACACAATTGTAAACTAAATTGTTTTACTAATTTCTCTTTCTGATAGTTCATTTTTAGGGTATAAAAATGCAACAGATTTTTGTATATTGATTTTGTGTTCTGCAGCTTCACTTAATTCATTTATTAGTTTTAACAGTTTTTGGTGGTCTTTTGGGTTTTCTATATATAAAATCATGTCATCCACAAAAGTGAGTTTTACCTCTTCCTTTCCAATTTAGATGCCTTTTCTTTTTTACGCTTAATTGCTCTGGCTAGAACTTCCAATACTATGTTGAATAAACATGATAAGAAGGGGCATCCTTTTCTTGTTCCTAATCTTAAAAGAAAAGATTTCAATTTTTCACTGTTGAGTAAGTTAGCTATGGGCTTGTCATATACAGCCTTTCTTATTTGGGGTTCATTCTGTCTATACCTATTTTGTTGAGAGTTTTTATCATAAATGGCTGCTGAATTTTGTCAAATGTTTTTTTCTGAATCTATTGAGAAAATCATTATTTTTATCCCTCATTTTGTTGATGTGGTGTACCACGTTGATTGATTTGCAGATGTTGAACCCTCCTTAAATCTCCAGAAAAAATCCCACTTGATCATGGTGTATAAGCCTTTTAATGTATTTCTGAATTCAGTTTAGTAATATTTTATTAAGAAATTTTGTATCTGTGTTCACTAGGGGTATTAGCCTATAATTTTCTTTCTTTGTGATGCCCTTGTCTGGTTTTAGTATCAAGGAAAGATCGGCCTCATAAAATAAGTTTGGGAATATTCCCATCTCTTCAATTTTTTGGAAGAGTTTGAGAAGAATAGATATTAAATCTTTGAATGTTTGGTAGAATTCACCAGTGAAGCTGTCTTGTCCTGGACTTTTGTTTGTTGGAATGTTTTTGATTGTTGATTCAATTACCCTAACTAGTAACTATTCTATTCAGATTCACTGTTTCTTCATGAGTCAATCTTGGAAGATTGCATGTTTCTAGGAATTTTTCCATTTCTTCAGGTTGTTGAAGTTGGCAAATATTTTTTCATACTAGTCTCTTATGGAACTTTGTATTCCTGTGATATCATTTATAACTTTTCTTTTGTTTCTGGTTTTATTTATTTGGGTCCTTCCTTCCTTCCTTCCTTCCTTCCTTCCTTCCTTCCTTCCTTCCTTCTCTCCTTCCTTCCTTCCTTCCTTCCTTCCTTCCTTCCTTCCTTCCTTCCTTCCTTTTCCTTCTTGGCTAAAGGTCTGTCAAATTTGTTTATCTTTTCAAAGAACCAGTTCTTAGGTTCATTGTCCTTCCTACTTTTTATTTCAGTCTCTATTTCATTTACTTCCACTCTTATCTTTATTATTTCCTTCCTTCTACTGACTTTGAGATTCATTTGTTCTTTTTCTAGTTTCTTTAAGTTTATTTAAAAATTTTTTTTCAAGACTTTATTTATTTGAGAGAGAGAGAATAATAGAGAGAAAGCATGAGAGGAGGGAGGGTCGGAGGGAGCAGCAGACTCCCTGCTGAGCATAGTCCATTGTAGGACTTTATCCTGGGACTACAGTATCATGACCTGTGCCAAAGGCAGACACTTAACTGACTAAGCCACCGAGGCTCCCCATGTAAGCTTAGATTGAGATTTTTCTTGTTTCTTGAGGCAGGCCTATATTGCAATAAACTACCATCTTGTAACTACTTTTGCTGCATCCCATAGATTTTGGTATGCTGTATTTCCATTTTCATTTGCTCAAGGTATTTTTTGTATTTCTGCTTTGATTTCTCTGTTGACCCACTGATTGTTCAGTAGCATGTTGCTTCATCTCCATATATTTGTGAGCTTTCCAGTTTTCTTCTTGAGATTGATTTCTAGCTTCATAACATTATTGGAACAGATGCTGAATATGATTTTAATCTTCTTAAATTTATTGAGACTTGATTTGTGGCCTAACATATGATCTATCCTGGAGAATGTTCCATGTACACCTGAAAAGAAGGTTTTTCTGCTATTTTTAAAGGAATGTTCTGTCTATATTTATTAAGTCCCTTACTACTATTTTATTGCTTTCAATTTCTCCCCTTAGGTCTGTTAATATTTGCTTTATGTATTTAGGGGTTTTTATGTTGGCATATAAATATTTACAATTGCCATAACTTCTTGTTGGATTAACCCCTTTACTATTATGTAGTGCCCATCTTTGTCTTTCATTATAATCTTTGTTTTAAAGTCTATTTTGTCTGATGTAAATTTAGCTACTTCAGCTTTCTTTTGGTTTCTATTTGCATGAAACATTTTTTTTCCCCATCACTTCACTTTCAGTTTGCATGTCCTTATATTCAAAGTGAGTCTTTTGTTGGCAGCATATAGATGGATCTTATTTTCTCATCCATTAATCCACCCTATGTCTTTTGATTGGAAAATTTAGTCCACTTACATTTAATCGTTGACAGATATGTATTTATTGCTATTTTGTTAATTGTTTTCTGGTTGTTTTTATAGTTTCTGTCTGTTTCTTTCTTCTTATCTTGCAGTCCTGTGGGACTGCAATTCCAAACCTTGCTGTTCTCTAGTTAAAAAAAAAAAAAATGCCTGTTTCTGTGAGTAAAGTGAGCCCAGTAATGCTCTCAGTGACTCAGAGCCACTTAAGGTACTTGGGGAATTGCACTTTTTGGATGTGGGACCATGCTCTCCAGCACCATCCTTGCTAGAAGTGTCCACTCCTCTCCCTGGCCCCTTCCATTCTACATGTGGTTATTTTAACTTATCTCTTTTGATTATCATCATGAACTCATAGCCTTTCACAAACACAACTTATTTTAATTAATTATATATATTATGTTGTTATATAATTTATATTATATTATAGATAAATATATATAATTAATTATATAAGATATATGTATTTTCTTTTAACATTATAATTGTTACAACTTGGAGATGGGAAGAGCTTGAATGACATTTTTGTCCTTATAACACTAAATAAAACACAATAAAAGCATCTTTATTTTGGCATTTAAGATGGTCCAGACAGAGCCTGATGGTCCTCTGTCTTAAGAAATGAATTCAGCTGTAATCCAAGCCCTCCCAGATATTTCAGGAAAGAATATAGATGTACGTAATGTTTCTGGGGAGAAGTTCCACTGATATTTTTTAGAACTTCTTTAGTGGCAGAGCTGGAAAAAAAATAATTTTGAGTTTTTATCTTTGCACTAATTTTTCCCATTTAACAAACATCACCCTTGCCTGTCTCACAACATGAGGTTTCATAAGTAGTAAGATTTTCTTCTACAATGCTTTTGATGTTTTATGATATTTTCTTTTTTAACTCCTAACTTTTACGAAGATTTTCCATGAAAAGGAGTGAAAATAACCAACAAAGCCAATGATTTAGTAATTGCTTTTTCTCTAATAATAAAACTTCTGTCAATAATCTTCAATTTTGATTTACTTATCCTTGGAGGCTTCATTAGACCTACTAATGAACTAGGCATCATTTTAACTAGAATTAACACTTCAATCATGTTTATGAATAAGTATGTAAGACAAACTTTGAAATGCTGGCCACGTGGGACTTCAAATTGTCATGGCAAAATTAAGACATTTTTCATGAAATACTACTACTCCATAGCCACCAGACAGTAAATAAATAAACAATCATTGTTATCACATTGAGAGGAACTCTCTCAAAAAAGCATTGCTATCTCCTTTAGGAATTCTTACATACTTTGATCATACCTTTGAAGTAATGTTCATTTAAAGATACATTTCAGATGCGATGCTAGATTCTCTCCAATGTTTCATTAATAGGCAGAATTGTATGATATGTTTCCCATTTAGCAGTCAGACCATTAAATTGTGTAAGTATCACTAATAACTACAGTTCAAAGATCACAGTCCCTTTTTAAGAATGCCAGGTATACACACAAAAAAAGAATCTTAACAGAAAGCCATGTATTAAACAATTATTTCTCCATTTCTTCCAACCAAGTTTTTGTGTATTTACTCCAGGACATTATTAAAAGAAGGGAGGAAGGGAGAGAGAGAAGAGTCGAAGAGTCAGGAGAGAGATGGAGGAGGGAGGGAAAAGGAAAGGAAAGGAAGAGCTCTTCTATTTGAGGAGCAAGATTCTATTCAAACAGTGAATAGCACGAGGTAGACTGACATTCCTCAGAAAGTAGATGATAATGCTCACCCTGAAATACTGAAAATACATTTTAAGATTAAATGCCAAATGATTTTTCCAAATCTTTAGTCGTGGTGAATTATAATAAATGACTAGAATATCTATCTATATCTAGCTATATTAAAAGACAAGAATACGAACGATATAAATGTAATCAAAATTCTATGGAAAAATTTAATTAGGTACATAGTATAAGAAATTTCAAATATAATGAACATAATGATAAAATATTCATTATGCAGCTTATGTTGATTTCTTCAAAGGCATAAATAAGAGAGATGGGTAGAGGGTAGACAGCAAGAAAGAGAAACATAAAAATAAATGAATGACAAAATACAGTAATAATAAATTTGCAAGGGGGCACTATTGAAGACATATATATCCCAAAAAATTCATATGCATACATAAAGCATTGTACAAACAGGCTTTATAATTTAAAACTATTACTTTAGCTGAAAACCAATGTTTTTACTACACCTTAAACCAGTATAATTTATTGCGTATTTTAGTATATTAGTATTTTTACTTTATCTTCGTAAAAAGACACTTCTTCAGAATTATCAAAAATTGGGGAGAATTTTTTTTAAATACTCATTCTAAATATATTTTATAACATAACAAGCAAAATATATAAAATTGTGGGCTTTGTGTAAGTGTAAAAGCAACAGCTCAATTATTTAAACAGTATTGTATGGCAAGGTCTGCATGCATTGAGCTGCAGAGATCTCAGTAATTCACAACGATTCACAGTTCCCAGGATGTAATAGGTATGCAATAAATGTTAAGGTTATGGCCTACATTAATAAACACATATCCAACATTGCTGAAAGTTCAATAAAGTCTGAAAGTAAGGAGAAAAAATGGGAACCTCCTGGAAATTGAATCTTATAGTTCACATAAAATGTTTTCTTGTAATTTTTAAATAAAAGACAATCTGAATTTTACTTATCATTTGCTCCTGCATATTATTTTATACAAGAATATAAACTATCAACTCACTAATTTTTAACAAATACATTTTCAGTGTCTAGTATGGCAACTAGTCAAGATATTGCTAAGTGAGATTAAGAAGCTGGTATCAAAGAGAGTTCTTGAGAAAGGATTTAAAAACCAAAAGTCAACACTGAACCAATACTCCTCTAGTGCAAACACACACACACACACACACAGACACACACACACACACACACCCTACATATTTTACTAACTGATCTTATCTCTCAGATATTTCTGGATTTTAATAAAAATCTAACTCTGTTTCTCAAAATAGATCAATATGAAATCCCCTATGAATGCTTTTGAAATTATATTCCTTGGCACAGATGCTTCAATAAACGACTGAATAAAAAGATGGCTAACTTTGGAGGAAAACAGTTCCACTAGAGGTTTTATTCTATGCTTAATTGCAAAAATGTTATACCCTAATAAGTGGCTCAAAATGAAGCAGCCTCTGCCCCTCTGGCCAACCTAGCCATCCTTGAGCTTTAGCAAGCACCCTTAGCCTGCGTGGTTGATTAACCTTTTTCTGTGTATCTATAGATCACGCATGCTTTCTAGAAAGAACAGAGCACCTCTGCACAACCCCCAGGCACTAAGGAACCAGACCCCCTTGCACAACCTTCAAGCACTGAGATAACATCTGTAGTTGGCACAATCGAGTCTGCCCATAATCAAGAAATGTTACAGACCACTGTACTCCCTTTATTAACTACTCTAAACTCCTTTAAAAAAAACCCCTAGGCCAGGCAGAAACCTCTGTAGTTGGCATTTGGCCCTCTCCCCAGGTGGCCAGCCTCCTGAATAAAATTCATATTCCTTTCCAATCAAAACTCTTCTCTTGAGTATTGGCCTTTTGAATGATGGGCAGCTGAACTTGGGTTTCAGTAACAAAAAGGACAAGTTTGATAATTTTATTTATGTTTCTCAAGGACACATTAATCTGCCTATAGGAAAGGGGTTTGCAAACATTTATCTGTAAAAAAATATATATTTTAGGTTTATAGGCCATATGGTATCTGAAGCAACTACTCAACTCTGTTCTTGTAGCTTAAAAGCAGTGACAGACAATATAAATGAACAATCTTGGCTGTTCTCCAAAAAAACTTTACAAAAATGGGCTGGGATGCCAAGCAGGCAGGTTATAGCTTGTCAATCCCTACTATAGGGTATTATGTGATACTGACAGTCTCTCTTCTTGACCTAACTTTTAGTCAGGCTGCTTTAAGCCCTCTGCTCAACTAGACCCAGCTATGGGCTTTGTTTCTGTTCATACAGTCTAGTTTTCACAAGCATTTTGTTAAGTCTTAAATTTAGAGAGAATCCCTCAACCTCAGTATTTGGCCACTTCCTTATCTCCTGATATCTGATCACCCTAGTCTGCTGCATTAGCAAGAATCCTGCAGATCAGTTCAGCTGGAATCATCCCTTACCTGTGATGTTTCCTCTTAGTAATTTTCCATCTGCTGACCTCCACCCTACTGCTTGGCTATAAATTTCCACTTTTCTTTGTTGAGTTCATAGTTGAGCTCAATTCCTCTCCTCTTCTGCAAAACTCCTTTGTAGTAGTCCCTCAAATCAAGTCTGCCTTATAGTTCTTTAACAATTGTCTCATAATTTTTTCTTTAACAATATCAAAAATAATCTAAGATTTTCCTTTGATTGACCAAACTTCATATTTAATACCTAGATGATGCCTTCTTAAAAAAACAAAAACAATTTTGGCTATAATGTCTCATCCTTTCATACTTTAGTAATGTTACTCTTTTGCCTTTTTTAAATCCTTCAAAAAATACTGTTTCAGCATAATTGTGAATTTCCATGAAAATCCTAATTTGTGTCTTACAAATCAGCATCTTTTAGTTGTAACTTTGCCCTAGGTTTCATTTTACTGTAGCAAGAAATTCTCTGTGGGACTCCTGTTTCCACAGATTCCCTAAACTAAAGTACAGTGGAGGTTAATTACACACATTCTAAAGATAGATGATCTCAACAGTTAAGAAACTCTTGGGGACTTAATAAGAAGTGGTAGTGCGGGTCCTACACCCAAATCATTAATGCTCTCCCCTCCCCAATTTCAACCCCTATTAAGTAAGAACTATTGTATTTATTAACCCACCTATTTTCCCCATTAGTGAATTCTATTTTATCACAGATTGAACTATTTCATGTAATTTAGTCTATTTTTTCCATTTCTACTTGGTACCAGTGACAAATAATTTTCTTTGGGAGTTAATACTACATATTTTAAATATTTTCCCTTGATCTATTTTAATATCTGCCAGGGTTCTTGCTCACCTTTACTATTCTTTTCAAATAATCCATATGTCATTCCATTTATTATTTCATGTAAAATTTATAATTATTTCTACTGAGTTCAAAGTGACTAAAACAATGATTTCTAAGAATTTTGAGTGTGATTTGTTCAAAATTCTAAGTTAACATTTATATCTTCCAAATATTTAAGTTTCTCATTCAGGAACACAGTTTCTCATCCAAGAATTATTTTGTTCTTTACATCACTCAAAATACATTTGTACTTCATTGCATTAGGCAGAATATCCTCTTGCCAACATTTTAAAAATTAAAGAAAAATGTATAATTCAACATTAAAGTAATAAATGCATCAAGACCACATAACATTACTTTATTGAATCAAAGATGGGTCATCTAAGGAGATATATTATTATAACCCCTAAATAGGTTTATAGAGAAATTTTATGGTCACCTCAATAGATGCCAAAGAACTTTTAAAAAAATTTAGCAACCATTATGAATAAAAATATTATCTAATTAATGTATGATATTTACAGAAAAATTTAGGAAAGTATACAATTAAATATAGTATTTCATATGCATGGCAAATTAGTTCACATTAAGCAATCTGTAATTACTTGTGAATGTAGCCACATATAATTAAACTTCAAGAAGAGTATGCTCTTGGTCATAACGCAATTAGTAAATTAATAAAAAATCTTTAGGAAAGCTCTCACATAATCCATAGCCATTGCCATCTCAAAGTTTTACCAATTAAAATCTTTATAATTAATTTTATTAAAAGTATTTAATTGGTCAACATAGCACTAAAGATTATAAGCTTTTTCACTGTGGTAGGGTAAAAAATCACCCACCCTGAATTGTAGTTAACTTTAAAACAGGAATAGAAATAAAACAAAGAAATAAGGATACTAGTCACCTTAACAAAAAGACAAATAAATTACAGTTCTATTTAAAGAATTCTATCCAAAACAATGGTTGTTTATCTCTGTCCAAAGAAACAGGGTTTGCATCTTTCAAGAGGTTTTCATGACTTTTTATAGTAGTCACTTTTGATGCTGTCAAATAACAGGAATAAATCATGCTTTCTCCTTGTCCACCGCTGAAGAGAAAGCAGAGCTTGTTTTTATGCTCCCAGAGTTCCCATCAATTTTGGTACTGCATGCTTCTTTATATGGTGATAGTCCTTGTATATAGCAACTGGCAATCGGAAATCTCCATCCCTTTAAATTTATCACCACTCTACAGTTCCCTGTAAAACTGAGACTAAATACTATATTCCTTATTTATTGGAGCTCATTCTGAAAACAGATAGTTTGTCCTAAGCTCAGATTGAAAATAGTAACTGGTTATCAAAGTTTATTGTTCATACAGAATCATGATAGGAAGCTATGTCATTACTAAACTTTTCTACTGTATAGTATTATATGTAAAAAAGAAAAAATCAAGTACAATAAAAGACTTATTCTTTAAAAGGCTAGAACACCAGTTATCTATTTAATTCTACGTCATTATTTCAAAGGACTCAAAATATTAAGGATGTCTCCCCCTATCATCACAATGTGTATTTGAGTTTATAACTAACTCCCAGGTAATTATAGTAACTGCTATAATAAATGAAATCAAGAATGCCTTTCTCACAAAGGATCACAAGATATTTTACACCAAAGTAAACATATTAAATGTATTTATATCAGATACCTTGTTCTACCTTGTTTTACCCACTCCTTTTTCTGCATCGTGTTTCCTTTGATGCTTGTTTTTCTTAGAATTATGTTGTCCTTTGAAATATACTTCCCTAGAGCTTAAATATGTAAATATCTGAAAATGCAAATTACTACACTTTTGTTCATATGGAGAATACAGTCAATCATACCTCTGTAGTTCCAATGCCAGCTATGAATATATAATGAAAAAATTTATAACATAAAATTATTCCTAAATTTTAAGATGTATGATATTATAATTTTACTATTTATAGTTGTTACGATGCTTGGAATATGATTTACTCTGAATTACGTACAGATTTAATAAATACAATATTTTATTATTACATTGTATTTCTATAAAATGAAAAGTGTGATCTTTTTCTTCTCTGGTAAAATTTTGTCATTATGTCTTCAATGCACTACATAATATTCCAGTGGGAGGTTTATCCTGAATATTCTCTGCTATTTGTGGATGCGAAGTAGAAATAATCAGCCCCTTCAAAATAGTTTAATCCTATTTTTTTCCATGAAAAGAAAATAGGTTTGGATTTATTCAAGTAACTTTTCTTTCTTTCTCTTTTTTTTTTAAGATTTTATTTATTTTTTTGAGAGAGAGAGTGCAGGAGGAAGTGGGAAGGAGGGGCAGAGGGAGAAGTAGGCTCCCTGCTAGCAGCAAGCCCATTCGGGGCTTGATCCCTGGACCTGAGATCAAGATCTGAGCCCAAGGCAGATGCTTAACCAACTGAGCCACCCAGGCGCCCTGGAGTAACTTTTCTTTTAATGTTTACTTTAACATGATTAGCTCAGTTTTTATTTGGTTTGATGTAACATTGTTACATAGCTTTTTCTTATCTGTTGATAAAAAAATCCTGATTATATGTACTGGACATACATAGCTTAATATTAAAATTCACACTAAAAAGCTTTTACTCTATGGATTATATAATTTTTACAAGTGTGGTAACTGTGGGTAAAACTTTTAAGTCACTTGTATGCCAAAACTCTTAAGGAAAAGGTATGCACTCTATATGCTCTCCTTCTCCCACTCATTGGATACAGATAACTATAAAGCCATATGTGATAATGAAGCTACAAGTGGAAACTGTAGAATTCTACTATTCTCTGTATGAAGGAAAGCAGTCAGCAACCAGGAACACCTCAGATTCTAATGTAAGTGAAAAATAAACTACATGTTGAGGCTCTAGAATTTGGAATTTTGTGTTCTCAGCTTTTAAATATACATATATATCCTCTTAAAAATATATATCTTTTTCAATTGGCACATACCCAAAACAAAAACCAAAAACATGTGGCATTAGCTTAACAGTCAGAAGGCAAATGATATGTAAAACTGTAATAGGAGACTAGACTGATGGAAACCTACTTTATACAGTAGTAACTTTCTTGGTAAAATTTTATCTGCAATAACTTGGAAGGCAGGTCAAGTGCTAATTTCTTTGTGTTGACTGAAACTTGATGCATCTAATGAGATAGTTCCAGGAACAGATGAGCTCAAGCAATACTAGTTGAATTGAAAATTAAAAAAAAAAAAAAAAAAAAAAAAGGAATAGATGAGTATAGAACTTTAGCACATTCGGGATTATAAAAAGATGATTTCTGTCCCTTCAAATGGAGACAAAAGTAAGAAAAGAACATCTTGAGCACCAAAAACAAATTAAGACATCATAGTTAAACAAAGAGAGTCAGCTCCGTGTCTAAGATCTATTCAATCCTATTTTATAATGACCTCAATTTAGTTGCCATTAAGTTGAGAGAAGCATGTGAATGAAGCAGCAAGTAGATACATTAATAAATAAGACACACTTGAAAATTATGGCTAAGAAAGAACATTGGGGTGTGGACTTCTATGTGTAGTTTTGGCACATGGAATTGACAAATAGATTAAAAGTCTACTTTGAGTTTTAGTAAATTTTATTGCCAACAAATCATGAGTCTGGTCTAAAAGAGTCTATAGCTATAAAATGATCCTCAAGCTCTCAGACGAGATCGGGCATGTTCAGGGTGCTATGGTCGTAGACCCTCAAGCTCTCAAAACCGATTATCATAAAACAGGTATGAAAGCTGTTTGGCCACCAATAGCTACTTCAGAAATTGTCAGTAGGATAAAAGAAGCTCACAGATAGTGGAGTCAATGGCCATCAAGAACAATGGGTAAGAGTGTCTCTGTGAATTTAATGTCATATCTGTTCCGAGCTTCTTCACAATGACTGCCCATCATTGCTATGGCTGTGTTTACTCTCTTTTCTCAATGGGAGTTTTCTATTTATTTCAAACACTATATACTTTGTTAGGGGTAGGTGGCGTTTCACTCAATCTGTGCATTACCAGTTGACAAGAAGACATATTTTAACCTGATGGAAAAAATTCTGTATTACCAGATACATGAGGATGAACATACAGGTATTGTGGGTGAAATGGCAGATTATTACAGACATGACAAAGTATTTACAAAAATTGGGGCTTCCTCTTCCATGACAGAGAACCATTGTTGGAAAGTGACTACTACTGAAACAGGGACAGCATTTAACATCTTATCCCTCCCTATCTGCAGGTGGTTGTGACCATATAACTAGTTCTCACTGCTGATATGTGAAAAGAAATGATGTGTCTCTTCACATCTGAGTTGGTTAAAAAGCACATGTGCCTTCTTCAATCTCCTTTTACAATTTCTGAGCTGGACACAGATAACTACAAAACTCTTAAGAGATAGGTTGGTTCGCTAAATGCAAGAAGGCTACACCCCTGAATCATTGCATTGGGTGGAACTCCTATCAATCAGGAATACCAACATGAATTCTTTGGTAAATTTATTAGTGCCCTTAAGTTTGCTCTATATAAGGCCTCAGTGAGCAGAATTAGTACAACTATAAAATCTCCAAATTAAAAAAAAAAAAAAAGACACAGAAACAGAAACAGAAAACAAGTTAGACTATAAGTAACAATTCCAAAGTACATACACAATTGACCCTAATGCTTAAAAAACAGCCAATGAATTAAGATCAGGAGATTAATTTAGACAGAATTGCTTTAAAAATTAATTTGTGCGAGTAAGATCCTTAAAGAATAAAATAACATCTATAAGAGAAAAATTATGAAATAAACCAGGCAGAAATTTAAAAAAAGCAAGAAATGAAAAAAATGAATAGCAAAAATCAGTGAAGATAAAAATAACTCAATAGATGAGATAAACTTAACTAGGTGTAGTCAGAGTGAAAATTCATAACCTGGAAATTAGTGCTAAAGTTAAAATATTAAAAAAAAATCAGAGACAAAAAGGATATTGAAAGTCTCTAACAAATATCTAATAGGTACTCTAGAAACAGAGAACAGAAAAATGTAACACACACTTTCTTAGTTTAAAAAAATGTGAATCAGGTAAAAAGAAAGGCACACCAGTTACATCATGATGTAACCGAAGACCAAATATATGGAATCTATAATCTCCCAAGTAATGAGAATTAGTCAGAAGAACATTAGCAACTATGGTTTCAATAGATTCTCATGGACAGGGAAATAATATTTTTAGAATGTTGAGAAAAATAATAAACACCTAGTATTCTGTACCCAAATAAACAATTTTTGAAAAAGAAGGTTAAAATAAAGATATTTTTAGATATCCACTAAATAGAGAGTTTAAATACTTACAACACCTTGTCAAAAGATCTATCAAAAATATATATCTCAGCAAATAGAATGTTGAGCGCAGGTAACAGGAGGTAATAAGAGAAAAAAATAGCCAGCATAAAAACCTAACATATCTTGGTGTCTCTAAGTGTTGACTTTATAAACTTCTTAATTTTGTTTCTTTAAAAGCCAGAACTAAATTTCAAAACTGGTAGCAAATTCAGTGGGTGGCATGGCATACCATGTTTGAAAAGTGAATGGAGATGCTAAATAATTTTATCTTCTTTTTGAAATATTTGTGTTAAGAAAGTAATTTTTAAAAATTAAGGATAGCCTCTATAGAAATATGAGTCTTAGCATTTAAGTCAGCAGAGAGTAACACAGATACTAAAATTGAAGTTAAAATTTGGTTAAAATAATATACTAAAAATGATCATTTCAAGCCAGCTTATGTTTTAACCTATTTTTAAAATTGTGACAAAGAAAAAAATATAATTATTTAACTTTACTCTGTCTTTCTTGGAAATAACACTTTCTATTTTTAGACACCTTGGAGCCTCTTGATTTCATATTCTTCTGAAGCTGGATGAAAGTCAGGAATTGCTTCATGAAAAAGCAGCTTTATTTGGAATTGAAGGTTATATTGTAAGAGCTTCTATTTAGTTTTGAGAACCTTTAGAAAGTGAAAATACTATTTGGGCCAATAAGTATGCCCTTTTATTCTGATCCCAATCTCACCTTTTGGCTTTCCATCATATCCTCAAACCCCTTTATTTAATGCCAGCAAATCTTGGTGTCTCAAAATTTCTTTATGCTCCCTGCTTCCACAATCATCTCTGATAACATGATTAGACAGAAGATCATAAACACAGAGCATAAGTGTTTCTGAACTGCAGCAGAGGACAGAGCCATGAAGCCTTAATAACAACACTCTTCAGGAACTCAAATCAATAGCTATGTCACCAAAGGCCCTGTGTATCTCATTCACCTCTGTGAACAATAATGCAATGGTTTGAGAACCGCCACCATCCTTTCCTCCTGAATCTTAAAGCAGCACTAGAGAAAAATAAATAAATAAAAGCATATACCTAGAAAGAGGAAGAGTTTTTAAAAAATCCTCAATGTTTCAGAAATTTTATTTTCCCATAGTCAAGTGTTAATTTGGTAAAATATATTATGTGATCCTTAAAGGTTTGAAGAATATGGGGTGCCTGGGTGGCTCAGTCATTAAGCGTCTGCCTTGGGCCCAGAGCATGATCCCCGGGGTCCTGGGATTGAGCCCCACATCAGGCTCCCTGCTCCCCTGGGAGCCTGCTTCTTCCTCTCCCACTCCCCCTGCTTGTGGGCCCTCTCTCGCTGACTGTCTCTCTCTGTCAAATAAATAGATAGAATCTTTAAAAAAGAAAAAAAAGAATATATCCTTGCAGTATATATGTATATATGTGCGTATATTATATTCCCAGCAGGTGTAAAAACCCAAACTCTAACTATTATCTCTAAGTACAGTGCCACTGTCTTAATGAGGTTTATTTTCAATTAATACCGAAGAGAAATTTATTAGACATTCATGTCACTTCAAAACTCACAACTGAACAAAACTGCATTCAATTTTTTCATGTTAATTGTTTCCAACTATTTCTTCCATAGTGTTAAAATATTCTTAAATATATATAGCAGTGAAAGACTATTTGATATAAATTAATGTTTTATGAATCAACATTATTTTTTAACTTAAATCCTTCATGGAATAGATTAAGACAATTAAAAAAATAAAATCTGTAATACCAATATGCCCAAGTATGATAGTTTTAATTATAAACCTATGAGATAAAATTAAAATAGTTATGAAAAATAAGTTGAGACTTGAGCCAAGCATAAAACACTGCTTATTACATATAACAGAATAACCTAAATTACTGTGTTTGATTTTAAATTTTAGCATATCTGCTTAATGTAATATTTATGTCTATTTAAACCTGATAATAGCAAGAATAAGAGAACCTCTCTCTTCTACGCTTCTAGAATTTGTATCTAGTTAGATATGCCTTCACAATATTACAGAGAAATGAATCACATGTTCTAACATTCAGTAGTACAACCTTTAGGATAAAATATAATGATAAATTATTTAAATTCAAATAAATACACATTAATCATAACATATTGATAGTATGGGTAAACACAGATTAATTCTATTTTAAACCAGCTTATTGTGTTTTTGTTACATAGCAGATCAAGAGTTCTCAAATCCATTCAAGTAAGTTATCAAAATCCCTAAAACCTCATTATAATGTTTCCTATTTATCATATTTTACATCAAAGCTCCAGTAAGTCCATATATTTTTACATTATTCTCAGTAGCCTGAATTTCAGACTAGACATGTAGATTCTGTTCTAATTGTGTTCATATCAGATTCCAAAAAATAAACACAGACAAAAAGAGCCTAATGAGTGATCAATAACTTAGGGTTCCTCTGCACTGGTGGATAGGCAGGAAAAGTTAAATAATCAAGATAAAGGTATGGATGCCTGGAATGAGGAAATGAAAGAGAAGCAGAAAGAGAAAATTGAGGAACAAGAGAAAAGATGGAAATAGGGAGGGAAAACACAAACACCAGACTAAAAGATATTTAGGCTTTAGTTCTTAGTCTAGTATCAATTTCTGAGTGGCCCCAGGGAATAAAAGTCTGTTCTCAGTAAATGAGTATCCTGATTTATAAAATGAGGGATAAAGATATATTTTAAAGATTTTATTTATTTAAGAGAGAAAGAGAGAGTGAGTGAGAGAGCACAGCAGGGGGAATGGCAGAGGGAGTGGCAGAAGCAAGCTGATGTGGGGCTGCTGAGCAGAGAGCCTGATGTGGGGCTCGATCCCAGTACCCTGGGATCATGAACTGAGCCCTGAGCCGAAGGCAGATAAAGATATTTTTTTAGGACTTTCCAGATCTAAAGCAACCAGATCTACTGCAACCCATCCTGAAGAAACCTTTCCTATTTCACAGAAATGAGAAGAAACGAAGCACTCTGTAGGTATACCAATAGTGTGCTATAGTGCCTTTAAGTACTAAGTAGAGCTTGGTTCTCAGTGCCTTATGATCATTCATATCAATAAATTTCTTACCCTTGATTATACACATATTTTTAAAATACTCCTCCTTTATCTGACAGCCCTGGTGAAGCAGACATATACATAGTTCTTATAAATAAGGAGGATGAAAATAAATAAAAAGATAAATAGGAAGGAAAGAAGGAAGGGAAGAAGGAAGGAAGGAATGGGATGACTCAGAGGGCCTACCCAAGAACCACAGAAGGAAGCCAAGAACCACAGAGAACCAATCCCAGGGAGTAGAACCAGGATCCAATCAAAGAGCATTCCCTGCCCTTATTATAAGAGATGGTGACAACATCCATCTGGATTTCAGAATCACAATGGACCAGTGACTGCTGTGTTCCTAGCCCTAAGGAGTGGGAGAATCTTTTACAGTTATCCTGTCCCTATCCCATGTGTACTGTGTGTGTGAGGAATAATAACTTAGCTTGTTAGTTCTCAGTTGTTCGGGTCAAGAGGAACTTGAGCTATGAAGCCTCATTTACATCTGGACCTGAATTTTAATGGTGCTCGTCTGGACTTAACATGATGACATAATGGAATAAATGTTTGGGAGGATGTGGAGTTTTGTGCATGAAGGAGGGACATTAATCATGAGACTCCAGAGTGGACTAAGGTACACTATCACATTGGCAGCTCTCTATAAACATACATCCAGGTATTCACCCCCTTGTATGGCACCCCCTCATATACTCACTCTATTTGGCCATGTGAAAAACTCCCTCTTAAGGCAGCCACTATACTGTAAAAAATCTTAGACCAGATTTTTAAATGATGAGATACCACATACAAAGAAATTCTGGAAGATGAGAGCTCATCTTAGACATTCTAGCTCTGGTCAACCTCACAGCTGAATTCAGTTGCACTAGTGACCTTTGCTTACCCTAAAGCAAAAGAACTACCCAGTTGAGCCCTGAGAAATCATAAATCAGTGTGGTTTTAAGCTAGTAAGTTTTGGGCTCTTTTATCTCAATAACAATAGATAACTGAAACATAAGGTTTATTTGTATTTATCTCTACCACTTACCAAAGTGATTAACAGATAAGTAGGTACTCAAAAATGTTAATAGCTTAAATAAATTAAATGTTCTAACAAAACAGACCAGAAGAAATGATACAGAGCTACTGTTTTTTCTTCTCCAATTACACACACACACACACCCCCCTCACATTATATATGTGACCATATAATATTTGAGCTATGATTTTATTCATATAAGTTCCAAATAATTGGCCATTTAGCTTACATGTAATTCAGAGATTTGGTTGTGAAATGAGTTGTTGACAGATGGCAATAGAATCTGATAAAAATTATTATCAAAGGAAATAAAAAAGCAATACAAAACATTAAAAATAGATACTTAAATAAGTACTCTGAAATGACGACTGGTGGTATTGCAAGACACTTTTTTTTCTAAAAATGAGGTCTCTACATCCACTCTGGCTTCCCCTGTGTTTGTAAATAGCAATTTATTGTATTAAATTGGAACCAAGCAGAAAGGCTTGTTTTTATTAGTTCTCCATATACTTTATCATGAGTTGATTAGAACCACTACTTTATTTATGGATAAGGAAACTGTGATTTCAAAGTCAATAAGCCATGGATTTAGAATTCAAGCTTAATTCTTCCAATTTCTGCCATCCACTACAAGAAGATGATGAACATTTGTAAAGTACTCACTCTCTCATGTTTCTATAATCAAATAAATTAAAATAAAGATAACAAGCCATAAAAACAGATGAGTACACCAGTAGCTCTACACAAGATGATAATGATTATCATTTGTCCAAAATCATCCTTATCCAAAAAATGAAAGAATTTTAAGGCATATAAATAAGAACGAAATTCACAGAGTAAACATATTAAGAGAAAACATCTAGCCATCAATAATTGTCACTACCTCTTATTCTGTGATTAATGTCATAAAAATACAAATATTTAATAAAAGCTAATCACACTTTCTGAGAATTATTCTTTGCATATTTAAAATCTTTATTGATTTTACCAATATTCATGCCCAGCTTCTACCTAATTTCAAATGTGGTAAAACTACTTGGTTAGTATGTGTAATGTTTTATCCTCAGCTCTTATTATCCTCTTAATCCCACTGATTATTCACATATATTAATTTTTCTTTAGTTTATTTTCCAATATATAGAAATGTTTTATAAATCCCCCTCAAAGAATCATTTCTCATTATTCCATTCTAAATCTTTGTTATGGTTGAATAAAACTTTTGAATTCAATCTATATTGATAAACCGTAATGAAACATTTTTTAGTAATTAAATAGTAGAGGAAAGCTGGTTCATGCTTTATAAAAATTATAATACAGATTCTATGCAAATATTAATATTTTTAAACAACCAAACATAACCATCATTGGAAACTCTACTGAGTTTCAATATTCAAAAACCCAAGTGTTTTATAAATAGATAAAACCTTTAAAAATTCACATGTATTTTTGATGACAAGTATGTTTTTTCCTATTTTTCTTATTTATTCTTATTTGTCCTTGTTAAAGAACATGAATATAGCACCAACAAAGAAGTCAATAAATTCAATATGGTGCTACAGAAAACAAACTTATAAATCATCTACCATTAAGAGGGAAGTATCTGTATTATGTTACTATTTATCAAGCCGTAATTTCATTTCTATATTTGTGTTTTGATTACAAGTAAATCAAACCAGAACTGATGTATATTCTTTATGCAAAATTTTTTAAATGCATAAATTTATTAGATTAATAAGCTCTCACAAAATGATTCACATATAAAGAAAAAAAATCTTCCATCTTGAAAATTATAGGTATTTGATTATAATAACAATGTGAAAGATATGGTTCTAAACTTAATTAGCATTGTGTTAATATTTCCTGACAGATCTTACACAAATACTACTATTTACAACAACTAAAAGGTAACTTATTATACGTCAGGAAATTGTACATACTAAGTAGCAAAAGATAGGGGCACCCGGGTGGCACAGTCTGTTAAGCGTCCAACTCTTGGTTTCAGCTCAGGTCGTGATCTCCGAGTCCAGGATCCTAACTGTCTCTCCCTCTCCCTTTGCCCCTCCCTGAGGTGCATATGTGCACACATGCGTGTTTGTCCATGCGCATGCTTAGATGCGCTTTCTCTCTCCCAAATAAGTCTTGAAAACTAGTAGCAAAAGATAAATTAAGCTCTAACACAGTCAGTATTCAATCACCAAACACATAACACCCGCATAAACTATCCTGTATGTTTTTTAAACATATGTGAATTCCTCACTTATTTAAATATAACTTCATCTTATCTAGGTACTATTCAATTACCACAATTCAACATGAAAGAAAGAATTATTTTCAAACTATCTTTAAATGCCACATTCTCTGTAAGTCATCAAACATGAAAGTTGAGCAAACGTCCACTTTGAATCCCTTCTGTTTTTTGTGTCTGCTATGATGTTGCTTTACTTTATAAAAATTAGGTGAATACAGCCATTCATATGGCTTAGCTACTTTACTAAAGTCAATATGGAGAAACACGTCATAGTATACAATTTATTTTACATTTTCATATACCCTTCCTAGGAGGCAAAATACTAAGAAATTATCTTACAGTTAATAATTTCTTCCACAATCAATTCTACCAGTAATAGCAGTTGAAAATGTATTATTTGTAAATAAATGTAAAACAAATTTACCTTTTAAAAACGTCATTTAAATGCATGATAAATCTAATGTTTCTTTCTTACCGTGACAAGAACCTTCGATTTCTTCATATCCTGTACTGCAGATACACCTTCCAAGGGGAACCAGCCAATCTCCATCAGCTCCACAATACAGTTTAGGAGTATCACGTTCTTCTGCACTCTTCACACAAGAGCCCCTTACTTCAACCAAAGAAGAAGAATCAACCCTTGGGATAGTGTCAGGAAACATAGCCAAGTTACGAACAGTGAAGGGGCACTTTTTGTAGAAAACACGGACTGAGACCAGGGCAATGCATGCCCCAATGTCTTGAAAAGCCAGATAAAATCCTTTCCTTTCTATAGGCCCCACCTCACGAATTTCCGTGTTTAGTTTCAGGATACGATCACCCAAATCCATCTGGGTAAAACTTTCATCAGCAGCAATTGTGTCAATCTTTGTATACTGGCTTGGCTTGAATTTAATTCCATGGGACTCATCTGATTCCACATAATACAGATTAAATGTTTCTTTGCAAGTCCCCAAAACCCATGGGATGCTGTTACAATCCCTCAATGTAAACTTCATTTCCACATAAATTTTCTGAGCAGCATCACGGGAGATCCAGTTTGTACGAAGCCAGTTGTTTTGGTTTGGTTCCATTACATTGCATACCTGGTACGTGTGAATGGGCCTATTGTGTTCATCCATTTCAGTGATAGCATCCCACTGCAAGAAGAAAAAAAATAAATCAAATGATTATACAACCACAGTGGTTAAACAGATGTGATTACTTCCAAAATTTTCTGTTTTAGCAAAGAAATATAAATAAAAAGGGTATGAATAAAGCTATTCAAAGCAACAATGCAGCAGGATTTTAACCATGAACCTCTGGTTAACAATGTAGCTTCTGGACATACCAACTGTCCTGCTGTTAACCTTGCTTTCCTACATATTAGTTGTAATGATCAAGGGCTACTTAATTTAAACTGTTTCCTTAATTGTAAAATGCAGCTGATAATAGTACGTTTCACAGGGGTTTTGTAAGGTATAAGTTACTTAATATACGTAAAGCAATGTAAATAGTTCCTGGCACATTATATGAATGTAAAATAGCATCCATTATATGATCAAAATAAATAGACTGATGACGAACACACTGTGGTTACCACTTGCCTTCATATCCAATTTGCCACAAATTGAGATATATTTAGCAGTATTCAATTAAATATTTACATGTCTCTCTGACAGAAAATAGACATAAATAAGGCCATAGATTTATTCAAGAAATATTTATGAGACACTATTCTGGACACTGGGAATATAGCAGTGAACTAGCTGAACCCTGCTTTTATGGAGCTTACTTCGAATGAGGAGAGACAATAAAAACTGTAAATAAGTAAATTGAAAAATATGGTAGAAAGTACAATGGGAAAGATTAAGGCAGGGAAATGGAGAAGAGGGTTGCCATTTTAAATAGGGTGGCCAGAAAATGCCTTCTGAGGTGGTGACATTTAAGCAATGCCATGGAGGTGAAGGAGCGAGCCTTGCCAAGAAGAAATAGTAAGTACAAAGACACTTAGTCAGGAGTATACAGGTACATTTTAGGAACAGTATGAATGGGCACTGGAAGCACACTAGGTAACAAGACAGAGAGAGAAAGGACAAAAATAAAGCCTTTATAAGCATTTTAAGCACTTGGGCTTTTACTTTGAGCTGCATCACTGCATTATCTTCACTTCTACATGTTGACATTGAGCATTCTGCCATTTATTTGCATAGGAAAACTGTTTATCCCTTTTTATAGATTTAATAAAAATCTCTAAGTACCTTGAAATAAATTGGCATTGTCAGTATTTACATATCTAAATATTGATAATTCCAAATTATAAATTGAGAATGTAATTGTATTTTATTTGTATAGTAATAGTGATAATTTTCAAAAGAAAAAAAAACATTCTGGTAATTTTATAGCCTTTTTGGGAGAACATGCGAGTCATCATAGTTTTTCATTTCTATTCAAGTATTCTGGAAATAATAAACTGTTTTCTATAGTGATTAAGTATTTTATTTCTTAATACCATACTTCAGTGATTTATAATAAGATTATTTAACACACCCTGTTTGCAGTTTCTTACTTTAATTGGCTGTAAAGAGTCACTTAATCAAGACTAGTTGAATTTCAATTAGCAGTTTCCAATAGAATGGCTACTTTCTTCAGTCTACAGGACAGTTATGACACTAACCACTTTTAATATCTACTGTACATTTCCACAAAGAAAGAATTTATGTTATCATGCAACCTTAAAAACAATCTGCATCTAAAAATTTCATTTATAAGTTGCTAACTTGAAATTCATATGATATTTTCCAGGAGAAACAGTAAATTCCTTTGGAACTGTGGATATAATTTTGCAAAACACCCTTGATAAACATAGGAATTATCTAATAATCTCATGAAGATACATGCAATTACCCACCTAAATGTTTTTCATCCTAGTGATCATGGGTCTTATCTAACTCTTACACTTAAATTTAAGGCAAACCAGCACTATCATTGCTCATTTTAAAGGCAAACTAACCCTTCAGAATATAAGCAGTGAAAAAAGAAGCAAATAATAAAATCTGTAAACTACCAAAATCAGTATCCAAAATTCTAAGGATTTTACCCACTGGAGAACCTCTGAGGTACTCAATCAAGGATTATTCCAATTTTAGAAAATTTTCTAATCAGAACTGATTTTGTTTCTCAGGAAATGCATGTTAGTTATTATGGCCTACACTGCTTCCTCTACCTGCTCATATAGAAGTATGGAGCTTTTTCTCAATAAACTCTGTTTGAGTAATTATATTTTAACACCTTCACACAATACCCCTTCATATTAATAAAAAGTATTAACCAGGCTCATCACAACCAATTCTCCCAAAATATGAGATTAAACTAAATTGCCTCTTGTGACAAAAATCACCTCTTGTGACAAAAAAAAATCTGAAATCATTTCATATCTTTATTTAAAAATGTATGGGTTTGAAGAAAAAATGTTTAGATGAAAAGAAAGGTCAGGAATGAGAACAGTATAACATACATTCGCTGAATCAAAAGTTATCTGAATCAAGGGACGAGGAAATGACAAAATATACACAGAGAATGAGAACTGGTGGTTCTTCTCAAAGACACTCTGTAAGATTCTTAAAAAAAAATGGTTCATCATTTTCTGGGTTAAATTTGTGATATTCAATGGTCAGTAGTATTTCTTCTCTCTTTAATTTTTAAGAAAGAAGTCAGAATTAGATTTGAGTACCAAAATACTTAGAACAGATCAACTGTTAAATTTCATCTTACCCAAAAATATTGAAAGCAACTGAAATTAGATTTTTAAATTTGAATCTAATTAAAACAAGAATATACATTCAATATGGGTATAAGATCTAAAAGACTATGAAGTTTACTAAAAATATTAACATAAGCAGATATAGACATGGTATGATGTTTTAATCATAATATGGTCTTCAGAAATATATATGTATGTATGTATACACACACACACACACACACACACACACACACACACACACACACACACACACACACGACTTAGTGCTTTATGGCACCTAAGAATATTTCTCCACTGATGGATCTCTTGGGCAGCCTCATTTAAAGTGAATGTTTCTTAGAAGTGACAGGAAGTCTAAAGAGCTATGAACAGTACTTAATCCATTTATGCCTGATGTTCTCTAAAAACCCATCCCCACCCACACAGCGCAAATTTTTGTTTCCATAGCAAGCTAAATAAACTAGGCCAAAAAGCTGGATTCCTTTTGGGCACAGAAAATTAGAACAGGGAAATTAATTCTTAAAGCAACTACAGTCATTGTGGAATCTGATTTCTTTCTTTTCTCAGAGAACAAAATAAGGAAATCAAATAGCCTTTCTAGGCAAGAATACGCAGACAATTTGCTGGTAAATTGACCCAAACATCTAAACTGCTGATGTAAATCTTTCAAATTTATACTTTCTTCACTCTGAAAACCTTAGGAATTCTTCAGGAATGTAAACATTTATTTCAAATATAAATCCTAAGATTTTAAAATAAAAGCAGATAGTGTGTTTCTCACCATAGAAAAGGCTGTTGGTAAGCTAATTATAATTTCAAATAGCAGTAGTTAAGTCCTGATTACTTACTCAAAAACCATAGTTCAAGAAAACTTGTAGGAAGAGAAGAGAATTGTCCTCATACTAACATGCTCACCTTTGTATCTCCAGACAGAAAAGGGAGGGGGAAAGGTCATATCCTAGATACCTTAGGACCCTAAACAGCTTCAGGGCTGGTCTGCTTTATGGAAAAAAAGAAAAAAAATCAGTAAAAACCAAAGTTAAATATGCTGATTGTAGGGACTAGGGAAGTATGCACTCTAAAAACACTCAAGAATGAATAGCTATAAAAGAAATATTTTGGATTTCACCTTTAACCTGTACCTTCCAAATGAATAAGTACTTATTTATATGCATATTAAATTGTTTTTCTCTCTTCCCTTTTTTCTCTGCCTTTTAAAAAATCACATACTACAATACTACTAGACACTCTAACATTAAAATTAGTAAAAGTCTTAAATTTATTTCTGCCTCCATCTGCAACAGATCCCAGCTATAAGCTAAAAGGGAGATAAATATGTGGTGACAAATATTTTTTCTTGATTTATTTCTTTAAAATGCGGTTTTGATAAATACACAAAGAAAAGATATACAAAGAAATTAGAATATAACAAAAGATCATTTCAAAGATATAGAATCCAAAAGAGCAAAGGCTTTTTGAGTTAGCTACCATTACACTGGCAGTTGATTAATTAATAAAGAAATGAGATAGCCTATTTTCAGACTTCTGAAAGATAATCTAAAGATAGAGTAAAGATAATTTAAAGGTAAAAGATAATCTAAAGATAGAGTAAAGTAAAACAAACAAAAAAATCATGATAAACCTCTAATTCTCACTTTCCATGTATACCTTGTTACCAAGTGTTTTGTAGTATGATGTGGCTGTAACTAATTATTCCTCAAGATTGAGCTAATTTTAAATGAGAAAGGGAGATGGGAGGAAAACCTTCAGCATCATTCTGAGAATGATAAAAATAGAAGAGCTGAGAATGAAGACAAGCCTTCATTTGGCAAAATGGCACATATTTGATTTGTTACAAACATTCTACCTCTTACCTTGCATAATCCAAATAAACTAAAGTTGTCGAATGCTCATAGGCATCTCTACGTAACGTTGTAGTGGCTTAATTTTTAAATCATAAGCATCTAATATCCTCAATCAGAGGAAAGCTTGTTAAAGGGGCCTTCTTATTCTAATATGATATTTTCCTCAGAAACACTTAAATATTCACTTTGAGTCAATATACTGACATAAACTTAGAAAATTAGTACCCTGAATTCTGCTGCTAGGCATGTAGTTAATAACATAAATCCGTTTTTGCAGCAAAAAAGTGAAGGCTCTGCATTTAAATGATAACTACTTTCAGAGAATAAAGCAAGAAGCAAAATGTATCATGTGCAGATACATTTCTATTTCACTTTGGGCAAACATAAAACTTTTTTATTAGCACTACAAAGATACTTCATAAAAAAAGAACGAATCAATGGCATGTCTACAAGACAACTGCTGAGACTATGTAAGTTTTATAAATAAATTTATTATTTTTGGTGCATTTGTCCTATTAGCAGGATCAAAATATTATAGGAAAAAAAGATAATTTCCATTAAGAAGAAATTATTCTTCCCATAAAAAATTGTCATACAAAGATTAAAAATTCTTAGAGTCTATCTTCTGAATGTCTGAAGCCTTAATTGATATAAAAAGTTGAGATTTTTCCCTTGCAATGAAGATGCTGTAAATATCATATTTACATATGATTTCTATAATAAAGATATGGTAAATATTCATCTTAATTACTCTGTCTTATATTCAACAATACATGAATACCTTACTAGTTTCCAGAGGACTTTGTAAATATAGAAAACATATAAAATTCCTGGTTTTATGTATGAGGACGCTTTATGAAAGGGAGAGAGTTGACTTCTTTAAGTTTACAAAGAAAATAGAAGCGTCAATACCACAAGTATCTGAAAAGTCCTATTGGTCCCTATGGAGCCTTTGAACTAAAACAAAGTTAGGTAGCTTGTATTCTCTGTGAGGGCAGGCACTTTGTTTTGTTCATCACTCTATCCTTAGTCCCAGGGGATACAACTCCAGGATTACAGTAGGTTCTATGTATCTGTTGAATGTATACATGAATAACAGAAGGCTTGAATTCTAAACCAATTCTGAATGTGTCCACTAATGGGAGACCTATTACTTCTTAAATCAGGATTCTAAATATCACACATTATTGAGAGATATACACATTTTGAGCAATCTCCTAAACTAATCAACTTATTTTAGAGCTTTCATAATGACTTGGCTGAACATAAAAATATCAGACGACTTAACTGAAGCCTGCAAACATCAGATGAATCAGCCAGCATTATGCTAGTACACAAAATTTTAAGTTAGGATGAAGACTCAGGTTCACAAATGAGAGGTACTCTGTTTCTATATGTGTGTGTATGTTTTCAAGAGGGAGGGAGGAAAGGAAAATGGTATCAGGAATATGTGTCTGCACCAGAAGAGAGAGTGAACTCTGAAATAATACCCAGGCTGCTTAGAAGGTATCCTTCAATAGAGAAGGACTTTCATATAAAAAGGACTACTCACTGACGCAGTCCAGCCATCTAACATTGCTCTAATTACTCATAAAGTCTGTCACCCTGGTTCTGATTAGTTTTCTATTTTAACTGAAAGATAAAATATTTAAGTATATTAAATTATGAATTGGTAATTCTTACAAATACAAAGTATGAAATAAATGAATATTCAAACTGTGTATGTGAATGCAAGTTGGGAGAAGAAACTTCTCCAAGAGAGTGGTGTTCTGTACACATAGAGAAGAAAATGATAAATGAAAGAGAAAGTATTTAAGCATATCAAATGCTGCTGAAAGGTCCAGTATAATAAAGACAGCCCTATATCTCCTGGATTTGTTAACAGAGAAGTTATGGCAGCTATGACAAGAAAAGGTCTGCTGCAGTGCCAATGTGGGCAGAGGCACAGTCTTCATGTGGAAATCTGGAGAAGAGTGTTTTCTTATTATAGACATGTAATGTGTAAAATAAATTTGTAGAGATCATTCCAAAGTAAGAAGATGATTCTGTACATATCTTCTTAGTTTATGTTCTGGTCCATATGTTGTTTAACACTTCACAAAAATATCGATTTTGACTGTTTTTTTCAAAATATATTAGACCTCTACAATTCAATTAAAACTAAAACTCTACCCAGGACTACATTTCCAAGGGAATGGCTCCTGGTAGGTCAAAACTTGACATCAAAGTCCTACATGTAAAACTATGTCTAATGATCATCTGCCACTCCAGTGGCTTCAAACACACTTGTCTGCATTAATTAACTGGTGTAAAGATATAAATTACATGTGCCATACATGAATGTCTGACTTGAATAAAATTATAATAGTTTACACTCATTAATTTTGCATATTTGTATTCAATGATTCTTAAACACAGCATATAAGTGCCTATAGAGTGGAAAAAGTATAAAAGCACAGGCACTATTCTTTTCAAATAACTCTGTGGGACTGATTTCCCATTATTAAAAAGTTATTTTAGAATAACTAGTAGTAATTAGAAGGAAAGTTTTACATTGCTGCGACAAGCTGAGAATTTTCCCCTACACCCTATTTTTAATCTTTCAAATTATTAACGACCTACGGTATAGTTTACATGTATTATATCCTTTCTGTAAAACTATTTAAAAGAACTGCATGCCTTTATATAGGATCTGACACGATCATTACTGTGCAATAAGCCAGACAGTGTAATAAACTTACCCTGTTATTTCAAACAACCTTTAGAAAATGTCCATTAATCTTTTCTTAGGACAAAGAAAAAAAAAGCAAAATAATATTTGAAGCTAACTAAATAACAATGCTTAACAACCATTCACCTTGCAAACTTCAAGGAAAAAGTATCCCTGAATATTACATATTATATTCTACAGAATAATAAACTAAAATTGCTGTTAGCATAGTAATAAAACTTATGATGCATCACACAGAATTTTAAGGTCATGTTGGGAACATAAATCTTTCAGCTCTGAAATATATTATATGGACTCAATGAACTTAGGTGCTTCTGTACTTAGGTGCTTTGTAAAAGACAAAAATGATTGGATGTTAATTATCATGTATACTTCTGATTACTTAAGTATTTTTAAGACACAGAAGAACATAAGGGTATTATCAAGAAAAATTTATGAAATATTTTTATATGGATACACTCTTGAAATACACGAAAATGTAAACATGTCTCTGTGTTTGCTTATATTACATTCTTTCTATGAAAATATATAATTCATAAACCCAGTAGGCAAAACATTACATATTTCCTAAGTAGATAAAAATCAAAAGAACATAGAATTAAGCTAGTTACTACATATACTTAAATAGATATGATTCCCACAGTTAAAAGCTTACATTCAAAGTTAGCATCATCTCTAACATTTACTTAAAAGATCTTAAAATAGTCAATATTTAGAGTAATAATTTAAAGCAAATGCAACAGCTTATAAGTCAATAGAAAATAATCAATGAACCTATTTGTCTGAGAAAACAGAAATAGAGTAAAGCAGAAGATAGAAAAAATTCCAGAAAAAAAAAGCCATAAGGGGAGTGAAAAGAAAAAAATCATAAACCAGCATATAAATAGAAGGTACAGAAGACAAAAATATACATGTCAGTTATCAAACAGTAACTGTTAAATATCTACTTTAAAAAATAAAGATTCCTGGATTTTATAATAAACAAAATCTAACTGTAACCCACAGTCCCTCTTTCAAATTTTCTTCAAGCACATTAATTTCTTTCACTATTTAGAGTGTTCAGCCCAACTCTGTCACCTCTGTTTCCAAATTTAAATACAAAAAATATATAAAACTACTTGGCAACACAAACTATCTTCCAAAAACTAAGACATACACAACCCACACGAAAGAGTAACTGTCACACAACTGCATGTTGCTAATAAGAGTAACAACTAATACAACATAACACTAAAAAGTTAGGAGTAAAAGGACTTCCCAGAAAAAATACTGGCCTGATGGGTACCAATCATGAAAAACTTGGTAATATATTTAAGAATTCTAAGAAAGTATGTAACCCAGGGATCTAGCAATTCCACTCCTAGAATTTTATCCTAATAAGGTTTAAAAAACAACTGTGCAATAGTGAAATGAAAGAATGCCATTTAATTATTAAAATTCATTTTGGAAAGAACATTTAATGGCTTAGAAAAATATCCATGATATATTAAGTGGAAAAATTGAATTATAAAACAAGTTAACTAGGCTGGAAGATGGTGGCGGAGTACGAGGTCTGTAGACTCACCCTGACCGGTGAATATAACTAGATAAATATCAAATCATCCTAAATAACCAGAAATTGACTTCAAGACTGGCAGAACAAACTCCACAACTAAAAGCAGAAAAGATGCCACATCAAAGAAAGCAGGAAGTGTGGAGGCAGTTTGGGAGACAAAGCCACTGTGGTGGGGAGGGAGCTGTGGTCTCAGAGAAGGGCAAGAAACACACTAGCAGGGGCGCCTGGGTGGCACAGCGGTTAAGCGTCTGCCTTCGGCTCAGGGCGTGATCCCGGTGTTATGGGATCGAGCCCCACATCAGGCTCCTCCGCTATGAGCCTGCTTCTTCCTCTCCCACTCCCCCTGCTTGTGTTCCCTCTCTCGCTGGCTGTCTCTGTCTCTGTCGAATAAATAAATAAAATCTTTAAAAAAAAAAAAAAAAAAAAAGAAACACACTAGCACACAGGCAAGCACACAGGGAAAATGAATCCCCGTAACAACTGGCTTGCAAAATGGGAAGGACCAAATTTTGTAACTTCTGGCAACCAGTGGGGCGTAAACGTCAGTGAGCTGGCTGGGATCCAGCCTGGAGGGCATTGTGCTGCTCTTGCAGAGAAAGCAGACAAACAACCCATGGACACGAACATGGAAACAGTGATCTGAAGAGCACCTGGGTCACAGAGTGGGGAGGTTATTCACTCTTCTCAGACAGCATCCCAGAAGGACAGTGTTCACTGAGAGACCCCTTCAGGAACAAAGAAACTGGTTATCTGCCATTTGCCTCCCAACTCCCCTACATAAGCACAGAGCCCCTACTGGAACCAGCATGGCAGTGACACTTCCTGTCTAACTTGCTTATACAAAGCACCACTCCCCCACACTTGGGCAGAAGTGCCTCAGTCCCAGCGTGGCAGGTCCCCTCCCCCAGAAGACCTGCCCAAACCCCTGCTCACACTCTGTCTCCCCACTTGGGAGTATTGCAGAGCCTCTCTTCCAGTAGCAATATCCAGTAATGATCACAAAACAATAATAAATGGGCAATAAATATGTATCTACCAATAAGTACTTTGAATGTAAATGGACTAAATGCTCCAGTCAAAAGACACAGGGTGACAGAATGGGTAAAAAAAAACATGACCCACCTATATGCTGCCTACAGGAGAGTCATTTTAGACCTAAAGACACCTACAGATTGAAAGTGAGGGGATGGAGAAAAATTTATCATGCAATGGCTGTCAAAAGAAAGCCAAGTAGCAACACTTATATCAGACAAAATAGAATTTAAAACAAAGACTGTAATAAGACACAAAGATGGAGTGTATATATATATATATATATATATATATATATATATATATATATATATATATATATAAAGGGAGCCAATCCAACAAGAAGATATAGTAATTATAAATACTTATGCACCCAAGATGGGAGCACCCAAATACATACAATGGTCAATAATAAAAAGAAAAAAAATCGACAATAATAGGAGATTTTAAACTCACTTACATCAACAGACAGACCATCTAAACACAAAATCAATAATTAAACAATGCCTTGAAGGATACACTGCAAAGATGGATTAATATATATTCAGAAAATTCTATCCTAAAGGAGAGACTACACATTCTTCTTAAGTGCACATGGAACATTTTCCAGAATAGGTCCATATTAGCCCACAAACAAGCTGCAGAAATTCAAGATCGAAATCATACCATGCATCTTTTCTGACCACAATGTTATGAAACTATAAGTCAACCACAAGAAAAAAATCTGGAAAGACCGCAAATATATGGAAGTTAAATAACAAGTTACTAAACAATGAATGGGGCAACCTGGAAAATGAAATGAAACAAACAATGAATGTTGTTTGAAAACAATGATCCAAAAACTTTGGGATATAGCAAAAGCAGTGTTAAAAGGGAAGTTTATAGCAACACAGGTCTGCCTCGAGAAGCAAGAAAAATCTCAAATGAATAACCTAAACTTACACATAAAGGAGCTAGAAAAAGAACAACAACCAGAAAAAAAGACATCACTAAAAAAAAAGAACAACAATCAAAACTTAAAATCAGCAGAAGAAAGGAAGTAACAAAGATGAGAACAGAAATAAATGATATAGGAACTAAAGAAAAAAAGAAAAAAAAACCCCAATAGAACAGATCAATGAAACCAGGACATGGTTCTTTGAAAAAAATCCATAAAATTGATAAATCTCTAGCCATGGCTTATCAAAAAAAAAAAGGAGAGACAGGTGAAGTAACAACACAAAAATAAAATTATAAACAAATATTCTGAAACACTATATGCCAGCAAATTGGACAATCTAGAAGAAACATAAATTCCTAGAAACATATAAATGACCAAAACTGAAACAGGATGAAACAGAAAATTTGAATAGACCAATAACCAGCAAGGAAATTGAATCAGTTATCAAAAAACTCCCCAAAAAAACAAAAGTCCAGGACCAGATGGCTTCACTGGCTTCATTTAAAAAGTGTTAATATGTATTCTTCTCAAACTATTCCAAAAAACAGAAAAGGAAGGAAAATTTGTAAATTCATTCTATGAGGCCACCATTTCCCTGATATGGAGAAAGGGGAATCCTCTTGTACTGTTGGTGGGAATGCAAACTGATGCAGCCATTCTGGAAAACAGTGTGAGGTTCCTCGAAAACTTAAAAATAGAACTATCCTATGATCCAGCAATCCCACTACTAGGTATTTACCCAAAGAATACAGAAACAGTAATTCAAAGGGATACATGCACCCTTATTTGTAGCAGTTTTATTTACAACAGCCAAATCATATAAGCAGCCCAAGTGTCCATCGATTGATGAATGGATAAAGAAGATGTGATATTGGAGGAGAGAAAGATTGCGGAGGAGCGGGGGAACCTTTTGTCAGCTGTTCCCCTGAATCGAGCTGGATATCTACCAGATCATCCTGAACATCCACAAAATCAGCCTGAGATGTAGGAAGATACATCTGAATCTCTACAAACGAACATCTCCGGCCCTGAGTATTGAGGTATGAAGCGGGGAGCCGTGAAGCCGTGCACAGATATCGGAAGATAAACGGAAGGGGGAGGGAGCCGAGGCGCTCAGGCGCCAAGAAGCAGTAGCCTCCTGCACTGGGGGGCACCGGACTCTGGGACTAGTGGCCGCCGAGAAAACAGACTGAGACTGGGAGCTCCAGAGCACGCAACCAGACTGAAAACCAGAGCTCCGGAGCACTCACTCAAACCACAGTGAAACAAGGAGCTCAGAAGCACATGCGGGAACCAGAGGCAACTAGCGGTGTTAGAAGCACAAGGGACAGAGACCTGCCAGCCCTGGGAGCGAGGACTGGGAGAGCGGCTATGGGGTGCATGACTCGGGACGCTGCAAGATTTGTAGCAGCACCTATAGAAACGCAGTTAAAGTGGCCAGGAAAGCTCAGTGGAGAGCAGACTGTGATCTCTTTTCTGAGACAGAGGCTTGGATATGGCCACTGCTGCTCTGACTCTCAGAAGAGTCACAGAAAACAACCAGGGAAAGCCGCCAGAGAACAAAAGCCAGGAAATACTAGCTCACATTGTGCCCATCCCCAACCCCCCCGCAGGGGCAGGGTGACTCTACCCAAACAGGGTTGCCTGAGTATCAGTGCAGCAGGCCCCTCACCCAGAAGGCAGGCTGAAAAATCAAGAAGCCCACATCCCTAAGGTCCCTATAAAACAAGTGCACATTGTTTGGGTCCTGGTCAATAATTTGGGCTCTGTACATCCCTGCAACCACTCCTCATCAGAATGACAAGGCGGAGGCATCCCCAACAAAGGGAAGAAAGAGAGACTGTGGCCTCTGCCACAGAACTAATGGATATGGATATAACCAAATTATCAGAAATGGAGTTCAGAGTAACAATGGTCAAGATGATGTGTAGGCTTGAAAAAAATATTAACGAAAATATTAACAAGAATATAGAATTTCTAAGGGAAGAAATGAGAGTGAATCTGGCAGAAATTAAAAAATGCTATGAATCAAATGCAGTCTAAACTGGATGCTCGGACGGCCAGGGTAAATGAGGCAGAAAAACGAATTAGTGAGTTGGAAGATGGGATGATAGAAAAGAAGGAAAAAATGAGAACTTGGCTTAAAAAATCCAATCTCAAGAATGTAGATTACTGGAGATTACTGACTCAATGAAATGCTCCAATGTCAGAATCATCGGCATCCTCGACGGGGTGGAGAAAGAGAGAGGTCTAGAAGAGCTATTTGAACAAATTGTAGCTGAGAACTTTCCTAATCTGGCGAAGGAAACAAGCATTTGTGTCCAAGAGGCAGAGAGGACCCCTCCCAAGATTAATGAGAACAGACCAACACCACGTCACATAATAGTACAATTCGCAAATCTTAGATCCAAGGATAAAATCTTGAAAGCGGCCAGGGGGAAGAGAATCCTCACCTACAGAGGGAAGAACATCAGAATAACGTCAGACCTGTCTACAGAGACCTGGCAAGACAGAAAGACCTGGCAAGACAGAAAAACCTGGCAAGACATATTCGGAGCACTAAATGAGAAGAAAATGCATCCAAGGATCCTTTATCCAGCAAGGCTGTCATTCAGAATTGTTGGAGAGACAGGGACCTTCCAAGACCAGCAGAAACTGAAAGAATATGTGACCACCAACCCAGCCCTACAAGAAATACTAAGGGGGGTTCTATGAAAGTAAAAAGACCCCAAGAGTGATACAAAACAGACATTTACAATATATAGAAACAAAGACTTCACAGGCAGCATGCCATCATTGAAATCATATCTCTCAATAATCACTCTCAATGTGAATGGCCTAAATGCTCCCAAAAAATGCCACAGGGTTGCAGATTGGTTAAAAAGACATGACCCATCCATATGCTGTCTACAAGAGACTCATTTTGAACCTAAAGATACATCTTGACTGAACGTGAAGGGATGGAGAACCATTTTTCATGCCAACGGACCTCAAAAGAAAGCTGGGATAGCAATTCTCATATCGGACAGATTAGATTTTAAACTAAAGACTGTAGTTAGAGATACAGATGGACACTATATTATTCTTAAAGGATGTATCCAACAAGTGGATATAACAATTATAAATATCTATGCCTCCAACAGGGGAGCAGCTAGATACACAAGCCAACTCTTAACCAGAATAAAGAGACATATAGATAATAATATGTTAATAGTAGGGGACCTCAACACTCCACTCTCAGCAATAGACAGATCACCTAAGCAGAAAATCAACAAAGAAACAAGAGCTTTGAATGACATACTGGACCAGATGGACCTCATAGATATATACAGAACACTACACCCCAGAACAACAGAATACTCATTCTTTTCTAATGCACATGGAACTTTCTCCAGAATAGACCATATACTGAGTCACAAAACAGGTCTCAACTGATACTAAAGGACTGAGATTATTCCCTGCATATTCTCAGACCACAATGCTTTGAAAGTGGAACTCAATCACAAGGAAAAATTTAGAAGAAACTCAAACACTTGGAAACTAAGAACCATCCTGCTTAAGAATGATTAGGTAAACCAAGGAATTAAAGAAGAACTTAAGCAATTTATGGAAACCAATGAGAACAAAAACACATCAGTCCAAAACCTATGGGACACTGCAAAGGTGGAACTAAGAGGAAAATACATAGCCATCAAAACCTCACTCAGAAGAATAGAAAAATCTAAAATGCAGTTTTTATATTCTCACCTCAAGAAGCTGGAGCTGGAACAGAAGAACAGGCTTAACCCACACATGAGAAGGCAGTTGATCAAGATTAGAGCAGAGATCAATGAATTAGAAACCAGGAGCACAGTAGAGCAGATCAACAAAACTAGAAGCTGTTTCTTTGAAAGAATAAATAAGATTGATAAGCCACTGGCCAGACTTTTTCAAAAGAGTAGAGAAAGGACCCAAATTAATAAAATTATGAATGAAAGGGGAGAGATAATGACCAACACCAAGAAAATAGAAACAATCATTAGAAACTATTATCAACAACTATATGCTAATAAATTAAACAACCTGGAAGAAATGCATGCCTTCCTGGAAACCTATAAACCATCAAGTCTGAAACAGGAAGAAATTGATTATTTAAACAGACTGATTAATTATGAAGAGATTGAAGCAGTGATCAAAAACCTCCCCAAAAACAAGAGTCCAGGGCCTGACAGATTCCCCAGGGAATTCTACTAAACATTCAAAGAAGAAATAATACCTATTCTCCTGAAGCTGTTTCAAAAAATAGAAATAGAAGGAAAACTACCAAACTCATTCTATGAGGCCAGTATTACCTTTATCCCCAAACCAGGTAAAGACCCCATCAAAAAGGAGAATTACAGACCGATATCCCTCATGAATATGGATGCCAAAATTCTCAATAAGATCCTAGCTAATAGGATCCAACAGTACATTAAAAGGATTATCCATCATGACCAAGTGGGATTCATCCCTGGAATACAAGGGTGGTTCAACATTCGCAAATCGATCAGTGTGATAGATCACATCAACAAGAAGAGAGTCGAGAACCATATGATCCTCTCAATTGATGCAGAAAAAGCATTTGACAAAATACAGCATCCTTTCCTGATTAAAACCCTTCAGAGTGTAGTGATAAAGGGTACATTCCTCAATTTCATAAAAGCCATCTATGAAAAACCTACAGTGAATATCATTCTCAATGGGGAAAAGCTGGGAGCCTTTCCCTTAAGATCAGGAACAGGACAAGGATGCCCACTCTCACCATTATTGTTTAACATAGTACTAGAAGTCCTTGCAACAGCAATCAGATAACAAAAAGGGATAAAAGGTATTCAAATCAGCAAAGAAGAAGTCAAACAGTCTCTCTTCGCAGATGACATGATACTCTATATGGAAAACCCAAAGGACTCCACTCCCAAATTACTAGAACTCAGAACAATTCAGTAATGTGGTGGGATACAAAATCAATGCTCAGAAATCAGTTACATTTCTATACATGAACAATGACACTGAAAAAAGAGGAATTAGGGAATCGATTCCATTTACAATAGCACCAAAAATCATACGATATCTCAGAATTAACTTAGCCAGAGAGGTAAAGGATCTATATTCTAGAAACCACAGATCACTGTTGAAAGACATTGAAGAAGACACAAAAAGATGGAAAAACATTCCATGCTCATGGATCAGAAGAATAAACATAGTTAAAATGTCTATGCTACCCAGAGCAATCGACACTTTCAATGCCATCCCAATCAAAATACCGATGACATTTTTCAAAGAGCTGGAACAAACAATCCTAAAATTTGTATGGAACCAGAAAAGACCCCGAATCGCCAAGAAATTGTTGAAAAGGAAAAACAAAGCTGGGGGCATCACGTTGCCAGATTTCAAGCTATACTACAAAGCTGGGATCACCAAGACAGCATGGTACTGGCACAAAAACAGACACATAGATCAATGGAACAGAATAGAGACTTCAGAAATGGACCCTCAGCTCTATGGTCAACTAATCTTTGACAAAGCAGGAAAAAAATATCCAGTGGAAAAAAGACAGTCTCTTCAATAAATAGTGCTGGGAAAATTGGACAGCTATATGCAAAAGAATGAAACTTGACCAATCTCTCACACCATACACAAAGATAAACTCCAAATAGATGAAAGACCTCCATGTGACACAGGAATCCATCAAAATCATAGAGAACAACATAGGCTGTAACCTCTTTGACACTGGCCACAGCAACTTCTTTCATGACACATCTCCAAAGGCAAGAGAAACAAAAGAAAAAATGAACTTGTGGGAGTTCTGCACAGCAAAGGAAACAGTCATCAAAACAAAGAGGCAACCCACAGAATGGGAGAAGATATTTGCAAATGACACCACAGATAAAAGGCTGGTATCCAAGATCTATAAAGAACTTCTCAAACTCAATACATGAGAAACAAATAATCAAATCAAAAAACGGGCAGAAGATATGAACAGACACTTTTCCAATGAGACACACAAATGGCTAACAGACACATGAAAAAATGTTCAAAATCATTAGTCATCAGGGAAATTCAAATCAAAACCACATTGAGATACCACCTTATGCCAGTTAGAATGGCAAAAATTGACAAGGCAAGAAATAACAAATGTTGGAGAGGATGTGGAGAAAGGGAAACCCTCTTCCACTGTTGGTGGGAATGCAAGTTGGTACAGCCACTTTGGAAAACAGTGTGCAGGTCCCTCAAAAAGTTAAAAATAGAGCAATTGCACTAATGGGTATTTATCCCAATGATACAGACATAGTGAAAAGAAGGGCCATATGTACCCCAATGTTCATAGCAGCATTGTCCACAATAGCTAAATTGTGGAAGGAGATGAGATGTCCTTCAATAGACAAATGGATGAAGAAGATGTGGTCCATATATACAACGGAATATTAGCCATCAGAAAGAACGATTACACAACATATACAGGAACATGGACGGGACTGGAGGAGATTATGCTAAGTGAAATAAGTCAAGCAGATAATGAAAATTATCATTTGGTTTCACTCATTTATGGAACATGAGAAATAGCAGGGAGATCGGTAGGAGAAGGAAGGGAAGAATGAAGGGAGGATAAACAGAAGGGCGAATGAACCACGAGAGACTATGGACTCTGGGAAACAAACTGAGGGCTTCAGAAAGGAGAGGGGTGGGGGATTGGGATAGGCCAGTGATGGATATTAAGGATGGCACGTATTGCATGGAGCACTGGATGTTATACGCAAACAATGAATCATGGAACGCCTCATCAAAAACTAAGGATATACTGTATGGTGACTAACATAACATAATAAAAAATGAAAAAAATGAAAAAAGAAATATTAAGAAGATAAAGAAGATGTGATATTTACTAAATAATATATAATGGAATATTATTCAGCCATAAAAAAGAATGAAATCTTGCCATTTGTTACAACATGGACAAAGCTAGAAGGTATAATCTTAAGTGAAATAAGTCAGTCAGAGATATGATTTCACTCACATGGAATTTAAGAAACAAATGAGCAAAGAGAAAAAAGAGACAAATCAAGAAATCGACCTAATTATGGAGAACCAAACTGACAGTTACCAGAGATTGGGGGGGGGGGAGTGTTAAATTGGTGATGGTAATTATAGAGTGCCCTAGTAGTTGCAGGTGATATATGGAGTTGTTCAATCACTACAGTATATAACTGTAACTAATATAACACTGTATATTAACTAACAGGAATTAAAATAAAAACTTCTAAAAAACAAATATGCTTAAAAATTAAAATTAAAAATAAAATGAGTTAACTATAGCTCCCATTTTGAAAATATATATACATATATAATATATAATAATTTTTATAGAATTTATTATATATTATATGTTATTTAACCCAACAAAATATTATATAATAATAATGTGTGTATTTACATATATATTCACATATTCACAGAGAAAGTACAGGTACCCACACAGATCCCCCTGCTTGTGCTATCTCTCTCTGTCAAATAAATAAATAAAATCTTTAAAAAAAAAAACCCCTGGAATAACAGTGCAGGAGTTATTTCTCAAAAAGGGAATTAGTTAATTTTACTTTCCTTTTCATGATTTATGAATTTTTAAATTTTCCATAATTTTATGCTTATATATGGAATGGAATCTATATTCCATGTGTCAGCACAAAATTATTATTGAAAATAGTTTCCAAGCCTAGTTTCAAAAGTGTTCCTATTTAATTCTAATTAATTCATATGCTCCCGATAATAAAAATAGAACAATCTTATTTACTACAAAATATCAACAAATTACTCTCCTAAAAAAAAAGTAACAGCAACAGCAACAACAGAAATATGGGTCAAATTTGAGAGCAGAAATGCCAATGCCTCAAATCCTTAGTCTAATGGATATAAATAAATTCAACCAAATTTGAAGAACAGTTCATTCTTATCTGAGCCATTATTAAGTATTGCCTCTCAGCTTTAGAGGTAACCCTCTGTACTTTGCTTTGTGGTACTAGGACTGGGACCCTTGGAATCACATTTTTGCTTTGCCAGGTGGCTCCCTGTGAAGGTCTCAAAGAAGTTCTGAATAAATAAATAAAAAGCATCTAATGCTCTTGGATGGGACACGACACTCTGTGATAGTGAAGGAATGCTTTAATAGGGTAAAGATCTCAATTTTACTCACATTTATCTATAAATTAAATTGAATTGTAATATAAATACTACTAGCTCATTACCTTTAGGAAACTCAGTAACATTCTAGAACATATAGGAAAGGATAACATTTCAAGAACACTTAAGTTATTAAAAAAAAAAAAGGTCTTAGAGTGGTGACTTGCCCTATTGATATTACAATATACTATAATTCCACAGTCATAAAATTTCGTACATTAGCACAGCAACAGGCAAATGGATCATGAAACAATACAGAGTTCAAAGACCACATTCATATGGGAAGTAAATACCAAACAATGGGTGTATACACAATCACAGTGCAATTGATGGACTGTTCAGTAGAAAACTCACTCAATATATGAAGAAAAATAAAATTGGATTTCTACGTAATCTCTCATAAAAATGTTGATCCCCAAAGACAACTGATCTAAATATGAAAGGCAAAACTTCAAAGTTAACATATAGTGTAAACAAATATCTTTGTGCTCGGGAAAGACTTCTTTTACAATAATCTAAAGTACAAAATATAAAGTGAAAAACTGGCAAATTTGATTATGTAAAAATAAGGATTTCTACTCAGCAAAGGACACCATGGTCAAAATTGGTAGGTGACAGAACTGGATATATTTTTTGCAGTGATAATACTTACAATATCCAGACTACATAAAAATTCTTGCAAATCAATAATAGAAAACCAGCAACCCCAATAAAAAAATACCTGAGGACACAGAATAATGCCAAGTATATGAAAAGATTCACAAACTCATTAAAACTTAAAGAAACTGAAACAGCACTGAAATAACATTTTAGATTCATTAAGACTGACAAAAATGAAAAAGCTCTATCTTTTCAAGTATTGTCAGGAGGTAGGCAAGGAAGAAACTTCATACATTGTTGATGAGGAAGCAGATTCTTGCGGCTACTACAAAGGACAATCTTCTGACACTTTAAGTATGTGTATACCCTAAGACATGTACATGCATACACACATTCACAAATACACAAACCACACTGAAATATTCAGGTCCATAACTTGAAATGTATAAGTATGTTCATCATAGCATGATTTATGGTAATTGGAAGTTAGAGGTAATCACTAGAGTTAAGTAAAATGTAGTGGAACCAAACAGCGACATACTATGTTCACAGCAGTTAGTACTGAAAGAGTAAATGTACATTGAGCAACAAAGACAGATCTTAAAACATAGGGCTGATAAAAAATAGGATCAAAATGAGATCTATGGTATATTATCATTATGAAAACCAAATAACATATTCATATGATAATTTACATGTCTAAGAACATATACAAATTAAAGGTTTTCACCTCAAATACAACAGAATAGTCTATGGTAAAAGAATAGGAATATGAATAGGAAGCGGGATTAAATAAATAAAGGAAGAGAGGACTCACATAGAGTAATGATGATAATGTGTCATTTAAGTAAGTAGTCAGAATTAAGAGGAAACCATAATTCGGTTCTTCCAAGAGGCTCCTCTCTTCCAGAAAGTAAGAAGATTTAACATCTCATTTCTAATTTTTTAAAATTTTATTTAAATTCAATTAGCCAACATGTAAGTACATCATTAGTTTCAGATGTAGTGTTCAATAATTCATCAGCTGCATATAACATCCAGTGTTCATCACATCACGTGCCCTCTTTGATGCCCATCACCCTGTTGCTCTACTCCCCTACCCACCTCCCCTCCAGCAACTGCTCAGTTTGCTTCCCAAAGTCAAGAGTCTCTCGTTTTTTATACAGGAATAAACCATTCTAAAAATTTGGAGATCTGGGAGAGAAACATGTTAAAGAGACACATGAAAAGAATGGTTCTTCCAAATCTTGACAAATTGGGCAACAGGGTTATAATATCTTGGAAATATGACAGTATTATTTTATCCAAAGCTAGAGGCTTATATATACTGATTACCACAGATGTTGTTTTTCATTTTACATAAACATGTGTAGGAGAGATCACTGTTTAAACTATACTATTCTCTCCAACTACTTGATGTTTTTGCACATCTCTTCACTTTTGTTTAACAAGGAGGAAACACCAGAACTCTGCTGTGTGACAGGTGATGAGTTTTCTGGACATGAACTTAAGTTGTCTACGTTATAGACACAGAAATACCCAAACATGTCTGGCAATCTGCCGTACCCTACAGAAGCCTTTTCGCTAGATTTGTTGCAATAACCTGTGAAAATCAGTAGAGAATTCCTCCAAAAGAAAGAGAAAGCCAACCTACAGTAGACTCAGTAACAAAATCCTCAACCTTAGCTGTAAGGGAGAGTTTCTGAGGAAATATCCCAGAAATAGGTGAAGTGGCCAAGGATTTGCAGGAGTTTGTATGAGTGGGTGGAGACCTGACTCAGCCTATTTTGACTCTGCCTATTGGTGTTCTATGCAGAGATGACAAATTAATGCAACTATTACTAGATTAGTGATTAAGGTATAAAAACATTTTCCTTTCCTAGCTTTTACTCTTCTGTTTCTACGTGGGTTTCAAATTATTCCAAAAAGTGCTCCTCAGCACTTTCTTCTTTTTTCATTTGTTTTTTTTTCTTTATGCATATGATTTCTGTCCCTTGTCATTGACAAAAACACAGTTAACTAGGAAACACAGGTATCGACCATGTTGCCTCTCTCCACACAAAGTTGATTCTACTAGAATAAGGCCAATTTGCTTTATTTAGCTAAAACAAAATATTTATATTTAAAAGTGAGGGTAACATATTAAAGATTAAATAAAAGGGACCAAAATTAAAAAAAATTAAAATTAAAAAAAAAGTGAGTGTAATATTTTCTGTGAATCTTCACAATGGAAAACAGAAAAGTAAGCTTGGGAATATTTGTCTGCATTCTAAGTTCCCAATTTTTTTAAGAATGGAATCTCATTTTATCTGGAAGTATCACTGCTGAAATACACCCAGAATGCTATTCTATCTAGTGAAGCCTTCTAAATGTGACTTTAGTATTAGAACTGAGTGTAAGTCCTGATCAGAACTGAAATATGAGGAATATCATCATGTCACATTCCCCATCCACTGCACTACCCAATTAAGTCTCTGTTCCCCAATCTACGTCTGTGTAACTTTTTTACTCAAGAGATAATCAAGAATAAATACTTCATTAAATGGCATTCGATGCCCTTTAGATCTGACTCAATTTCTTTCTATTCAGGTATAATTTACATACATTATTATGTTGGTTTCAGGTATATAACATAGTCGTTCAATATTTATACACATTACAAAATGATCACCGGAAGTCTAGTTATCATCTGTTACCATACAAAGTTAAGAGTACTACTGTCCATATTCCCCATGCTATACAATTCATCCCCATGACTAATTTATCTTATAAACTAGAAATTTATACCTCTTGATTCCCATCACCCATTCTGCCCACCCCCTATCCCCGATCTCCTCTGGCAACTATCATCTGTTCTCTATATCTATGAGTCTACTTTTGTTTTGCTTATTCATTTGTTTTTTTAGATGCTACATATAAGTGAAATCAAACAGTATTGGTTTTCCCTGTATGATTTATTTCACTTAATGTAATACCATCAAGGTCCTTCCATGTTGCTGCAAATAGCAAATGGCAAGATTTTGTTCTTTTTATGACTAATATTCCATTATACACACACACACACACACATACACACACACACACACGTGTATAAAGAGAGAGAGAGAGCTGGTGAGCATGCATGTGTGCACATCCTTATCTATTCATCTATATGACACTGAGGTTGCTTCCATATCCTAGCTATGTAAATAAAGCTATGTAAATAAAGCTACAATAAACATAGGAGTGCATATATCTTTTCAAATTTGTGTTTTCATTTACTTTGAATGAATATCTGGAAGTGGAATTGCTGGATCACATGGTATTTTTATTTTTAATTTTTTGAGCAACTTCCATTCTGTTTTCCATAGGGCCTCCATCAACTTACATTCTTACTGACAGTGCACAAGGGTTCCCACATCTTCATCTGTTCCCACATCTTCAACTTGTTATTTCCTGTTGTTTTTTATTTGTTTGTTTGTTTGTTTGAATACTAGCCATTCTGACAAGTTTGAGGGGATATCTGACTGTGGTTTTGATTTGCATTTTCCCAACAACTAGTGATGTTGAGCATCTTCTCAGGTGCCTGTTGGTTATCTGTCTTCCCTGGAAAAATGTCTATTTAATATTCTGCCCATTTTTTAAATCAGATTTTCTTTGCTGTTGAATTATGTGAGTTCTTTATATATTTTGGATATTAGCCCCTTATCAGATATATGATTTGCAAATATTTGCTCCCATTCAGGCGGATGCCTTTTAGTTTTGTTGATAGTTTCCTTCACTGTGCAAAGGCTTTTCGATTTGATGTAGTCCCATTTGTTTGTTTGCTTTCCATGACCTTGCCGGTGGGAGTCTGGTCCAGAAAATATCACTAAGACCCATGTCAAGGAGCTTACTGCCTTTGTTTTCTCCTATAAATTTTATAAATTTTCAGGTCTTTCTTTCAAATCTTTAATCCATTTTGAGGTAATTTTTGTATGTGGTATAACATAGCAGCTTATAGATTTTCACTTTTTTTTGCATGAAGCTGTCCCACTTTTCCAATACCATTTATTGAAGAGATTGTCTTTTCTTATATACTATTTTATATATATTATATACTCTTGCCTCCTTTGTTGTAGATTAATTGATAATATATGTGTGGGTTTTTTTCTGAGCTCTCCACACTATTCCATTGATCTTCAGGTCTCCTTTTGTTCCAGTACCATGTTTTTATTACTACAGCTCTGTAGTATAGTTTGAATTAGTGAGCATGACATCTCCAGTTTTGTTCCTCTTTCTCAAACTGCTTTAACTATCTGTGGACTTTTGTGATTCCATACAAATTTCAGGACTATTTGTTTAACTCTGTGAAAAATACTATTGGTATTTTGAGATAGATTGCATTGAATATGTAAATTGCTTTATGCAGTATGAACATTTGAACAATATTAATTCTTTCAATCCATGAGCACCATTTACCTTTCCCCTTATTTGTGTCATCTTCATTTTCTTTCATCAGTGTCCTACAGTCTCCAAGTACAGGTCTTTCGCCTCTTTGATTAAATTTATTCCAAGGTATTTTATTCTTTTTGTTACTGTAAATGAGATTGTTTTCTTAATTTCTCTTCCTAATTGTTCAGGATTAGTTTATAGAAACATAATAGATTTGTGCATATTAATTGTATATGCTGCAACTTTATTGAATTCATTTATCAGTTCTAAGTTTTCTGGTGGCTTCTTTAGGGTTTTCTATATATATTGTCAAATCAACTGCCAAGTAATGAGTTTTATATCTTCCTTCCCAATTTGGATGTCTTTTCTTTCTTTCTCTTGATTAGTTGTTGTGGATAGAATTTCCAATATTACGCTAAATTAAAGTGGTAAGAATAG
This sequence comes from Ursus americanus, assembly GCF_024610735.1. Lineage (NCBI taxonomy): Eukaryota > Metazoa > Chordata > Mammalia > Carnivora > Ursidae > Ursus > Ursus americanus. The sequence continues at coordinate 57,266,330 of NC_142130.1, forward strand.
GCATCCTTGTCTTGTTCCTGATCCTAGAGAAAAAAACGTTAAGCTTTCATCTTTGAGCTTGATGTTATTAGCTGTAGGTTTGTCATATGTGGCCTTTATTATGTTGTGGTACATTCTGTCCACACCTACTTTATTGAGAGTTTTTATCATAAATGGCTGTTGAATTTTGTCAAAAGTTTTTTCTGCATCTATTTAGATAATCATATGATTTTTACCCTTCATTTGTTTATGTGGTGCATCATATTGGTTAATTTGCAGATGTTGAACCATTCTTATATCCCTGGAATAAATAGCACTTGATCATGGTATACGATCCTTTGAATGTTCTGCTGAATTTGGTTTGCAAATATCTTGGGATTTTCTGCATCTGTGTTCATCTGGGATATTGGCGCGTAGGTTTCTTTTTTTGTGGTATCTTGGGATAAGCACAGTGCTGGCACTGAAAAGTAAGTCTTTAATTTTTTCATACCAATTTAAGACAGATAGGTATGAAATCTTTGAATTTTTGGTAGAATTCACCTGTGAAGCCATCTGGTCCTGGACTTTCGTTTGCTAGAAGACTTTTGATTCAATTTCATTACTAGTAGTTGGTCTATTCAGATTTTCTATTTCTTTATGATTCAGTTTTAGAAGACTGTGTGTTTCCAGGAATTTATTCATTTTTTTAGGGTTTCCAATTTGTTGGCATATTCACAGTAGTCTCTTATGATCTTTTATATTCCTTTAATATCAGTTTTAACTTCTTTTTTATCTCTGATTTTATTTATTTGGGCCCTCTCTTTTTTTTTCTTTATGAGTATGGCTAAAGGTTTGTCAATTTTGTTTATCTTTTCAAAGAAACAGCTCTTAGTTTCATTGATCTTTTCTATTGTTTTTTGAGTCTCTATCCCATTTATTTCCATTTCAGCATTTATTATATCCTTCCTTCTATTAACTTTGGACTTCATTTGTTTCTTTTTCTACTTCCTTTAGGTGTAAAGTTAAATTGTGTATTTGAAATCTTTCTTATTTCTTGAAGTAGTCCTATACTGCTATGAACTTTCCTCTTAGAATTTCCTTTGCTGCATCCACAGTGTTTGGAATGTTGTGTTTCCATTTACATTTCTCAAGGTATTTGTTGATTTCCTCTTTGATATCTTCATTAACCCACTGTCATTTAGCAGCATATTGTCTAGTTTCCGAGTGTTTGATTTTTTCCCCAATTTTATTCTTTGTAATTGATTTCTAGTTTCATAACATTGTGGTCAGAAAAGATGCTTAATGTAATTTCAATCTTTTTAAATTTATTGAAACGTATTTTGTGGCCTAACGTGATATTTCCTAGAGAACATTCTAAAAAGAACACGTATTCTGGTGTTTTTTTATACAGCGTGTTCTGTATATACCTATTAAATCCATCTGGTCTAATGTGTTTAAGGCTAAAAATTTCTTATTGATGTTCTGTCTAGATGATTTATCCATTGATATCAGTGGGGTATTAAAGTCACCTACTATTATTGTATTGCTGTCAATTTCTCTCTGAAGGTCTGTTAATAATTGTTGTATATATTTAGGTTCTCCTATGTTGAGTGAATAAATATTTACAAATGTTATATCCTCTTGCTGAACTGATGTCTTTATCATTATGTAATGCTCTTTTTTTGTCTTGTGTTATAGTCTTTGTTTTAAAATCTATTTTGTTTAATTATTGCTCCCCGGTTTTTTTTTTTCCATTTGCACAGAACATCATTTTCCACCTCTCTACTTTCAGTCTGTGTATGTCTTTAAGATCTAAAATAAGTCTCCTGTAGGAAACATATGAATGGGTCTTGTTTTTTCATCCACTCAACCACCCTATGTCTTTTTACTAGAGCATTTAGTCCATTTGTATTTAAGATAATTATTAATAGGTAGGTACTTATTGCCATTTTGTTAATTGTTTTCTGTTTGTATTTTTTAGTTTTTCTCTGCTCCTTTCTTCTTCTCTTGTCTCTTTGTGATTTAATGACTTTATTTAGTATTATGTTTAGATTCCTTTCTCATTTTTTGTGTGTTTCTATTAAAGGTTTTCGGTTTGTGGTTACCATGAGATTCCTATAAAATAACCTATATATAGTAGTCTATTTTAATGGTCACTTAAGTTCAACCGCATTCTGAAAGCACTACATTTTTATTCCATCCCCCTCCATGTTTTATGTTTTTGCTGTCACCTTTTACATCTTTTTACTTTGTGTATCCCTTACCAAATTATTGTAGTTACAGTTGATTTTACTAGTTATGTCTTTTAACCTTCATACTAGGTTTATAAGTGGTTAGGCTACCCTACTGTCTTCTTGGTTTTTGTTTTGTTTTGTTTTGTTTTGTTTTGTTTTGTTTTACCTTTTGCAGTGAGATTTTTTTTCTCTCCTAATTTTTTTTATTTCTCTTTAGGGCCTTTTCTTTCTAGCTTAAGGAATTCCCTTTAATAATTCGTATAAGGTCATTTCAGTGGTGATAAACTCCCTTAGCTTTTACTTGTCTAAGGAACTCTTTATCTTTTCTTCATTACTGAATGATAATCTTCCAAGGTAGAGTATTCTGGTTGGAATTTTTTTTTTCCTTTCAGCACTTTGAATGTATCATACCACTTTCTTCTGGCCTTCAAAGTTTCTGCTGAAAAATCAGGTCATGATTTTATGGGGTTTTCGTTGTATACAACCAGTTGTTTTCCTTTGCTGCTTTTAAGATCTTGATAACTTTTGACATTTTAATTATAATATGACTTGACTGGATCTCTTGGGTTCATCTTGTTTGGGACTCTCTTTGGTTCCTGAACTGGATGTCTGTTTCCTTCCCCGGGTTAGGGAAGTTTTCAGCCATTAGTTCCTCTTGTAAGTTTTCTGCCCCCTTATCTCCCTCTTCTTCTTCTTCTGGGACCCTTATAATGCAAATGTTAGTACACTCACTTTAGTCCCACAGATCTCTAAGCTACCCTCATTTTTTTTTAATTCTTTTTTTTTTTCCTTTTCTATTTGAGTGATTTCTACTGTCCTTTCTTCCAAGTCACTGGTCTGCTGTTCTGCATCATCTAGTCTGCTGTTGAAACTCTCTAGTGTATTTTTCAGTTCAGTTATTCTTCAACATTTTGAGTTGTTTGGTACTTTGTTTTTATTTTCTATCCCTCTGTTGAAGTGTTCAGTGTGTTCATCCATTCTTCTCCCAACTTCAGTGAGCATCTTTATAACTATTACTTTGAACTCTTTACAAAGTAAATTACTTATCTCTGTTTAATTAAGGTTTGTGTGTGTGTGTCTGTGTGTATGTGTGTGTAGTTTTATCTTCTTCCTTCAGCTGCAACATGTTTGTTTGTTTCCTTATTTTGCTTCATTCTCTATGCTTCCACGTATTATGTGCAACAACTATTCCTCTCCCTTTTTGAAGGAGTGGTTCTATGTAAGGCATGCACCTAATCTTTTAACCTTACTTTAGTTCTTCATTGTCTCTTGAGCTGTCTCCCCAGTTATTTCAGACCCATGGAGTTTAAAAATCACAACCCTCCTTGGCAACATGAGCCTAGCACTCAAAGGACATTTCCTCTGTGGCTGCACATGCCCATTGGCTCAGGCAGGGTTGTAAAAGTGGTGGTGGTGGTAGGGGGGTGGGCAGGGCTGCTATATCTGTCAGGGCTGTGCAAGTGGTTAGGGTAGGCCTGTGTGTCCATCAGAGCAGCACAAGTAGGGTGGCGGTAGAGGTGGGGCTGTTCACCCAGCGCTACTAGGCAGCTAGGAGGGTAAAAAAATGATGCTTGAGAGTGCTGGTACCAGCAAGGTAGGGGGAGACTATAAAGACAGCATCTACCAGTGTTTCATCCTCAGAGAAAGTTCCAACAGACTTGTGCCCCTCCGGCAGATGCTTTAAGTTTAGCAAGTAAATCTCCTTCACCTATGGTCTAGGTTCTTGACAAACTGCTGCTTTTTGTGCTGTGTCCCAGAGTGAGCAGGTCTGCATGTGAGCCCTTTAAAAGCAAAATCTTTGTTCCCTACAGCACTACATTTTCCTTGAACATAATCCTCATTGGTTTTTAAAATAAGACATTTCAGGGGCTCCTCTCTCTGGTGCAGGGTTGGGTTGCCTCGTATGGGACATAAACCTTTTTCTCCTTAGGGAGAAGCTCGATTTGTATTTATTTGTGTTTTTTGAGATCCCTCCCCATTGTGGGCAGCCACACTGAGCACGGGGTTTCTGCTGAGAGTATGTCTCTGACTCTCCTACCCATTTTGATGTAGTCCCTTTTATCTTTTGTTATGGAGCAGGTGTTCAGCTAGTTCTCAGGTTCTTTTCAGAGGGAATTAGTCCACATATAGCTACATACTTGTTGTGTCTGTGCGAGGAAGTAAGTTCAGAATCTTCCTAAGCCAGCATCTTGAACCCTGACATTAATTAACCTTAATTTTTCTTCTTCCCTGTAGCAGATGCTGTCAGTGCTCTGCCCATTTCCTCTGACCTTTCAGAATGTTCTAACATCAACTTTGTGCATGAGGGTTGTTTTTTTTAATTCCCCAAAACTACAGAAGCTCTGTCTGTGTACACACCAGGTCAGAAGTGCTGAGAAATTAACATCCCTAGGGGAAAAGCCCTCAGCAAATAACTCATCGAATTTAAGCTTTGAAATGTGTTTTATACTGTTTTCCTAAATGTCCCAGTAGGTATTAAGCTTCAGTTATCCACGGTATTAACTAGCTTAATAAAGTTTATTATTGCTTTATTCCTACCATCCTTTTTCTATATCACTTTTCCTTCTCAACTCTGACCCCCAAAAAACTACCTATAAACATTAGCTTATAGAGGAACTGCAATGAAGTTAGTTGGTACAAAAAATGATTCAGTAAATGGATTACTCACTGGTCAAATGGCAACAAGGATTCCACTACTGGCAGTAAGCGGAACAGTGATAACCCCTAGAATTCCAGAATATCTAAATTGCTAACATTCTTACCTGTGGTGAACTAGGATATCATAAGGTGGAGGGGTTGGATTAGTTTATGTAATACCTCCAGGATTCAAGTGACACTGCAGTAGCAAAGGTAATTATAAAAAGAGTGATTATTGTTAAATGCAATCAATGCACTGAAAAAAAAATGATATACACAACTCAGCCAACACCCAACTCAGAGCATGGAGTGAAATAAAAGGACTTTTTAAAAATAGCACTTATAGGTACACTAGTCTCCTACAGTGGAAAAGCAGTTAGGGATGCAAACCAAGCTTAGGATCTGCCTGTGCAAGAAACCAAACTGCAGAGAAGAATGAATTCACAGCCTCGTTATGTCTCTTGCATAAAGTCAGGCAAGTACATGGAAAGATCTAAGACTCAGAAATGGAGAGGGATGGAAATATTTGAGAACTTGAATCCCCAGATTTCTCTAAAAAGTGTGGGCCTGGAGAAGTGGCTCATTCACCTTTGCTAAAGGACAACCTCCTCCCTTTGCCTGGGAGACATGCAGTGGCCTTGTCTCAGGTATATATCTGGCCAGCTTTCTTCAAGATCTCTCTCTCTGCCTTTTCAAGGCTTGTAGGCCAACAAGTACAGTTATTCTCAGTGTAACTCAACTATAGAAGTACTCTCCCTTCATTGGGAGGGAAGGGATTACTGATCAAAAGAACTGCAAGGGCTAATATGTATAAGCAGGAACTGTGAAACGATGCTTGGGAATGGATCTCAAGACTATTGGACAAGGGAAGGCAGAACATAAGGCCAGATAAAAGAGAGTTGATTGATATAGGACCATTCACCTATAACCCAGAATTTAATGACAACTAGGGCAGTCATTACATGCTGTCCAGATGTTAGGATACTTCTTTGAAGCAGGAATTGGCAGAGGGGGTGATAATAATCTAAAGTAAAAAAGGTAAAAATACCTGTGCCAAGTTTTGATGAGGGGATCAAAACTTCAGAGAGATAAGTATACAACACTAGCATTAAAACAACACTAAAGAATCCACCAATTGATTATATTCCTGGGATGGCCCTAAAGACACACTTCCCTCCAGCAAAAGGGAATGTGCTAACGAGAACAGCCCTGTCTTGGGAAACTCAGGTTGTGATTTATAGACCAGACTTGAAAGTGCAGTTGGAGGTGTGCCTATTTGGAATAGCAGAGGACAGATGGCAACACTTAAATGTAAGGTGAAAGGTGGACATAACTGTTCTAAGTGTCAAAATGGGCAGCCAGGCTAGAATAGCAACCAGAGGAAATGGACACACAAGGATGTGTGGCACTGGCTAAAAGATCATGATGTTCCAAAACATGAGATAGCTGAGACACTAATGACAGCACTGCTGGACCTCAAAACCAAAGAATTTCAAGACCAGAACACATCAAAGCTAATATCAGTGCTGACAGTGAAATTACTATCCCAGACCCACATTCTGCCCTACATATACCTCAAGCCCATCAACTAAATAGCAGGCCAAGTCCCTTGAGAAAAGTATCTAAAATACCAGAGGGGGTACCACAAGCTCTGGGGAATTAACACACACTCCAAGCAGTCCTTAACCAAAGGTTTGTAGAAAATTGGTTTACAAATATAACAGTTCACTTGCCTCCAGTGGCAGATAAAGCCAAGGTACCTCCCAAAGGCATTTCTTGTACTTGAACTATTATCTCAGAGACTGTTGATATTTGGGTTCTAAGATCTCTCCAAACCTTGCCGAAATGAAATAGCTATTTTAACTTTTTTGCTCCTTTCCCTTTTCCACCTATGCCTGTCATTCTCTCCCCTACTACATCTCTACTGATCCAAATTCTTATACTTCAGGAAATCCACAAATGCTACATATTAAAGGTTCTCTAATCACCCCCATTAGAGTTTTGCCCCCTGTTTCATGAGCAACATATTTACTGCTGAAAAAAACATAATATTCAGGCCAACTGTATACCTACATGCAAAAGAATGAAGTTGGATCCCTTTCTCATACTGTATGCAAAAATTAATGCAAAATGATCCATAGACCTAAATATAAGAGCTAAAGCTATTAAGAATCTTAAAAGAAAACACAGGAGTAAATCTCTGTGACTTTGGATTAATCAGTTGTTTCTTAGATATGAAACCAAAGGAACAAGATACAAAAGAAAAACCAGATAACTTGGATTTCAAAATTAAAAATTCGTGTGCTGCAAGTAATATAGGAAGAAAGTAACAGCCCACCAAGTGGAAGACACTATTTGTAAATCATATAAACAATAAGGGACTTGTATCCAGTGTAAAAAAACTCTTCCGATTAGACAACTAAAAGACAACCCAAATAAAAAATAGGCAAAGGATTTAAACAGAAATTTCTCAAAGGAAACAGACAAAGGCTAATAAGCACATGAAAAGCTCTCAAATCACTAATCATTAGGGTAACACAGATCAAAACCAAAATGTGAAACTGTCTCACACCCACCAGGATGGATATAAGCAAAAGGACAGACAATCAATGCTGGTGAAAATGTGGAGAAATTGAAAGCCTCATATATTGCTGGTGGGAATATAAAGTGGCATGGACGCTTTAGAAAACAGTGTGGCAGTTTTTCAAATGTTAAACATAGAGTTATCATGTGAGCCAGCAATTCTATTCTTAGATACATACCCAAGAAAAATGAAAACACACTTTCACACAAAACCTTACAAATGAATGTTCATAGCAGCATTATCATACTAGCCAAAAGTGGAGGAAATAAATATCTACCAACAGGAGAATGGATAAATAAAATGTAGTATATCTATATAATTGAATAGTATTTGACAATAAAAAAGAATAAATTAATGCTAAATGAATTAAAAAATGCTATAACATGGATAAATCTTGAGAACATTGTGCTTGAAAACATTATGCTAAGAAAAAGAAACCAGTCACAAAACATCACATATATTGTATGATTCCATTTATCTGAAATGTCCAGAATAGGCAAATCTATAGAAAAAGAAAGTAGATGAATGTTTGCCTACTGATGGAGGTTGCGGTGAGATAAGCTGAGAAGGGCATGAGGGCATAAGGGGGAATTACTGAGGGTAGAGGGTTTCCTTTGGGGTGATGAATGGGATCTAAACTTTGAAATGATGGTTGCACAGCTCCATGACTATATCAGTCACTGAGTTGTACACTTAGAATGGATGAGTTTTACAATATGTTAATTATATCCTTATTATTAAATAACATATTCATTGATAAATGTGTTTAATAATAATATTCATCCCTTTCTCCGTTGTACAGCATGTCTATATTATTTAACACAGTCCGGTTGAACAATCTTAAATAAAAAGGTGGAATTGACTGGTTTCTATAGCACCACAGAAAAGGCAGGGACATAGGGAAGAATGGACTCCCAAACTCAAATGTTAGAATTTTCAGTCCTATTCTCCAGTGTTTGTTTATTGGCTTTTTCCACCTTATTGTCTGTGGAGTTTGTTCACAGACAGATAAACGTGGCTGAAAGCAGCTCAGGACTTAAGTCCTTATAACTTTTTGTTCTTAAATTTAGACTTTGGAGTTATGTTTGTTTGGAGTTATGTTAAACAAATTTAGGTTTGTTTTCAAATCCCAACTCCATAATTTACAAGCTTTGTGATCTCGGAAATTATTTTGACTCTCATTTCTTAATGTAATAAAATTAAAGGTATTTATCAATTAGCTTATTTCAATCATTTAATGAGATAACTCATGTACAATGCATAGCATGACCTAATACGTGGTATATATTGAAAATATTGGTTCCTAGTCTAGAGGAAAGTCACCCAGATAAGTGAAGGAAAGTAAGCCCTCAACTTAATTGTCATGAACCATTATATTGATGTAGGTCAATCACATATTCCTTTTTAGAAATTTGAACTAAAAAACATGGAATGCAGGGTGAGTTATGGGTGGGAGGACCAGTTGGCATTTGGAACTAAATCTGAAAGTTTATTATATAGAGTAATTATAAAGACTATGAGAACAACGTGGAAGTTTAGTTTATAAAGGGATTAGATACTGGGAGAAACTGAAACTATGAGTTATTCCCACTACTTTCTTAAGTCTACACTCTCTCACTAGGTAATCTCAACCAGTCTGGTGACTTTAAATATCATCTTCACACCAATAATTTCCAAATTTACATCTAGAACCCTGACCTCTCCACTAAATCCCAAACTCATATATACAATAGCCTTTTTGACACAGTTACTTAGATGTCTAATATACATCACAAAACATGGTTGAAGAACTCTTCGTTCTACACTTCCCCCCTTCTGCTCTTCTGCCAGTCTCACTCATCTTAGCAAATGCAACCATAATCTACAGGTAGTCAAGACAAAAGTTTAGGAGTGATCCTTCACTTATTTTTCCCCTCATATCTGACGCACAATTTGATACCTAGTCACATTAACTTAACTTTCCAAACATATCCAACATACACCAATTTTTCTCCATCTGTGTTGCCAACAACTTAGTTCAAACCATCCTCATCTCTAACTGGTGCTATTGCAATTGTCATCCAACTAGTTTCCCTACTTTCACTTTTGCCCCTTCATGATCCATTTAGTAATCATAGTGGAGCAAAAATGACCCTTTAAAAATATAAAACAATTATTGGGGGAGACTCACTAATATGAATACAAAGACTGAATTTTAACAAGAGAAATAACAATGTATACTTCATGTTAATGGTCCATTATCATGCATCTCTTCCTCCAACAAACATATAGTAAGAATGCCATGCAAAATGCCAGTACAAGAAAATCTAAATCATTCAATAAATATCATTACCAATATTATTAAAGTATTGATCAACATTATTACTAGTATTTATTGAATGAGCACAACCATGGTATTAAGACTTTACATGCAATATCACCTTAGTCTTCACAAAAATCTTACAAGGTGGGTAATATTATTATCTACATTTTACGTGTAAGGAGATAAAGTCTTATAGAATTTGATTCACATATTCTAAAATCAGTGAACTAGAAAACAGCCAAACTTAAAAAATCAAAATCTTAATGGAAACATAATACTAAAGAATGGAGAAATCTAATATTCAATGAGTAGATGAGTCACATTATTGGAGAACAATAGAATACAGACTTATAAAGCCCCATGGCTGAGATTTCAGACTGTCTTAAACTAGTTGTTATGAGGCACAGGTTTTTTACATTTTCTCTACTTTTTTTGGTGCAGTAGCACAGTTTTGGGGGACAGCCCCTGCATGTGCATCATTAGAGTTTTCTTTAAGTAAAAATTAACAGAAATAAATTGTTACTTTTTCCAACCCCTTTGTTTCATTTACCCAGTGAAAATTCCAATGTAACTTATTTATTTACTCCCAAAGATTCCATTATTTTCACAACACCTTTTATTGCTATGTTGACAGGAATTTAACAAGGGATTAAAATTTAATAACTTCTATTATTCTTTGTAGTTACAAGGTTCTCGAGTCTATGATGTATTCCTAATTACAGACTCTTTACACTGTGAAATAGGAGAGTGTCATTAAAATTAAGTAAAGCATGGCTCTGCATATGTGAAAAGATCCAGAAGACGGAGGCCCCATTTTGTATCTTTATTTGGTTCAAATTTTCAAAATTAAATTGAGAATCTCTGTGTATACTATGGTAATATCCTTAGCCATTGCCAACACTTATTTTTTCTCCTTTTTATATTCTCTAAATATGCTACCACTTCACAGAGTTTTCTCCCTTTTGGGTAATAAGTTTTCATCCCAAATGCCATTGCATTGCTATTATCCAAAATACTTTTAATGACTCCTTGTCATTTTTCAAATCACTCTGCGCATTATTCCTGCTCTGTTCAATATACTAACTGTTAAGTCTCTAAGTATTTTATTTCATTCAGTTTTTACTTTTCTCATCACTGTGATTCAGATTTTCTACACCTTTTATTTTCTCTCTTATACTGGGTACGTGGAATTATCTGGACAACTTTTTCTTCCTTTTTATTAAATTTTATTTTAATGCCATCTTGATCATAAGGAAAATTCTCCTGCTAAATTAATTCATTCAGATCTTTGCAAAGCATGTCTTCTAGCTTCCCAAGAACCCCTCTGTATAGAATCCTAAGCTCTGTAACCTGCTGTTTACTTAATATATCTTTTCATTCCAAAGTCATAGCACTCAGCTAGAAGGAATTAAAAAAGGCAACAAATTCCATCAGATTTCTTCCCAGAACCTCAAAATCCTGTGTTTTGGGGTTATCCTAGTTATTTTCCAGCTTTGGGCTAAGTGCATTATTTGTATTCATTTGAGTTATGCTGGGTTAGAAGCCATCTAGTCAGTTCAATGGGTCATAGCTATCTGGATATGCTTAAACTTTCTGATTCACTCATCAGGATTAGTTACTATCACCTATGTAACCTCTTATTAGCAGTTTCTTAATAAATTTCAAGAAGAGAAATTTTACTTCTAATTACCAATCTCTAAGCCATTTCTGTGTGTCTGAATTGTTATTTCTTCAGAAGGTTTAGGAAGACACTTGTAAAGAAATGCATATGTATTGAAAAATGCTCTAAAATTTATTTTCGTGTTCTTTTTACAGCATAGAACATTTTTCCATTTAGCAACCTTTGACACTAACCTGCTAAAACATTTGCTCAGAAATGTAGAGGGCATGTTTACTCCACTTCCTACTGAATACTGATTCACATAACTATGAGAAAAGCATGTGTTTTAAACATTTGTATCCCTTAGAGATACCGGCGAATGATTCTTCAGCATTTCTTCAAAGCATTTTTCATATCACACAAGCACAGTTTGTATTTCTCTTACTTGTAACACTTTCCGAATGACTCCTATATTTTAATTAAAGTGCATCCATCTGAAAAGTCATTAGCATAATGTGTAAGAAGGTGGGAAATACGAGACTTAGTAACATGGATAATAAGGTGAGTGTTGTTCATTATATATCCTTTTAAATCATTGAATTCTGTCTGTGAAGGTTAAAATAAAGATTATTCAATAAAAAGTACCAACCTGAACCCTTATTTCTTAAAATTTCTGCCTGCTTCTATAAATGCACATCACAATATCTTTTTCTTAGGTCACATATTCCTTTTGTCATTAATCTTGAAGTTTACCAAAAATGAGTCCAAAAAAAAAAAAAAAAAGGCTGGGAATACTTATACATGTAGTAAACAGAACCAATCTTAACTTCCACAACTTAAGTGGAAATTCTTCACATACAAGAACTGCTTCCCTTCTGCCTAATTGGAAAATATGCAGTACTAAATACCTTAAATATTTCCTGCATAGACACTGAAAAAACCATAAACAGTATGAATAAATACCAAGTCTATTCACATGTATGAATAAAACTTATTAAAATACATGGAAACCTGAATAAATGTAACAGACATAGTAAGTCCCTGGATAAAGATAGTATTGTAAAGATAGATATAATCCATCTTTTTGAAGGTCACCTTGTCACACATCAAATTTAAAGTTTTATACCCTTTGATATAGTATGTCTGCTTTTAGAAATATGCTATAGAAATACAAGAATGTTCACTGAAAAGTACTGCTATGAGTGAAAAATTAGAGACAAATGAAGTGTCTACAATACGTCAAAGGGCAAATTACGGTTGATCTGTACTCTACACAGAATTGTTAATATAGCTCATTAATCATTCAAATCATTCAATAATTCATTCAATAAATATGTATTAAGAACCTGTTATGTGGCAGATCGTGTTCTATTTAGGACACACACGAGTGAAAATGTAAGACAAATTCTGCTTTCACAGAATATTTATTAGGTGATAGTTTGTTTTAAAGAAAATTAAGAGGAAACATGAAATATCATCGGTGAAATGTTCTATAGAGAAAAATAAAGTGAAATAAGGTAAGGGAGCTGTGAGTGAATAAGACAGGTGTTCTTTTATAGAAGATAATCAACTGATATTTGAAACTTAACTGAGGGGGCAAGACAAGAAGAAATATGGGAGAAGAGCATTAAAGGAAGAGGAAAGAAATCAAAGGGCATGAGTTGGGAGCAAGTGTAACTTATTTGAGAAACAGCAAGGGGCCGGTGTGACTAGAGTTCAGTGTGTAAGGGTGGCAGAGGTAAGAAATGAGTTCAAAGAGATAGCTGAGAAGAAAAATCACTAAGACTCAAGCAGGCTGTAGTGAGGATTTTGACTTTTGCTCTTAATAAGATTTCAAATGACTGGAAGGTTTTGTCATGAGGAATGATGAGATCTGGCTTATATTTTAAGTGGGTCATTCTGGTTGCTATCTGGATAACAGGCTGCAGAAGGAAAGTGAGGGAGGGACAACAGTTAATATGCTATTAAAATAGTTCAAATGAGAGGAGATAGTGTCTAGACTAAAATAGCAGCAGTAAATGAAATGATACTAGATATATTTTAAGACTGACCTGATAGGACTTGCTAATGATTTGGATATGTGGTGGGGTATAAGAGAAAGAGAAAATGGCAAGTATGAGATAGGTCAGCACATGCTAATATAGAAGGTTGCCTATGACATATTTTCAAGTGAGAGCAAAGAAAATTTCATAAAAATTTGTAGAACTGGACCATTTTTATTTTTTTAAAGGCCTGGAAAGATAGATACTGATAAGGGAAACTTTCAACTTTTTAATTGTGGGCCTGCTCCTGGGTTCCCAGGGAAGCTATACATTATCACTTAGCAAAGTCAAAATGACTCCATGGAACCTCAAACCACGGGCTCTATTTCTGCCCCAAGCAGAGGCTGTAAATCTGCTTCAAGAAAGTAACCAAAAGGAGCATTCTGAACAGAAAAGAAGAAAAAGTAAGAAACTTTCCTGACCCCCATAAGATTAAAGTCCTGCATATACTAGAAAGTATATGTATATGTTAAAGTAAAGCCCTGCATATACTAGAAATCTAAGATAAGGTCTCAACTTTCTGAAAAGTTCTTTGTCTAATAATTTGTAACTTTTTATATAAAAAATGTACATAACTCTCTTATTTGTGAAAACTGTGTATCCTGGGCAGCTGTCCTAACTTGGGCTAGAATGAAGCTCTCTCTCTCTCTAAGTCCAAAAGTTTTGTTCATTTTCTGTCAGCAATATCAAGTTTTAATTAGCAGTTAACTCTAAGGAAATAGTTAACTTCCTTTAGAGAGGAAGTGGGAGCTAAAAACTTCATATTTTGCTTCATGGACTTTGCTATTATTTGAGTATTTTATTGCTAACATGTATAATTTCTGTAAGAAATACAAATACAGGGGTGCTTGGGTGGCTCATTTGGTTAAGCATCTGCCTTTGGCTTAGGTCATGATCTCTGGGTCCCAGGATGGAGCTCCCATCGAGCTTCCTGCTCGGCAGGGAGTCTGCTTCTTTCTCTCTCTCTCTCTCCTTCTGCTCCTCCCCCCAGCTCGTGTCCTCTCTCTCTCTCTCTCTAATAAATAAAATCTTTAAAAAAAAGAAATACAAATACAAAAGTGGAAAAATGCATATATGATTACATTAAAATATAAAGCTTCTATATTTTGAAGATAACTACAAAGTGACAAATTATAAACTTTAAATACTTGCAACATATGTAAGTAATAAATATGTTCAGAATACATATTCAAAACCTATATAATGAATTCTCAAAAATCAACAAGAAAAAGAAAACATAAAATGAAAAGAGCAAAATACTTGAACAAAAAAGGAGAAAAGAATAGCTAATAAATATGAAAAGAAACTCACTCTCATAAATGAACAGGAAATGCAAATTAAAAATACCCTGAAATTATTTCTTTACATCCACTGGCCTGGTAAAAGTTAAGTAGTCTAAAATTAATTATTATTATATGTGATGTGAAGATATAAAGTTGTATATAAAAATGTGAAGTAACAGGAACTCTTATCCATTGCTGGTAAAATGTAAATTAACACAGCCACTTTATGAAATACTGCATTATAAAATAAATTAGCCTTGGTCATATATGAGTTAGGGGCTCATTCAATTTGTCCAGATGTGCAATTCAGAAAACACGGGGTAAGTGAAGACTATTTTATTTCAGGGAATCCATCCACTCTGGGGCTCCATACTGGACAACACAGGTCTATAAAGGAAACCAGACTCTTGGGGCAGATGATAAACATAGAATCACAAAATCTATTTAGGGCTATTCTATTAATCCAAGGGAAAGGGGATGGTATCATGGACCAGAGTGGTTAGAGTAACAGTTTTAAAAGGCAATCAAGAAACAGATTCTTAACTATAGAAAACAGATTGATGGTTACCAGAAGGGAGGTAGGTTGGGGGACTGGTTAAATAGGTGTTGGGGATAAACGAATGCACTTGTTATGATGAGTACTGGGTGTTGTAAGGAAGTGTTGAATCACTATATAATACACCTGAAACTAAGACTGTATGTTAACTGGAATTTCAATAAAAACTTAAAAATAAATAAATAAAATTAAAATTTCATTTTAAAAGAAAAAAATTATGAATATACTTTTAAAGGAAAGCCACAGAAATTTGCCGTTGAACCCATTATAAAGTTTGAGAAAAAGTGAAGTCAAGAAAAACAAGTTTTTGTCTAGAGTTACTGGAATACTGGGATCTCCATTTGGTGAAACAATGATCACTGTGGAAGGAACAGGTTGAGGTGGGTTAATAAGGAGTTCAGATTTGGATACGTTATATAAGATGCCTGACAGACATCCCAGTTGAGCAGGCACAATTCTGGATGTACAAGTCTGAGTTCAGAGGAGAAATCTAGGCTGGAATATATGTTCAGGATTCAGTTAATATAAAATCTCGAGGCTGAATAAAACCACATGAAGAGTAAATGGCAATATAAGAATCAAATTACTGATCCTTGGAGGAGAAATCAACCAAGAAAATAGAAAAGGTAAGAAAAGAACCAAAATAGAGTGATGTTATAGAAACCAACTGACATAATTGTTTCAAAAAAGAGGGTAGCTATTATATTTGATTAATGCTATTGATAACTCAAATAAGATGAAGGCTGAAAATTGACTTCCAAATTTCACAATGTGAGCATTGTAGGTGATCTTGAGTTGGGTTGTTCTGGCAGAATGGTTGGACAAAAGTGGAATGGTTTTGTGAGAAAAGATGGGAAATACAGACAGCTCTTAGATGGAGAAGTAATGAAGACAACATACAGATAATTTTTCAAGGAAATATTTTTAAAGAAACGTGTAGTACCTGAAGAGGGATGAACATATGGCAGCAATATTTATATGCTGACGTATATAACTGATGATGCACTAGATTAACATTATTAATATTAGAGAATATGCATCATGAATTACATGATTCACCTTTCTTACATTTCAATGATAATTTCCAAAATCTTAAATTCACTTTTGTTTTCTCCTTTAATTTAACAGTAAATTTTTATAGTGTATTCCCCAGGAAAATATAGGCTGCTAGCCCATCTTTTCCCTACGATTTTTAATATGATGTGTGTATGCACACATACGTGTGTATATATAGAGAGACACACATAGGTGTATACTCACATAAAGATATATGAGACAAAATGAGAGGTTTGAACTAAATTATCTCTTACTCCCCTGACTGTTTTTAAAGGACTATAATCCTTTCTTACAATTTCTCCAGAGATTTGCTTCATTTATTGGGAGCACTTATTTATAGCACTATTGCTCAACTTCACCTGTCACTATGAACTCCTAAATCTGATCTATTTATGACCCTTTCTTCTTGACTGAAAAAAAATGTTTACCACTTCAATTAAAATTATTTATTAACAGGATTAATGACATTGTTTTTTCTCTATGTCAGTCTGTCAGAAAATTTTGTTCTTGGTCCATTTTTATCTTAACAATTGTTGCCTGTCTCTTTTCAGTTTTGCTGATCCATACTGTACAGAACTTAGACCAGCTAAATTGCCAACAGTGCTCTCATTTATAAAAAATAAAGAAGTCCATGTTATTTCTTACTTTAGTGTTATGTTTATTATTGCTGACTTTATTTAGACTGATAACTAATCAGTTCATTCTCATTGAGTGTTTACTCAATACAACATGAAAAAGTTGGAATTTTTTAAAATACAATTTGGACCACCATTCTAGTCTGTCCAAATTAGCAATGTATTAGGCCAGTAAGAAAAGACATTAGCCACATATGCCAAAGTTGCTTTACAGTTTCCAGGCAGATGGATTTATAAATCTTCTGAAATTAGTAAATACAAAGTATTAGGAACCAATAGCCTATTTTATCTATAAAGCATATTTTTTTGCCAAGTTTTTCGGGTTGTTTTGTTTTGTTTTTTTAAGTAAAGGAAGGGGGAAAGAGGAGAGGGAGAGAGAGAGAATCTTAAGCAGGCTCCACACCCAGCCCAGTGTGGAGCCCGATGGGTGGCTCAATCTCACAACCCCTAAGATCATGACCTGAGCCAAAATCAAGAGTCAGACACTTAATCGACTTATCCATCCAGGTACCCCACCAAGAATATATTTTTTTAATGTCTGACCTTGTACATTTAGTTCTATCGACAAACTTGCTATGTAATTAATATTTTAAAATCAATTTATCGAACCTCATAGGAGACAGAAATAATGATATATTGAGATACAATCACTTCTATCAAGGAGTTTATAACTGAACATTAGGGAAAGAAGAATAAGAGCAACAAAACACACTTCCCTGAAATAATAATGATAATACAAAGCAAATGTGATAAAGGCTATAAATCGAGTACAGATTTTTCTGTGAAAAAGTGAATTTTTCTGTGAAAAATGAAAAAGAAAAAAATCTAAACAATTAGGTGTCTTAAACTTTAGAAGTGTCACGCTTGGATTGAGCAGACATGTAAATATATACTACTATAACAATTAGCTCTTATACACATGCAAAGATAATTCCTACTTTTTGTGCACTTATCATTTCAGAATTAAATTGTCAGTGGTATAAATATTGCTTTTCTTATATCTTTTATTTAAAAATTAACTTCATTTATTATGTTCCCATAAATTATGTTTTTCAGTCTTCATTTGCATATTTTTTATTATTGCTATAGTCACTTAACTATATCTTTTAAAAGTCTTGACTGTGGTTTGATGTGTATGGTGTAGAGGTACACGATTCCTGGAAGTACTGCAATACCAGGTCAATGGATGGAAATGGATGGAGCAAGCTACTATTCCACCTCCCTGCTCCAAAAACCCACTTACATATTATCCTCAGAGGACATATCAGATATTAAGCTTATAAGAACAGACACTACATTTGATTTAGCCAAAAGGCCAAGAAGCAAATAACTATGTTTTAAAAAAAATACGTCAGTTACAATTACCATGTGCAACCTCTATTCATGAAATTACTATCATCCCTCTTTACTGCAATGCATTTCAATAATCTGAGCGGAGAGTCATTATATTTCAAAATACACAAAATTTGAAATTTAGGTTTTGAAATTAGTCTTTAAAAAATGCCCTTTTAAGGTTGTTTTGCTAACTCGCTGACCTGTCTCTCCAGAGTCCTCCCAAGTATAGAGAATTAACAACATTATATGAATATTTAATTACCTTTGAACTTTCACTTAGACTCAAGAACAATAATAAATATAGAGCTTGAGGTATAGAAAAAAGACCATATAGAAACTACCTCCTCATTTACGTAGTATATACAGAAGTGCTTGAAAAAGTTGATATACATTTTTATAATCATTTAACTTCAAACTCTAGTATAATGGATTAATAACAGCTTGATATTTTTATAGTATGTATAAAACAGAATCGTGATGTTTTTAATTAGCTAATTTTGCATGCTTTAAAACCATTACATTTCCAAAAATATTTTCGAGAAGCCAGATGTTCGTCACGGATATATGTATTTTTTAATAACAATTAAGAAATAAATGTGAAGTTCAAACTAAAAGTATAGACTTTTTCATGTACTTAACTCTGGGGCCTAAAAAGACAAACTGCCATAGAAAAAAATCTTTCTACTTAAAAATATATGTTATTAAGGAATATGTTGTTTTCCTAGAAACTTTTCCAACCTGGCTCCTATGGAGCTGCAGCATGTACATCCAGAGGAGAAGTAACATCAGGGTCTGGTGAGGTGGTCTCTTCAGTGCGTTCTCGAATTTTCCCCCCTTTTAGCAGTGTTGAAAATAGGTCTGGAAAAGCATAGGAAAGCTATATCAAATTTTCCTTAGGAGGTTTTTTCCATACTGTTTTAGCAACTTTTCATGGTGAAGGTGTTCTATGGTATGACATAAGTATTCATTTTCACTAATGAGTCCTCCCATGTAAAATTAACAATATCCTCAAGAAAAATATAATTATACTGTATTAATTCAAATCAGGCTATATTTGAAAATATGCTTGTGTGAGTCGGATCAGAAGCATCCTTAGAACTACACAAACATAAAAATGATTTCTAAGGAAAACGGAACTATTTAGGATGGTATCCTTTATACAAAATGAAATATGATGCTTTAGGACAATATGTCTTTTGATATGCTATCCTTATAAGCTAGATTTTAAAAAATATTTAAATATTATATTGCTCTTGTACAGTCCAGAAAAATGAAATGCATTGTTTAATGAGTATAAATAAGAATTATTTCCATGTGTACTAATAGAAGAGTTTAAGATATTTATGTCACATATATATGAAATAGTTATATATTTGTGTTCACCAAAAATGAAAATATCACTAATTACATTACTAATTTTGAGTGAAAAAAATAAGACTGCATGTTGGCAGATATATATCATCTTTAATTTGTTGAAACGATCAGCATAATTAGTTACAACATGAGAAATATATTTTGATTTGATTCTTCCCCAGCATTAACTACCTGACATGTAGTAAAACTATTGATGATTTAGTTATAGTTGTTTTCTAAAATCCATAAAATGCTGCTTATGTAGTATCTTCTGGTTTAGTGAAAATGAACATAGTAATAAATATTTAAAGAAGAGACGTTGCTAAAACAGTAACCATTAATCTAAATACTCAGTGTTACTGGATTAAACTTTACAAGGCTTGGATGGATATTAGAGAACCAATATTTGAATTTCTGTAATACAACTGAGTGGATATAAACAGTATTACCGTTTTTTATGGTGCTAGAATATTAAAAAAACAAGCAATGGAGAAGACTCTTATAGTGCTAGGAGCAAAGATAATATTTAAAGTTATCATAGTTAGAGGACTTTTTTTCCTATCCCATGTTTTCATATTTAAGATAGATAGACCTTTAGGAAAAAGACATTGAATTATCTGATTGTTTTATGGTCTTTAATTTGTTAACACTTATTTCAATTTCATTTGCCTTTCCAATTGCCCATTCTTAAATTTATAACTTTACCTAAACCTCACTAATACTTGAAAGCACTGTAAAATAATGTAAATGTTACAAATTAATTTTTATAAATATTCTTATACCCACTTACCATATGATTATGACATACACATACAGTGAAATTATAGTTACACAATATGTAGTTTGCTTACTGAAACACAAAATCAGTAGAAATGTCTATTTCTGCTTGATATACTTTGTCAGATTTTTTAGAAATCTGTATTTGGTTATTTCAAAACCACAGTTAAAAGCTGATTTTAAAAAACAAATGATAATTTACAACTAAGATTTAAAAAAATAAATATGTTAATATAATTTCTTTAATAATAATGCCAGGATAAAATTAGAATTGATCCTTAAGAGTAAACTCTAAAAACAAAAATGAAGACCAAAGCTTCAAGGAAGGGAAATCTGATACAAATTAATCTTGACTTCTGTGAATTAAATTTAAGTTAAAAATCAAAATAGTCAAAGAGAGGTATTCTATTTACAAACAACTGTCTTTGTGGCTTAAGTATGTACAAATTTATTTCTCCCTGTGGAAAAAAACTCATTAAAAAACAGGAAAATGTATTTCACATTTTGATAGAAAAACTCTATTAATAATTTAGCATGAACAGTACAATATTGTAGGGGGAACCTATGATTTAATGACAGAAATTTCTAAGATGAAAATGTTCACCAATAGATACTACAAAGACTTAAAGAAATAATAAACAGAACACCCAATTATGAACAATAAGAAAACCTGTGAAACTGAAAAGTGTGCTCAGAGACAGCTTGCTGTGACTAAAACCCTACAAAATAGAAGGCGCATTTCTTCAAGATCAGCTGTAACATAAGCAAATGAAATCTTTACAAGATATCTACAAAAATAAGAGTTCATCAGAGTTCCCAAGTGTTCATGAAGTATTCAATATTAAATATATCTTTTAAATATGAAGGTATCAAAGTTAAAATATACAATAATAGTAAAATTAGTTTAATTTTCACAAATTTCTGGCCAACAGGTTGTCACTTTACATAAGCAAGGAGAACTCAAAATTGAAAAAGGCAAAGTATGAAAGAAAAAAATGAACCAGGGAAAATTTTGGCTGCTGATCAAAAGCACAGCATAAGAGAAACTTTTTCAAAGGTATAACAGATAAACTAGGCATATTATAGAGGTGAAACTAGTAAAAACTTCATTTTCCATAATTTAGTAATGAAATACAGGGTTCAAAAGCCACAGGTGCTATAACAGGAAAAAAATGTCAAATTCCTTTTGTCTACTTGGAAGATGATAATATCAAATAACTAGGTAGATATCACACACACACAATTAATATTAGATAAATTCTAATTATTAAATATAAAATTGTTTGGGAGATGTAAGGCAGTACCTTATAAGAGATGAAGTATAAACTGCGGTTTAAAGAAAAAAGGTGAAATTTTCTAAGTAAATGGATCCTCAAAGTATTAAGATGAGTAAGCAAATAAAGCAAAACAATGGTAGCAAGCTCATGAACACCGTTAATTACAAACTTCATCACAGGATAAATAAAGATTAATACAATTATTTAGTTATTAAATAAAGGGTTTTAAAGTTCCCTGTATCTAATTAGCTTAGAGAGCAATGAAGAATGAATAGAAGACAACTAGTAAGGTTAAATGGACTGAGGCCAACCTGAATTTTATTTATTTATTTATTTATTTGTTTGTTTATTTATAAAGATTTTATTTATTCATTTGAGAGAGAGAGCAAGTGCATGAGCAGGAAAGGCAGAAGCAGAGAGAGGGGGAGAAACAGGCTCCTTGCTGAGCAGGGAGCCTGACACAGGGCTTGATTCCAGGACCCTGAGATCATGACCTGAGCTGAAGGCAGATGCTTAACCATCTAAACCACCCAGGTGCCCCTAACCTGAATTTAGTGAAGACACACAAAATAATTTTGCATAGCAGCAGGTAGAAATGAGAAAACTGTAATAACAAAACAATTCTTCAGTGCAACAAATTTTGGGAAGCCTAAGAATCAAATTTAAATGTTGTGTGCATGCTTGTGTTAGATGATTTATTTTTGTAATTAAAACTATTTCAGTCTTTAAAATGCTATTTTAACTTAGGAATACCTATCAGGAATGGTATGCTATATGCTTCCATTTTTGGTGAAACAGGTCATGGGACATTTCTCTCCAGTGTACACTTTAGATAACATTGGCCTGTAGTGAAAAGTATAATACATGGCAATGGGAGAGACTTATGGTAGAAAAACTGCAGTTTTCTATTGAGTAGCCATTGCAAATACTGGGATTCCCTCAGTAAATTTCCAAATATAACTCAATAGACAGATTCTAAGTTTAGTAATAGGTAGGGGTAAGAGTTTATAAAAGTGCTTGCTGGTTTTGAGATGCTTTCACGTGTACACATAGTTAGGTCCTTAAGTCTAAGGTATGAAAGGCCATCAATCCATCCCCACCTTTTGTCCCTATTAGGATACTGCTGATGGGGTGCAGCAATATCCCCGGAACCCTGGAATCTTCTACTCTAAATATACCATCCTAGAACAACTCCAGTGAACTCCTGGTGAACTGGTTTTCTGGCTTAAAAATAAAGCAGAAAAATGTTCTAAGATTAAATTTTGTTTGCTTGTATAGCATGATATTAAAGATACCCAGAACTGTCCAGAAAAGAAGAAATTAGAGATATATATACATATATATATATGTATATATAGAGAGATATATCTAAGATATATATACATATATATATCTTATTCTTATATGATATATATGTTTATATACATATATGAATATCTACATATAATATTGGCAGAAGGTAAACATAACGAAGCTATGACAGGATGGCAAGTAAGGGAAGGTGACCTCAAAAATAAGCCTCATAAGAGTGACAAAACAAATTTTAAAAGATAAATAAAATTTCACAGGTCCATGGTTTTAAATTTTACTGTTAGATATGAGTTGGTTAGAAAGGCTTAAAAAAACTATAAGGAGGTATTTTCCGCCTCTGATATAGGCAGCTTAGCTTATGATGAACTGTCTTCTGCTAAAAATAAGAATAAATTCTGGGGAGAGAACTGGAAGAAACTTACGGGAGGGAGAAACTAAAGGAGATGAGATTCTTGAAAGAAAAGTATTACATTGGTGCTGTGTCAGATTTTAGACACCCCATCTATACTGAGGGCATCCTCTGTCTCTAATATAGGGGGTGGAGCAGCTGGAAGGGGATAGAAAGAGCTCAAGTAGAAAGCTGCAGTTATTGAAACCCTATGGAGAAATCTGGCTTTCAGAGCAGCTGGAAATTAGGGCTGGGGGTTGTGACTGTGGAGAGTCAAAGAAGGCGGAGTCCAAAAGCTGCGCATAGATACCACTCTAACTGCCCTTGCTCCAAGCAAGGCTAAAAGAAGCTCAGAGGAAAACAACAGAAAGCTTGAAAGAGTTTAGTAGAGATTTTAGCAGCTGCCCACCCCAAGGGAGGTGAGTTCCCAGTTAAGTCTCAACAAATTCAGACTTTGTAAATATTCTGGCTCTCCTTGTTGACAGACTAAGGGATTGGATTCTCTCTAACAAAGCCTAAAACCTTAAGCATCTCAAAAAACAAGGTAATCTGCGAGTAATTTAAACTGCCTGCTAGAAGAAAATTCAAAAGTTTTCAGAAGAAAATTGCAATATCCAGAGTCTCTAAAATATATCATCCATAATGCCCAGTGTACAAGAAAACTTATTAAACATGTGAAAAAACAAGAAAATGAGGCACAGTATCAAGAGAAAAATCTGTCAATTGAAATAAATAGACTAACCAGACAGCAATTAAGAAATAATTCTGGAATTGAACAATGCAACAATGAACAATGAACAACTGAACAATGCAATATCTGAAATAAAAAATCCGTTAGTTGAGATTAAAAACATACTGGACAAAACAGAAAAGGAATCAGTGAAATGCCAGTTAATAGAAATAATCCACACTAAATCCACACTGTATACTAACGTATACAGAAGAATGGGATGTATGGGAAAGAAAATGCCATAATATTCAGATATTTGTAAAAATATTAACAAGTAATATGACTTTTAATGTAAAAATCTTAAACTTGTTTGTTCTCTACATTAAAATACTACTTCAGAGCCTATTTCTTAATTGTTATAAAAAATGCGTCACAAAATACTACAGTAATAAAGCCATTTCTTATAAAGAATGACAACTGGGGGCACCTGGGTGGCTCAGTCAGATAAGCATCCAACTCTTGGTTTCTGCTCAGGTTAAGATCTCAGGGTCCTGAGATTGAGCCCTGCATCAGGTGCCAGGCCTCCGCCTAGTGTGGTGCTTGCTTGGGATTTTCTCTCTCCCTCTCCCTCTGCCCCTCCCTGCTCTCTCTCTCTACAATAAAAAAAAAAAAAAAAAAAAAAAAAAAAAAGGAGAAGAAAAGAAAAGAAAAAGAATGACAACTATTGTCTGGCCATTTCCCTTTGTATAACAAAATGATCATCACAGTATTATTTATGATACCCCAAAATAGAAACAAATATCTATACTCCCTTCCTTGTCTGACTCATCAATCCACAATTACTTTTTTCACATATTTAACTTTCCTCCAATTTCAATTTAAACTTTATAGTCATAAAGTCTTTATCCCTATAATTCCACACTAAATTCTTCTCTTCCAAAAAACTTCCATGTCCTAAATACACTTGTACTGTCATAATGATCTGTGTCTTGATCCTGAATCTTTCCTGTTTTCCCTCTTTTTGCAAAGTGCTAATGAAACTGTAGAATTACAAGCAAATTACATTACAACATAACTAATTTCAATTGGAGAAATTTAAAAACGAACATAGAGCTAGTGGAATTCTAAGAAGCTGTACTATTTGCTATCAAGATATCTGTCTGTGGTAAAGTGTAGATTCTAAAAGTATAAAAATATTTAAATTAGAGTTTTTGATGTCTTTAGTTAAAGAAATTTAATAATAGATGAATAACAAAGGAAAGTCTGCAACTTTTAAAACTTGGAGATCCAATAATTAAATATATCATTAGTAGAGAGAGATATACTAAGGCAATTTAATTTCCTTCTAAATACAGCAGATTAATCCTATTAAACATTCATCATTTTTTCCTTATTTCTAATTCATGTGGTTTTAGTAATGTGAAATACGTTAAATACTAGGAAAAAGGTTTTCTTTTTATAGACTTTTGATAAAGTAATAAAATGCAAAAGGTAAGCTAGATAATTAATGTACACTCTATAATAGTATTTAAAATATTTTATTTGGAAAACTTTCCCCTAAAATACAAAAGATAAGGGAGGATATAAATTTGGATGAGGTATATCACTCAGATTTAATTACAGATAGCCTTTTTTATCATTTTATTTTTTTGAAAATTTCAGACATCATAACATTTAACTTATAAATACTTTAGTCAGGCTCTTTTAAAGATATATTTTCCTACATAACCATCATACCATTATAGTACTTAATAAAACTAACATTGATTCTTTAATTTTATCTACAGATATAGTCTATTTTCAAATATACTGATATATCCAATACAGGTCTATATCTTGTATTTAATTATGACTTTATTTTTTTAATCTGAACAATTTGTTACCCCAAATATTTTATGTGGTGATTTTAATATCCCTTGACATATGCTGAATTAAATATTCTATTAAGTTTTGAAAAATGGTGATTTTTCTAATACTACTATTCTTTATTTAGTTGGAGGCATTTTCTGTAATGAAGAGCTGTCCCTCATAAACTGCGACTGGTTACCCAGAAATAGAGTTGTTATAAGAAAATGAGCATAAATGCTTAATTCTTTTCTTAAATTGCATATTTTCAGAGTAAGGAGTTGGTAAAATAGTTATCAAATAATAAGACTTTTTTTTCTGTTTTCTCCCTCACATCAAGGTAGACTTAATATGTTTCAATCAACTTTAGTCTTTTTTTTTTTCATAATCTTGACCAACAGAAGCTCCATTAACCTGATTTCTATGTTATCACAAATAGACACACAGTGCATTAACAGTTATGACTTTTCAATAAATTTCAAAATCATATCTGTAAATTAATTTATTTAGTTCTTTAGTTATCCTAATTGAAGAGCTTTATGAAGGCATTGAGACAATAGCCAGTGCCAATTCATTAAAATCATAATTATTTTACATTTGGAGAAAAATAATAATCATAAAATATATGATTTTAGAAATGATACATTCAATTTTTCTGGATATTTTTGAAGCTTAAAAAGTTTAACCAAACATATACATACTTAAAAAAAAACTGTAATAATACAAAAAGTAAAATGCAAAATGATATATGTAGTTAACTAATACATCCTTCTATTTATGTATGATCTGGAAAAGAAAAAAAGTGCTCACTGATTTTCAATTATCACATAATGTTAATCACTTTTACAGAGTAAAATTCTCATTGTAGTGCTAATCACAAAGAAAATTACAATCACATATAACACTGTCATCAGTGAGTTTTTACTATATATTTTTCTGGTTTTTTAGATAAAATTATATGTATAATCCTTAACCTTAAAGTAAAACATAATTAATCCAAACAAATTACAGTTTTGTTGGATATTTGTATCAGAATTAATTTCTTTTTCTTATATAGATAATGTTCTTAAAGAACCTGGACAAAAGATGGCTAAAGTTAATGCCCTTTTGTAATCCATAAAATCTTGAATTAAGTAAAGCTTTCTTTCTCTTAAAGCTGACATAAATTAGCACTTCAAATTCTACTCAAAACTGAAACAAATTCTTTTTATTCTACAATTTATGTTTTAACTATTTAAAAGTTTCTATTACAGAGAACAAGAAATTTTATTTAAGTTGAAGCCATTTTATGGAGCTATTTTTATTTTTTAAAAAATGGGAGGTCTTCCTGAAAGCACAACTATATGCATTTTTGATATTTTAAAATTTATATGCATACTAAATTTATATGCATACTAAAATGTAATATAGCATATACACACACAATCATAAAGAAAACCATACAGGAAGTCTTCCTCAAAGGTCTCTGGAGTAATTAAATTGCAAAAGAAATGTCTACCTATCAACACAAGGATAGTTTTCTATGTGGAAATGTGTTTGCTGGTTTGTCTTTGTAAATATAATTTAATTGCTCAAGAGAAACTTAAAAACTCCTGAAGAGCAGGTCTTTGGAACTAAATAAACATTCACAAAATATACTGTGAACTGAATGAATGAATAAATTTAAGCATGTTTTCATTTTGTTCAATATTTTCTGCTACTTTCTCTATACTGTAGTGTAATGAAAGGGAATCTTAGAATTTATGATAGGTAGATGAAAATTATACCCTTAAATCTTGTGCATTTTTCCATCACTTAATCACCTTTTACATCAATTAATTTGATTTTAATTTAAAGTTTAAGTTTAAACATCTTTTGTCATAGGAAAACTTGCCACTTATTGATAAAGAAAATTTATGTAACACAAAACTATTCTGGCAAGTTTTTTTTACTATTTTCTTCCACCAAACATTTATTATGATGAGAAGCAAAAGACAAAATCAACTTCTGTTGTCTTTTCCCTTGTCTCCTTAACTTAATTTGTAATGCAAGTAGTTTGAGTAGTCCTTAGGAAATCTTTGCCTACTTCTAGGTCATGTATTCTCCTGTTGTTTTTGTTTCCTAGAAGCTTTATGGTTTTAGCTGTTACACATACTACTAGTTAAAAATTTATTTTTTAATGAGTATTTAAATCAAATAAGTGGGTAATTACCAAAGGAGAGCTTTACAAATTACAGATTTAGACTCAGAGACGTAGTATGATTTGTATGCACTCCTTTTCTTCTTCTATAAAGTAGTATAATACTAAGACAACACAGAATGTAAAATAAAGGGAAAAAAATCCACAATGTACTTATTAACACAAAGAGCTTGCAGCAAAGTGATTTGTCAAATGAAGAAATATTAAGAAAAGTATTATTAGATATGGACACACATTTCTACTTTGGCCATAGGCATAGGCTTTTAGACATCTATGAGACTTTAAATAGTATCCAATACCTAAAAGTTATTACAGTCAATTAAAAACCCTGCCTCGGTAGACTGTAAAAAGATAGTTTCTCTTATTGAAATAGACATAAATATAAAAAATTCCCTAAAGCTAAATTAAATGAAGTGCCGAAATGAATCATTTTAAGCAACAGGTAACATAACATTCCTTTGTAGATAATATTAATGTACTTTTATGAATTTATATGGAATCTATTATCCTGCCACAAACTTTAATTGAATTCTTCTTAAATCTTCTTTTTTATGTATTTTATGTATAGACGTGTAAATTTAATCCTTGTTCTCAAACTTGAATCTATGGAGCTTTTGTCATTCCTGAAAAGATTCTCTAACTTTGAAATTCATGATACTTCAAATTTCTCCTGGTTTGCACAGTAGTATTCTTTTTTTTTAATTTTTTTAATTATATTATGTTAGTCACCATACAGTACATCCCTGGTTTTTGACGTAAAGTTCGATGATTCATTAGTTGCGTATAACACCCAGTGCACCATGCAATACGTGCCCTCCTTACTACCTATCACCAGCCTATCCCATTCCCCCACTCCCCTCCCCTCTGAAGCCCTCAGTTTGTTTCTCAGAGTCCTTAGTCTCTCATGCTTCATTCCCCCTTTTGATTACCCCCCCTTTCTTTATCCCTTTCTTCCCCTACCGATCTTCTGAGTTCTTATGCTCCATAGATGAGAGAAATCATATGATAATTGTAGTATTCTAATGGATTATCTAAATATTTAGTGTTGATATTAATGCAGAAAATACAACACATCCTTAAACCCTGCAAAGAACAGACATTTTGTCAAATACATAGTTATTAAAAATGGCCATATTCTATTGTTGCCATATCTTATTTATTAATAATGTAGTAGAATGAAGAGGGATAACTTAGATTTTGTTTTATGTTAACTATAAAATTTCCCAGCCAATATTAAGAAATTGTGACATATGTCTTATTAAAGTAATATTTCCTTGTTTATGTATTTGATTTATTTAAAAACTTAGTTCAAGAACACTTTAAATTCATTATGTAGTATTAAAACTAAAGAAACTTCTCTCCCCCAATAGAAATTTATTTGTCAGAAACTTAAGTATGTAAGAATGTGAAATAAAATAATGAATCAAAAGTAATATACTATGCTTTCAAATCACTACAATTGCTTTTGGTCATCCCTCACATATAAGCTAGAATCTAAACATCAAAAAAAAAAAAAAAGAAATATTACTAAATAACTTGCAATATAATTCAAAGAAAGACTGTATAATAGATTGAATTAAACTATCTCTAAAAATGCTTTTTTTTTCTGAAAGCACATTTCATAAAATCAAGACAACTTTCGCCTAACTCTATGAAATATTCAATTATTTTTTAAGATTTTAAACTAGTTGACTAGCTTTCCACCTTTCCTGTCACACATTCCATAAAATACCATAGTTTCAGTGATAGTATAATAAGTAATTTAAAAGTTTTACAGTCATAAACATTGCTTCCTAGTAGGGTAGAAATGATTTCTCATTGTAGGGTTCTGGTCATTTGCTTTATCAGCTCAAACATTAACCTTCTTAATGGGAACCTGTACAAAATGCTGCTTCAAAATCTCTTTTAAAAGAGTTGCTAGAACATGTTTGACTTATTTCTAGATTCCATAAATAGACCCCAAGCATCTGATATCTAATTTTTTTAAATTAGGGTGGTACCTTCATTTATGTTTTATACACACTTCAATCCATGTTTATAATGTGAAATGCCTATTTGTTTCTACTAACAAAACATGAAATCCAAATATGAATTATTTAAAATTCTATTAAAACACAATTTCAAAAAGCCTTATAAAGTAAGGTCCCAAAATATAAACTCATACTGTACATGATTTTTAATACATACTCATATCTCCTTGCTGTCTTGCACTTTGCCTTCCATCACTGAATGGGCAAAGAAATTTTAGCCATGAGGCAATGCTTTTATATATTAACTATCCATTTATATATTAACTATCCATTAAATACATGTATATGTATAATATACATGTTTTACATACTGACTATCCATTTTACATATAAGTATATGTGATATAGTTGTGTTCCATCATAGCACAACTTTCAAAATCTTAAAGGTAATGAGTTAAAAGGATACTTTCATGTTTTCATAACATTAGACTGTAAATATTTAATATTTAAATTTAAAATGCAAGTTTATCCATTTGGAAAAATATACCATTTGTTGTTTTTCCCTTAAACCTTTTTTAACCTCTAGCATATATGCAAATTTAGTAATAATTCTCTGTAACTCATAATCTCTTTGTGCTCCAATCTCCATGCACTGCAAATCTCAATCATGACTGGATCATAAAAATAATATAGTGGGCCATGACTACCAAGATGGGGGAAAAGAAAAGAGGGACAGGAGATGGAGGCAGCGGGAGGGGTAGGAGAGACTAGAAAAAGTAAAATAGAAAGTAATAAGGATAAGTATTATTTTTATGACTTTCTAAAATACTGGATTGCAATGTAAAAATTACACTGTCTATGGCAAAAAAACCTTTGAAAGATACCATATAGGAGAGAATCAAAGGAGTCCTATCGGAAATAATTCTTTACCTGCAATTTTAAAATTTGAAGACTTAATGGCACTGTAGATATTCACAAATACTAAATCTTCCACATTTTTGAAGATTACTAAGTATGAGGTTACACAAGTTAATTAATAAAACATATTGATTTCTCATTTTGCAAATTTTATTGAGTTATTGGGTCTTTGCAATTTGAGGGGGGTGTTCTTATATCTTCTGATTGCCCAATGTTTTGAACTTACTGACCCCCTGATTCTGGAGACCTGTAATAATAATAGTCTCCTCAGGTAGTATTAAGTCTTTTAATCAAAAGACAGTCTTTTATGCATTCTGCCATGTTAGACCCAACTTAATTTCAACTATTCCACACTGGAACTCATTGTTTCTTCTAAGATCCTCTCAAGACTACTCCATACATTTTCCCCCCTCAGAACTTTTGTAAGTACAGCAGGATATTTATTAACCTATCAAGTAATACCAATAACACTACTATGCTACTTTTACCAAATGTGGTAAAGATGATATAAGGAAAAGCCTATGAGAGGATTTCAACTACTCCCTGCACTTCAATTAAGAGAATTATCAATTATGTTTTTATTCCTTTCACCTCTACAGAGATCAAAATCACCATTTCTATCTCCAGTTAGACACATGTTTACAGATGACCAATGTGGACTGGTTCCCTGAAGTTCTATTCTCAAACTCCTAAATCAAAAAGCAAATTTAATTATGCCTTTTAGGCAACCCTGGGACTAAGAAGTTCAAATATACCCACATCATTCTTTTACCCAGCCACAAATATGAATAGGTCTATTCTGCATTTCTCTTTCCTTAGGACTTGAATACTTTATAACTTTTTCAAGGACTCAATTATCAGCATTTTTAAACCATAAATTATTAAAAGGATGACATATATTTAAAACCATATTGAAATACAAAGTATTATAAAATTTTAATTTATTAAAGGCCTGCATTTCATTACCTGCATCTCTAGGATCACATAAACCTACACATATTGTACAATGGTGGTTTCTCCTATTTCCTAATTACTTCTTCTCACCTGTAAAACTAGGACAGGATAAATTTCATAGAGTCCTTTTTCTTTTAAAGATTTATTCATTTATTTTAGAGAGAGAGAGAGAGCACAAGCATGCGTGGGGGTGGAGGGGCAGAAGGAGAGAGAGAATCTCAAGCAGACTGCCCCCTGATTGCAGAGCCCAATGTGGGGTTTGATTTCACAACCCTGAGATCATTACCTGAGCTGAAATCAAGAGTTGGAAGCTCAGCCGCC
Source organism: Ursus americanus (assembly GCF_024610735.1). Classification (NCBI taxonomy): domain Eukaryota; kingdom Metazoa; phylum Chordata; class Mammalia; order Carnivora; family Ursidae; genus Ursus; species Ursus americanus. The sequence continues at coordinate 57,298,515 of NC_142130.1, forward strand.
TGAGCAACCCAGGCGTCCCTCTTAGAGTTCTTTTTCAAATTAAATGGAATTAACGTACACAATGTTCTGGGGACATGTCTGGAACACAGTAAGCCCAGTAAATGTATGCTTTTACTATTATTATTACTATTGCTGCTGCAATTGTTACCATTATCAACAACATGTGGGAGGGCTATTGTAGTGTAAAGGGAAGAACATAGATTAAGGTGAGACATGATTTTTATTTAAATCTTGACTCCCTGAAAAAAAAAATGCTGGTATTATGTAAGAAATTTCCTTATACTGAGGTACCTGGGTGGCTCAGTGAATTTAGTGTCTGCCTTCAGCTCAGGTTATGATCCCAGGGTTGGGCTCCCTGCTCAGCAGGGAGTCTGCCTCTCCTTATGCTAGCTCCTGCTCTGCGCTCGCCTCACCCTCTCACCCCCACCCCTGCTTGTGCTCTCCCCCTGTTCATGCTTTCCCCCTGCTCATGCTCTCTCTCAAATAAATAAAATTGTAAAAAAAAAAAAAAAGAAATTTTCTTATACTTTATAAGCTTTAGTTTCCTTATCTATAAAATGAGAATAGCAATTAATAAAAGAATTTTTATACGAATTAATTTCAAAATAAATGTGAAGTATTAGGTACATAGTAGATGGAATTTATTCCCCTAATAGCTTCCCATTCTAGCCAAACAATAACAATTTAACCACTCCTGTACATTAAGTCAGTAATTCCATAACTTTCATTAGGGAACAACAGTTTTCTCAGGTACAGATACACTGCATTTGCCTAAATTACTTATGTACTACTTACAGGGGAAAAAAAGCTTCTTATTAATACTAAAATGTAAATAATTAAAACACACAAATAAAGGAATGCTCATTTTTTTTGTTTTTAATAGAATTTTTTTGCTTTAAATTCAATTAGCCAACATATAGTACATCATTAGTTTCTGATGTAGTGTTCAATGATTCATTACTTAACGAATGCTCAATTTTAAAGCAATATAAAGAAACAAATACTTGAATATATGTGACATTTTCCTTTCATCAAACTATAATTGGTAGCTATTATGGCTGACTTTTACTTCCTTTTCCTTCATTTTCCTTTAAAGAAGACATATCTTATTTCTTCACAGTTCTGCAGTTTTTAAAAACCTGATGGCTTAATGTGCCCATAATTTCATAAACTTTCAGATTCAATCCATAGTACCCATATTTAATGTTTAAATACTAACGACAAAAATGATCCAATTGAATTACCTATCTAAAGGTTTTGTTTCTAAACACTGTTTTTCACGAATTTGTATACGTAATTTTGGTCAATTGAATTTTTTTTTTTTTTTTACCTCACAACTTTCTCACAATCTCACAAAAGAATTCAGATAATCTTCTTCAACATACTTTTAATTTCTATTTCAATATCAGAAAGAGTGCGGGCAGGGGAATCAAAACAGAGAACTTTATTCCAGAATATTTATAAATCTTATTTCCCTGGCAAACAAGATTCTCACAACTTTCTTTTCTTTCTGGTTAATACCTATAACTTTTGCTAGGGGTTTCTCTACTAAACTGACATGTTGCCATTCAACTCTGCCGAAAATTATGAAGTAGGTTCTTTACACACTGCATAAATTTCACTGAGTTGGGTTCTCTACAATTCCTATTCTTTTTAAGCCACAAATGATAAATTTAAGAGCTGACAATAATTTTGCCAGAAAATTTTCAATTCAATATTTGCTTTGGAAGCCAAAATTCTACACAGATCCTTTTGAGTTTAAGTACGTTTATCAGTACATTTGTGGCTGCTTTTCATAACTAGAATGGCCTTTTGAAAAACAATTACAAACAGTGTCTCAAATTATATTCACTTTTGCAGCTAAAATACATTTTATTTTTACATAATTTAAAACTTTCCTGAATAGATGAGCACTTAACTTATCATTGATCAAAAAACATAAGTAGATTTTTAAGAACAGCAAAAAGGTAGCTATTTCCAATTTATCAATATCTCCTAAAATCTTAGACTACTGTTTTATCTTTGTTAACAAATCACTAACAGCAAGTCTGTAATTATACTCTAAAAGAAGCTCTACTCAGGCAATTCTTTCTATTTGGGTATAAAACAACATTTGAAAGTTAACAGGCAGCTTCAGGTATATAAGAGATCTATACAAGATAAAACATTTTTTTAAGTTGTAATAAGAGGAAGAAATCTATACCTTTAGTTGTTTATTTAATATTGCTGATTGTACTTCTACAATACACCTTGCCTGAATTGTAGCCATTAATTTTTAAAATATTTATTATTCACATACCAACCACATCACTTATCTTCCTTAGTTTCTATCACAACACTTGGCACAGCAAAGTCCTTAACAAATGTTTGTCTTATTAGGGAAATAAGAATGAGGAAGAAAAGAGATTAAAATCATCACTGATTTTTGGTTCTCTTTAACTAAGTTATTCTTATTCATGGTACTTAAATCCCTATAGATCATTCATTCAAAAAATGCTTATTGACCACCTACTACATAAAAGGTACAGAGACATGCTGATGATACATAGCAATATACCAGACAGTTTGGTCTCTACTATCTCAGAGACTATGACCCAGAGATTATGACAATGGACATCTAATCCCATAATTTATTATCCTATTATAATTATAACATGCACTCTGCAGGCAAAGTGCACAGTGCTAAAGAACATATGCAAGGGGGATAGGATCAGGTTTGGGAAATTAGGAAATTCTCCCCTACTAAAAGTTTTAAAGTATGCAATACGCAGTAAGACAGAGCAGGGTCTGCAGCCACAGTGACCTTCCTTATGTAAATTGGACTGTGTCACTCCCTTAGAATGAAATCCATAATCTTTAATGTAACATATACAAGGCCTTTCAAAACACAATCCTAGATTTCAAGCTGTACTACAAAGCTGTAATAATCAAAACACTATGGTATTGGCACAAAAACAGACACACAGATCAGGGGAACAAGAGAGAGCCCAGAAATAAACTCACACTTATATATGGTCAATTACTCGATGACAAAGGAGGCAAGAACATACAATGGGGAAAAGACAGTCTCTTCAATAAATGTTTCTAGAAAAACTGGAGAGTCACATTCAAAAGAATGAAACATGACCACATTTTCACATCATTAGCAAAAAAAAAAAAAAAAAAAAAAAACCACACACCTCAAAATAGATTAAAGAACTAAATGTGAAACCTGAGATCATAAAATTCCTAGAAGAAAACATGCAGTAATTTCTTTGACAGCAGCCATAGCAACATTTTCTAGCTATGTCTCTTTAGGTAAGAAAAACAAAAACAAAATAAACTATTGGGACCACACCAATATGAAAAGCTTTTGCACAGTGAAGAAAACCATCAACAAACAAAAAGGCAACCTACTGAATGGGAGAAGATATTTGCAAATGATACATCCCGTAAGAGTTAATAGCCAAAATGTATAAAGAACTTCTATAACTCAACACCAAAACAACAACAACAACAAATAATAATAATAATCTGATTAAAAATGGGCACAGTCATTTTTCCAAAGACATACAGATGGCCAACAGACACATGAAAAGATGCTCAACATCACTCAACATCAGAAAAATGGAAATCAAAACCATAATGAGCTACCACCTTATATTGTCAGAATGGCTGGAATCAAAAATACAAGAAATAGTAAGAATTGGTGAGAATGCAGAAAAAAAGGAGCCCTGTGCACCACTGATGGGAATATAAATTCATGCAGCCACTGTGAGAAACAGTATTGGAGGTTCCTCAAAAAATTAAAGATATATTAAATCTATTAAAATACATATTATATGTTATATTGTACACCTGAAAGTAATATAACACTGTATTTAAATTATACTTGAATAAAAAAATTATAGAATGAAATACCATATGATCCAGTAATTCCACTACTGGGTATTTACCCAAAGAAAACAAAAACACTAATTTGAAAAGATACATACACACCTATGCTTACTACAGCATTATTTACAACAGCCAACATATGGAAGCATCAGAACTGCCCATGACAAATAGACAGATAGATAGATAAACATATGGAAGCATCAGAAGTGTCCATGATAGATAGATAGATAGATAGATAGATAGATAGATAGATAGATAGATAGATACACAGATGAATAGACAAAGAAGATGTCACACACGCACGCACACACACACACACACACACACACACACACACACACGTATACAATGAAATATTACTTGGCCATTAAAAAGAATAGGATCTTGCTATTTGTGACAACATGGGTGGACTTAGAGGGTACTATGCTAAGAGAAATAAGTCAGAGAAAGACAAATACATATGATTTTATTTATATGTGGAATCCAAAGAACAAAACAAAAGGAGAAACAGACAAAATCCCTAGACTCTTAAATACAGAAAACAAACTCCTGGCTGACAGATGGGAAGTGAGTGGGGTGATGGGTGGAATTTACATGAAGGGAATTAAGGGGTACAAACTTTCAGTTATAAAATAAATAAGTCACACAGATAAAAAGCTTAGCATAGGAAATATAGTAAATAATATTGTTAGGTTGTATGGTAATAGATGGTGACTATCCTTATCGTGATGAGTACTGAGTAACATATGTAATTGATGAATTGATATTTTGTACACCTATGACTAATATAACATCATATGTTAATTATACTTCAATAAAAAAAATTTTACGGGTGCCTGGGTGGCTCAGTCGTTAAGCGTCTGCCTTCAGCTCAGGGCGTGATCCCAGCGTTCTGGGATCAAGCCCCACATCAGGCTCCTCTGCTGGAAGCCTACTTCTTTCTCTCCCACTCCCCCTGCTTGTGTTCCCTCTCTCGCTGGCTGTCTCTCTCTGTGTCAAATAAATAAATAAAAATCTTTTAAAAAAATAAAAATATAAAAATAAAAATAAATAAAATTTTTTTTTAAAACTCTTCTTGGATATTCTCTAGTTCCATCTTATACTGTTTTTCCCTCTCTCAAAAACCATGCTGCTAGAATACTCAACCATATTTCCTTTCTTTAAATCACTGTGCACGCTCTTGCTTAAGGACTTCTGATTATTTCTAAAAAAATTTTGCCTTTCCACTTTTTGCCTGGGTAAATCCCACCCAAACTTCAGGTCTCCAATTATATGCTATTTTTTCTAAGAAGCTTTACTTAACCTCTATGACTAGGGTTGGTGTTTCCCCTATTTTTTCACAGGACCCAGTATTTTTCACATCAACACATTTATCTCACAATATTGGAATTCCCTTTTCACTTTTCTCTATCTCTTCCTAGCCTATAAATTTCATTAGGATATATTTGTTGTTTCCACTATTGATTGGTAATTGGTTCATGACTTACACATGGAGAACCTGAACATGTAGAGGGAATCATATTTGCAAAGCAAAATTCTTGCATATAAAGAACCCTATGGGGACTCCTGGGTGGCTCAGTCCGTTAAGCATCTGCCTTCGACTCAGGTCATGATCACAGGGTCCTGGGATTGAGCCCCAAGTCCAGCTCCCTGCTCAGTGGGGAGTCTACTTCTCCCTCTCCTTCTGCTGCTCCCCTTGCTCATGTGCTCTCTCTCTCTCTAATAAACAAATAAAATCTTAAAAAAGAAGAACCCTATGGATTTTCTAATAGTAAGTCTTATCTATGTAAATGAATTCCTTCTTTCCTTACTCTCTTCTGCCTTTCTTCTCTCCCTCCCTCCTTTCATACTTCCTTCCTTCTCAGAATATGCAGCCATCAAAATGGATTAGGACTTTGAAGGCATCTGTCAAGTTTCTGTGATGTCCTTCTGTGCACAATGGAAAAATGTTGGTGGAACCCAAGGACGATTATTTAACTACTACTAATTGAATGGCCATGTCCAAAAGGTACTGATTAAAAATGGATTGACAAATTTTTGTTCTTGTTGTTAAAAAAAGTAACCATAACACAATGTCCTCTCCAGTTCTGCAAACCATTTTCATCAATGATTTTTATGAATATACTGAAGGCACACTCAGCACTTATAAACAACACAAAACTTAGGAAGACAGATTTTAGCTCAGTATAAGAATTGAGTTAGGCATACTCAGTAATCAATAACCTAACTATTTATGGGAGGGTATAAGCCCAAATGGGCTATTCACAGACACCAGATGGAAGGGTGGAAACTTAGATTATGTCTAGACCAATTCCCACATTATACGGTTGAAGAAATATATGCCCGGACACACACAAAATCTTGTTCAAGAGTAAGCATACACTGCAGCAAAATCAACATTCGTAACTCCCATCCACAGTTTCCTGTTAAAGAAAGTGAGACTTTAGGCCATGATATTCCAGTTATATAACTGTTGAGTTATACAATTCACTGGAGATCTATAATGTCTTTTGACTTCATTCCATTCATTTACATAAAAAATATATATTGAGTACCCTCAACATAAAAGTTACTGTGTAGGCTTCTTAAGATGTAGTAATATTGAGAATACATTAAAAAGTTATTCCATATTTATTTTCAAAGTTATAAATTAATTTACATAGAAAGCATAGTGTTATGATCAGTTGCCTCATATCTTTCCTGGAAAGAGGTAAAATATAAATAAACTTGGTAAGAAAAATGACAGATATATTGTTATTTTTATTACAAACATACATACACTATACATTTGGTTTAAGATCTTACATGTGGATATTAGCCATTCCCAAATGTCAGTGGGAGGAAGATAGCAGAAAAGAATAAATATTAATCAAACAAGTAAAGATATTTGTGAAAATTCATATTATATTTTTATGCCAGAATTTTTCAATGGTCCTTTTTTTAAAAACTAATTCAAAGATTATGAATCTAGTGGGCCGGACTAAGAAATTTTTAAATAATTATTGGGTTTTTTTTTAATACCCAAATAATTCTCATCTACACTAACCAAATTAGTTTAAAAACTAATTCTTCAGGAAGTTAATACATAATTTAGCTCTGTTCTGAAAAATTCTCCAGACTATTTAAGAACAGAACAAAAAATAATCAGTTAAAGGAACATGAAAAAATATCCTATCTGCCATCAAAAGTCTGTCTACACCTTTCTACATCTATTGCTGAAATCTTGAAGACTGTATGGGTCACTAACTGAATCAATATAAAGCAAGAGAAACCTTTGGCTCCTGTTTTTTATCTTTCCCAGTGTTTCAATTACTTTACAATCTCTGAAAACTTTCTTTCTAGCTCATAGTAGATTAATGTCAACAAAGCCATCCCCTTAAGACTGGATTAAGATGATCCTTTCATTTTAGAGCCTCCAAATAAACTCAAATAGCTTTTGCTTTCAAAGTCATCAACAGTTTACAACAATAAGAATACAGGAAAAATGTTGGCTTTATTGTAAAATTTTAAAAACAACTCAAATGCTTACTTCTCCTTCTCTACAACAATCTTCTCATATCCAACCAACTCTCCCACCCAGTTGTCCCTAGATTCTATTGTACTTCATTGACTCATTTAATTAATAATATTGTTATCTCAGAATATGAAGTGAAATTGCTAAAATCTGAATAAAAAAATGAAGAAATATAATTTTTATCCTACCTATGTACCTCAGCTAAGAATCAAAAAAGAAGCTATCCCAGTACACAAAGTATGAGAAACATGCAACAGAAAATTCAGTCTTATAAAAAAGCTATATAAGCCAGAATTTTATTTTACCACACTCTATCACTGGTGATCGGACATGGAAAACCTCTGGTGGAAGATCTGATACATTTTGCAAAATTCTTTGGTTACTGAATTTTATTCCTGTATTCGCAGAAGAAAATAGAAAGTATTTGGAATGAAATTATGAATTACAGACCAATAGAAGAGAAAGCTAAAAAAAAAAAAAAAACTTGTTTGATACTGAATTTTGACATTTGCTCAAGGTTGTATATCTCAAAATATACTGTATACCATTTTGTTAAGTTATACCAAATATATGACTTTAGGGAGGCACTACTGGATATCTTAAAATTAATAATAAAATAATCATTAATTACAGAAAGTAAAAAGCATGAAATATCCCTGTATATGCTCTTTTTTTTTTTTTTTAAGATTTTATTTATTCATTTGACAGAGATAGAGACAGCCAGCAAGAGAGGGAACACAAGCAGGGGGAGTGGGAGAGGAAGAAGCAGGCTCACAGCAGAAGAGCCTGATGTGGGGCTCGATACCATAATGCCAGGATCACGCCCTGAGCCGAAGGCAGACGCTTAACCGCTGTGCCACCCAGGTGCCCCCCCTGTATATGCTCTTGAACCTGACATCTTTTATTGAATATACAAGATACTAAGTTAAGTGTATCAATGCAAACAAAGGATTCTATATCAATGCAAACAAAAAATGAAAAAAATAAGGTAATTATAAAACAACAGCAGGAGGAAAATATCAAAATATTTCCCTTATCAAAAATAGATAAAAGTTTAGAAATAGCTGCACGACATCAGAAGCTAATATATCTTATTTGCAACTATTCCATATTCATAATGAACAGATAATTGGAATAAAAAGAAATAAAAGTAAACATTTTTTTCAGTGGAGTATATAATAACATCTGTAACAATTCCTTGAACACAACAGATGCACAATTAATATTAATAAGGAGATAAGGTGAATTATTCAAGTGGTCAACCCTCAAATATTTGCATTCAAGGTATCTATAGTAAATTCTCAAGAAAGTGTTAAACATATTTTAATGAGTGATTCATGATAGAAATCAGAGACACATAATTTGTAATTTTATTACTATTTTTATTTTACTCCTACAGATCTTATAATTATCACCTTCCGTCAGATTCCATCAAGAGTAAAAAAAGTGGCAAGAAGTTAGAATATTTATAAACCCAAAGTAGACCCATTTCCTCAGTATCCAATTCCTTCCTCTTTTGCTGCCTACCACTCCTACCAGGAATCCAGGAGTCATTTATCTCACTGTCCTACAAACCCAGACCTGATAATCTTATCCTTCCAGAAACCCCTTTGTCCTTTCTCTTATCACCAACCTTCCCACGACCTAGCTTCTCTATTTTCAGTGATCCAAATTCTGCACTACCTTTCTGCACTCTAAACTTTCTCAAGAAAAATAAATCTTGAAAGCTCCTTACCTCCTAATTCAATGGTTGCTCTAAGCCAACTACTGTAGAATTTTGCTGCTGCTATGTAGTCTTGAAGACCACAAGAAGCAGCATAGAAAACTAAGACAAAGAACAAATGTTGTAACTAGAAACTGTAGACAAAGGTGCAAAGGACACAAAGATATTCTTTAAAAAGAATAAAAAAGATATGACAGAGCACAAGGGCACATGGCATGTTGGGATGTATGAACTGGAATAGCTTTGATATGAGTTCCCTTGTGGTCAAAACGTTCCAAATGCTCAATGAGTAAACAAGTGAGACAAGAGGGTCTTGATACATTGTGAAGCAGGTGTTAGAGCTTGAGGAATAGGGGTCCAGGAATTAAAGGAACTGAGAACCAGGGAAGATAAAAGCCTGGGCTTCAGTGAAACTTACCAAAGATGGCTGACACTTGACCCACTTCACATACAGTGTTGGTCAGAACAGAGTGGAAATCTGAGACTGCAGGATCTGCAGAAATAAAAGTAAAAACAAAAAGAGAGAGAGAGAGAGAAAGTAGGGGGAATGGAAGTTGTATTGCCTGCCACCTCGCTCTCTTACACTTATGCCTAGCAATCACTTGGTAAATGAATCTGGACAATTCAGCTTTTTTTTTTTTTTAAAGGGAAAAATAATATTTTTTGGGGGTAATTCACTAGGGTTTCTCAATGATTTCTTAGTATGATTTATACTCAGAAGACCTATCATGTTCAGATTTTACAAGATGTAATTTTGAATTCTGAGGTACTAATCTATAAGTGTGTGTGTGTGTGCATACATGTGAGCACGCACATACACATCCCCACGTATGTTAACTATGTATTTACAAAATTATTATAATTAAAACATTTTAAATATGAGATTCTACACAATGTAAGTAATCTATGATAGAAGTCATAACTCTTGTAGAGTAAAAGTTCACTATATTTAAAAGATCCATATGGTAAGTTAAAACCAATTTCGCTTCTCTAGCATCTGTAGAGACTGCCACTCTTGGTGATTCCTATAATAGTGAGTAAAACCTGATGAGAATAATTAACAGTCTTCTTTCCTACATGCTATAAGCTTTTCTATAAGATACAAGTTTTTCTACAAGTAGCAAAACACCTAAGGTATTTTGGTTCAAGTATATTTACCATTCTAGAATCCAGTGTTCACAGAACTGCAAAATACTTAGTTTAGTTAACAACTTTTAATTTAATTTTGTATTTATTTTCCTTGTAGAAAGATATGATAATATTCCATATGCTTTTTTAAAAATCTGTATTTTCACACCTAATTAGGTGAATTCAGTCCTCTATGCTCAGACTAATAATTCTGAACATTAAAATTGCAGTTAAAAAATTTAAACAAAGGAAGAACATTCTATATCCTATTTAAAATAATTTTCAAAGAATTTTAAAACTAAATATTCCTATAAAATTATTCACAGAACAGGAAAAATCTTAAGACCCTGGGGTTCTTAATAGACCCAAGTCACTATAAAACATCTATGATTTAGTGAAACTATTTGTACTATCATAAATATTAATGTACTTTGAATTCTAAAGCCATTTTTCTTTGTTCTTTTAGAAATGTTAAATAACTAGGCAATTAACATCTTCAAGCATATGTCACATGTACTTTGTGCATTCCCTAGTCGAGATTCTCATAAATGGTAATACTAAGTAAGAAAGTTACTGGTTATGGTTTGTGGTACCTATCTGCTTTCCAATATATACAGTGCTATTAGCATGAATACGAACACTAGTTTTAATGCTCTTTTGTCAGTGTTATTGTCCGTTTACAATTTTAATTTGACAAGTAAAATATTATGGTTTTCATTTTTTTGAGAGCTATTTGGCAGGAACTTCATGAACATCCTGTACATCAAATTTAGAAGTACTGCTAGTTTTGGAAACCTGACAAATAACTATAAATTTCTGCATACCTTCTGAAAAGAGCTTTTCAAAAAGAGTTCCATAGAACATCTGAGTCAAATGGGCTACTTGTTATTAATGCGGGGGGGGGGGGAATGATACCTCACACTCTTGCCCTTTCGCACTAGCTATACCAGCTCCCATGTTTTTTCCTTATCCTTGTGAATCATCCAAACTTGAAAGGCTTTGCACTAGATGATACCTCTCCTAACAAGAGTCTCCCTTCTGATATCCACATGGCTCACCATCCTTTTTTTCTTTTTCAGTTTTCCTCAAATGTTATCAGTGAGATATGTTCCAACTCCAGCAGCAGTTCACCATTGGTCTGTCACTCTTCTCTCGTTACTTTATTTAGCACTATCACCACTTTTATAGTAACTTACATAGGCAATTATTTCCTTTCTCTCTCTGCTTCAATGTAAGCACCACAGAGGCCAGGGTTTCATCTGTTTTGTTCATTGTTGAGTCCCCAGCATTTAAAATATATCTGACACACAGCAAATGTTCCACATCTATTTGTTAAATTAATTAATATAATTAGCAAAGTAGTGGCAATCTCCCAGAATCGGTCACTGCCTAACTTCCATTTGGATCCTGTCAGTGAGAGACACTGGTAGGAGATTAAAAGGAGAAAAGGCATTGTTGCTCCCCTAATCTGCTTTTGGCCCTGGCAGCAGAGGACGGGAAGTCCAGCAGTCCCGGCTCTGGAAAGAGGCAATGCAGCAGCAGCAACTGAAGTGGACACCAGCCACATTACAGATGAATCCAAGAGCTTCGGCCAGCTCGTGCTCGCCAAAATTCCGGCAGTATCGGTAGATGTGTGACTCCTGGCTTCCTGAAAAATGGACGGTCAGGAGTTTCAACAAAAGAAGTGGCCACAGCCTCATTCCGTCACGGGACTCTGGATAATCACTTTTTTTTGCCCCTCCAGTCCTAGAGGTAATAGTAGTTTCCTGCAATAACTGATCTTTAAGCATATTTACTCCCATCTTTTATGCCTCCATTCCTTCCAACATGTTTGAAAACAATTTCCTATTTTAATTCCTGTGTTAGAATTACTTAGAGAGGTTTTTGTGTTCCTACTAAACAAGACTAACCCGTTGCTTTAAAAATAACTTTCTGCCAAATAGCTGCTCAGTTGAACAGCAAATATGGTCACTCTTCCAATGTAGCAATCTCACAAGGTGCTAAACAATGCCAAGAGGTTTCCACTGCCCTAGCCCTTTCCATGGTCTTTTCCCATCTTCTGTCCTATTGGTAATATAATACTCTGACATATTAAATTAGCAATATGTTTTGTGATGTTGGCATAATCATCCCACTCTCTGTAGGAAATAACAGTGATGTCTTTAAGTCTCCATACATAGTTACATGTAAGTACAACAAATAAAAAATACCTTCCAGGACTTACACCCAAAGGAACTAGAAAAAGAACAACAAACGAAACCTAAAATCAGCAGAAGGAAGGAAATAATAAAGATTACAGCAGTAATAAATGATATAGAAGCTAAAAAAAATTACAGATCAATGAACCAGGGGCTGGTTCTTTGAAAAAATCGATAACATTATCATAAACTTCTAGGCAGAATTATCAATAAAAAAAGAGAAAGGACTCAAATAAATAAAAGCACAAATGAGAGAGGAAAAATAACAACCCACACCACAGAAATATAATCATAAGAGAATATTGTGAAAAAATATATCCCAATGATTTGGATGACTAAGGAGAAATGGATAAATTCCTAGAAACATATAACCTACCAAATTGGAAACAGGAAGAAATGGAAAAATTCAACAGACCAATAACCAGCAAAGAAATTGAATCAGTAATCAAAAAACTCCCAGCAAACAAAAGTCCAGGACCAGATGGCTTCACAAGTGAATTCTATGAAACATTTAAAGAAGAGTTAATACCTATTCTTCTCAAACTATTCAAAAAAAATAGAAAAGGAAAACTTTCAAACTCATTCTATGAGGCCAGCATTACCCTGATACCAAAACCAGGTAAAGACACCACTAAAAAAGAGAACTACAGGCCAATATCTCTGATGCACACAGATATAAAAATCCTCAACAAAATACTAGCAAACTGGATCCAATAATACATTAAAAAATCATCCACCAAGATGAAGTGGGATTTATTCCTGGGTTGCAAGGGTGGTTCAATATTTGCAAATCAATCAACGTGATATATCAGAAAAGGTAATAACAGAAAAGGTAATAACCATATGATCATTTCAATAGACGCAGAAAAAGCATTTGACAAAGTACAACATCCATTCATGATAATAAAGGCATATATGAAAAACCCTCAGCTAAAATCAATCATCCTTAATGGGGAAAAACAGAGCTATCCTTTAAGATCAGGAACAAGACAAGGATGTCTATTCTTATCACTTTTATTCAACATAGTACTGGAAGTCCTAGTCACAGCAATCATACAACTAAAAGAAATAGAAGACATCCAAATCAGCAAGGAAGAAGTAAATCTTTCACTATTTGCTGATGACATGATACTATATACAGAGAACCCAAAGACTCCACCAAAAACTGCTAGAACCGATAAACAAATTTAGTAAAGTTGCAGGATACAAAATCAACAAACAGAAATCTGTTGCATTTCTATACACCAATAATGAAGCAGCGGAAAGAGAAATTAAAAAAACAATCCCATTTAAAATTGTACCAAAAATAATAAGATACTTAGGAATAAACCTAATCAAAGAGGTGAAAGATTTGTACTCAGAAAACTAAAAAACACTGATGAGAGAAACCGAAGATGCAAAGAAACGGAAAGACATTCCATGCTCAGGAATTGGGGTAACACTGTTAAAATGTCTATACTGCCCAAAGCAATCTACCCATTTAATGCAATCTCTAGCAAAATACCAACAGCATTTTTCACAGAACTGTAACAATCTTAAAATTTGTATGGAACCACAAAAGAACAAAATGACTAAAGCTATATTGAAACAGAGAAGCAAAGCTGGAGGCATCACAATTCCAGGCTTCAAGTTATATTACAAAGCTGTAGCAATCAAAACAGTACAGTACTGGACAAAAATAGACACATCGATCAATAGAACAGAATAGAAAACCCAGAAACAAACCTGCAATTATATGGTCAATTAATCTTCAGCAAAGCAGGAAAGAATATCCAATGGGAAAAAGACAGTATTTTCAACAAATGATATTGGGGAAACTGGACAGCAACATGCAGAAGAATGGAACTGGACCACTTTCTTACACCATAAACAAAAATAAACTCAAAATTGATTAAAGACCTAACTGTGAGACCTGAAACCATAAAAATCTTAGAAAAGTATAAGCAATAACTTCTCTGACATCAGCTGTAGCAACTTTTTTCTCTAGGTAAGTCCTCTGAGGCAAGGGAAACAAAGGAAAAAATAAAACTATTTGGATTACATCAAAATAAAAAGCTCTTGCACAGTGAAGGAAACAAACAAAAAATGCAACCTACAGAATGGGAGAAGATATTTGCAAATGACATATCTGATAAAGGGTTAGACAACTCAACACCCAAAAAAACAAATAACCTAATTTAAAATGGGCAGAAGCCATGAACAGAGATTTCTCCAAAGAAGACATCCAGATGGTCAACAGGCACATGAAAAGATAGATGTTCAACATCAATCATCATCAGAGAAATACAAATAAAAACTACAATGCAATACCATGTCCCACTTGTCAGAATGGCTAAAATCAACAACACAAGAAACAATAGGTGTTGGTGAGGATGTGGAAAAAGGGGAATCCTCTTGCCCTGTTGGTGGAAATGCAAACTGGTGCAGCCACTGTGGAAAACTGCATGGAGGTCCTCAAAAAGCTAAAAATAGAACTACCCTATAATCCAGCAATTGTACTACTGGGTGTTTACCCAAAGAATACACAAACAAGAATTCAAAGGGATACATGCATCCCTACGTTTATAGCAGCATTATCTACAATAGCTAAGATATGAAAGCAGCACAACTGTCATTTTATTGATAAATGGATAAAAATGATGTGGTATACATACAATGGAATATTATCCAGCCATAAAATGAATGAAATCTTGCCATTTGCAACAACATAGGTGGAGCTAGAGAGTATTATGCTAAGTGAAATAAGTCAATCAGAGAAAGACAAATATATATAATTTAATCCTACATGGAATTTAAGAAACAAATGGCCAAAGGGTAAAAAAGATAGAGAGAGCGAGAGACAAACCAAGAAAGAGACTCTTAGCTATAGAGAACAAACTGATGGTTACCGGGGGGCGGGGTGGGTGGAGTGATTGGTTAAATAGGTGATAGGGTTAAGGGGTGCACTTGTGATAAGCACTGAGTGACGTATGGAATTGTTGGATTGGTATATCACACACCTGAAACTAATATTATACTGCATGTTAACTAAATGGAATAAAAATAAAAATAAAAAAATACCCTCCAGGACAATGTTCAACCTTTCTTTTGATACTTTTTAACCTTCATATTTAATATGTGTTTGGCAGAATAGACACACTAATGAATAATTCGTGGATATGACTGCATATACAAACAGTTTATAATACAATTTCTTTGACTTGTTGGAGGGTGGCTAATGGTTACCTGGAAACTCTTAAAAATCATAATTATGCTTGCAGACTTTTAGCCAAAAAATGAAGCATGATCTATCCTTTTTGCTCTCTTGGCAACAGGAATTTTGTAACACATTCCCCTCTACTTTTTTCCCCTAAGGAACAAGACACCATTTTCATCCATTGGCAACACAGGAAGGCTGTTGTGGTTCCCTCAATGTGAGTTTAAGTTACAAATCATGTGATTTTATTTTTATTCTATCTGTCATGACAACCAAAATTTTAATAATTGTCCCATTTTATTTTTATTTATTTATCTATTAGAGAGAGAGTGGGGGGGGTGGAGGGGCAGAAGGACAGGGAGAGAATCTTAAGCAGATTCTGCTGAGCACAGAGCCCAAAGTGGGGCTCAATCTCAAGACCCTGTGATTATGACCTGAGCCAAAATCAAGGGTCGAACATTTAACTGACTGAGCCACCCAGGTACCTCAATGATTGCGCCTTTTTAGAAACTCATTTTCCTTGCTTTATATAAAAGCACAAAAAATGAATGTGATATAAAAAAGTTAAAAATAAAAGTATAACAAAAATAAATGTACGTGAATATCATGTATAATTCTACTTTTTTTTTTTTTTACAAAGGGATATAAAATAAAAACATAAAAGTCATCTTCTTCCAGAGTCCTCTCAATCCAATTCTGAATCTGGGAGATAATTGGGATTACCACAATATAACCAACTGGAAGTCACTCGCCAAATATTTTTCTATGATTGTATGTATATTGTGCATACATTTATGGTGCCAATAATTTTTGTAGGTACTTTTTTTTTTAAAGATTTTATTTATTTATGTGAAAGAGAGAGAGAGCACACAAGCAGGGAGAGGGCACAGGGAGAGGGACAAGCTGGCTCTTTGCTAAGCACAGAGACCAACGCAGAGCTCGATCCAAGGCATCCTGAGATCATGACCGGAGCTGAAGTCAGAGGCTTATCCTACTGAGCCACCCAGGTGCCCCTGTAGGCACTGTTTTAAGATTAAAAATGAGGTAGCATTAGACAAAAAGTCCTGAAACAGCTTTTTTCGTTCAATCATATACACATCATGGCTACTCCTAAGTCTGCAGGTATGTATCTCTTTTCTTCTTTGACAGCCAGTATATGTGCTGCTCCCTCATCTGCATACTCAAACATTTAGGCCTGCTGCAAGCCACATGAATACGGCTGAGTTAACCTATGGTGTCCATGGCAGAGAGCTCCAGCATCTCTTGGCTGATGAGAGTCTCATGAATTGATAAGGTCTCATTTTCCATGAGGTTTAGCCTCCCCTAATATGCTGCCTCTAGCCAACAAATGTCATAATTCATGCAACAAAAATAACATTAGTTCTTTTTTACTCCCAGTCAAATGTGTAGTTAGGATCAGCACTGATCACCACTTCCTATTTATCCAGGCAGTCAAGTTTATCTTCAACCTGTGGCCTGTTATATTAATGCATTTTGGGTCAAAGATTCAGAATGTGGAAATCCAAGGATATTTCAGTTTTTTCCATTTTGCTCACACAAACACTGTAGGTTTTGCATAATAGCTACAGGACTCAGTAATGATGCCATTAATCACTTGTTCTTTCAAATGTTTCCTCATGTCCTCCCTCTCATAACAGGCAATTCTTTGAAATCAGTCTTTGAAGGGCCACAACTGACAGAGATGAATAGGATGCTTAATCGCACTGGCACATGCCAGAGCCTATCGCTGTGGCAAAAGCACACCATGTAAAGCTTCTTAGTCAGTAACGTTCTGTAGATAATAAACAACTCCAAACACCAAACATTTTTTTCCATGCTTGCTATTACAGCCATATGCTCTAGTCCTCAAAAGTCCTGTCTCTTTCTTTCCCCAATTCCTATATTCTTATGTTCACTGTATTCACTATCTTCTTCCTTCTTCCTGTTTTTTCCTTTTTCTTCTAACTGAATACCGAAACACATATTCCTGAAGTTTCTATCTTTCTACATATCTACATTATAAATAAGACTCAACAGATGAATTTCCATAACTGAATTCGAAGTTATTTAAAATTGAGGATCCTAAAAAGAAAATTCTGATCCTTCTCCCCCAAAAAAGGTGTCACCAAGATTATGGTGCTTTAAAAAATGTTAAATCTCCTTCAGAACATTTACAATGATAATCTAATGATATTCAATACCATTTAATTTCATTTGCAGTAATCCAAGCACTTGGGATAAAAAAGACATGTATATAAGAATACTATGTTATATGCTACACGTGAAATTTTAAATTAAATAGACAGTAGCTTTTAGATTTTCCTCCAAATTATATGTTTTTTCCCTCTGTGGAGTTATGCAAAACAGGTAACACCAATTTGCACACTCTTACTAAATTAATACCATCTTCCTCCTTAGTTCAAGGACTATGAAATATTAACTAACACTGAGAGAAGCTATGTTTGATCATTACTTTTTTCTATGTAGAGGCATGTGAGAGACACAATTATTCCAATTACCAATAAAGAGATCAGTAGGTTGGTAAATAGTTAGCAAGACTGAATGCACTGTTGTTACTATTGTCCTAGAGTAATTATTAATACTGCTCGCTTCATTTCCAAAAGAAAAACAGTTTGGATAATAATTTACTTTAACTGCCATTGATTCACAGTATAGAGCAGACCAAAGTCTGACAATGGGAAACACTTATAAAACCACTACAAGTTAATAGAAAATGATTAAATATTTCTCTCATTTCAGAAACTTTTTCAAGATCTATATAAGGGCTGTTGGAAGCCATATCTAAATTATGAATTAAGATTATTTACTGAAATTACAAAAAACATTTGCAAATTTCTCAAATCCCTTTGTTCCTTTATTGTCTGTTAACTGTTTCTTCAGATTTCACTCAAGACAGAATCCTCCATGGCAACAGGACTCTGCTTATAAAGAAATATTAAAAGACAGAAGACACAGGGCAATTATTCTACCAGTGAATAACTATCAAATATTGTTAGGATTCCAACTACTCCTCAATGAGAATGAACTTATTCAAAATGTCAGATGTTAACCTCGAAGAAAGAGACAGACCCTGAACAACAGTACTGACTTCATATTAAATCAGTCTCTGTATTTGTCACATTGCTCTACTTTAAATCATGAGTATACCCTTTACACCACTATGAAAATTAATATGCTGACATGTAACGGGTTGAACAGTGCCTCTCTCCCAACCAAACTTCATGTCCGTCTAGAACCTGTTACTATGACCTCATTTTGAAACAGAGATGTAATTTTTTAGGTGGAGAAATGCAGTTCTAAGTCCAGGGATGCCGAAGACTACCTGGCAAACACCAGAAGCTTGGAAGACACAAGGAAGGGTTCTTTCCTAGAATCTTTGGAGGAAACATGGCATTGCCAGCACCTTGATTTTAGACTTCTGGTCTCTAGAATCATGAGAAAATAAAATAAATTCCTGTTGTTTTAAGGTACCATTTGGTAGAAATTTGTCACAGAAACCCTAGGAAACTAATACATGATATAATAGATGCTATAATATATAGTAATAATTCCTGATTAGGCTGTACTTTTAACTTGTCATAACTGGGCACTGAAATTGTCTAATAAATTATGTTTCTTACTTATAGAAACAAAGATTCACTGGTCATACATGTTATTTGAGTAATTTGTTAATGGGGAAATCCTGGGAATAGAAGAATCCTTTGAACCTTTAAGTGGTTACTCTGAATTCCCAGATGTTAAGAGGTGGTAAGTCAGGGCCAGGAGATGAAGACTAGAAGGTATTACTGTGGTTGGGAATCTTATCTTTCTCTACTTTTCATGCAATGACAGATTTCTTCTATTAGCTATATTTTTCCCATTTCAATATAAATCTATATCTTATCCTTAGCATGGGTCCCAATAACAATATTTAAGTCACATTACAAATATTAAATAATTATGTAGGCACATGTCAATGCTTTGATATTAACAATAGTTTGGATAATGAATATAAAAAAATAACACATGCAAAGGCAGCACTTCACTTCTAGTCAATGTCCTAGTAAAGAGTTAAATATCAATTATGTACCATTAGTTTCAACAGATGTTTTCCTTCTTTAGCAATATTTAATTCCAAACAAGTAACCACAACAACACTGATTTCTTAAAACCCAAGTAATGTTAAAGTTTATAAAACTAATAGTTTTCCTTTTCATTCATTTTAGGTTTTGAAGTCTTAAGGTTTTAGGGTTAAAAAATTATGGATTGAGGGGAAAATGTTTTATCTTGAGAACCACCTAGCACTAAGTGGAAGCATGGCTAGTTTACCAAGGAAGACTAGTTCATTCCCCCATGCTATACCTTCTACGGACGAAGGGAGAAATTACCAAACTTTATATACCGAGATGCCAAAATGTGTTAAGATTTCTATTACATCATTCACAACGTGAATCAGCACACTAACAAAAAATTTGTGAATTTTGGAACCCATTTGGAAAAATTCTTA
Source organism: Ursus americanus (assembly GCF_024610735.1). NCBI lineage: Eukaryota > Metazoa > Chordata > Mammalia > Carnivora > Ursidae > Ursus > Ursus americanus. The sequence continues at coordinate 57,318,657 of NC_142130.1, forward strand.
CACAATGAAGTCACTACACTATGTTTTAATTTTAATTGGCATCCCTCCCCCTTTACTTTGCTGTTCTTTCTATATATGTAGCCATATCAGAATTTATGATTATGTTTGTTAACATCTGGTCAGGGACAAATGATACATTTAGTTTTATATAGAGGGAAAAGGCTGCAAAAGAGCACATTTTGAAGACATTGAGTAAAGACTGCTTTTCTAAACAGAGAGTGAGTCTGTGAACAGAAGAGACAGTCCAGGACTGAGAAACAGAAAGAAGCACTTCTGGTTGAATAACATCCTCTCTGCTTCCTAGGTATAAACCTGAAGAACCAGAAGCAAAGAGTAGCTTGTCTTCCTTCTTTATCCAGTGTGATCTGGTTCTAGCACCTGCCAAGATCTGCTTGAAAGCGAATTAGATAATGGGTTGACAGCTGCATGAGAAGAAATTTGGTCTGCTAACAAACATACAGCAAAATCACTATTCAATATTAAGAAATCTGATAAACAGAGAGAGAATTCACCTGAAGCTTAGTATAAAACACAAAAAATAAAGGTAAATGGCATTGGATGGAATTGGTACTTGCACAAAAACTTTGTTTTGGTATTTGTAGAAATTTTCTTGGTGACTGAGAGTAAACTACATTTCTAAAAATCATACTATTTTGTTATTCCAATGAAACCGTAACAAGTATTTCTATATGACTTTTTTTCCCCTGAAATGCTATGAATGTAATTGGGGAAATAGCTATTTTAATTTTGTGGTAGTTTTTTAATAACTAACAAGACAAAGGACAGAAACATTGTTTACACTTTTAAAAAAATACAAGCTTGAATGCCTTTTGGAAAAAGGGCTGGTTCTAAAATTTTAAATAGATGACTTGTGCTTAAAAACTATTCAATCTTAATAGATAAATGAAAAAGCTTACAAAACATTAACAGTTATATAAAAGGTACTCTATTCATCAGGTAAGTGAAGAGTCAACTTTTGTTATGTTGAATTTCTGGCCAAGATGATATCATAATTCCTTGCTTTGATGACCCATCTCTGTTCAACATAGAAAAGTCATAAATAAAATATAAGACTAGACAATCATAGCCAAGGCAAAAAACAAGTTAAGAACTCCTTGGAAGAAAAAGTGAACAATGGTACAAAGCAATACGGAGACCTGATTTCACAGGGCTGCTGAGACCTTGGTGTGAAAGCAAGTACTGGTGGCTGGTAATTTAACTCTTCGGGCAGGGCAAAGAACTGAAAATCATTCACATGAGGCTGAAGACAGAGGCCAGGCTTACTGCTGGAAGCCTGACTTTCACACTATTTCCATGCCCACTTCAACACAGGAAAGGAAGCTAAAAATAGACATAGTTGCTGAGCAATATGCTGGCCCAGTTTGGCAACAAAGAATTGAACCAAGCTGAAGAAATCAAATGCCAAGGATGAGTCAATAAAACACAATAGCACAAAGTAAACATGGATGAAAGTAGATTCACAGTATAGTCTGAAAAGATTTATAAATATGTTTAAGATGTCACTGATATAAATGATGGAATAACTTTCATTATAAGAAGAATAAAAATAAATGTAGGAGTAGGCAAAAACAAAGTGAAATGAAATAAAAGGTAAGGATTACAAAAAGAAATTATCATAAATATGCACAGACTCACACATATACTAACTGATATGAAATCAGGAGACAGGCTACTCACTAGACTGGACAAAAATGATTAACATATTGTAATTTACATTGAAACATAATACTAGTAACTTATCCTGATTTGAAAGAATTTAAAATTATGACAGACCTGCTAAGAAATACAGAGAATAGATTGAAAGGTTCTAGTATTTGTCCTATGACAAGAAAATAGAATACCTGAGAAGATAATAGTTGTGAATTTTCTTCAAGAGGATAAAAAAACAACTAAAAAAAAAAAAAAAACCATGAGTCTTCACATTAAAAGTAAATTCTGAGAATGACAGGATGTTACAGAGAAACAATGCTCAACAGTCATTTCATGAGCTTCCCTACGTATCTGACTCCCACTGAAATTAGCCAAGGGCATGTGACTAGTTCTGGTGAATGCACAATAAGAAGGGATATGTCACATTTAGGCCAAAACTATGACAGAGGAGTGTGCGGATGTGAATTCTCCCCTTTCTATGATGTACCATCTATTTGAGATCATTGGTTGTAGCTACTCAAACAAGAAACTGACCTAAGTAAGCCTAAGAGTTTAAAAGAAAATGTTGTTTTCTTTTTTTTTTATTATGTTCAGTTAGCCAGCATATAGTACATCATAAGTTTTTGTTGTAGTGTTCAGTGATTCATTAGTTGCATATAAGCACCCAGTGCTTCAAATAAATGATATACCTGCAATGAGTAAGTCTTCATGGCTCTAAAGCAGTGAGCCTCTAACACTACACCAGTAGACTATGAAACCTGTGTACCTCACAAGACATCTCTGTTGTGCTTATGGATGAGAAAAAACTTGCTCAAGGGCAGAGCCAGAGATCACAGAACAAAACAAACCAGGGAATTTCTCCCAGGGAATAGAACCAAGTGTACAGCTAAATGTACAGATCAAGGGATTTTTCACCAAGTGAACAGATCCATGTGGCCATCATCCAATTCAAAAACAGACTATTACCAGCATCTTAGAAGCCATTCTTTTGCCTCATGTCCCTACTATCCTGACTTTTAATATTATGGATTAACTTTGCCTGTTTTGAATCTTATATCCATGCAATCACATGGTATATACTCCTTGGTTTCTAGTTTCTCTCATTCAACAACATATTTTGAGATTCATCCATTCTGCTGTTCATTTTTATTGCTTTGTAGAATTGCGTTTTGGGTCTAGAACACTATTTATTTATTTTACTCTTGACTGACATTTGTGTTCATTCCTATCTCTTGGTGAACATGTTACACAGTTCTGTTCCATTTATATCTAGAGGTAGAGTGGTAGGAAATGGGTGTTAAAATTTGGTAGAAATTAGCAAACAGTTCTCCAAAGTAGTTATAACAATTTTCATACTAGTAGTATATGAGTCCAAATCCTTTCTAAAACCTGACTTTTAAAACATTTTACCCATTCTGTTATGTATATATTAAAAACTCACTATGCTATTATTATTCCAACATTTCTATTATAACAATGAACACACAAAAAAGTTCAAAGACCTTTACAATGAACAGCCATATATCCACCACTTTGGTACTTTAACATTCTTTTTTTTTTTTTTTAAAGATTTTATTTATTTATTTGACAGAGATAGAGACATCCAGCGAGAGAGGGAACACAAGCAGGGGGAGTGGGAGAGGAAGAAACAGGCTCATTGCGGAAGAGCCTGATGTGGGGCTCGATCCCATAACGCCGGGATCACGCCCTGAGCCGAAGGCAGACGCTTAACCGCTGTGCCACCCAGGCGCCCCGGTACTTTAACATTCTACTACACCTTTTTAAAATCATCTATCAATCCCTCTATCTATCTCAAGTTTCATTTTCTGATGCATTTTGAAGAAATCGAACTCCTTTTCATATGTCTATTGATTATTTGGCTATCTTGTTTCTCCAATACCCATTCCAGCCTTTTGCACATTTTCTTTCCTGTCAAGTGTCTTCTTGTTGGTTTGTAGGAAGTTTTTTAAAATATATATTCTGCAGATGAATCCTTTGTTAGGTGGCTGTATTACAGATACCTTCTTCCAACCTGGAAGTTGCCTTTTCCCATTTTTTTAAAAGACTTATTTATTTGAGAGAGAAAGAGAGATAGCATGTGTGGGGGGAGAGGCAAAGAGAGAGGGAGAGAGATTCTCAAGTAGACCCCCCACTGAGCACAGAGCCCAACGTGGGGCTTGATTTCACAACCCTGAGATCATGACCTGAGCTAAAATCAAGAGTTGGACACTTAACTGACTGAGCCACCCAGGTGCCCCAACTTTTTCCCATTTTTAATGGTTTCTTTCAATAATGAAAGTTCTGAATACACTTCAATTTACATTTTTGTTTATTCATCAAATTTGGTGTCACATTTAATAAATATTTGCAACTTAAAGCTCATAAAGATTTCCTTTTGAAAGCTTTATAATTTTATCTTTCACATCTAGAGCTCTAGCCCATTTCTGTGTATGGTATGAAGGCTCAAGATACATTTTTTTCCCATATAGATATTCAATTGATCCCAGAACCATTTATTGGAAAAATATTTTTCTTATATTACTGCAATGTAAACTGATTATAAATCAGGTAATCTAATACATGGTGGATCTATTTTTAAATTTTCTAGTCTATTAGTCCAATTTGTCTATACTTGTACCAATATCATACTGTATTAATTACTATACATTATAATTAGTTTTGATGTTTTGTTTTATAAATGTCTCAATGTTTTATCATCCAGATTTTCTAGGCTATCCTTTGATTTTGTAAAAAAATTTAGAATTTGCTTATCAATGTCCACACACACACACAAAAGAAAACTAAATGGAAAATGACAAGTGTTGATGAGGACGTGGAGGAACTAGAACCCTTGTAACATCACAGATGAAAATGTAAAATGTTTCAGCCACTGTGGGTTAGACATAAAACTACCATATGACCTAACAATTCCATTGCTAAGGACATACCTCACAGGATTGAAAACAGATACTTAAATATATGTACATGCACAGGAGAGCTATTACCAACAACTAAAAAGTAGAAACAGTCTAAATGCCCATCAATGGATGAATGAATAAACAATTGTTATATACACATACAATGAAGTATTACTCAGCCATAATAAGGAATGAAGTTCTGGTACATGCTACATAGATGAAGCTCATGAATGAAACTCAGAAACATTATATTAAGTTAAAGAAGCTAGACACTAAAGGTCACATATGGGATGATACTATTTCTATGAGGTATCCAAAATAGGTAAATCCGGAGAGACAGAAAGATTGCTTCTTGCCAGTGCTGGGGGAGGGCTTCCTTTTGAGGTTACAAAAATGTTTTGGAACTAGATAGAAGGGATGGTTGCATAATATTGTGATGGTTGCACTGAATAATTCAGTCTAAGATGGTTAATTTTATGTCAATTTCTCCTCATCTTTTTTAAAGGGGAAAAGAAAAACTAGATGAAGTATTTATTTGGATTGAATTCATTAAGTCTACAGGGTATTTTGAAAGAATTAACTATCATATAATACTGATTCTTTCAACCCATAAATATATATACTTTGCATTTCTGTAAGTTTTTATTTTCTCTAAAGACTATTTGTGGTTACCAATATAAAGTGTTCTTGCATATATTTTCTTGGATTTATGTCTAAGTATTTATAGTTTTTGGTGTTACTAAAAATGATACTTTAAAAATATTTATTTTATGTTGATAGTGTACAGAAATAAAATTGATTTTTGTATATTGACATTATATTCATTGAATTTTATCCTCATTTCTTTTACAAAGGCAGAATGCTGAAAATGGATCTTTAATGAAATAAGGAATTTTATGAACAGCACACTTTTAAGTGTATATTTATAGTTTTCATCTAAGGAAAGCTTTATCTGCTTTTTAGATTTTCACTGAAATAATAATAACACAGTCTTATAAGGCCTTAAATGCAATGATAGGTAATATATCAGTATAAATAAAGCACAAAGCTAATACCATATTAACTGCTCTGCAAGTGAAAACTTATGAAGTATGTTTTTCCATAATAATGCTAATACATACTAAAAATAATACATCAGTTTATTCAGTTTTTCTCTTAAACTAATATTTACTAACTGTAACTTTGTGCTAGAAATTAATGTTAGATACCGGGGATCAAGTAGTAATAAGGTAGGCAGTATTTGTGAAGGTTTACTTTATGTGTTTTTCACCATTCAAATTTTATTCCTACTCTTTGGTAATGCATTATAATTGATTGGATGCTCAGAGATTTCAAATCTTAAAAAGCTATTGGAAACCATCATTTAGTAATATTATATATGGGAGAAACCATTATCGGAATGATATAAACTTTTCTATATCTAGACAGACAAATCATAGCCAGCAGACATGTGATAATATTTAATGGCATTAGATAGTGATAGCTTCTCAGCCATATTCACAATATTACTACCCTAAAACTAGCCTGTTAAGTCCCTGTCCCTGGCTTGAAGCTTTCTAACTACTTGGCCTACATTCAACATGAGTGATCTTTTCAAAATGTAAATCTACTTACTAACGTCCAATAAATTTACATTGAGATTAGGATAATGATAACATGCCTCGCCATGGCCTACAAGGCCTTGTTTGTAAATAATAGTGACAGCCTCTTTCACCTTCTATCTCTTCTTGCTTGACCTACCTTTTGCTTCTATCTTTTTGCTTAACCTGTCTCCTTCCCAACCTCTCTCTCTCTGTTTGTATCTCTCTCTCACTCTGACCTCTACTCACAAAGACCCCCACTCATTTAGTCTCATGTGACTTGCAAATTCTGTTCCCACATCCTGAGAAGTGCTTTCTTTCCTTCTTTTCTCCTGCCAGCATACTTACTCTCTGTTTCCCCTCCACTGTCACTTAGGGAAGCCCTTTTCCGATTTTCCTGACCAGATCATATCCCTTATTATAAACTCCAATAGCATCTCTCCTTCATAACATTTATACTTATCAGATTTAAAATCTTACATCTACCATATTTTGCGATTATTGAATAATATCTATCTTCTACCACTGGTTTTAAGGACAAGGACCATATCCTTGCTTATTATGTTAGTCGTATAGCCAAGAACATAGCTTATAATAAATGGTTGCTAAATGGATGGATAGATAGAAAGACAAATTAATGACTTGGTTGAATAAATGCTGGCAATTCTTTTCTCTCTGAACCAATTTCTTTTTTGAATCACAATTTCTATCATTTGTATCAACAGTCTTTCCTATTTTTTATATTTTTTATATCAGTTATGGGTAACATCTCTTAAATACCTAATAAAACCACATTCTGCTTATTCTTCCCTCTTTTTAATCTCAGGAAGCATACAGTAAATTTTTAAGCTATTTTTCTACATACATATAGTATATATTAATTTTATATATTAACTCCAGATTTCAGAGGTAACTTGAAGTCATTTCCTGATAACATTTATGATTGTTGGGAAAATATCGATACTAAATCACACTAAATACTACTAAAATTACAGAGTAATTACAAATTAATAAAATACATCTTCGAACATAAATATATATTTAACAAATGTTTTCTTTTTTAGTAATAAAAGAAATAGTTACCTATTGTAGAGAATTTTGCAAAAAACAAAATGTGAATGAAAAACCAAATAATCTATATTCTCATGACTTAGAGAAAAACATTCTTAATAAGTGGTTTTATTGTTTTATTTCCTTTCATGTTTTTTTGTTCTAGCACAGTTTAAAATTAAGATTAGAAATTTTTGTTTATTTCACTCAGTATTATGTAAGAGAATATTCCAATGTTATTTATGTCTACAATATAAATATAATTTTAATGGTTGTATAATATGCAACTCCATCATTCTGACATGTGATCTCATCCTCAAGTTCACCTTGAGGTTCAAGATGGCTGGAAGCTCTAGACATCATATCTGCATTCTAGATAGCAAAAGGGGGAATGCATCAATCAAAAAGGTTTGACCTCAAGTTGACAGAGCTAATTTTAAGCAGCCTAGAAATACCACAAAGCATCTCCATTTACATCTCCATTTACATCTCATTGGCTAGAACATAATGTTTGGTTCACAATTGGCTGCAAAATACACTAGAAACTTCAGAGTTTTTTAGTTGGATATACTGCTGCTTCAAAATAAAGGTTCTGTTAATGAGAGTAAAAAAGGAGAATGGATATTATATGACAATCAGTAGTTTACTCCATTCAACTAAAATCCATTGTCTCTTCTTTCCAGGCTAACTTACATTTTCTGCTTCCCCTGTAATTGCGTATAATAATGTGAATGGGTTGTAGCCAATGAAATATGAGGAGACATACTATGTGCCACTTCTGAACTTTTAAGAAGAAGGATTATCCTCTCCATGGAGAAAAGGATGAGGAATTCCTGACAACTGCAAATACTCACTTTAGACTATTACGACAGCGGGAATAATATTCTTTTGTGTTTAAATTATACACTTGGGCATTATTTGTAATGCAGTTGACATTGCCTGAATGTTAGCCATACAAACAAGGAAACTTTTAAAAATGAATGGGACACAATTAATAATGAGTCTAGGACAACAACAACAACAACAAAAAACCAGGGCATTCCAGGCAAAGCAGGACTGATCATCCAAGCAATTATACAGTGTTTTTAAATAGAGTAAAAAATAACTATTAAATGTTTTCTGCACCTATTTTTTTATTGTAAGATCTATAATGTGTATTTTTCTTTTTTTTTTTTTTAAGATTTTACTTATTTATTAGAGTGAGAGAGAGAGAATGAGGGGGGAGAAGCAGAGAGAAAAGCAGAGTCCCCACTGAGCTCTTTAATAACAAAGAGCCCAACACAGGGCTCTGGGCTTGCTCCCAGGACACTGGGCTGAATCCCAGGACCCCAGGATCATGCCTGAGCTGAAGGCAGATGCTTAACTGACTGAGATACCCAGGCACCCCAATGTGGGTATTTCTTAGAGCATTTCTTAATAGCAACTATGAAGAAATCCCTTCTAATGAGCATCAGAAAGCATTGCATTTAAGGAAAGCATATAATTTGATTAAATGAATAAAATTATTAAATTGAGCAATCTGAATCAACAATACAGATTAATTTTATGTCTCCAAGTGTGGTCTATAGAATGAGTGAACATTCAAAGGAAAAAAATGTGTGTGTTTGTGTATATGTATTTAAATCCTAGTTTCATGCTTTTATTTGAAGGACTTTTTAAATTACACTGAAATATTTTGCTATACATTGCTACCTAATTATGGGGGAGATGAAGACTAAGATAAGTATTACATTTATGGGCACAACAGATTTTGCTTTGCTAAAATAAAACAAAGTTAAGCCATTTTAAGCACCTATTTTGCTTACTATGAATGGTACATTAATTCAAAATACTAATTGCATGGAATACAGATTACAAAAACCTATTTAACATTTAATGCTGACCTCTGCTTTTTGAAGCTTGACTGGTTAACATAAATTTCTAAAATTTGCAGTCCATCTATCAACCATTAAAAATCCATATGCTCTATTTTTTATCCTCATCTTTAATAACAAAGCACAGGATTAATAACCATCTGGGGTTAATACTTCCCAGATGTGATTCAGATCATCAACTGTTCTAAACCAGTCATTAATTCTTTGAAAGTATATTAAGTCTTGATTGGGGTTGCTTAAATAGCTTATAAGTTCTTTTATAGCCTTTATTTCATAGGTAAGTATTTTTCCCACCCACTTTTCAACTTTAATTTTAGTGAAAAAAAAACTGATGAGAAAATGGATTGGATTGTCTAAAATACAAAAATGAGAGTAAGTGTATAAACTCTCCCTGTACTCAATCCAATGCTGAATAAGAGCTCAGTTCAATTTTCACAACCATTTAGTCTTTTCTTCACAGATGATTCGGCCCAAAGATTATAACGAACTGTTTCAGGCCCAATGAGAGTTGCAAAATGCAGCCTTTAACCAATATCTTATCTAAAATAATTTGCTACTTGTATATTTAGCTATCCAACCAACTTTTATCCAACATCTGTCATATGGCAATCACTGTATTGCCTAATTCAGATACAGATGACACACCTAATCCACTTGAGAGTTCACAATCTGGTAGGAGACAGATATTTAAATATAGTGAAATAAATGCTGTGATATGCACTGAGTTCTAGGTATTCCCAAAAAAGGAGTTTCCTAATTCAATGTTCTGCAGTATAAGTCTCCCCAGAAAAGATGGAAAATCTTCTTTGCTTTTAAATCCAATAGGAAAAACCCAGAGAAAATAAGATTGGTTGGCAAGAGAACTTTCTAGATAAACTCAATCGCATGGTCTTACATCCAGAAAAAGAGAACAAATTACATAGAAGAAACTGCAAAAGTCTCTGTAGAAAAAGCTGGAAGGCAGGAATGGCTGAAGGGCAGAGAATATCAGAAGGTAAAAATGGAGAAGCAGCTGTGGGCTGCAGGTAAATTGTAGATAAGGGGAGTAGGGGTGAAATAGGGACAAGAATAGATCTTTAATTTCAGATCAGTTCTGGCCACAGGACGAAGGATGGGTTGGAAAGGTTGGTGGAAGGCGCTGGAGAAAAACCTAAAGCTAGTGGATAATTTAAAACACATCCATGGTGATTTGAAGAAGAAATGATGAGGAGTCAAACTGATGCAGTAATGATAGAGAATGATTTGAAAGAGCTTTAAGGAGGTAGAATCAACAGGATTTGGTGATTGGCTGTAGGGTTAAGGATGAGTCAATTACTTAAAATACAAACAAACTTATAAGAATATCTGGCCTATTATATTTCAGCTAGTTGTTACATACTTTACCAAAAATCTCTTAGACTTTATAAGAGAATTTAGCTTTTGCTTTGGGCCTGCTTTAGATTTAGATATAGACTCTCTGTTTATAAATGAAATAGTTTGTAAATATCTCAAATAATTCTGGTTAAAATAATGTGGTATAAACATATGTATATAATGGAATATTACTCAGCCATAAAAAAGAAGGAAATCTTGTCATTTGCAATAATGTGGATGGAGCCAGAGAGTATAATCCTAAGCAAAATAAGTCAGAGAAAGACAAATAGTGTATTATTTCACTCATATGTGGAATTTAAGAAATGAAACAAATGAACATGGAGAGGGAAAAAAGAGAGGCAAACCAAGACAGACTCTTAACTATAGAGAACAAATTGAGGGTTGCTGGAGGGGAGGTGGATGGGGGGATGGGTTAAATGGGTGATGGATATTAAGGAGGGCACTTGTGATGAGCACTGGGTGTTGTATGTAAGTGATGAATCCTAAATTCTACACCTGAAACTAATATTACACTGTATGTTAACTAACCAGAATTTAAATAAAAACTTGGAAAAAAAAAAGAAATCACAGTTGCTCAGATATTAAATATTTTAAAATTTATGCACTCTTATAAACTGTGCATATTCATTCACCTGTTTCCTCACATTGCCTACACACAGGGGAGGTCATTTCTCCATGCATGAGTTGATAAAAGAGGGCTTACACCTCTGGATAATTCATATTGCTGTGTTCCCTTCAAGGAAAATCTAACTTCCACGGATTTCATGTTTCCTGGCCAGTCTTAAAACAATGTCAGTGTTTCACTGCCTTGTTTTTGCTGCCACTGCCGCCGCTGCCACCACCACCAATGTCATCATCAGGTTTGCAATCTGCCTTTACAATTAGATAGCTCAAGTAAGGGAATTCATTTAAGAATACCCAGTAACTGGATCTGGATATTTAGCAGCAACCTGGTCAGCTGCACAAGTGCTGAAGACCCCACTCTTTTTCTCATGGCTTTTTCTCTGCATGTGCTATGTTCTCCTCTTCTGCTCCTTTAACTCTCCTTTAACTGCTACTATTTTCTGCTCTCTTAGAACTTGCACTTGCACATGACTTTGATTTATTACAGCCCCTCTGCTCTAATCCTTTTCTGTGTATTTTTCACTGTATCTTTATGGAAGAAGTTTTAGATTGTTGTTTTCCTGTAAGGAAATTCCTAAATTCCTAAAAAGGAATCTGGTTAGTTTAGTCATTAAAGGAAATCATACATAAGAGGTGAGAGGTAGCTGGTTAGGCAATGAACTGGATGTCTTTTGATGAGGTGAGCACCTCTGTCCCAATAAGATATGGTTAAGGGAGTAGGACACTAACCATAATGGATAACCTTCAATAAGCCTCTGGGTCAATTTACTTCTATTAAAAGACAGTTTCTATTAAAAGAAACTCTAACATTTCTCTTATTTTTTTCTCTAACATTTATAATAAACTTATTTCTATGAGGTTATTTTTTATTACATTACTCCATATTTTACACCTAATTGGCTTACAACATGTATAAAGATATGAGACACAAAGGGATAAACCCCCCCAAAAATACACTAAAGGAATATTTATCTAGTTCTTTCCAAGAGAAAAAATATCAAAAAAAAAAAAGAAAGAAAAAGAAAAAAGAAAATTTAAAAAGTAACTACCCTAAGAGCAAAAGAATTCAAAGGTAGAAACAATGAAGAAATAAAGTGTACAGAATTTAAAAAAATAAAAATAAAAGCCTTGTAAATGCATCTATAGACTGAATTCTGCAATCACCTGGATATACTACTTAAATCTTTTGACATATATTTATGCCATTTAAGCATGCATGTATGCCAGATTCGTACTATTAAGTATGCTATTATTGTCCTCAATCTTTCACCTCTTCCTATACCTGTGCCATTTGTCATACAACTTTGCAGTGCCCTCCCATTGGGTTTTTTTTTTATGATTTGATTTGGCCAATGGAGGCACTGCAGATGTAATACAATATAAGTTTGAAGATCAAAAAAAATGTAATCTAAACATGCACCAAATATTCTTATGCCACTAACTGAAAAGCTCAATTTAATAATTAACCATCCTTTGCTTTGGGATATCCTTTGGTCTTCAAAGACGAATTTATCTTTTTATCAGCACTTTTCAAAAAACTACATATGTTTTTAAACAACATCTGTGTCATTCTAACAACACTGTAACTAGATTAAGACTGCACTTGAACAACCTTATAGGTTATTTTTTACCCTCCACAGCATCAGTTGTGATGTTGAAACCAACCCATGGTTGTAGGTACACTGAATGACAAATAATCCTGGCTTTGGGATTGAGCTACCCTGGCTTTAACACCTCCTTCCGTCAATATCACCACAAACTTAGGTAGGTTATATGATTTTTCTCAGTATAAAATGTTTTTCTCATGTATAAAATGGTACTAAAGATATTTACTTCACATAGATATTAGTAGGACTAAATTAAAAAGTATATAAAATGTTTAAGCACAGTTCTTATTGCAGACCCATGACATTAATAATTTGAACATTCTGAGACAGAAATTTTCATTGGGTCTCCTGTGAAACCAAGATACACAGAACTAAATTTCTAAGAGTTCCCAGGAGTGTCATGGTTTACTACTCAACCTGCACACCACAGGAAAGCTCTGAAGTCTTCCTTTATTGATTTGTAAAGAATAATAGCAATAATGACAGGTAAACAGAGGCATGAAAATTTGATTTATTTTCTAGATTAAATGAACTTGAAAATAAAGCCAACCACTACTGATAATGAAGGGAAAACAAAAAATTTAGACCATTCATTGCATAAAATCAGAAGGCAGGAAAAATTAAGTAAAATCATAATTTGCAAAACGGTTTAAGCAAATGTTTCAGCCAATTATATAATGTCTGTGAGAGTTGAAGATGTAAGGAACCACTTCAAAATATGCCAGAGCATTCAGCTCTTCCTAACAAGGCCTGCCCCCAGGAGAAACTATTTTATCAGAGCCTAACCTACTTGAAGGAAGAAAAATACTCAGCTCCAGCAGGCTCTAGCCTTCCATGTAGGAGGAGGAAAATACCCAACTCCAGCTGCCTCTGGCCATGCTAACCCATCTAATGGTGAAGTTCAGAGTCCAGAGGCACAGGCCCACCAAAAGAAAGAGGCCCAATTATAGGACTGGAGAACACTTCCCCTACCTCCCTACACCTCACTACCATATTACAAAGGCCCACTGACCTCAGTTTCTTTTACCCAGACATCATGTCTACCTTTCAGTATCAAATTACAAGATGTACTGAAAGGCAAAACTGAAAACACTAGTTGTAGAGACTGAAAAAGAATTAGAACCAGAGTCATTAGATATGACAGGAATATTGGAATTATCAGACCAGGAATTTTTTAAAGTTATGATTAATATGCCAAGGGCTTCAATAGATAAAGAAGACTATGTGCAAATACTGATGGGCAATGGAAGTAGAGAAACAGAAACCCTAAAACGAATCAAAAAGAAATAGAAGAGATCAAGAACGATGTAACAGAAATGAGAAATGCTTCTGAAGGGCTCATTAACAGACTGGGCATAAAAGAGAAAAGAATCCCTTGGGGTTCCTGTGTAGCTCAGTCGGTTAAGTGTCTGACTCTTGGTTTTGGCTCAGGTCATGATCTCGGTCAGGATCATGAGATTGAACCCTGCATTGTACTTCACACTGGGTGTGAAGCCTGCTGAACATTCTCTCTCTCACCCTCTTCCTTTGCCCCTCCCCCCCACTCCTGTGCACTCTCTCTCTCTCAAAAAAAAAAAAAAAAAAAAGAAGAATCTCTGAGTTTGAGGATATGACAATAGAAACTTCCAAAACTGAAGAGCAATTTCTTTCAAATGTGAAACAATATGAAATTAATATGATGGATATTTAGAAACTATGACATAAGTTGAGAAGTTTCTCAAAAGAAAAACTATTTAGATATCAGTTTTGAAAGCAGTAACTGAAACAATCCATTCTTAACAGATGTTATAACCAAAACTTGTATTTTCAGAATTTGAACACATACATGTAAGTTTTGGATAACTTCAATGTATTATAAAATGAATCAAAATGCTATACTAAAGTCTACTGCTATGATAAATTGGTTCCTATTATATGAAATACAGAAATTACAAACAAAAAAGGAAATTAATTATCAGTAGGTATTCCATTCTATCTTTGGTTTTTCAACTTTGGAACAATGATATTATGAAATTATGGTCTCTAATACATGGAATACAGTACCTTTCCACACAGTTTAATTGTAAATAAGACTCTTTCATTATAAAAATCATTTTTTATTATAAAAATCATTAGCAACTGAATTACTATGTTCATTTATAGTTTTATTTAGACAAGAATGACCTGTATCACTATTCCAACTACTTCAGGGTAAATTTCCTAATACCAATTCACTATGCTTAACAGATAAGATCACATATCTTGTATCATCTTGCATTATTCAAACCCCAAAGATCATCTAAGCCACAACACGCAAAAAATATATACATGATATTTGAAATCAATATATGCCATCTGAGAAAGAGTTTTCTAATCTGTAATTGGCATAATTAATATAAAATACAACTTAATATCCAAAGGCACTTTTTTTCTACTAGCATTCAGTTTTCTCTTAATTCTTTTTATTAAAGTGTACTTCACTGTTGAAAAGGAAGCTTGATTTTGAGTATTGGAGTCCCTATATCTATGTCCACTACAACTTTGTAACAAAGATCTGATCTACTATGTATACAAGTAGCCAAAACAAGAGGGTAGGGTGAAAAATATCTGGGATAAGCAAACCTTTCATTTTCTTGCTAAAACTATTACTATGAATAAAAATAAATAGTGAAAATATTTCAAGCGAATTGATGGAGTGCTTAAAAAACAAGTTCTTTGTATCAACATTAAGTATTTATAATATTAAGTAAAACCAAATAATACCTTATGGAATTATTATTATTATTATGAAATGTTTTCTTTTAACTATCAGATTTTATTAGATATAACTACTGTTAATAATCAGTATGCAGCTACCCAAACAGTCATTTATCTTTTCAATTACAGTATCAAAACAAAAAAGCCACATGGCTATTACATCTTAGGTAGTATCAAAAATAATTTAAAAAGCTCAAAGAAAATAATGTAAGTTTTAATCATGGAATTCCTTTTTTATATTATGAAGTCTTTCATTTTTCTGGTGGGTAGCAGTTACTTTTTATTAGTCAGAATTAATATTGAGCCAGGGTGCCCCAATGTGACATACCCCACTGCTATTTGTCACTGAATGGGACCCAATCTGTAATGCCTATTAAGGATTTTGAATGTCACATTCAACTACAGATCTTCTTGTATTATTCTCTTTCATCTACAATATTATATATTGACTAAAACCAAATTGGAATGAAAATATCAAAGGAAATGAGTAAACATGAGTAAATGTTTCAAGAAAATTTATATAATTTTTCTTTAACACCTTTTCAGACTATGAGAACAAACTCAAGAAATATATATACTTTTTAATTTCTTCTTTTGTACAAAGTTATTGCATGAACAGTATCTTTCATGTTTCTTTTTTTCTCCTTAGCATTAAAATGGCATGACATCTTAAAGACTATCTCCTTCCCAGGAGATTTTCAAAATTAAATAGGTCTTTCAGTTTTGCAAGGAGTAAGATTTAGTATTAACCAGGTATTAGTTATTTATAGCAAATGAAAAATCCAGGGCATATGCCTATGCTTAATATTTATGAAAACATTTCTTCAGTATTCACTAACAACTTCTATAGTGTTATGTGAAAATTTTTATTCATGCAGCATTCTTTCATTGATTATCATGGCACTATTAGCAACTCTGCTGTATCATCATAATTTTATTATGTTAGTGTATTACAATGACAGATCAAGGATGGAAGGGACACTTATAGGATAAAGCTCTTAAGAGTTTTAAATTATGTAGACATAAAATTCTTGACATTAGACCATGAAAGCACAGTGTTAAGAATTATAACCACTGGTTACCAAAACCTTTGATATATTCATTCTTTTCTAAAATCAAGCTTCATTATATATGCGAGTATAAGTATTCAATTTCACTCCCTTCTCAATATATCAATAATGTCATATTACTTATATTTTGAACATCCTTTTCATAACAATTTTCTAAGGTGCCTTTCATTTCCACAGGTCTACATTATTATATAAAACAAAAGAAAACTTTAATACTTTTTGTTTGTTTGTTTAACTGAATCCAGAAAGTTTTTACTTTTACTTTTATTTACTTGGGCTGAACTACACACTATATAAGTCAATTAAGACACTGAAATTCTAAGTCTTCCACAATTTGGTTAGGCTATAATCACTGTCTTATTTCCCACAAAACCAACACTCCAACCACCATTATTTTCAACATTCCCAAGACTTAATCACACATTTAAGAATGCTGTGCCTTTCCTCAAGTTTTTTTCTTTGCCTAACAGATGCTTTCCACCCTCTTGTCCAGCCCATATGGGATTCCTTCACAGTTTATCAGAAAGAGCAAATGTCACATCTTACTACCAATTTTCCCTAACCAGAATTAATCCCTCCATTCATTATTCTTTCATAAACCATTATGCAAAACTACCTGAAAACACTCTGACCTTGTGATTGTGCAGAATGATCTCTATACTATGAGGCCTCTGGAGCAATGTAAGCACTTAACAAGGTACTTGGCACAAAGAGCATAAAATGGAAGTTTGTTAAATTGAATTCTGGACATCACATATTTTAAGTGTTGGTGCAAATGAGTTGACAAGGAAGCATTTCAGTAAATATATACATTTCTTTTTCATTTTTGCAAGCCTAAGTAGACATTTGCTTGACTACACACTCATCTATGTTCCACATTTTCTAACCATAGAGGTGCTTACCTCCTACTCAAATAACCAGTAATGCTTTTATTCACAGACACTGTAAATGTGTACTGCTGTAACTACATCAGCGTACTACTGGTGGAATGGCTGGTTTAAGTAAAAAACAAAAAAACTATAAAGTCATTTATTAAATCACACATTTTATATAGTATATAATTTCAAAAATGTCTCTTACTTGAAGTCTTTATAGAAAAAAATTTTATCAATGGAAAAGTTATTCCTAGAAAACATTCAGAGCAATACCAATTACTTGCCAAAATTATCATCTAGTTGTCTTTTTTACCCATGGCATATTTGTAAAACCAACTGAATTAGTGTCTCTGAAAAAAAATCAACTTTAGTTAAAATAGCCATTCATATTAGCATGGCTCAATAAACCTGACAACCTGAAAAAAGTCATACAATTTCAAACAGATATAATTACAATTTTAATATACAGATATAAATGGTAGTTTAAATGTTATAAACTGAAACACAAAAAATCTTTTTAAAAAAGATTTATTTACTTATTTATTTGAGAGAGAGAAAGAAAGAGAGAGAGAAGGACAGAGAGAGAGTCTCAAGCAGACTCCATGCTGAGTGCACAGCCCGATGCAGGGCTCAATCTCACAACCCTAAGATCGTGACCTGAGTCAAAACCAAGATTTGGACACTTAAGTGAAAGCCCTACTCAGGCACCCCCCAAAAAATATTTCTAAGGTACCCAAATACTGCTATTCATTGGATTATAAATGTTTTTGTACAGATTTAATAGAAAGACTTTAAAATTTCATTTTACTTGGTTACTAGGAACATTATGGACATTAAGTGCTGAATAATTTCTAAGACATTAGTGATCAGCAACACTATAGTTTGTTCTAACAGAATATACTTCTAAAGTATAGGGCTTAAGTGGAAGAAATCAAAACAGTGATAGCCCCCCTTATCTTTGCATATGTGAAGGATTTTGTGAATATTGCAACATTTCTCAGACACGGGTGGAACAAAGTTTAACTCTCAAGTTTTTCATTTAGTAGCTATATAAACTTGGATGTATTACTTAAACACTCTGAATCTCTGCTTCATCATTTGTAACTTGGGAATAATGATTCTCAGAGTTTCTAAGATGTGAAAGTGCTCAATAAATATTCTTTTTAAAATGTTATAAACTGATTAACAGTTTCTATAGATTTTAAATTATTTAACTAATACAGATGTCTAGATGATTTTCATTCTCACCATTTTTAGAGACTTTTTCAAAGTCTTTCACCCTTACTGATTATTTCCTTACGTGTTTTAACCTATAAGGAGTATTAAGTAAGCGTCATTCTTATCGGTAATATACCCACTTCACTCAAAGAGAAACTGAAACTGTATGTTTCCTTTAAAACTTACGTAAATCATCTATCCATTTTATTTTTTCCCTGGATTCACCTTTGTTTCACCTAATTCATGTAGCTTCATCCGTATCTATTATAAACTATGCCCATATGCTCTCATTTTCAAGTATTCCTACTGCTTTCATTTGCTATGTATGCACTACTATTTGAGGGGTAATCTAAAAGTAATATAGCTCATTCCAACAGTGGCATTCCAAGGTAACTGAGCATTCAATTTACGTCTTAATGTCTGAATCCCTGTGCAGTTTTTCCCTCTGTAGTTTATACATATTGGTCACCGGCCTTTATATTTACATGGTTGAATCTTACAGGAAATAAAAAGCTCACATATATGTTAAAGATTAGTATCTGCTTGGCTTAGAATTTTTGCTGCACTAATTCCTAGCTCTGTGACCTTGTAAAGGTTATGTAATGTACCTGAGTCTCGATTTCCATATCTTTCAATTCGGTAAAATTACTCTTGATTTCTAGGACTCATGTGAATAAACTGCTCTGAACAAAGCCCAGCATATGGTAAATGCTTGATAAGTATTAACCACCTCTTCCTTTTTCACCTTATTCTATCCTACTTATTTTCTCCTGTATTATTTCTCCTGTATTCTCCTTCCTTTTTTCTTTCTCTCTTTCCTCCTGCAAATCCGTGGCTGGTGTCCAAAATGTTCATCTCAGTCAAGTACTATGTTTATCAAGGGGAGAAAAGAAATCTGAATCAAGTATGCAAATAACAACATAAGTAATTGGCCTTTCATGAAGTTTCCAATGCTCCTCTCTGTTACCAGTCCCATGATAAAGAGGCAGGCTTTAGTCAGAAATAACTTAGCTTGAATTAAATCCCATCACTCACTACTTAGCCTATAACTTGCTGTTCCTTATACTCTTTAAGGAGAGGTTTCTCCGACTGGGAAACAGAACTAAGATATACCTCCTCAGGCTACCATAAAAATAAAGTGTAAAATTCTTAGTGCCGTGTCTGCAAATAGAAAACTATTGGGTAAGCATTACTTTTCAGACAATTTCGCACCTTCTCTAAATCATAAACCAGAAATAGTAAGGGAAAAAAAATCTCCCTTTCACAACACCTATGACAAGATCAGTAAAAAAAACAATAGCAGTAAGTTTATTTATAACTCTGTAAGTCCCTGTGTCTCCTCCTTACCAGTTTGCTTTGAAATGCAGCCTGATCAAGAAAACTCCAGTCGCTGGAGCAGGGATGTAACTCCTTCTGTTCCTCACACGATTATCCGGCTATAACTACATGAGGCCAGTGATAATATAATCACTAATATTTTTTGTCATTTTTTTCAAACAATGGAAAAGTAGTGCTTATACACTTTATAAGTTCTTATAAATTACTTTGTATACTGAGAAAGGAAACATGTATATATATCTTGGAAGAGAATTTTAAAAAAATGTTTCATTCATTTCTTGAAAGTAACTAATAAATTTGACATGCTTAATACACTCAATAAATACTGATGTTTAATGAAAATAAGATGATGAATGTATAAAGATACATTCAAAGATGTATTTTCAGAAATTGATGAGCTTTATGAGAAAAAAATGAAAATTTCAGAAAAAATAAAATCAGTCTATAAAACAAATTTAAAGAAACAAATAGCCTGTTGAAAAAAGGAAGATTAAACTCTTCACAGAAATTTATAGTTGAAAACACACATTAAACGAGTAACTGTTGCTATAAAAGGTCAAATTTAAACAATTATTTGAATGATTCTAAAAAATAAAACATTTTCAGTCAACTTCTTTTAGATTTAAATCTGCAGATGTAATGGAAAAAGTGATGCAAAAATATCAACTAAGAATCTGATGAATGAGAAAAATACAATTTCTAAAAAAAGGAAGAAAAGCTAACCCAAGTATATCTGAATAACAGCTGACTACCTCCATTACTGAAAATTCTGCTTAATTAGACAAAATCTAAATAAAAAGCTTCAAAAACCACCCTTTTATTTTAACTCAAAATTTAAAAAAAGCAGTAGAAATACATTGCAACATCAAAATGATGCAAAATACATTAAACCATATTAAAAAGCAATTATAACCACAGCTAAAATGGTATCAGTACTTGAAAAATTGTAGTTTGTAAATTACACACCCTTAAATTACACATGCCTTTCAAAAGCAAGAACTCTCAGCTAACAGAAACCTAATCATAATATTTCTTTTTGTCAAGTTCAAAAAACACATACTACTTTAGTACACTCATATTTTCTAATAAAAATCAAATTGTTAATATCTGTAAAATCCACTTAAGATAATCTAAAGTTTGTTTATGGACAAATACTCACTGAGGTTACCAAATTTAATAGACCTATATATAAAAAACTGCCTTGAACTTACACACAGAAATTTTTTCTATGAGAAAACATTTATATGGGAGACGGTCTCATGTTACTATATATAAACACTATATTAAAGAACGACTAATTTAAAAGAAAGCAAAGGTTTTTATACAACATTCTCATTGATTACAAGTTCTAATTGTATTTTAATCTTTTCTATGGGATTTTAGTTATATGCTAAAATTCATACTAACTAGAGGCCAAATCCACTGTTCCTTTAACTATTATAATAGGTCCTAAAAAACCTAGCAAGGATGAAAATTTTAAAAACATAATTAAACTTACCCCATTTAATGGATATGTTTTCCATCCTAGCTCTCCCAGCACTGTTGTTGTATCAAGCAACACAACTGGAATTAAATTTAAAAAAAAAAAACAAAAACTTACATGAATTTCTCAATTGATGCAAAAATGTTATTTAAATCATTAATGTCAACTGCCTTTACTACTATTGCATTAGTTTTAATATGCTGCATTACTTACTTTAAAATTAACTGTGTATATTAAATACTAACATAATAATAATATTAAGTAATGATAAAATACATTAGGTGGTTATAACTTATTTTCAAAATATGTAATTTGTGTTTAACAATGCTAAATAAAATAGATAACTGAGCAACAGAATTAACAGCCATTTTTAATAGCTGGCTTTTAAAACTGATAAATGTTGATGGAGGTAATCCAGATGATGTGACTGCCAGTTGACCCTTGAGCTGAAACCAGGCAATAGGTTTCATTTCCCTCCCCCATCCTCAGAATGTAAGCTCTGCCTACTGTTTCCATAGTGGGAGCTGTTCCAAGGACATAGCCTTGAGAGAGTAACATGTTGTTGAGACCACCTGGATAGCATACATGACTGAACTCAGTTAAGGCTTCTATGTAAACTTTAAGATTCTGGTGGATGGGTGTGGAAATCTTGCAGCTGCCCAAGACAAGTAAGTTCCCTTGCTTATGAGCCCTCCCACCTACCAATTTGGAGTGGTCTGCTTCTTTCTGCAGTCTCTTGGCCTGCGTGAATAGGGGGTCAAATCGTGGACCAACAATGAAATAATCACCTTTGCTTTCCCCACCACTTTCATATATAGTTTTTCTATACCATATTAAAGAAAGAAAAACTGTGTTAAGGGAGGCTTCTGTAGCTTCTTTTATGTTATTAAATGCCCTTATATATGATTTGCAAAGTATGAAAACAACTCATTTTAAATAAACCTACTATACTTAAAGTATAGAGTACAGTATTATTGTATGTGTGGGTATACTGACATCTGAGGCAAAAGCAAAAGTTACTCAAAATCCGGTCAAAAGGCAGACATAAAAACAAATGATTAGAACATATTCTGTTAAATTTTAAAATGGAGGATTATATAGGTTAGTAGGGAGGTCTGGGAGAATTTCACAAAGGAGATGCAATTTGAGCTGACCTAGGGTGAAGGGGTCTTTCAATCAGATGTGATAAGAAACAAATGGTTTACTTTTAGAATAAAGTAAATGAGCTATAACTAGAAGAAAGTAACTGAGCTATAACCAGTTGCTGGGGTCAGGATTAGGAGTGGGGATGATCTGGGGAACTAGGAGGACAGAAATGAGGTTGGAAATACAGAGATCAAATGGGGAGGATTTTTGTGGTGCTACCAGTAGGTAAATGTGTAGGGCCCATGATTCAGATCTTTATTTTTAACTACTACCTTCAAGTCCCCTAGATGCCAGTAGGCCATGGATCCCACTCTGAGAAACAATGCTTTGGTATTTCATCATGAGTTTTAGATCTTCACATAGTCAAGAAAGTGGAGTTTTCTATTTGTGTAGTTTAAAAAAGTTCCACTGAAGGTATGTTATTTGGTGTCTTTTGTAAGGATTCTGTGGTTTTTCTTATTTGAATCACTATGCTTTAATTTTTAAGTACGAAACCATACATCAATTTCTGAGATGAACTCTAATTACTCATTGTAGAATATTCCTTCAGTACTGTTAAAATCAGTTTACTAAATATACATTTGTAAAAGGGAGCTGTAATTATTTAAATTTTATTGTGGAAAATTCTTGAACATATTTAGAATGCAGAAAAAACAGTAAAATGAACCCTCATGTACTCATCATCCAGGTTCAATAATTACCAACTTATAGTCAATTTTACTTCATCTATGTATCTTTACCTACTGTCTCCCACTGCAGAATTTCTTTGAAGTAAATTCCAGTAATAATCATCCATAAAAATTTCGGTATATATTTCTATGATAAAGACTCCTTTTAAGACAGCGACAATATCTTAATTTATTACTATAAGTAGTAATTCCTTAATGTCATCAAATACCCAGTGTTTAATATCCCTATTGTCTCAACTTACTTGAACAGAAAAATCAAGTTTCAAATAAGTGTTATTCATTGCAGTGAGCTGACATTGTTCTTTGCTTTTTTAATCTATAACTTCCCCCATTAACTTTTTTTTAAGTTAGAGTTACTGAGGTATGATTTACTTACAATAATAAAAATCACCCTTTTTAAATATACATTTCTATGAATTGTGACAAACGCACATCCATGTAACCACTGCTACAATCAAGCTATGGAATACTTCCATCGACCCCAAAATTTCCCTTGTGATCCTTTACGGTGAATCCCTGCCCAGCTCAGCCATTGGCAACCACTAATCTAATTTCTGTCCCAAGATTTTGCCTTTCCCAAAATGTCAAATCAATGATATCACATAGCATGAAGACTTTGAGCCTGGTTCTTTCACGTAGCATAATGCATTTGAGATTCATCTATGTTATTGCATGTACCAATAGTTACTTTTTACTGTTGAAAGTATTCTATTATATGGAATTCCCTACGTGAGGCAAATATGAGCTATTTCCAGTTGGGGATGTTATAAATAAAACCAGTATAAACTTTCATGTATAGATTTTTATATGAACCTATGCTTTTACTTCCCCATGGTAAATAGGGATTCCTGGGCTATAGGGAGAACGCCTTTTTTTTTTTTTTTTTTTTAAGATTTTATTTATTTGTCAGAGAGAGAGGGGAAGAGTGCGTAAGTAGGGGAAGTGACAGGCAGAGGGAGAATCAGAGTCCCTACTGAGCAAGGAGGCTGATGTGGGACTCCATCCCAGGATTTTGGGATCATGACCTGAGCCAAAGGCAGATGTTTAACCATCTGAGCCACCCAGGAGTCCTGAGAATGCTTATTTTTAAGAAACTGGCCAACCGTATTCCAAAATAGCATTAGCAGAATATAGTTTTCCAGTTGCTTCACATCCTCAGCAGGATTTGGCATTGTCCAGTTTTTTTTTTTTTAAGGCATTCCAAGAGGTGTGTAATGGTATCTCATTGTTGTTTTAATATATTTCCTTAATGACTAGCCAGTTATCATTTTCACTACTTGCAATCAAATTTACTGAAAAAACTAGGTTATTTTGTCCCACATTCTAGCTTTTTCTACTGGTGAGATACCATTGAACATGCTTCCCCATTCCCTTTATTTTCTTTAAATTGGTAGATCTAGTAGCTTGATCAGATTCAAGTTCCATTTATTTTTATTTTTTATAAAGTTACAAGGAACATACCAAAATGTCTACTAGGGTCATGTCAAAAAGAATTGGGAACCAACTTTCATAGGCTTCCACTGGTCAAAAATGGATAATCTGATCATACACACAAGGTTAATGCATTCGTAATGATTCATAATGATAAAATATACCTACTGATAACTTTTGCAGAATACTAGGAAAGCATTACTTCAAAAACTGGTAAATAATCTGAAAACAATAAAACATTTATTTTGCTTTTTCTATATAAACTACTTATGAATAAAGAAATAGTTAACGAAGGAACATTTCTCTTACTGAAATAGTTAAGGTAATAAATGAAGAAGGAATGACTGAATTAGGCTATCCCATTTTCTACTCCTAACAAATTAATATATTTAGCTAATGGTTTTCAATGGCTGCTAACATCACCTAAAGAGAAAAAAGGACACATAAAGGGCTAGAGCTTTTTAAAAGTGTTTCTTTAGAGTTTCCTTTACTTTCTATTAACATACAATTCTAACAAGCCTGGAAGTAAAAGAAAGTACAATAAGGATGATGTGTGTGTCTGTGTGTGTGTGTGTGTGTGTGTGTATACATATATATCATACACACACATATATACATTCTCATACACACCAATTATACAAAAATTTTGATGGCATTTGGGTTCATTCAGTGTAACAAAAATAACCTCACATTTTAGATAAAAAAGCTGAAGATATCATTATAACAAATATTCAAAGCTATAAGTTTATCTCATTTTCAAATGAAAGTTATTTTCATTTTGGGTATATGCTACTGAAAAGAAATCAGAAGTATTAAAGACCAGTACAGAGTTTTGGGTACTCAGAAGTTCAATGTAACCCATTGAGCACATTTATACTTTTGAAATACATCATTATTTCCCTGCAGGCTGGCAAAATAATGATACTAATTCACAGTCACTGTAGGAAGAACTTTCTATGGATTTTCTTCTTCAAGTAATCTCCACATTGTCCTATAAGTTGTTTCTTTTTTTAAATACCCAATTAACAGATCAAAAAACTGAGCCTCAGAAAGGTTAAGTAGTTTTCCTTGAGATCAGAAACAGATTTGGATTCCAACCAAGGAGACTGATGCTAGAATGTCCTTTGTAAAACATTTAAAACCTTTAAATTTTTTAAGTGTTTTTCTTCTTACCCTTTATAAAAGTTTTTATTTGAATTCCAGTTAGTTTACACACAGTGTATTATTAGTTTCAGGTGTATAATGCAGTGATTCAACACTTCCATACAACACTGGGTGCTCATCACAGCAAGTGTACATCTTTATCCCCATCACCTATTTCACCCATCCCCCACCCACCTCCCCTCTGGTCACCATCAGTTTGCTCTCTGTGGTTAAGAGTCTGTTTCTTGGTTTGCCTCTCATTCTTACTTTTTTTTTTTTTTAAAGCCTCCTTTTCACCCTTTTTTTTTTTTTCAAAGATTTTATTTATTTATTTGACAGAGAGAGAGACAGCCAGCGAGAGAGGGAACACAAGCAGGGGGAGTGGGAGGAAGAAGCAGGCTCCCAGTGGAAGAGCCTGATGTGGGCCTGGATCCCAGAACTCCGGGATCAAGCCCTGAGCCGAAGGCAGACACTTAACGACTGAGCCACCCAGGCGCCCCATCCCTCGTTCTTACTTTTATAGTTGCAGAGAAACATTACTATTTCTTTTGCTGGTCCAAAATCTTTTATCCTAGTTTTCTCATCAATGTCTTCTACAGAAATTTTACCAGTACTACATACAAATCACACCATTTAAATCAAGGGGTTTATTGGAGCAGAGTGTTCAAAAATCTCTAATATTGAAGATTACCAACACAGATTCATTTTTCATAGACTGGCAAATGAATTAATTGATTAGCTGATACAGATATTTTTTTCTAAAACACTATTAGACTGCTTGGTTCTCAATACTTACCATTTATAAACTGTGAAATATATTCATTTCAAAACAAACAAAAAAGGAAAATATGTATCTACCTACAAAAGTGTAGATCTAGAATTTTTTTTATTTATTAGCATCAAGAAGCAAGATTTATATAATTGCCTTATTTTCCTCTCTAAACTGAAATCATAACTTTTAAAAATTCATAAGAACAGTAAAATTTCAAATGTGCATTCCTGACAAGTGAATGATAAACTGATATTAAAATAAAACTAAGGCATTTGAGATTTTTAATACCATTACACGTGATAAATGTTTAAATTTTACTATTTGTTTCATATTTAAAACCCCCACAAATTCAGGCCTTTCAGGCACACTAATTGCATGGAACCCAGCAAGGTGAGAGCTCCTCCTGCTGGCTTTAAACAAGAGTTATCTCGTCCCTACCTACCAGAGTGCAAAAACACTGTTAAACTTAAAAAGGAAAAAAACACTATGTTGACATTAACTTCAGTAAAAAGTCAATACTTTATATTTAATTTAATGGCAAGCTTTTAAATACAGCACGATTAATACCTATTATTTAGATAAGGATACATATGAAAATATAATTATTCATATAATCGATAAGAAATTGGATAAATCAAAAATAAGTGTAAGGAGTAGTAGGTTGGTGGTATCAAAATAAAGTTTTGAAAATACGTTTGTTTTGTTTAATAAGCAACATAATGCATAGAATATGTTTGCTAAACTACACACAATTTTCCTACTTTTAGAAATAAATTTCCAGCATATTGTATTTCTCTCTGAAAATATCTTTAATTTTTTAGTACTCCCTTTATTCATTCTTTTGGAAATTATAATAAAATTTCATTATGTTCTAAAGGAAGGTATTAAATGATAAAGACAAGATTGATAGTACTGGATTAAATGAGACTAATGAGTACCTAAGATTAAAAAGCTCAATGCTAATTTCTTGCCCTTGAATAATTTATCAAGTCTTTATCTACATCCCTTTTAATAAGCTTAAGAGATATTTGTTTTAAAACAGCATATAGGTTTATAGTATACAATAGGTCATCTTTACTCCAACTGCACAATAAGAAAAAGGACAGGACTTTATTTGTACATTATTTTGACAAATTAAGCAAAAGAGATCAATCAACCCACTAAGAAAGTATTTATTCTTTTAGGATAATTTTGTTGTAAAAATTCAAGTTAATGGCATGTGAACTGAGCCCAAAGATTTACCAATATTTTCTAGTAGACTTCATGTGAAAAAGAACAAGGCATTTCTTCTTATACTCATTCAATTTAGAGCCTTTACTTCACAAATAAATTCCAGAGAGGTAAAGTTACTAAGTTACTTAATAACAACATAGTAGTAGAGGCTTTTGATACTTAATTCCAGTCATGTTTCACTGACTGTAACATACCCTACTAACCCCCATAGCTCCAAACTAACTAGTTAATAAACAAAGGGAGTATTTTTGACATCATGACCAGATATAACATAGAAATTTATTTCTAAAAGTTAATAGGAAAATTGTGTGTGGTTTAGAATACTTCAAATTATAGATAAACATGTGCATACATATGTATGTGTATATATATATATATATATATATATATATATATATATATATACACACACACGTATATATACATATATTATTTCTATATTTTAGCACTTTTCTATTTGAATGTCATCCTGTTTAGATCCTGCTTTAAACTGAATTCACGTTATGGCATTAAATGATTCAGTTTTGACATAATTGCATATTTTTGATTGATAAAAATCACAGCTGCAATTTCCAGATCTGTATAACTATGGGTATCTACCCTTGCACAAAGTCAGAATCAATATTTAATTCCTAAAAAAATCGAACACAGATTGCTTTAAATAAACACAGGATTATTATGTTTACCCCTAGTATCCCCCTATGTGTATTGGTATTATTTTAAGCCAACATTTTCCAAAGAGAATCACTCCTTCTTAAAAATAGTGAAACTACTTTTACCTAGAAACTGAGATCAATATTTGTTCATTAGGTGTCCTTACAGCATTTTGTTTTATCATGCCTTTCTTAATTCTGTGGTTGCCTGCCAATTTTTAATATAGGTATTGTTCATGATTAATATTTCTACCCCTTGTGAGAGTTTGGAAAATCCTATTTGAAAGATAAAGTAACATGAACACAGTGACATTAAACAGCTTTCTCAAATTTAGAGAATAAAATCAAGGCTAGAACTTTTGAACTCATACCCTTCAGCTTTCCACTCTACTAGAAAATGGTATCTTTTTCAGAAAGCACGTTCAAACCTCTCTGCCTCTGTCCCTTCTGGAAAACAGATCATTCTTTTTTAGTTCTGATAGAAAAATAAGCTATAATAACCAGAAATTATTTTCCTTCATTATCACCTTAAATAGAGAGAAAAGCAAAAAATTCAAGCTAGTTTGCTACTTAGAAGGCAAGTTATGCTTGGAGTTAAGAACCTTCACTGAAAACCTTATCAATAACAGTTGATTAAAAATATAACTAGTAGTGTTCATCCTCACTTCCGCACCTTCCTAATTTGCTCAAAAGAACCTCTATATCATTATCCTGCATGACACAGCTCTGTTTGCTTCAGTTTTAAATTACTTTTAAAGCTTGCCATTAAGACAGGAAAGTTTACCCCATAGACCCAAGGAGAACCCAGATGTGGATCTGATCCATGATAAAGTCACCAAATGATAGGTGCACCCCTGGGCTCCTGAGTAAGGTAAGACTTATCAGTGAGTCACCTCATAAGTTATGTTTTCCCCATCAAACTGTTCAGTTATTTCTATAGATTAAAAAAAAAGGAAATTTGGCATGTTCCCAATTAATAGCAAATATGATTCTTCCATTTTGGCATCTTCAGCACTTTGATCTGTAAATGAGGTAGTGTTGTGTAAGACCTGTATTATTTCCATTCGTTTCAATTACACAGAGATTAAATAGGTAGGAAAGACTATTTGGCTTTGGTTTTAGATTTGCTAGCCATACATTTAATAAATGTGATTTTTTTCATCTGTCACAGAAACTAACATTTACTACATATTCCCCAATTAGCCCAAACCATTGAACCTTCTCCCCACCACTTACACAGCATCAGAGATGCTTCTTGCCTTTCTAGCACTTTCTTTTCTTATATTTTTCACTTGTTTTCCATGGCTTGGACACTTTTTTTTTTCTTGGAAGAATATTATGAAACTCAAGGTTTTAAATGCACTTAAATATTGCTTTTATAGCTCTGGTAAAAACAGATTATGACTACTTATTTGAAAGTCTTATCTAGTCTTATCTACAGTATAATGGCCATCTCAATGTAAAACTATTTCTACATGATGGAAGAACAGTCTAAAAAAATTATTGAAACCATTACTCTAAAAAGAAATAATACTGGCTCTGCATTGAGAAAGAAATAATGAGTTTTACTAGAGTATAAGAAAAAGTATATGAGTAAAAGAAAGACTTCTTTTTTTCCCCTGGAATATGGAAGGGAATTTTTTTTCTCCTTTGCAATATTGTTTTTTTCCTCCCCTGCACTTACAAGGACATAATGGAAATCGTTTTTAACTTCCTTCATTAGGACATATGTCGTCACAAAAATGTTACTTGATTTTACTTTAAGACATTTTGACATTATTTCAACATTTATTGAGTCTGTTATATTTAAGATGCTATATAGCTATTGCAGGGTATAGGAAGTTTATAAGATACTATGTGTAGCCTCAAGGAGTAGTTGATGTCATTTTTTCACTCCCCCTTTTAGGATTTTTGTGTCAACTCACATGCCACAGTTTATTCAAACATATATAGAAAAAAAGCTTAAAATGCCCTTATTCAGAAGGTACAGAAAAGGTTGCAGCTATTTAGAAGAATGTGTAGAATTAAACTGCTGTTTCAAAAGGGCAAACATCCAATAGCATATAAACATCTCCATAAAACTGTCAGTAATTGGACCATTTATCTCAGTTTCTATAGATGTGCCAAAGATGAATAGATTTTAGAAATATATCCCAGTAGTCAACAGTAAGGGAAATAATAATTTTCTACCTGAAAAATACTTTCCAAAATAATCCCAAATACAAGAAGTATCTGCTAAATTTATCAGAAGATACTGTTTTACTTAAAGTAAGAAATTAAAAAACTGAAGTACACATTACTAGAAGTAAACATTTACTAATCCAAGCTTTAGTCATCAGCTATAAAATATTATCAGGTAAAAAAAATCATAACTGTATCGTTAAAATTTTGAAAAACATATATATTAAAAAACTTGGAAAGGACAATATTCTCCTTTTGTCCATTGAAATTATAGCCAAATCAAGATATAATTTATGAGGGCGCCTGGGTGGCTAGGTCAGTTGAGCCTCCAACTCTCCGTTCAGCTCATGTCATAATCTCAGAGTCCTGGGATAGAGCCCCACCTCAGGCTCTGTGCTCAGCGCAGAGTCTGCTGAAGATTATCTCTCTCCCTCTCCTCTGCTCCCCTCCTCAGTCACATGCTCACTCTATCTCACTCTCTCTCTAAATTAATAAAATCTTTTTAAAAAGGTATAATTATCAATATTTAATTTAAAAATTAGTTCTGCCAATACAATACGAGCTCCTCAAGGGCAGGGGCTGTGTGTGTATATTTGTTGAATAAAATGAATAAATGAACGAATGAACAGATGAATGGAAGGGAACATGGGCAAAAAACTCACATCTTGGGAAAAAACATTCTTAACCAACTACTGAAAAGGCAGTGCAGGATTAGTGGGAAGGCAGGCACTGGACAAAATTTAAGTGGCCGTTGTGCTTATTTTTTAAGGTAGAAGGTCAATGGCCCTCTAAGAGGTAGTTAAGGAACAAAGTGGTCTTCGGAATAATAAAATCAAAGTAGGCATTTGTTCTGAGCAGAGAATGGACTGTTAGGAGACAAACACTTTCTGTAACTTTTGTAGTCCTTTTCTCTGCTCCACCCTGCCCCAATCCTTTCATCAAAGAGTGCCCTTCAATTGCTTGCTCTCAGGCATCTATCTCCAACTCTTACAGTGCACAGTGTTCAAACGATCCCTTCTTATCTCTGCTGCCCCACTGAAAACACTCATCAAGAAAACATTTTCACTAAAATAGCACACAAATGTGCTTATGAATACTCATTTCCCCTTATCCCTTCCTACATTATTTATTTATCCAACTTAAATTTGAATTGATTACAGCACCCTTTGGGTGACAGTGAACTTGGGACTCTTTCGTGGCATAGCTAAAATCATATCACATAAGCAATTCCTCATAGAACTGCATCGAAAAAGAACTTCTAAAACTCCAACTTCCATCATATCCAAAGAAATTACCCTCTGTTTAGATTATATTGTGTGCCTGTGTAGACTTAGCCAAGTCATAATTCTTGTTCTACCAATTGTTGGGAATTGCTCTGCCATGAACCAAGCAATTCTCTAATTTTTAGTATCCACCCCAATCAGGCTCTCGACAGACTCTGATCTTTTTAGCCACTCTTTCCAGGTAGTATGCATGACTTAGTATGTGAAAACAAGAATAACACACAAGTTTGCTTATTGCGTCATGGGTCATGATTGTCTCTTCTTTGTCCTTTGAGTTTCTCTTGTTAGTTGATCTACTACAAGAGTCTTCTAAGAGAAAGCTAAGAGCAGTGTTTTTTTTTTTTCCTTAAATTTCCCGATCAACTCTCTCCAGCTACTTCCAGAAATATCATCCATACTCTAGCTTTAATCTCTAAAAAAGATACAGCCAAATTGCCAACTGAAGACTCTTCTCTACAGCAGCCAACTAAACTGTCCATGAACACTTAAACAGTCAGCTGCTTATGAAACATGATTGTCATGTCATAAAACTTGATAATCAGTTCATACAATAATACATATTTTGGGAGAGATGCTGCAAAAGACTAATTTAAATAAAATGTAATTTTTAACCCTTTTACCATAATTTCATCATCCTTGGCTGCCTAAGAAATGTGTGTTGTCTCCTGAATCACTAAATTGAATTGTACTGAGGATTTTAGTAAGTAATATTGCCTGTGGAAGAGAATAGTCTGTAATGAGAGAAATGGGCAGGAAAAATATGAAGACGAAATATAAAGACAACTAGTTGTCATATTATTTACACATAAAACAGCTCTTAGCATAATTATTTGATAAATAAAGTCATGAGAATTATGTAGGACAACTTCCTACTGACACTACTGAGGAAATGACAGAGCAAATGTGATGCCAGATTTAGAGGCACATGAACTGTAAGACAGCTGATCTTTTGTGGCATATTTCTGCACTGCAGACGAGTCAGGAAGAGGAATGGTTCATAAATGAAACATTTACAAATCTGACCCATGCCAAGAGCAGCGTGGCTTCAGTATATAGAAAAGAATGACAGATGGACACTTAATTGTTGGCAGAAAAAATAAAAGAAAAAAAAAACAACAACAAAAAATAGGCATTATCATCATTATCCTGAAGGGAAGGCAAGTCATTAAGTGCTATTGTGAAAGTGTTTATCATCAGGATCTTGTGCAATAAAATAAATGCAATAATGATGATAATGGCACTTTAACATTTAGGCAAATGGAGACTATTTTATCCAACACAGGTTTCCCAAGCGTAATTAAATATAAGAAAGCAGATCCAGGCTTTCATAAGACATTGATGAATTTTAATTTATTGCTACCCAAGACATGGATTATGGTAAGAAATACAAAGTGTTGAGAAATTCTTTTGGTGAGGTCATTAGGATCTAAACTCCATCCTCAGCTGCCATGACTGAGAAGAGTTTTTATCCTTCCAAGGAGGAATGATCATATTTTAGGAGATTGATTCCTGCTAATCAGACATACAGGAGACTAATTTATAAATAAGGATGATTTATTCACTGATGATTTATCTCCCCAGGGAATCTCTTTCCTTGCAGGTAAACACATTCAAGAGACTAAATTATAGATCAAAGATTTCTAAGAAAGTACTAAATTACTGGAAAGGAGTAACCCTGTTTTGCTTTTCAATCCTCTATTTCCATGAAAGGAATTAACAATTTTACCTACCCATTTTAAAGCTCCTAACTTTGAATAGTGCCGAAGAAACAGTAAGAAATTTTTTACTTCTAAAAAGTTGTTTTTCAAACATACATATTGCCAACTTATTGTAACTTGGGCATTTAGTTAGCCTAAAAAGATCTATGCCCCATTTCTAACTTATAAATTGAGAAGAATAAATTTTTGTTTTTTAAGCCACTATTCAAACATTATTTATACGGTATATTAGAGTCTCCATAGTTGTAGCCTATCTACTATCGGCTAAATTTTGGAAGGACTAATTTTTATTTTTTGGAAAGAAAACTGGTTCTATGTGTAGACTCTCATTAATTATGAAGTAGTATGTGTTTGTATGTTTGTTTTTTCCCAAGAAAGATTCTTCCATGTGAGTAAAATAAATCCCAAGTGCTGAATTTTATATGGTTTCAAATAAGGACAGAGAATAACATTTGTGACCATGCTGCACGATTTTAGAATCTAAACTTTTAGGCATAGAGTCCACAACTGGTTAGACAGATTATTTTGGTCTCAGACCGCTCTTTACTGCAGTCCATGTTTTCATCAACCAAGAATGAGAAGAGTTTTAAAAAACTTAAAACCATTGATTAGTCAATGTAGAAATTTTCTGAGAAACTTAATAGCTTACTCCTCGATGACATTATTTGATCATATAATCCAAAACTGCCATATTCTGAAAAATGTACGATTGTATGCTCTCAGGAATCTGTTACTTCTTGTTTTCTCTGTCTTCAAGCTTTTCAGAAAAAAACATCAGTTTGAGGGTTTCAACTATTATTTCAATGTTATCAATCTTCAAAACAGTATCTCCAGCATAAATCTCTTTAATGCATCAGACACAGTTCAGAGGTCCCTTACCTCTTCACAAACTGGCTGCTGTACATGGAAGGCAAGGACAGACCAAAGAAAGAGAGGGAAAACATTTCAGATTGGTAGGTGGCAGGCTTTAATACACAATGGATGGAACTTGCTTAAAAGCCTTGTGTTAGCCAGCCACAACATGAGTGTACCTCCACACCTGCCTGCCAGATCTTAAGTTTGTAGAAGCCTCAACTGGTTCCACTCATGTGTACCATTCAGATGGTCTCAACAACATCTCACTCTCTCCAGGCTGTATCTTTGGAACAGCTTCCACTGCAAGAATGGTAGGCAGAACTGTATATTCCAAGGACAGAAGACAGGATGAGAAGCCTCTGATTACCCAGAGCCAGGTCATGGGTCAACTGGTAGCCATATCTTCTTGATTAACACTTCCAATACCCCTCAAACTTAACAAGTACACATCTGACTTGATTATTTTCCCATGAACAGATACCACCTCCTAATTTCCTGACTTGAGTTATTGATACCCAGCCTCTGCCCAAATACACAAATTAGGAATCTGTATCCAATCCTTGATTCATCCATCACTGCTCATCTATCATTTTGCAAACCATATGTTGTAGGCAAAATGATGATACCCCACCACCACCAAATTTGTTCATGTCCTAATTCCAGAAATGTGTGAATATGCTATGTTACATAGCAAGGGAAATTAAGGTTGCAGATAGAATTAGGTTGCTAATCATCTGACCTTAAGATAGGGAGACTATCCTAGATTATCCAGTATGTAATTATCCCAATGTAATAATCAATAAAGGTACTTAAAAGTAGAAAAGAGTCAGAGGAAGTTGTGACTACAGAAGAAAGACAGAGAGAAATAAAACCTTGCTGACTTGAAGATGGAGGAAGGTAAACATGAGCCAAGGAATGTGGGTAGTCTCCAGAAAGGGCAAGGAAATGGATTCCTCCCTACAGCCTCCAGAAAGGAACACCGTCCCACTGACACCTTGATTTTATAAGTTTCTTTCTTTCTTTCTTTCTTTCTTTCTTTCTTTCTTTCTTTCTTTCTTTCTTTCTTTCTTTCTTTCTTTCTTTCTTAAAGATTTTATTTATTTATTTGTCAGAGAGAGAGAGAGCACACAAGCAGGGGGAGCAGTAGGCAGAGGGAGAAGCAGATTCCCCACTGAGCAAGGAGCCTGATGTGGGACTCAATCCCAGGACCCTGGGATCATGACCTGAGCCAAAGGCAGATGCTTAACCGACTGAGTCATCCAGGCGTCCCTGACACCTTGATTTTAGCCTAAAGAGATCCATGTCCCATTTCTAACTTACAAAATGGTAAGAATAAGTTTTTGTTTTTTAAGCCACAAAATTGAAGGTAATTTATTACAAGAGCAGTAGAGAACCAACACACTAAACTTCCCAAATCATCTTCAAATCTATCAGTTTTTCTATTTGCTACCTATTTCATCTCTCAACTGGACCAGGGTCCCTTGGTCTTTTTCCTCTCATTTAACTTCTACAATGCAGCCTCAGGGATCTGATTTTTCCATTCTTTGTTCAAAATTCCTCAGTGGTTCACCTTATCACTTAGAAAATTCTCCCAAAATATTTGCTATAAATGTGCACTTATTTCTTCATAATATATACATTAACATTCTATCAGATTCTGAGTATAAAGGTGAATCAAAATAAACATAGCCCATGTCTTCAGGGTTATTATAATCTAATGTGAAAAACAGAAAATACACAAAATATAAAATAAATATATAACTATGTTATGAGAAATGCTATGAATCTAATTTAGATTTTAGGCTCACAGAAAGCCTCTAAAAAGAGAGTCATGATTATAGAGTGGAACTATTTTCTATATTCCTTTTAGATTCATGATGTGAAGTATATAACAATGAACTGGAGAAGACATGAAATAAGGTATTGCTCAGTATTTTTAACCCAGTATTTCTCTCATTTTTTTGGTGCTAGAATTTCTTTGTCACTGAATATGCTCTAACATTCTATGGTAAATGTTCAAGAAAACACTGTAAAGTAACTGCTGCCTTTTAAGATAATCCTTTTCACTGCATGCAAAACACTTCCTGGCTTGATCTCATCTATCTGTCCTACTTCTTCGGCAGTACCCTATTCCTACTCTACGTTACTCTGATATACTGGTAATACTCAAACTCCCATCATCCTCTCACCTCTCTACATTTCATCCTATTCCTTTCTTACTGGAAAGGTCCTGGAAAAAGACTCCTAGGCATCACTTATGGCTTAGCCTAAATGTGATTTCTTATAGAACCTTCCTAAATTCATCCCCCAATGATGTAGATGCTCTTATTCTCATGTGCCATTGAAATCTGTACATACTTCACAAACAGTAATTATCTTACTTTATTTTACTACAATATAAGTTTTTCTTTGTGTAACTGTTCTTCCATATAATCTAAAATCCTTGAAGACCAAAACCATATATTTTAACCCCCACAATCTTCCTGAATATTGATTATTTTACAAATGAATAATTAAACAGATTAGAAAAATGAGAATAAATAAATGAGAAATTTAGAAACACTAGATACATATTATGCCACAGTTAG
This sequence comes from Ursus americanus, assembly GCF_024610735.1. Lineage (NCBI taxonomy): Eukaryota > Metazoa > Chordata > Mammalia > Carnivora > Ursidae > Ursus > Ursus americanus. The sequence goes on from NC_142130.1 coordinate 57,355,767, forward strand.
TAAATGGCTCAGAATGTCAATAAAAATGGACAACACAGAGTACACAAAGAAAATATATAGTACACTTTCAGTACCTATAAAGTACATTGGAGTACATTGGAGAGGGAGTAGCTAAGGTCCTGTGATTATAAATCCAATGGACCAAAAGCAATAAATAATAAAAGAACTTTGTGCTTTTCTATCAGATTGTTACAAAAGAAATTACTAGAGCAGAGTTGAAGCACTGACAAAGTCACAACAATAATCCTGAAACCCTGATCTTATGGGAAAGAACAAAAATTACTACTGAAATGAAATCATAGTGATATAGGAGTATCAAGTATTTAAGCAAAAAAAAATTTCAGTGGAAACCAAATAGAACAGATTTTATATATATAAAATAAAGTATATTTGAAGTAGTCGAGCATATTCTTTTCATATCAGTTATATATATAATCTTATAATTAATAATATGTAAATAACTAATCTGAAAGAATATTCTCAAAGGTAAGGGAAAAACACCTATGAACAAGAGGAATTATCTATGCACAATAAAATAAATCAGTTGGTGCTCCTGATAAAGAAAAGTTGATGTATTATGGCCACTGGAATTGAAGAATGGCTAAGTAAAGGAACATCAAATAGCATTAAAATGCATTTTAAAAGCTATAGAAGTTGCTAGAACATCTTTGAAGTTAAATATAAGAATCCTACTGATTTGACACTTTCATCTTGAAGTGGCCAGAATGATACCACAATTTTATAGAGCCTCCCTTTTTCATTGGGTTTTCAGGTAAATTCAAGCTTCCAGTAAATTTATTTTTATTAGAGACTAGATATATTGAAACCTCAGAAAATAAGACAGATTATTAATAAATCTCCATACCTAATATGCTCTAAGATATAGTTACAAATTTTGATAACATGCCTTTGTGTCTTAGAGAAGCAAACTGTGGACATAAGGCAGTATGGAAGCCCCTGCAAGATTTCACATTATTACTGGGGAAAGGGTCCTTTCTTTTTTAAACAGGGGAGCCAAACTGACAATAATCAGTAGGGATAGTTTTGCCCAAGGCCCCAATCCCAGATAAGTAAGCTACTGATGTGAGAAACACCATAGTCATTCGCTTCCTCATCATCACTTTTACCAACCATCTATTGAGTATTTAGTAAACCCAAAAACTATGCAAGGGACTCGAGTATATATGAAATGGAGTGGAACAGGTCAGAGGAACATAAACCATTTTGCATTAGGAAATGTTTTGTGAGATGAACAAAATACTTCAAAAACTAAGTAATATACTGTACCACATAAAATTCTTAAAAATAGAGTGAGAACTTTTTGTAAACTGACCCAAACTCATGAAACCAAGTGACAAGGAAACAATTTTGAATTCATCCTATCCAAAAGATTAAACTTCGATGAACATTCTCTTGACACAGTATTGGACCCATGTTGATAATAACCGGAATTGATAGTTTTTCTAGAAGATTAATACTCTAGTTGCTCCAGGTCAACTCCAAAATGTCACACATTACAAGGAAATGTTCCTACCAGACCAGCATAAATAATGGGAATGAGATAAAACATTGAGTCAATTTAAGGAACAAAACAGAATTTGCAAGTATGTATTTCTTCACTTAAGCCTTTATTATATTTCTCTTTAAGATGACATCTTCTCCAGTATTCCGTAAATTCAACAAAAATTCTGAGCAACTCTCAAGTGGCCAACATGTCATACTGGATCTTGACATTCATCTCAAGCCTTTTTCTTAGCACTCTATCCCTCAACTCCAGTGCTCTAGGCCTTACTGAATTTATATTATGTTTTCAAAAACCTCAAATGTGGGGGACCTTCTTACAAACTAATATCATCTCACCCTGGTGATTACCTACTCACCCTTCATCTCAGTTTACATGGCAGTTCTTGTTGGAGGCTCTCCTGACCTCTTTTACCTAATGATGGGGAAGTGTCATGTTTAATGGGCATCCTTAGACTAATGCATATTTTATAACTGAAAAGCATGTAACTATTTACTGTAAGTATTCAATCATTTATTTTCCAGAAGAGAATAAGTTTCGTAAGTTTAGAGACCAGAGTCACCTTGTTCAGCAACCTTTTTCTAGGACCTAGTAGAATGACCTATCAGAAGGCTATCATTAAGAGTCTAAATGAGAAATAATAATAGCCTTAGCATAAAAAATTCTCCCATGGTGAACTCTACTCCCTCTAAATATACTTAGTATCCCAGCTAATTTTTGCTTCTCATTAGAAACTTACCATATGTCAGTTTATATTATTTACATATAACTTCATATCATGGGTGTGGAATATAGGACCCAGAAATGTGAGAAGAGTTATGAAAGGTCACTCAGGTAGTTAGTGTTACCACCAGATTAAAATCCATATCTGAGCTGAAGATCAAGATGTCAGAGTAGGAAGATCCTGAGCTCACTTCTTTCCACAGACACACCAAAACTACAACTGCATATAGAAAAACTCAGAATGAACCTGAAGACTAGAAGAACAGCTTTTTCACAACTAAAGACATAAAGGAAAAGCCACACAGATGAGTAGAAAGGGCAAAGATATGATCTAGTCAGGACCCACACCCCCAGCACAGCAACCCAAAAGTGGGAGGCATATCACAAACTAGAGGTCCCCCTTGGGGAGCAAAGGGTATAAGCCTTATGCTGGGCACTCCACCCTGGGGATCTGCATTGGGAAGACAAGACCCTGTCAAATCTGGCTCTGAAAATCAGCAGGGCTTAGCTGCAGGAGAACCAGAGGGCTACAGTAAACTGAAACTCTACTCTTAAAGGGCTACATACTCACTCCAAGACCCAGCACAGCGGCAGCAGTTTGAAAAGATCCTGGACCATATATGAAGGAGATTTATTGAGCAATTTTACGGCATGTGTCAGAGAAGCAAGGATCTGTAGGAACTTCCCCCAGAAATGGAAGTGCTGGCATGCTCTATTTTTCATACTCTCCTTCTTAGCTGGCCCTACACTGATAGGTGCCATTTCTAACACTCTCCATCTATCTTTCCAGCTCTACTCATTCCTCCCCATTGTTCTCCTGCAGACCTGCCCCTCCTAACATACCCACCCAACAAATGCCCCTCCAAAATATCTCCTGTCATGCCATAATCAATGGATGACCTCAGCAAGGACTATAACCCTTCCCCCACAGAGCAATTTCCTCCCACCACACCCAGTAGGCAACCTCATCTAGATCTAGCACCTTCCCCATGCAACTGGCTCCTGACCCACCACCCACCTGGTAGGCAGTTTTGTCTGGATCTGGGCTACCCCAAGGGTTCCCACCCCGCCAAACCCCCAGAGCATGGCCATGATTGGAACCAGTACCCCCTGCCAAAGCAAGCTCTACCCTGATGCACCCAGTAGGCACCTCAGCCTGGACCAACAACTCCCCAAAGAGACTCTACTTGAGAAGGACCAGCCCCGTTCACCAGTGTATGTGGAGCAGCTGCAGTCTAACCACAACAAGAGGGTTCACAGAGCCAACACAGAGGACAGCCCTGGGGCACCTGGCTCTGGTGACGGGGAGGGGGAATTGTGTTTCTGGGTTCCATAGGACACCTTCTACATAAAGCTACACCTTGAGGATCAGGAAATGAAACTGATATATGTCAACCACAGAAACAGAGAATCCAGCAAAATGAGGCACTGGAAAAATATGTTCTAAAGCAAAGAATGAGACAAAACCTCAGAAAAATAATTAAATAAAATAGAGATAAGCAATCTACCTGATAAAGAGTTCAGAGCAATGGTCATAAAGATGCTCATTAAACTTGGGAAAAGAACAAATGAACACAGTATGTCAACAAAGATAAAGAAAATATAAAAAAGAAACAATCAGACATAAAGAATACAGTAACTGAAACAAAAGTACACTAGAGGAAATCAACCATATTACAGGATGAAGAATACTGGATCATTCATCTGAAAGATAGGGTAGTGAAATCACCCAACCTGACCAGCAAAAAAGGAAAAATAATTTTGAAATGAGGAGAGTTAAAGGAAAACCTAGAATAACATCAAGCATATGAACATTCACATTACAGGGGTTCCAGAGGAAAAAGAGGAAAGAAATGGGGCAGAAAACTTATTTGAAAAAAATAATAGCTGAAAACGTCCTTAACCTGGGGAAGGAAACGGAGTCCCAAACAAGATGAACCCAAAGAGGTCCACATCAAGACAAAAAAAATGTTGAAAATTAAAGAGAATCTTATAAACAGCAAGAAAAAAGCAACTAGTTATTTATAAGGGAACCCCATAAGACTATCCAGCTGATTTTTTAGCAGAAATTTTGCAGGCCAGAAAGGAATGGCACAATATATTCAAAGTGCTGAAAGAAAAATAAATAAATAAATAAATAAATAAATAAATAAATAAATAACCCCCCAACCAACCTCCATTTCACAAGACAAACAAAAGTTAAAGGAGTTCATCACCACTAAACCAAACTTACAAGAAATGTTAAAGTGTCTTCTTTAAACCAAAATTAAAAGGCCCCAAATAATAAAACACCTAGGAATAAATTTAACCAAGAAGGTAAAAGAATCATACTCTGAAAATCATAAACAGTGATGGAAAAAATTGAACATGACACAAAGGAAAGATATTCCATGCTTATGGATTGGAGGAACCAATACTGAAAAAATATTCATACTGCCGAAACCAATCTACAGATTTAATGCAATTCTTATCAAAATAACATTTTTCACAGAACCAGAACAAATAATACTAAAATTTGTGTAGAACCACAAAAGCCAAAGCAGTCTTTAGAAGGAATAACAAAGCTAGAGGTATCACAATTCCATTTTCAAGATATACTGCAAAGCTGTAGTAATCAAAACAGTATAATACAGGCCCAAAAACGGATACATAGATCAATGCAATAGAATAGAGAGCCCAGAAACAAACCCATGTGTATATGATCAATTAATCTATGACAAAAGAGGCAAAAATATACAATAGGGAAAAGACAGTCTCTTCAACAAATGGTGCTGGAAAAAAACTGGATAGCTCCATGCAGAAGAATGAAACAGAACCACTTTCTTATACCATAACACAAAAATAAACTCAAAATAGATTAAGGAGACCTGAAATCATAAAAATTCATAGAAGAAAACAGGCAGTAATCACTTTGTCATCAGCCGTGGAAACATTTTTCTAGGTATGTCTCCTCCAGCAAAAGAAATAAAAACAAAAATAACTATTAGGACTAAATCAAAATAAAAAGTTTTTGCACAGTAAAGGAAACCATCAACAAAATGCAAGGCAATCTACTGAATGGGAAAAGATATCTGTAAATGATATATCCAATAAGGGGTTAATATGCAAAACATATAAAGACCTTACACAATGCAACACCCAAAAAAAACCCCAAACAATATGATTAAAAATGGGCAGAAGAAGGGCACCTGGGTGGCTCAGTTGGTTATGCAACTGACTCTTGATTTCAACTCAGGTCATGATCTCAGGGTCCTGGGATTGAGCTCTCTGGCTCTGCACTCAGCAGGGAGTCTCTTGGAGATTCTCTCCCTCTGCTCCTTCCCCCCACTCACACACATTCCTGCTCTCTCTCTCTCAAATAAATCTTTAAAAAATGGGCAGACCTAAATAGACATTTTTCCAAAGAAGACATACAAATGGCCAAAAGACACATGAAAAGATGCTCCACATCACTCATCATCAGGGAAATGCGAATTAAAACTACAATAAGATACGACCCCACACCTGTAAAAATGTTGAAAATTAAAATCACAAGTAATCATAAGCGTTGGCAAGGATGTGGAGAAAAAGGAATCCCCACTCACTTTTGGTGGGGATGCGAATTGGTGCAGCCATTGTGGAAAATAGAATGGAGGTTTCTCAAAAAATTAAAAATAGAATTACCATATGATCTAATAATTCTACTACTGGATATCTACCGCCCAAAATGAAAACAATCATTTGAAAAGATATATCCACCCCTATGTTTATTGCAGCATTATTTACAATAGCCAAAATATGGAAGCAACCCAAGTGTCCATCAATAAATGAATGGATAAAGAAGATGTGGTATGTATGTATATGTGTATGTATGTATATGAGATAAAGGGGATCCAGAGTACACTTATCTTGATGAGCACTTAGCAATGTATAGAATTGCTGAATCATTATATCATACACCTGAAAACAGTATAACACAGTATGTTAATTATACTTCAAATATATAAATAAATGGCCATAACAAAGGTATAGAAAATTATGAAAGAAAATAAATCTTACTTGTAAAAGCAAGCATACAGTAAAAGTAGTGGATCAACCACTTACAAAACTGAAGTACAAAAGTAATACAGACAAGTATATCTACCGGGGTGCTTCAGTGGCTCAGTCAGTTAAGTATATCTATAATAACTACATAAGGTATGCACAAAAAAAAAATGATGTAAAAAATGATGTCAAAAACATAAAATGTGGTGTAAGGGTAAAAAATGTTGTGCTTTTAGAGGGTGTTTAAATTTCAGTGACCATCAACTTAAAATATATAAATATATAAATAGGCTGTTATATATGAACTCATGGTGACCACAAAGCAAAAACCTATAGCATATACACAAAAAATAATGAAAGGAAGACAAATACAACACCAAAGAAGTCATCAAATCACAAGAGAGAAAGAGAAGAAAGAAACAGAGAATTACAAAACAGCCAGAAAACAATAAAATGCAGTTAAGTGTCTACCTATGAATAATTACTTTCAGTGTAAACTGACTAAGCACTACAATCAAAAGACATGGGCTGGCTGACTGAATGGATAAAAAATTTTAAAATATAAAGAAACCAAGACCCATCTATATGCTGCATACAAGAGTCTCACTTCAAACCTAAAGACACATACAGACTAAAAGTGAAGAGATAGAAAAAGATATTCTGGGCAAATAAAAACAAAAGAGAAAGCTGCTGTAACAATATTTATATCAGAAGAAATAGACTTTAAAACAAAGATTGTAACAAGAGATGAAGAGGGCGTTATATAACATAAAGGAGTCAATCCAACAAGAAGATAGTTGTATTTTTGTAAATATGTACCCAACATAGGGGGACCTAAATATGTCAAGCAAATATTAACAGACTTAAAAGGAGAAACTGACAATAATGCAGCAACAGTAGAAGACTTTAACATTCCACTTACATCATAGATCATCCAGACAGAAAATCAATATGGAAACAGTGGCCTAAATAACACATTAGACCATGTGTACTTAATAGATATATACAGAACATTCCATCCCAAAACAGAAAAATACATATTTTTTTCAGGTGCACATGGAATATTAGCTATGATAGATCATGTGTTAGGCCACAAAACAACTCACAATAAATTTAAAGACTGAAATCACAACAATCTTTTCTGACCACAACAATATGAAGCTAGAAATCAATTTTAAAAAAGGAAAACACAAAGATGTGGAGTCTAAACAACATGCTACTAAACAGCCAATGGGTCTACAAAGAAATAAAAGAGGAAATCAAAAATACCTCGAGGCAAATGAAAACAAATACAATGTTCTAAAACTGATGGGATGCAGCAAAAGCAGTTCTAAGAGAAGAAGTTTAGTATTACAGGCCCACCTTAAATCTTAAATAAACAATCTAATCTTATACCTAAAAGGAATTAGAAACAGAAGAACAAAAAAAGCCCAAAGTTAGTAGAAGGAAGGAAATAATAAAGATCACAGGGGAAATAAACAGAGACCGAGAAAACAGAAATGATCAGTGAAACCAAGAGCTGGTTCTTTAAAAAGATAAAGAAAATTGATAAACCTTGAGACAGACTCTTCAAGAGGAAAAAAAAAGAGAGAGCCCAAATAAAATCAGAAATGAAAGCAAAGTTACAACTGTTATCACAGAAATATAAATATATTATGAAACCACTATGAACAATTATAAGCCAACAAATTGGATACTCTAGAATAAGTGGATAAATTCCTATAAACATACAATCTTCCAAGATAAGCCAGGAAGAAATAGAAAACCAGACTGATTACTAGTAATGTAATTAAATCAGTAATCAAAAAATTCCTACAAATCAAACGTTGTCATAGGTGAATTCTACCAAACATTACAAGAAGAGTTAACACCTATCCTTCTCAAACTATTCCAAAAAATTGAAGACTAAGGAATGCTTCCAAATATATTCTATTAGGCCAGTATTACCCTCATACCAAAACCAGACAAGGACATCACAAAAAAAGGCAAATTATAGGCTAGTATCCTTGATGAACATAAATGCAAAAACTCTCAACAAAATATTAGCATGCTGAGTTCAACAATACAGTAAAAGAATCATACACCATGATCATGTGGGATTTATTCCAAGATGCAAGGATGGTTCACTATCTGCAAATCAATCAATATAATGCACCATATTAACAAAATGAAGGATAAAATTATATGATGCACAACAGATGCAGAAAAAAAAATTTGACAAAATTCAACATCCATTTATGATAAAAACTCTCAACAAAGTGGCTACAGAGGGGAACATACCTCAACATAATAAAGGCAATGTGACAAAACCACAACTAAAATCATACTCAGTAATAAAAAGCTGAAAGCTTTACCTCTAAGATCAGGAACAGAACAAGGATGCCCATTTTTCACCACATTTACTCAACAGGTGGAATCAGCAATCAGATCAAAAAAAAAAAAAAAAAAGAAGAAGAAGAAGAAGAAGAAGAAAAAGAAGGAGGAGGAGGAGAAGGAGGAGGAGGAGGAGGAGGAAAGGAAGGAATTGAAGGAACCAAAGGGAAGGGAAGGGATGGGAAGGGAGAAGAGAAGAGGAGAGGGGAGGGGAGGGGAGGGGAGGAAGGGAGGAAGGGAGGAAGGGAGGAAAGAAGGAAGGGCACCCACATTGGTAAGGAAGATGTAAAACTGTCACTATTTGCAGGTGACATATTACTTTTTTAAAAAACCATACAGCCCCATTAAAAATCATTCAAACTAATAAAAGAATTCAGTAATGTTGCAGAACACAAAATTAATACTCAGAAATTAGCTGCATTTCTATACAGTAAAAATGAGCTACCAGAAAGAGAAATTCAGAGGCACCTGGGTGGCTCAGGAGGTTAAGTGTCTGCCTTTGGCTCAGGTCATGATCCCAGGGTCCTGGGATGGAGCCCCTGCATCAGGCTCAGCAGGGAGCCTGCTTCTCCCTCTCCCTCTGCCCCTCCCCCCATTTGTGCATGCTTGCTCTCTCTCCCACTCTCTCTCTCAAGTAAAAAAATAAAATCTTTAAAAAAAAAGAGAAAAATTAAGAAAACAATCCCTATCACATCTGCATCAAAAAGAATAAAATACCTTGAAATAAATTCAACCAAGGAGGTAAAAGACCTGTACTCTGAAAACTGTAAAATACTGAAGAACTTGTGGAAGAAACAAATAAATGGAAAGATACACCATGTTCATGGGTTGGAAGAATTAATATTGTTAAAATGTCCATGCTACCCCAAAAAATCTGTAGATTCAATGCAATCTCTATCAAAATACCACTGTCATTTTTCACAAAACTGGAATAATTCTAAAATTTGTGTGGAACCACAAAAGACCCCAAATAGCCAAAACAATCTTGAGAAAGAAGAGCAAAGCTGGAGGTGTATCATGCTCCCTGACTTTGAACTATACTACAAAGCTATAGTAATCAAAATGGTATAGTACTGGCACAAAACAGACACATACATAAAAAGTACAGGACAGGGAGAGCCCAGAAAAAATCCCACACTTACATGGTCAATTAATCTATGACAAAGGCAAGAATACACAATGAGGACAAGACAGTCTCCTCAATAAATAGCATTGAGAAAACTAAACAGCTATGTGCAAAAGAATGAAACTGGACCACTTCCTTATACCATGCACAAAAATAAACTCAAAATGATTTAAAGATTTAAATGGGAGACCTGAAACCATAACACTCCTTTAAAAAAAAAGGCAGGACTATTGGTACTCTTGTTATTATTCACTTGTTTACTTACTGCATGCTTTATTTTTATATTTTAATAAAAATATGATAGGCTACCATTAGAGGGCATATTATTGTAATAAATAGCAGTATATGTTATATAATGTTATAAATAATAAATACACTATGTATTAATTGATTAATAAATATTTCTGCAATGCCAAAAAAAGGGCAAGAAACTCTTAGATATCAGTCTTATCAAATTTTTTAATTTTTAAATTTTTTTATTTTTTTAAAGATTTCATTTATTTATTTGAGACAGAAACAGAGAACAAGCATGAATGGGGGGAGGGGAAGAGGGAGAGGGAGAAACAGACTCCCCACTGATCAGGGAGCTGGATGCAGGGCTTAATCCCAGGGCCATGGGATCATGACCTGAGCTGAGGCAGACATTTAATCGACTGAGTCACCCAGGCACCCCTAAATTTTTTTTAGATCTGCCTCCTTCCAAGGAAACAAAAGCAAAGATAAACACTACATTCAGTATCAAACTAAAAACTTTTGCACAATGAAGAAAATCATCAACAAAATGAAAAGGTGACTACTGAATGGGAGAAGATATTTGCAAATGATAGAAGGGGTTAATATCGCCTGACAAGAGATTAACACCCAAAATATGTAAGAACTCATACAACCCAACACCAAAAAAAACAAAACAGTCAATTAAAAAATCGGCTGAATAGACATTTTCCCAAATAATACATACAGATGGCCAACAAACACGTGAAAGGATTCTCAACATCACAAATCATCAGGGAAATAAAAATCAAAACCACAATGAGATATCACTTCCCACCTGTCATAACAGCTAGTATCAAAAAGACAAGAAACAGCAAGCGTTGGTGAGAATGTAGAGAAAAGGAAACCATCATGCATTTATGCTGGGAATGTAAACTGATGTAGCCACTATGGAAAACAGTACGGAGGTTCCTCCAAAAATTAAAAAACCTGTCATAATATCCAGCAATTCCCGTCTGGGTATTTACCCAAAGGAAAAGAAAAACCCACTAATTTGAAAAGATATGTGCACCCTTATGTTCATTGCAGCATTATTTACAATAGCCAATATATGGGAGCAACCTAGGTGTCCATCAATAGATGAATGGATAAAGAAGACATGGTATGTATACACAACATAATACTATTCAACTATAAGAATGAAATCTTGCCATTTGTGTAAACAAGGATGGACCTTGAGAGGGTAGTAAGCTAAGTGAAATAAGTCAGAGAAAGACATTGTATGATTTCACTTATACGTGGAATCTAAAAAATGAAATAAACAAAACAAAATAGAAACAGACTCATAAATACAGAGAACTGGAGATTGCCAAAGGGGAGGGGTGTGAGGATAACGGGTGAAATAAGTGAGGGAGATTAAGAAGTACAAACTTCCAGTTATAAAATAAATAGGTCGCAGGAATGTAAAGTACAGCATAGGGAATATACTCAATAATATTTTAATAACTTTGTACAGAGACAGATGGTAGCTACACTTATTGGTGGGATCATTTTGCAATGTATAATAAATGCTGACCATTATGTTGTACAACTGTAACTAATATAATATTCTATGCCAACTATACTTCAATAAAAAAATCTTTATCTCTCACCAGGTATACTGTTTTTCCTAACACACCATAAAATTACATTCCCATAACTAGCATTTGTGCTTCCAGAGGGCAGCAAGATGTGTATCTCCTGTAACTACATATAGTTAAGAGCATACGTGTATTAAGAGATGATTTCATTGAAAGAACTGAATTTTATTTATATTTTTATTTTAGTTTATGTATCTATTTGTTAGGTTTATTTTATGTATAATTTTATTTGATTTTAATTTTCTGCCACCCACCCTTCAAAAACATTTCTGTGAGCTAGTTTTATCCCATACGCCAGTGAAATCTCAAACAGGTAACATTACTCTGCCATGCCATTTTAGTCATAATATGTTGTATTTCAAAAAATGTTAAATATTTAGTTCAAGAAAAATAATCAAACTCAAAATCCATAAAACTTTGCACTTCTCCATCAATTTGATTTTGCTTAAGGCCTGGAAGCTTACAGTACAGAAAGAATATGTGTTTAGATTTCCTTCATAATCTGCCACTCACTGACTGCTATTTCTGACTCACTGGGGTCAAGCCAAGCAATTAAGTAGAGAAGGGTACAGTTTTTCATGACTGGCTCAGTTCAGTCTTCATCTGGCTTTGGTGCTCTCTGGGACTAGAAGATGGTCAAAAGTGACTTTACCTTAAATGACCATTTTATGGAAATTCTCCTACTTGGAAATTCCAATTCTAAGAAAACACTGTCTCTTCCAGTTAATTATTTTCAACTTCCTCCTCAGCTCCTAGTTTATATCATCATCCTACGCAGAAACCACCAGGCAATACCCTTTCTAAGGGGTTCCAGAACAGTTCTTTTCTTAATGGTCCACACATCGACCCCCACCCACTAGTCTCTGTAGTTCCCTCCTGGTGCAGCCCTGTCTCTGCCTCTGCTCTCTTGTCTCAGGCCACCTTGTCACAGTCTCTTCTACTATCCTATACGCCCCCTTCCAGATTATACTGAACATATATTAACCTTTAGGTTGTCCCTTTAATGCCTCCTGCACTAAAGCATCCCTTCTGTAACCCCCAAATGCAATTCCTTCCAATCTCCCCCAACTTAATCACTTACAATACTTGAAACTGGTCAACTCTAATGCTAGAAAAATAGGTTCTTAAAAACCTTTAGCCATGAGATGCAAAGGGGATGGTCTAATACTTCACTTCCATGTATGTAGGTCTTGGTACCTACATATTGTTCTTGGCTTTGGAATTTCAGATGAGTTTACAAGTCTTGTTTTAAAATCCTGTATTAGAATATAATAATTTTAGCTAACATTTGTTGAATGATTCCTATGAGTCAAACACTTGGCTAAGCATGTTTTACATGAATAACCTTATTTGTTATTTATTTCAAGCTTTTTTTTTCAAGTTCCTATTACTACCTCCACTTTACCAGTTAAGAAAGCAAAGTCCCGAAGAGGTAAAGAAACAAATGTACTCCAGGAAGCAAAGCCATTAAGAGGCACAAACATTTGAATTTAATGCCAGCTGGTCTTGCTTTAAAGCTCAAGGACCTAACCACTAGGCTAAGGCCTCTCAGATCTTATCAAGGAAGAGAACAGGAAATTTAAGAGAACAGGAAATGGAGCAGGCTGTAGTGCAAGAAAAGTGACAGAGAAAACGTGATATTTAAGACAGAGATTTTAGAGGGATCCTTCACTGTTGGTTTTCTGATTTAAGGACTCTAACAAGCAGCTATAAAAAATTAACACAGCAAGATGTAAAAGTTTACATTATTTTATACAGGTCCTTCCTAACATAAACCCAACAAAATAATTAACTTTATTTAAAATTTTAGAAATAAATATCATGAAACTTGATTTAAAATTTAATTGATTTTATAAGGAGTCCTACTTACTGCCTAATCTCCCACAGTGTGAAATGAATAACTACTCAGCCAGAGTCATTCACATTTCTATTGAACAATAAAATACTTAAACTGGCACTTTTTAAAGCATTTCCCTTTGATTTTTATAATATTTCACACCTAATCTAAGCAACTGGACCAAGGTAATGAACAAATCTTATGACAGAAGGCTAGGGACATTAGTATTTGGTCAGCAATTTGTGAATTAAAGCCTGCTGGGAAGCTAAACTTCATGTTTTATTTACTTCAGCTTTGAAGGCTGCTCAAGAAGACAGCCCTAACTTTTGATAAGCATATATTTTCTCCTAGGAAATTTCCATTTCTCAAAATTGTTCTGGGAAAAGTAGTTAAGTGTGTGTTGTGTAGTCCAGAAAGCAAAATCACAGTTACACCATTTAAAATCACCAGGACGCCTGGGTGGCTCAGTCAGTTAAGTGTCCAGCTCTTGGTTTGGGCTCAGGTCATGATCTCAGGGTCATGAGATCCAGCCCCTCATTGGGCTTCATGATCAGCATGGAGTCTGCTTGAGAAGCTTTCTCTCACCCTTTCCCTCTGCCCCTCCTCCCACTTGTGCATGCTCTCTGTCTCTAAAAAATGAATAAATCTTTAAAAAAATAAAATAAAATGAACACCAATATTTTTTAATGTGTCTAAACAGGGTTATGAATCTTGGAAATGTTTATAAGTAACATAATAAAGCTTCATTCCCCCTTCTGATTGCTCCCCCCCCCTTTCTTATCAGAAGGGGGAATGAAGCATGAGAGACTATGGACTCTGAGAAACAAACTGAGGGCTTCAGAGGGGAGGGGGGTAGGGGAATGGGATAGGCTGGTGATGGGTAGTAAGGAGGGCACATATTGCATGGTGCACTGGGTGTTATACGCAACTAATGAAACATCGAACTTTACATCAAAAACCAGGGATGTACTGTATGGTGACTAACATATATAATAAAAAAACATTAAAAAAAAGAAAAAAAAAAGAAACATAATAAAGCTATTCAGATGATCTAAGAATAGTAACAACAAATGCAGTCTAGTCTGGCTTAAAATACATCTTATTTTTTAAGGATATAAAAATGACCAATTTATCCATCTCAAGAAATTCTTAAATACCTTTTAAAACCATTAAGTATTATATAGCATAGTAAAGCATGTCAATTGAATTTTCAGATAAAATTTAATGTGGTCACTAATAGTTTTCACAAATCTTTATTTTAATATATTTTCTTGGGTATTCTTAGATAAAAATTAGAACCAAATTTTCATTAAAGTAGAAATATTAAAAATAATTGGTAACAATCTATGATCATTATCATCTGTTTAGAATTTTAATACACATTAGTAAAATTTCAATAAGGGAGAAAAGCTAAAAACAAATATTAAAAACTAATAGTAAAATCTGACTTGCAGGGGTGCCTGAGTGGTTCAGTCAAATGCCTGCCTTTGGTTCAGGTCATGATCCTGGGGTTCTGGGATCAAGCCCCATGTTGGGTTCCCTGCTCAGCGGGAGCCTGCTTCTCCCTCTCCTCCCTGCTCATGCTCTCTCTCACTATCTCTGTCACTATCTCTGTCTCTCTCAAATAAATAAAATCTTTAAAAAAAATCTGACTTGCAACACAAATTTAATGAAATATATGTTCACATAAGAATGTTCGCCCATGTACATGTAAAAATAAAACCAACTTGAAAGATGATTTTTTTAAATTCCATACTCATGTGGAATGAATAAATATATTTCCTATTGCTAATAGTACTTCAAAGTTGCCTTTATTTTTTATATCCAAGAAAACCCCTGTTATGAAACGTATCTCAGCAAAATTTCCCATCTTCTTAACACTGACATTTGATATACTATCTAATAAGCAATCAATAATGTGTACTAAATGAATAACATGACTCCTTCCACTATACTTGCCCCTATATTACTCAATCAAATCAAGTTGTAAGTGGCTTGCAATAAATTTATTGTATATCTTTTGGGGTAAAATTATATTTTGGCTTCCTAAGATACTATACAGTTCTAAGATGTCTAAAAGTACATAAATATTGCAGTTTTTCATATAATTTCCCACCTAATATACTTGGCAAAAAGAAGTTCTTATAGAATTTTCTTTTCATACAGGCTATAATCCTAGAGTTCAAGAATCTTCTGTTAAATGTTTCATCATCTCATGGACTATAATTCATACTCCCATATCTATTTATTTAAGCAGGACATGTTCACTCAGTTCTAAAAGGGTATGTTTCTTCTTAAGAGAAGCAATACTCTATTTTTTGTAGCAGCACAAGTTTAGCTAGCCCTGTAATTCACAATATATATTGGAACTGCAAAGTAGAGCCAGTTCTGAATCAGGAGAACAGAACAGATGCTACAAATTCAGTGTGTCCAGTAGAACTTTACCCTTTACACCAACAAATTCCTTAACCTATGATCTATGAAGGTTATACAGAAATGTGCTAGGTTTCCTTTTCCTGGTTAACTCAAATCAAGGAAGACCTTATGAAATGATGCGATAATAGTTTTCACTCTGGATAAAGATTAGAAATTCACAATGAGAATTCATTGATGGTGGTCAGAAAGTTAGGGCAGGCAAAACAAATAGGGAAATAAGGCAAAAGATGTGTTAGAAATCCACTGAGAGCAATCACCGAAACATCTGAACCAACATCGGCAGAGAGGCATCAACATTAGAGGCATGAGTTTATTTTCATTTTCAGCCAGACACTGTCTTTGTATTATAGCACCTGAACTACACTGCTGAAAGTTAATTGGACACAGCAGGTGACTAATCCTAACACAACTGCTTACCAAATTAAATAAATCTCCTTTACACCTCCACCTTGAATTCTAACAGATTGATTACATTTGGATAAATGTAACTTATATTTTTTTTCTATAAATTTCATTTATTCCTGGAAACTTCCCTACTGGGCCTTACCATATTTCTTTTTTTTTTTTTTTAATGATTTTTTATTATATTATGTTAGTCACCATACAGTACATCCCCGGTTTTCGATGTAAGGCTCGATGATTCATTAGTTGTGTATAACACCCAGTGCACCATGCAATACGTGCCCTCCTTACTACCCATCACAGGTCTATCCCATTCCCCCACCCCCCTCCCCTCTGAGGCCCTCAGTTTGTTTCTCATAGTCCATAGTCGCTCATGTTTCATTCCCCCTTCTGATTATCCCCCCCTTTCTTTATCCCTTTCTTCCCCTACCGATCATCCTAGTTCTTATGTTCCATAGATGAGAGAAATCATATGATAGTTGTCTTTCTCTGCTTGACTTATTTCACTTAGCATTATCTCCTCCAGTGCCGTCCATGTTGTAGCAAATGTTGAGAACTCGTTCTTACTGATAGCTGAGTAATATTCCATTGTATATATGGACCACAACTTCTTAATCCAGTCATCTGTTGAAGGGCATCTCAGCTCCTTCCACGATTTAGCTATTGTGGACATTGCTGCTATGAACATTGGGGTGCATATGGCCCTTCTCTTCACTACGTCTGTATCTTTGGGGTAAACACCCAGTAGTGCAATGGCTGGATCATAGGGTAGCTCAATTTTTAACTTTTTAAGGGACCTCCATACTGTTTTCCAGAGTGGCTGTACCAACTTGCATTCCCACCAACAATGTAGGAGGGATCCCCTTTCTCCACATCCTCTCCAACAATTGTTGTTTCTTGCCTTGTCTATTTTTGCCATTCTAACTGGCGTAAGGTGGTATCTCAGTGTGGTTTTGATTTGAATTTCCTTGATGGCTAATGATTTCGAACATTTTTTCATGTGTCTGTTAGCCATTTGTATGTCTTCATTGGATAACTTATATTTTTTTTACATGCTGCCATTTAATCATACTATCTAAAGAAGAGAAATCCATTAAGACATGGAAATAAATTTTCTTTTTTGATCATAAAAGCTACTTTCTTAAAGTTAGGCTTTCCTCATTTAAAAAAATTTCACTCATTTATTCAAAAACATTTGTCTCGCCTTTATACCAGTTTTTGTGCTAAGTGCTATGGAGACAGTAGAGAATATAATGAATAGATGCACCTTCACTGAATGTACATTTCTTTTAATTAGCCTATGCTTTATATCTCATTTAATTATTTGGTCTCACTCACATTGGATGAACTGAAGATCAGCTAGAATCAACTTGGTTGATTTTATTTTAATTGGTGTTCCTCCTTTCTTACTACCTGTCTTGATTTCTTTCATGCACCATACGTCTTCCCTCCATGTTCTATTTTATATTTGCCTTTCACTTTTTCACAGGTCAAGTTCTGTTGGAATTATCATCAGATGTATCCCACAGTTGCTTAGAGAAATTACTTTTATTTATTCCTCATGGGCTGATCTGGCACACATTTCATCATAAATTTATTATTTTTTGATAAAAATTGTTCCACAACTCTGAACTGGCTAATCATAACCCAGATAGTCAATTAACTTTCCCTTAAAAAAGTAAACTGCAGCACCTGGGTTGCTCAAGTCGGTTAAGTGTCTGACTCTTGATTTCAGCTCAGGTCATGATCTCAGAGTCCTGGGGCTCCACACTCAGTGGGGAATTTGCTTGCAGATTTCTCTCCCTTTCCCTCTGCCCCTCTCCCCGCAAATGCTCTCTCTCTCCCTCTAAAACAAATAAATAAATATTTTCTAAAAGTAAATAAACCAATAATAGCAAAATAGCTTTTGGTATAGTAGTAACTCAGGCTTCATATACAAAGATATTTTACGATCACTCAAAATCAGATATTTTTAAATGTAATCTTTTACACAAAAAATATTTTCCAAATATCCCAATCTTCTTCTAGATATTTTTCATTATACCTACATAAACTCAATTTGTAATTTCTCATAAAGGCTTCATCATATTTGATGTCTCTATATGATAAGCCAGATAAAGCAAGACCTATATCTTTATGAGGTAAAAACAGTGAATGTCAAAGCATAATTATAGAGCGTAATATATATCCAGAGGCTAGTCTCAATTTAAATATGAATTAAATGAGAAGGTCAGAAGAATAATTTGTGACATACATTTTTGTGTCTAGTCACAGGGCCAGTCACGGTAAGTTTAACTATAGGTATTCAGCGCAGACCACAGACACTAGTTGAGGATCAAGCTTATAGATACAAGTAAGGAGCCAAGCACAGAGCTTCCATCACTAGTCCAAAATTTGACCTTAGGGAAAAACAGAGAAACCTAGAGATTAGTATGAATATACAAGATTAACCTAATATACAAGACTAACCTAATACAGTAATCTTTGCTGCAGTGTTAAAGATTACTGAACCTTTTCTATTAAGTCAAGACTACTCCTAGCCTCCTGAATGGGAAGTATACTGACACATGGGACTCAAATGAGTCAAGGTTCAAGCAAAGAAGGACTGAGAGGAAAAGCATATGATTCCAATACACTTTGTGCATTTTATATAAATATGTATACGTTCACATGAAGCATATCTACTGAGCAACACTGGTTTCCTCTTTAAAAAATAATGAAAAGTGGGGCGCCTGGGTGGCGCAGTCGTGAAGCATCCGCCTTCGGCTCAGGGCGTGATCCTGGCATTCCGGGATTGAGTCCCACATCGGGCTCCTCCGCTGGGAGCCTGCTTCTTCCTCTCCCACTCCCCCTGCTTGTGTTCCCTCTCTCGCTGGCTATCTCTCTGTCACATAAATAAATAAAATCTTTAAAAATAAAAAAAATTAAAAATTAAAAATAATGAAAAGTAAAATTTAGAGAAGTGGACAAAAAAATAAAATTTCTTATTATGTTTAAGTATTGTTATTGTTAAAGTACACATTTTTATCAATGTGTCACATAAACAAAGGCAATGGCCAGGGTATGTTCAAAGTGGTAATTCATATGCCCTCAAGATAGTCTATTTTAGCTGGTTGTCAATCCAAGTGATAATTGTACTCGCAAACATCCCTTGTTCCTCACTCCAATGTAATCCCTTTATTCTGAACACTCACAATCAAATTTCCCTTGCTAGAAAAAAGAGTTCATGATTTCTAAAGATTAAAACCCAACTTTATTACTACCCTTTCTACTTGCTCACTGCCACCTCGATGACAGAATTGCCTCATAAAATTGACAAACATCCTTCTATTCCTAACTAACCAAAACTAAATCTGACTTTGGTAAAGAAAAAGTTCTATAAATATCCCCAATCTATCAGAGTATTATTTAAATGAACATGTGTTTCAAACAACATACATCATACAGACATTCATATGTCTTCACATACGTCTTCACGTATGCTCTCAGCTATCCCATCCCCAAGTATTTTCATTAATGTACTTTTTTTTTAAAGATTTTATTCATTTATTTGATATAGAGAGAGAGAGCACAAGCAGCGGGAGCTGCACAGGGAGAAAAGAGGGAGAAGCAGGCTCCCCAGTGATCAGGGAGTCTGACGCGGGGTACAATCCAGGAGCGTGGGATCATGACCTGAGACAGAGGCAGACGCCTAACAGACTGAGCCACCCAGATGCCCCAAGAGTTCGTTAGTAGTGAAAAACTAAGCACTGAATCCTTATTCTTGCAAGATTAAAAAACAAAACAAACAAAAAACAACAAAAAACAAAAAACAAAGCAAAACAAAACTCAGGTTAATAGGTAATGATAACAGCAGCTGTGTCAAAATATTTTGTCCAATTCAACCTCTCCACATTATATTCTCATTAGCTAAAATACAAGATCAGTGACAATCCTAGGTACTGACAGCTCTACTCTGACAAGTTGAAAATGACAGAGAATGTGTATTGACTTACACAAAGGAAATTCTTACACATGGACAGAGATGTTCAGTAGAAGCTAAGTATGAATTCTACTATGATAAAAGCACTTTTATTTTTTTTAATTAGGGTTTTGATAGAGAACACCACTTTGTATTTTATGATTGCACCAAATTTTAAAGATAATTGAGTTGAAAACTGGCTGACATAAACATTTAAAAATATATATCAGAGTAAACAGCTATTCCATGCAAACCAAACCACCCTCAACTCAAGATGTTAAATAAATAAAAATGTTGGAGACATAACATTCCAACCTGAACAAAGTGAAGTTGCTAATTTTATTTTCTGGGGAATTCTCTCCAATTATATTGAAAAACAGTACAATATTAGGAAAGTACAACTTGAATAAAATTAAAGATTTTCTTAAAAGGAAAGTAAAACCAATTAAGATGCAATAAACCCTTAAAGGTCTGAATACCATCACCATATGCAATGGATTAATTACTGAGAGAATGTTAGCATAAAAATGAAATTTACATTGTATTTTAAAGGAATAAGATAATAATCTAAGTTTGTTTATAAGATTAGAGTTAAAATGTAGTGCTAAAAAAACAATTAGAGGTTAGGATGGGGAGCAACACTTTGCAGAAAGTGTAACCTCCCAGATAGAATCATCTGGAGAGAGCTATATCACCTTTAATTTTTTTCTCTATTGCTGTCTTTCCACATAGATTACAAGAAGATAACACACCAAGGAAAGGTCAGCTAACACCTATTCTTGCTTTAGTAGACATAATCTTACTTCTTGCTGGTGTAAACATTAATTCATGCTGAGGCCTGGGATAAGGGTCCCCATTTTCCTGTATGACACTGATAGCACTGCTGGTTTCTTCCTGCTTTAAGATTTCCTGAGATGACATTTTCATGCCTATGCTCTCAGACCTGGAGTATTGCCTTTGCCCATAGCTTATCTTCCTTTTGGGGAGAAATCTCAGGCTAGATGGGAGGTTGCCCCTCACCAGAGACTCTGAAGGAGGGCAGCTATATGGCTTCCTGGCAGTGGTTCACAGGCACCATGACCTAAGAGCACTCAATGGAATGTTTCCAGCCCAAGACTTTTAACCTGGAGTGAGTGATGGTAGGAAGCATAGGCAGAATTTCAGTGGTAGTGGCAAAAGCAGCAGGTTCAGTGCTCTCATGGCACTGCTGCCAGCATCTGATATTAAATATTCCTCATAAATAAAAATAAAAGTGTAATGCTAAGTTTTACATATTAGAAAGATCAAAAAGTATGCCAATATATACTATTGTTAGGTATACTTAAAATAGGCTAAAAGAGGCTATGATGTAGGAAAAAAACTCCAAAAGTTCAATAAGCTCCACTGTTATCTTGGAGGGAGGCTCTACTCATGGTAGTTAGAATTCAAGGATGAATGAGAAGCCATCAAAGTGATCATTGACATGGAAGAGGGAAAATGAGCCTCTAGAGAGTGTTACCTGGCACTTAATGCAATACACACATCACTTCTGATCTATACTCATTAGACAGAACTAGCCACATGGCCTCACCCAACCCAAAGGTGGCTAAGAAATGCAATCCTACTACATGCCTGAAAAAGAGAGCCAGGAATATTATAAAAATGACATTAATTACTACCATAA
This sequence comes from Ursus americanus, assembly GCF_024610735.1. Classification (NCBI taxonomy): domain Eukaryota; kingdom Metazoa; phylum Chordata; class Mammalia; order Carnivora; family Ursidae; genus Ursus; species Ursus americanus. Next base: position 57,377,683 of record NC_142130.1, read on the forward strand.
TTTTTGTTTTTACTTTTATAGTTTTCCCTGAAACTTAGAATAAAAGTTGATTTTTTTTAAAATTCAGTGTTGTTGATTTGATTGCCACATGAGGCCAAAAGAAGTACTTTTCCTTTTTTCTCCTCTAAACAGTCATTCTAATGACTCAATTTGAAAAAGTTCTGATTTGTCCCACCCAAAATACTACCCAGTAATCAAGGTCCCATTCTCCTTTCTTCTGAATTGTTACTTTTCCTGCCCTCCTCAATATTCTACCTTCACCCATAAGAATGGATCAATCTGAGTTAGGGAAAGAAATCATTACCATCATCCCATACACAGGCAGCAGTCAGCCCGCAAGCAATTCATGCCCCTGGTCATCCCTCTGCCACCAATTCTATGATCTGCACTTTCCACTCAGATCTGTAAAACAATGCTGCTATCAGTATTGCTCACAACAATGGGTCCAATGTCTAGAATAACAAGGCATTTTAAACTTTCTGCAAGAGTAGTTTGGACCACTGACACACTTGTTAATAAAGATAAAAATAGCAGTACCTTTGGGGAATCTCCCTTGACAGTGTAGGTGAAGAGAAAGGGATAATTCTGAACAAATTAGAAGTGGAGAAATAATAGATTTCCCAAACACCACAAGGTGAGCGTGTATTTTGTTGACAAGAGGCAGAATGAGTCAGGTATTCAGTTACCAGAAGGACAAACTAAGGAAATCATTATTGCTGCTCACAAAATATATATAGATCTCAACTTCCAGGCACATGGTACAATTTGTGTTTCTTATCCCTTTATGGTTGGGCCCCAACAACATAATTCACTCTGGCCAATCAGCTGTGAGCTAAGTCACACATTACTTCTGACCTGGAGGACTCACTGGCTGGTATAAGATCCTCTCACATCCATATCCACTCTCAACACTCATTGCCCCTGCTCTAGTCCAAATTACCATCATTTTCCCCTGAATAACAGCAATAGTGTCCTAACTAGTGTCCCCATTATCAATTCTTGCCCTCTCCAAACACTGTTCATTCAGGGACCAGAATAATCATTTTTTAAATAAAGCTGGATTATTTCACTCTTATCCCCCTTAACACCTGCCAATCATTTCACTACTGTGCCAACCATTGCCTAGTAAGTGCCTACAAAATCAACAACCCAACCCAACCCAACCATTAGGACCAAGATGTCAAATCTTGAGCTTACAAAGTTCTTACAAGTCATTGTTTCCTCTTACCTAGTCTATTGCAACTATTTTTTAACTGACACCACTGGCTCTAGTCTCCACAACATTTAAATCACTTCCAGAAAGAGCATTCTAAAATATTAATTACATTATAGACTCTTTTTTTTTTTTAAAGATTTTATTTATTTATTCGACAGAGATAGAGACAGCCAGCGAGAGAGGGAACACAAGCAGGGGGAGTGGGAGAGGAAGAAGCAGGCTCATAGCGGAGGAGCCTCATGTGGGGCTCAATCCCAGAACACCGGGATCATGCCCTGAGCCGAAGGCAGACGCTTAACCGCTGTGCCACCCAGGCGCCCCTACATTATAGACTCTTTATTTCTTAAACTCTAAGAATGATTTCTAATCAATTACAATGTTTTCTAACTAAAACTCTTGGGTCTCTGATTCTAAGTATTAAATGTCCAAATGAAAACTTTTAATTTTGGCTTTCCAGTTGCTTTTTTAAAAAGTTAATAGATAAAATGGGGGCGCCTGGGTGGCACAGCAGTTAAGCGTCTGCCTTCGGCTCAGGGCGTGATCCCGGCGTTCTGGGATCGAGCCCCACATCAGGCTCCTCTGCTATGAGCCTGCTTCTTCCTCTCCCACTCCCCCTGCTTGTGTTCCCTCTCTCGCTGGCTGTCTCTATCTCTGTTGAATAAATAAATAAAATCTTTAAAAAAAAAAAAAAAGTTAATAGATAAAATGATTCAAAATTTTCCCTTTAAAATGAAAACCACAGGGATGCAAATTAATGGCAGTTTATAGAGATAAAGCAATCACTCAATCAACCTTTCTCTTAGGCTCCACAGATATATGAAATTGCTCATTCACAGTCACATATATTAAATATCACATATTAAATACTAAATATCCCATAAGTGATGACCAGCTAAAGGAGGAATTATGAAAAATACTGATGTAGTTATGTTAAAAAAATAAAATGGGGGGGGGGGCTAGGTGGCTCAGTCAGTTATGCATCTGCCTTCGGCTCAGGTCATGATCCCAGGGTCCAGGGATCAAGCCCCACATCAAGCTCCCTGCTTAGAGGGGAGTCTGCTTCTTTCTCTCCCTCTGCCCCTCTGCAACACCCCACCCTGCTCGTGCTCTCTCATGTGCGTGCTCTCTCTCAAATAAATAAATAAAATCTTTTTTTAAAAAAAGATAAAATGTGGGGTAAAAATTGTATATGATGATTTATTTGAGGGAGGTTTTCAACACACAAAATGTCTTATTTGCAGATAAGTATGTAAAACTGCAATTTCACCTCTTATTTATTTCATCATGTAGAACTAGAATATGAACATCATAAAAATGAGCCACAGAGAATTTTAGTGAAAATTTGATAAATTTCAAATATCAAAATATTAAGAGATTTTTATACTATATTAAGTAGATGCATTTTAACTGATATATTAAAATATACTTTTGAATTATATATAGATCATGATTATTCATTAAATAATTTTAAAGTATGTATTAATTATCAAAGAAAAAGATGAAATATAATTAACAATATTGTGATAATGTTATATGTGACAGATGGTTACTACACTTATTGTGGTGAACATAGCATAAAGTATAGAACTGTCAAATCACTATGTCATACACTTGAAACTAACAGAACATTATATGTCAACTATACTGCAGGGTTTTTTTGAAGTGAAACTCTGCCTTATACTTTTATTTAATTATAAGTTAATTTTACTATACTTTTATAACAATCTAAATAAAATATCTTTATGTGAAGTTGTCATATTACACCAAAAATTCTTAAATGAGCAATTATTTAAAGGTATTAGAGATACCATAACATTATGAAAAGGGTACGAAAGTAGAATATTATTGAAGCACGCTGATCTAAAAAAAAAGCTCAGAATCGCCTCATTTTTCAATTTGTCCTCTATCTCCAATCCTTCCCCCCCCACCCCCCGAGTCAACTATACCAAATTAGTTGCTTTTTCACAGAAATACCAAGCTCTTTAGCTCCATGTCTTAGAATAGCCTCTTCAATCTTTTGGAAAAGCTCTTCTCTGCTGACTCTCCCTCATCATAAAAAATGTCATTCAAAACTCTGCACATAAAAACAGACACATAGATCATGGAACAGAATAGAGAGTCTACAAAAACCCCACAAATATACAGTCAACTGATTTTCAACAAAGGTGCCAAGAATACATAACAGGAAAGGCTAGTCTCTTCAGTAAATGGTGTTGGAAAACTGGATACCCACATGCAAAAGAATAAAATTGGACCCCTATCTTAACCATACACAAAAATCAACTAAAAGATTAAAGTCTTAAACATAACACCCGAAACTGAAAACTAGAAGAAAACAGAAAAAAAACTCCTTGAAATTGGTCATAGCAGTGCTTTTTTGACTATTAACACCTAAAGCACAAGCAACAAAAGCAAAAATAAACAAGTGGGACTACACCAAACGAAAGTTTCTGCACAGCAAAGGAAACTCTCAACAAAATGAAAGACAACCTATGGAATGGGAGGAAACATCTGCAAACCATATATGGGAAGTTAATATCCAAAATATATAAGGATAGAACTCAATAGCAAGAAAAACCAAATATTCAATGAAAGAAAAGTCAAAGGTCCTGAAAAGAATTTTTCTAAAGAAGACATACAAATGGCAGCAGGTATTTGAAAGATGCTCAACATCACCAATCACTAAGAAATGCAAATCAAAACCACAATGAGATCACCTCATATCAGGAAATAAAAAGATAAGTGTTGGAAAGGATGGGGAGAAAAGGGAACCTCTGTACATTGTTAGTGAGAATGTAAATTGGTATAGCCATTATGGAAAATGACATAGAGTTTTCCCTAAAAAAAAAAAAATTACTATATGATCCGGCAATTGCCCTTCTGGGTATACATCCCAAGAAAATAAAATCACTATCTTGAAGAGATATTGGCAATCCCTTGTTCATTGCAGCATCATTCACAATGGTCAAGATACGGAAAGAGTTAAATGTTCATCAATGGATGAGTGGATAAAGAAGGTGTTCATTAAAAAATGTTGGTGTACATATAAACAATGGAATATTATTTAGCCTTAAAATAGGAGATCCAACAGTTGCGATGACATGTATGAATTTGGAGGATATTATGCCAAGTGAAATAAGCCAGGCAGAGAAAGGCAAATAACCGTATAATCTCACTTATATGTGGGGAGGGAAAAAAAAAAAGCTGAACACATAGTAACCATAAAATAAAACAGTGGTTACCAAAGGCTGGGGCATGGGGGAAAAAGGGGAGATTTTTAAAAAGAAATAAACATAGTAGAATGATGGTTTTCAGGAGCTGCTGAAGGGTAATAGGGAGGGGTAATGGTGAGTTACTATTCAATGGATACAAAGTTTCAGTTCGGCAAGGTGAAAATTTCAGGAAATAAGTGGTGGTGATGGTTGCACAATATTATGACTGCAGTTAATACCACTGAACTGTACACTTAAAAATGGTTAATATAGTTTTATGTTATATGGATTTCACCACACACACAAACACACACAAAAAACACATACACATACACACAAACACACACACACATACAAATTACAAGCATTTCTTGTGAAAAGCTTTTGTTGATTCCTCCATACAGAGTAAGGCACACCACCCTTCTTCATCTTCCAAGAAATCCTGTGCATTTTTCTACTAGAAAATATTTACCATATTTAATTACTAATTTAATATTTCTCCATTCTGTGCTCAAGAAATCTGAGCTTAATTAAAGAAGCTATTTCCATCTGTTTCTAGATTACAATTTGAAGATGCAGGGCATCTTGCTTGTACTTGCTGTACAACAGCAGATATGAAAAGTCACTGCTCTCTTTATCTTCATGCCAATGAATTCCTCTTGGCCTCCACATTTTATATTGCCCAATCTGGATGCTTTCACACATTGCTTTTTATGTTTTCATCCTATCTGAGTGGTTTTTGATAAATTATTTATCCTCACTATACCTCAGTTTCCTCATTTATTAAAAAAGGGCGCAGTAATAGTACTTACCTCCCAGGATTTAAAGGACATTAAGTTTGTATAATCTATGCAGAAGCTTAGACTTCCTTTCCCCTTTTACAATGTATCAATTTGATAATCTAGGACCAGTATATTACCTTAAGAGCACAGACCAATGCACACTGTCGTGTGCTGCAGCTAGGCTGAAGTATGCCCAGGCACAATCATGGTGATAGTACCTGAACACAACTGGCTCACCTGTCCTTCCCTCTCCTACCATTCTTCCTCTTAACTTGAAAGAGAGGCAAGACGGTTCATCTTTTTAATGTCAACATGAGTCATGGTTTCTGGAATTCAATTAGTGTTTGTCCAGTAAATGTGGAACAAATGATCAAATGACTTGATCGACATTGCATAAAGGTCCTCCAAAACTGCTGATCAACAGTAACGAAATAATACAATTGTGTAGCACTTCACATTTTAAAAAACATTTTGACAAACAATATTTTATTACAACAACAAATTAAAATGAAACTTCAAGGATTATCAGCACTTTACCAAGGAGAAAACTGTAGCTCAAAGAGATGGATATAATTGCCCATGGTCACAAAAAGGCCAGTATCAGCTACCCAACCTAATTAGTCTGTGTGGTGCCTGGGAAAAGGGTTTTTACTTCCTTAAGCTATTCATAGGTTTTCCCATGATTTCAATAAATTAGCAAAATCTGGGTTAAATATTAATTGCCTAAATGGTTTTTCCTGATAGTTGTTCATGCACCAGAACTATAACTAAGAAAAGTGATTGTGTAACTTTAGGGAATGAGAGAGGATAAGACTATTCTGTTTATGGAAAAAGAGATCAAAACTGCTTTGTCAACTGCTGCACAGCTCACATAGTAGAAGTTTATTTTAATCACAGTCTCTAGATTGAATTTCTTCCTATAGAATTTACCTCCATAATATAGAATGAGATAAATTTTATACAAGCAGTGTGAGAAATAATCATCAACACTTATTTTCCCTTAATACTGTGAAATTCTCAGCAACATTTTTTGTATAGTTTTCATCCCCAAAGCTGTGTATCTCCAATTATAAATGACAGGGTCTATCCCATCACACTTGTTAGGAAAATCAATGAAAATCCATTTTATTTCTTATATGGAAGTTTCAGTGTGTTGTAGAGGTTCTAGTATTCATTTTGCCAATAACTGCTAAATGACTATGGACAAGTCAGTTAATATTTTTCAGTCTCATTTCACTCAAATCAAAATTACAGAGTTTTGCTAGTGATTTCTGGCTTTCCATCTACCTCTAAATTCCTATTTTATATACCCAGTTGCCCAAATAAATCAATACAAATATAAATAATACAAAGAAAGGACAGGATTACATTAAGAAATCAAAATATCAGTTATAGCTATATTTCTATGATTAAAATATCAAAAAAGCCCAATTTTTAAAAACATACCACTTGTAAGTTAAAATTTTATATTAATATTAAAACTTTTTAATTGAATAAAAATACTTTGACTCAAAGAGAAAACTTTCGTAATAAAAATACAAATTTTTTCCTAGTTAGCACTTTTATATTATGGAGAATAAAACATACCTCAGATATAATATATAGATGTACCATATATTTGAAAATACAGAGGGAAACAATACTTGAATGAAAGCAGCTTGTTATTAGATCTATGTTTAAGGTCAACACATAATTTTTGCTATAAGTCAATTACTACACTTTCAGTTTTTTTTTTCTCTCTGCTCTACTGAGGTTCAATTGATAAATAAAATTATAAAATATTTTAAAATGTGATACATCATGATAGATAATTTGATATCTTATATGCATTGTGAAAGGATTACTTCCAACTAGTTAATTAACACATCCACCACCTCGTATATTTTTTATGAGAATATCTAAGTTCTACTCTCTTAGCAAATTTCAATTATAAAGTTCACTGTTATCCACTATAGTCACCATGTTACACGTTAGATCCTCAAGCCTAATTCATCCTGTAGCTAACAGTTTGTATACTTTTACAAACCTCTCCCCAACTCCCCCAACTTCCCACCTTTGTCCACCACTTTTCCTCACTCTGTTTAAGTTTTTTTTTTTTATTAAGATTCCATATACAAGCAATATCATGCAATATTTGCCTTTCTCTATCTGGCTTAACTTAGCATAATGCCCTCAAGGTCCATCCATGTTGCCTCAAATGGCTAGATTTCCTTCTTTTTCATTCTCATATTCTTTCTCATGGCTGAATAATATTACATTGCATATATACACACACCTTATCTTTGTTATCTATTCATCTGTTGACAGACACTTAGGTTATTTTTATATCTTGACTACTGTGATTAATGCTGCAATGGACAAGGAGTACAGATATCTCTTTGATATCCTGTTTTCATTTCCTTCGGACAAATTCCTGGAAGTAGGATTGCTGGATCATGTGGTAGTTCTATTTTAAATTTTTTGAGGACGTTCTATACTCTTTCCATACTGGCTACACCAATGTACATTCCTACAAACAGTGAACAAGGGTTCCCTTTTCTCCATATCCTTGTGAACACATGTTATTTCTTGTCTTTTTGATGACAGCCATTATAACAGGTATGAGGTGATAGCTCATTGTGGTTTTGATTTGCACTACCATGATGATTAGTGATTTAGAGCATCTTTTCATATACTTTTTGGCCATTTATACTTCTTTGGACAAATGTCTATTCACTTCCTCTCCCTATTTTTAATAGGATTGTGTGTGGTTTTGCTGGTTATGTGAGTTCCTTATATATTTTGGAAATTAACCTTTTATCAAATAAATGATTTGCAAATATTTTTTCACATTCCATCAGGTTGCCTTTTCATTTTGATGGTTTCCTTTGCTGTGCAGAAGCCTTTTAGTTTGATGTAGTCCCACAGTTATTTTGCTTTTGTTGTCTTTGCTTTTGGTATCAAATTCAAAAAATCATTGCCAAGATTGATGTCAAGGAGGTTAACCCATATGTTTTCTTCTAGGAGATTTACCATACAGGTTTTATATTTAAGTCTTAAATCCATCCTGAGTTGATTTTTGTGTATGATATAAGAGAGGGGTCCACTTAAATTCTCCTTCATGTGGTTGTCAAATTTCCCCAGCATTTATTGAAGAAACACTTCTTTCCCCACTGTATATTCTTGGCTCCTATGTCATAAATTGACTACATATGCATGGGTTAATTTCTGGGCTCTTGATTCTGTATCATTGATCTGTGTGTGTGTTTTTATGCCAATACCATTCTGTTTGGATTACTAAGGCTTTTTAATATAGTCTGAAATCAGGGAAGGTAACACCTTCATATTTGATCTTCTTTCTCAAGATTGCTTTTGCTATTCAGTCTTTTGTTTTGGGGACTGTTTCTCTATTTCAATGAAAATGACATTGATGTTTTGATAGGGATTACACTAAACCTGTAGATTACTTTCGGTGGTATGGATATTTTAAGAATATTAATTTTTCCAACCCATGAACGCAAAGTATCCTTCCATTTATTTGTGTCTTCTTAAATTCCATTCACCAAGGTCTTATAGTGTTCAGTGTATAGATCTTTCACCTCCTTGGTTAAATTTGTTTCTAGGTATTTTATTCCTTCTGATGCAATTGTAAATGGGATTATTTTCTTAGTTTCTCTTCCTGACAGTTTGTTGTCAATGTATAAAAATGCATCCGATTTTTGCATACTGGTTTTGCATCCTGTAATTTTACTGTATTTGGTTAGTAGTTCTAACAATTTTTGGTGGAGTCTTTAGAGTTTTCTATATATAATAACGTGTCCTCTGCAAATAAAGATAATTTTACTCCTTCCTTTCTGATTTGAATGTATTTCTTTTACTTGACTAATTGCTCTGACTAGGATTTCCACTACTATGTTGAATACAATGGTGAGAGTGGGCATCCTTATTTTGCTTCTGATCTTAAAGGAATAGTTTTCAACTTTTTGCCACTGTGGGCTTAATCATATATGGTATTTACTGTGTTGAGGTATGTTCCCTCTATACCCAATTTGTTGAGAGTTTTTATCACGAATGGATGTTGACTTTTCGTCAAGTACTTTTTCTGCATCTATAGAGATGATCATATGATTTTTATCCTTCATTTTTTAATGCAGTGTATCATATTCATTGATTTCTAAATGTTGAACCATTTTTATATCCCTGGAATAAATCCCACTTGATCATGGTGTATGACCTTTTTAATGTACTGCTGAATTTGTTTTGCTAGTATTTTGTTAAAAATTTTTGCATCTATGTTCACCAGAAATATTTGCTTGCAATTTTCTTTCCTTGTAGTGTCCTTGACTGGTTTTGGCATCAGGGTAATACTGGCCTCATAAATTGAGATTGGAAGTGTTCCCTCCTATTTTTCAGAGGAATTTGAGAAGGATTGGTATTACTATTCCTTAAATATTTGGTAGAATTCATCAGTGAAGCTATCTGGTCCTGGACTTTTCTTTGTTGGGAGGTTTTTGATTACTGATTCAATTTCCTTAATATCAACTGCTGTCTTCTGATTTTCTATTTCTTTATGATTCAGTCTTGGTTAGTGTGTTATTTATAGCATGTATTTTGGGATTTTCCAGTTATCTTTCTGTTAATTTCTAGTTTGATCCCATTGTCTAAACAGAGATTGTATGATTTCTGTTCTTTTAAATTTGTTAAAGTGTGTTATGGTCCAGAATTGGGTCTACCTTGCTGAATGTTCCATGTGAGCCTGAGAAGAATATGTACTCTGCTATTGTTGGATGAAGTAGTCTACTGATGTCAATTATATCTAGTTGATTGATAGTTTTGTTGAGTTCAACTATGTCCTTACTGATTTTCTGCCTGCTGGACCTGTCCATTTCTGATAGAGGGATACTGAAGAAGACTCCAGCTATGGTAGTGTAGTCATCTATTTCTCCCAGCAGTTCCACCGATTTTTGCCTTACAAAGTTTGATCCTTTGTTGTTAGGCACATACATGTTCAGGAATTCTTGGAGAGAGTTTCTTGGAGAACTGATCCCTTTATCATTATGTAATGCTCTTCTTTATCCCTAACATCCCTTGCCATGAAGTCTGTTCTGTCTGAAATTGGCATAACTATTCATATTTTTTATTAATGTTAGAATGGTATCTTTTTCTCCATCCACTTACTTTTACTCCATTGTTTCTTTATATTTAAAGTGGTTTTCTTGAAGAGGACATATAGTTGTATCTTATTTTTTGATCAACTGCAGTAATCACTTTTAGCTGCTCCATTTAGATCACTGATGTTCAATGTGATTACTGATATAATCAGATTAATATCAAATGCTCATTGCTGTCTTCTATTTGTTGCTCTTGTTCTTTGTTCCTATTTTTGTCCTCACTCTTTTTCTGTCTTTTGTGATTTTGATTAAGCTTTTTTATCATTCTATTTTCTCTCCTTAATTAGTGTATCAGTTAAACATTTTTTTTTTACTTTTTTTAGTGGTTGCCCTTGAGTTTGAAATATACATTTATAACTAACGCAAGTCCACTTTCAAATTAAACAATACCTCTTTGTAGGAAGAGTACCTTATAATTACAAAATAATCCTACTTCCTCCCCTGACCCATGTACTATTGCTGTCATTTATTTCACTTATATATATGCATACAGGAATATACACAATTACATATACAGTAGTATATAATATAAACATATGTGCATATATATAATAGAATACAGTGTTGCTATAATTGTTTTGAAGAACTGAACTGTTTTCTGTTAGATCAAGTACAAGAAAAATAGAAGTTTTTATTTTACCTTCACTTATTCCTTCTTTGATGCTCTACCTTACTTTATGTAAATCCAAGTTTCTGATGTACAGCATTTTCCTTCTCTCTAAAGAGCTTTTAAAATTTATTGCAAGGAAGGTTTACTGGCAACAAATTCTCTCAGTTTTTGTCTGAGAACATCTTTTTCTTTCACTTTCAATTAAAAAAAAAGAAATTTCAGAGGGTACGGGATTATAGGTTGGTGGTGTTTTCTTTTAACACTTTAAATATTTCATCCTGCTCCGTTCTTACTTGTTCTGAGAAGAAGACAGATATGATTCTTATCTTAGTTCCATTATGGGTGAGTTATTTTTTGCCTCTGGCTTCTTTCAGATATTTTCTTTCTCTTTGATTTTCTGTAGTTTGAAAATAATATGTCTCAGTGTTGTTGTTTCTTGTTGTTGTTGTTGTTGCTCCTCCTCTTCTTCTTCTTCTTCTTCTTCTTCTTCTTCTTCTTCTTCTTCTTCTTTTCTTCTTCTTCTTCTCCTTCTCCTTCTTCCTCTCCCTCTCCCTCTCCCTCTCCCTCTCCCTCTCCTTCTCCTTCTTCTTCTTCTTCTCCATCATCATCATCATCATCATCATTTTGGCATTTATCCTACATGGTATTCTTTGAGCTTCCTGGATCTATGGTTTGGTATCTGACATTAATTTGGAAGAAATTCTTAAACATTATTACTTCAAATATTCCATCTGTTCCTTTCTCTCTTCTCTTTCTGGCATTCCCATTATGTGTATGTTGCACCTTTTGTAGTTTTTCCGTAAGTATTTACATATTCTGGGGATTTTTTCGGGATTCTATTGATAGATCCTCTAGTTCAGAGCTTTCTTCTGTTTCCAGTCTAACAATAAGCTCATTAAAGGGATTCTTTATTTCTGTGTTTGTTGTTTCTCTTTTTTTATCTTTAGCATATCTTTTTTTCTCATTCTTAGGACTTCCATCTCTGCTTACATTGCCCATCTGTTCTTGCATGCTGTATAATTAATCCATTAGAACCTTTAGCATATTAATCATAGTTGTTTTAAATTCTTCGTTTGAATTTAAGAAACAAAACAGATGAACATAGAGAAGAAAAAAAGAGAGGCAAACCATAAAAGAGACTCTTAACCATAGAGAACAAACTGAGGGTTGCTGGAGGGGAGGAGGGTGAGGGAATGGGTTAAATGGGTGATGGGTATTAAGGAGGGCACTGGTGATCAGCACTGGGTGTTACATGTTAGTGAAAAGTCACTGAGTTCTACTCTTGAAACTAATATTACATTATATGCTAACTAACTGGAATTTAAATTAAAACACAAAAGAAAAAATATCCTGATTTGATAATTCCAACAATGTCTGCTTCTGATGTTTGCTATGTCTCTTCAAATTGTGTTTTTTGCCTTCTGGTATACCTCGTATTTTTTTTTTTTTTTTTTTCTTGACAGCCAGACATGATGTACCCAGCATTGGTTCCTGTGGTTGTTTCTGTCTGTGAGTCTGTGCTCTGAGAACCTCTCCCTCCAATCTTGGGGGCAGCAACTTGCTCTGTATCCCTTCCCTCTTTTATAGATCCAAGAGGAGTTTATTTTTCAGTCTGTTCAGCTTTTTATATTGATTGTTAGGACTTAGTGACTTATTACAATCTCTTTATATGTAAAACTGAATAATTTTTCTTTTTATTCCCAGGTAACTTTTACATTAGTTTCATTTTTTTCTGTTTGAAGCACTAATGACAAGCTAAATCTGCATGTAGGATTATTTTTAAAAAATAGCTAATACATTGATTCTTTATTATAAGTTGAAATAGGGAAATAACTAGATTGTCAGCTTCAAGATCACAGAAAAAAAGCAGTCGGTGTGTCTTATATCATGCGAATATGGTATGCGTAGGGTAAGAATACATGAATGTGCAGCTCACAAAATAATGTACCCTTTGGCTATTTCTCAGTAAATCATCAATAAATACATCAACATATCACATTGATAGCTATTGGGTCATAATTAATTTAATATCTTCTTTCTTTTATTCTTGAACATCCCTATAAAAAGGTAACTTTTTACTAATGAAGAAAAATTCCCTTCACATCGCTCACTGAAATAACTAAAAATATTTCTGAGGTGGCTGTAATAGCTAATAAAAGCTAACTACTAAGATCAATCAACCAATATTTATTAGGAGCCTACTACATGCTTAATCAGTCTTAAAAAGAGTAGGAAGAAAGATGTTAAAAATTCATTATATTTGGATATTTTTTTCAAAAGCCCCCAATGTGATTTTGATGTACAGCCAGGGTTAAGAACCTCTGGGTTCTCATGACAAAGTACAAACCACTTAGCACAGCATTCAAGGCCCTTCATGTCCACACTCCCATCTATTTTTCTTCCTTAGTCTCCTGCCTCACTCTTTTTCATAGTTTCTACCTTTCCTAACTGTTCACTGGTCCCCCACAAAATACTATCATATGTGTTCTCCATTCCCTTGTACTTGTTACTTCCTCTGTCTGGAATGATTTGTAGTCACTAATCACTTAATGAATAGGAACTTATATTTCAACACTCAGCTGCAGCTTCACTGCTTATATAAAATCCTTCTTAATGCCTGAAAGTAGATGTGACCATCTCTTCTTTTGAAGCGACTGATAACTTGCACATATTTCCATCACCACAGCTATAGCAAGTTGTCTCCAGCCATTTGACTGTCTCTTCCTATTAGTAAATTCACAAAGAACTAAGTTTACTCATAGTATTCTTGATACAGAGACACTAGTAATATATTTAATAAACACTGTGTGTGTTATTTCAAAAGTAGTGATCTAGATTTGATTCCAGAATCTTTAGATAATTTATTAGCTTGTGACCTTGAGCAAACTCCCCAAACTCTGACTTAGTTTCTTCAAATGTTGAATGTGAATACACAATATGGCCTACTTTCTAATTCAGATGAGAGGATGGTATGAAATAATGCACTAAACTCCTTAAAACATACTAATAACTTGATTAATATTAGCTATTATATAATTGTGATTGTGTAGTCAGGAACATCTATAAATTCTCAAAACTAATAAGGTGTTCCTTTTGCTATTTTATAAATGGTTAAAGCAAGGCCAAATGATTAAGCCAGTTTCCAAGAAACCTACTCTTATTGTTTAAAGAGGTTTTTTTTGGGGGGGGGGCTGATACAGAGGGGGATGGGGAGAATCTTAAGCAGGCTTCATGCCCGGTGCAAAGCCCAATACAGGGCTCAGTCTCAAAACCGTGAGATCATGACCTGAGCCAAAATCACAAGTTGGACACTTAACTGACAGCCACCCAGGTGCCCCCAAGAAACTAATTCTTAATGAAACACAGGACTGGGATTCAGTCTCAGGCTTATTTGATTATGCAGCTCTGAACAAAGTAAAAAATAAATATAAGGAGATACAAATCAAGCACCTTGCTGATGAAACTTAAATAATAAGCTATCTCTGCTCTATAAATTACCATCTCCTTTACTGGATATAAGCATAAAACTCCCCTAATTCATCTTTAATCTCTTGGAAGGAAAAAAAATCAAGTTTTCTAGACCTTTATCTTTCTATTCTTGGCAATTCAGAGCATTCTGATATTTTGAGCTTTTCATTATCAGTTCTACTATTTCAGAGTTGAGGTATCAATACACCTTCTAAGTACTTCCTACTTCTAACTCTCATTTTGCCTTTCATTGCATTTATTTCTGAACAGAAGAAACATAGGTTATGCGTGACTTGTTCTTTATTCCACAGCTGTCAGTTTTAATTAGAAAAAGTTATGGGCAGAAGGCCATGCATATTCTCCATTACTGTTTGTAGAATAAGAATCATATTTTTCTTCTACATTTTTTCCTGCTTAATTCACTAGTAATCAAGGCCTAGGTTTATGCAAAAGTCATACTCTATGTAAGCTGAGATATGTAAAAACAATTATCAGTCAAACAACAACAATGGAGATCTTCCTGAAGATTTTCTATCTTTCCCTAGACATTTAGTAAGAAGGATACTTTTTTATGTATTAAATAAACTTAATTTAGATAAATTTATAATTAAATTCTCAGATCATGTTTTTTCCCAGCCATATTTAATCAGTTATTGTTTCTTTGTTGTTATCAGTTTTGAAGGTAAATTGTACTTTAGGCTCCTTTCTCATCTGATGTCCTTGCAAAGAGGCACTTCAAACTCCAAAGAAATGTTACCAGCCCTCTTAGTCTAGATTAGCTTTGGTAGTCTAGACCTCTTTCACATGCTAAGAGATGATGTATTTATTCAATTCTTTCACCCTTCGGAAGACAATATAATGTGCCGGTGAAGAACATAAACTTCGGAGCCATGATGTCTAAATTCAAATCCTTTACTCTGTTAGTCTCCTGGGAAGTTCACAATGGGAAGCTTAGAATAACATAAATGTATTATGCTAGTTCTGGGGGCCAGAATTCTGAGATGGAGATGTCAGCAAGGTTGGTTCCTTGGGAGAGCTGCCAGAGAGTATGTTTCATGGCCCTTTCCTAACTTCTGGTAATTTGCTGGCAATCTGTGGTGTTCCTTGCCTTATAGACGTGTAACTCCAATATCTGCCTTCATCTTTACATAGCTTCTCCCTGTGTACATGTATATGTCCAAATTTCCTCTTATTAGGACACAGCTACACTGAATTAGGGGCCCACCCTATACCAGTATAACTTCATCTTAACTGATGATGTCTGCAAGAACTTGTGGGACTTCATCAAGATAAAACGCTTCTGCACAGCAAAGGAAACAGTCAAAAACACTAAGAGGCAGCCCATGGAATGGGAGAAGATAATTGCAAATGACACTACAGATAAAAGACTGGTATCCAAGATCTACAAAGAACTTCTCAAACTCAATACATGAGAAACAAATAATCAAATCAAAAAAATGGGCAGAAGATATGAACAGAGACTTTTCCAATGAAAACATACAAATGGCTAACAGACACATGAAAAAATGTTCAGAATCATTAGCCATTAGGGAAATCAAATCAAAACCACATTGAGATACCACCTTACACCAGTTAGAATGGCGAAAATGGACAAGGCAAGAAACAACAAATATTGGAGAGGATGTGGAGAAAGGGGAACCCTCTTCCACTGTTGGTGGGAATGCAAGTTGGTACAGCCACTTTGGAAAACAGTGTGGAGGTCCCTCAAAAAGTTAAAAATAGAGCTACCCTATGACCCAGCAATTGCACTACTGGGTATTTACCCCAAAGGTACAGACGTAGTGAAAAGAAGGGCCATATGCACCCCAATGTTCATAGCAGCATTGTCCACAATAGCTAAATTGTGGAAGGAGCAGAGAGGCCCTTCAACAGATGAATGGATAAAGAAGATGTGGTCCATATATACAATGGAATATTACTCAGCCATCAGAAACAACGATTATCCAACATTACAGCAACATGGACGGGACTGGAGGAGATTACGCTAAGTGAAATAAGTCAAGCAGAGAAAGACAATTATATGGTTTCACACATTTATGGAACATAAGAAATAGCAGGGAGATCGGTAGGAGAAGGAAGGGAAGAATGAAGGGGGGGAACAGAAGGGGGAATGAAACACAAAAGACTATGGGCTCTGGGAAACAAACTGAGGGCTTTGCGGGGGGGTGGTGGATTGGGATAGGCCGGTGATGGGTATTAAGGAGGGCACATATTACATGAAGCACTGGGTATTATATGCAAACAATGAATCATGGAACACTACATCAAAAACTAAGGATGTACTGTATGGTAACTAACATAACATAATAAAAAATTTTAAAAATAAAATAATAAAATAAATAAAGAATCCTATTTGGAAAAAAAAAAGTCATATTCTGAGGCACTATGGGGTTAAGACTTAAACATATGAATTTTGGGGGGTACACAAATGAACCCTTCACACTCTGTAACTAACACCCACTAACACTGTGCCAAGTTACTTAACCTATTCTTTGTCCTGATTTTCTCACCTATAAAATGGGGATGATAATGATAATGTTTACATTATGGATTGTTGTGAGGATTACATAATTGAATATGTTAAAGTACTTAGTATGGTTCCCAGCAAGAAGCACACACTCAAAAACTCAGTTTATATCACTGAGCAGCTATTTCTGAGAAAATGGTCCATAGAAAAGTAATTATTTTAAAATCAAACACTAACAATTTTAAAATCCAAGCTCCTTAAATGCCAGTTCCTGGATATTTTAAAAATACAAGGCTTAGAAGCATATCAATTTTGTTCTGTAGTTTGGATCAATATTGGGCACAATACTTTGCGTTACAAATTTTCTCATGTTAATCAGGCAAATGGTAATGACCAAAATATTGTACAATATTTTAACACACTGAAAGTTTGGACACAGCACTAAACAATTCACTAAAAATCAAATGTCTTGTAAAGCAAAGATTAGTTCAGGCCACCTATACATTTACTTGTCTTCTATACTGCAGAATGACAGCTTTCATAACAAGGGATGTTTCAAATCGTACTTAGATAAAAGCAAACAAATTATCTTTTTGGGAGACTGGCTTCATGACTCTATTAAAATATGCCCCCTAAATTAATAATACTCTATTGAAGGTAGTAGCAAAAATGATGCCTAATTTTCCTTCTGTGAACCTGCAAACTCTATAGACTCTAAGTATATAAACCTGTATTTACTTCATAATTAAGTTTCTAGTGTAAAGGCTAAATTTTTTATTATTTTTTAATTATTTTCAGTTAACCAGTATATAGTACATCATAAGTTTTGATACAGTGTTCAATGATTCATTAGTTGCGTATAATACCCAGTGCTCATCACAACACACGCTCTCCTTAATAATACCCATCACCCAGTTACCCCATCCTCCCACCCCCTCCCTATGGTCAACTAATCTTTGAAAAAGCAGGAAAGAACATCCAATGGAAAAAAGACAGTCTCTTCAATAAATGGTGCTGGAAAAACTGGACAACCACATGCAGAAGAATGAAACTAGTCCATTCTCTTACTCCATACACAAAGATAAACTCAAAATGGATGAAAGACCTCAATGTGAGACAGGAATCCATCAAAATCCTAGAGCAGAACATAGGCAGTAACCTCTTTGACATTGGCTGCAGCAACTTCCTTCAAGACACGTCTCTAAAGGCAAAGGAAACAAAAGCAAAAATGAACTTTTCGGACTTCATTAAGATAAAAAGCTTTTGCACAGCAAAGGGAACAGTCAACAAAACTAAGAGGCAATCCACGGAATGGGAGAAGATATTTTCAAATGACATTACAGATAAAGGACTGGTATCCAAAATCTATAAAGAACTTCTCAAACTCAACACCCAAAAAACAAATAATCCAGTCAAGAAACAGGCAGAAGACATGAACAGACACTTCTCCAAAGAAGACATACAAATGGCTAACAGACACATGAAAAAATGTTCAACATCACTAGCCATCAGGGAAATACAAATCAAAAGCACAATGAAATACCAGCTTATACCAGTTAGAATGGACAAATTACCAAGATAGGAAACAACAAGTGTTGGCAGGGATGTGGAGAAAGGGGAACTCTCTTACATTCTTGGTGAGAATGCAAGCTGGTACAGCCACTCTGGAAAACAGTATGGAGGTTCCTCAAGACGTTAAAAATAGAGCTACCCTACAACCCAACAATTGCACTACTAGGTATTTGCCCCAAAGATATAGATGTAGTAAAAAAAAGGGGGGGGGGGGGCACATGCACCCCAATGTTCATAGCAGCAATGTCCACAATAGCCAAACTGTGGAAGGAGCTGAGATGCCCTTCAACAGATGAATGGATAAAGAAGATGTGGTATACACATACAATGGAATATTACTCAGCCATCCTAAAGGATCAATACCCACCATTTGTATTTACATGAATGGAACCGGAGGGGATTATGCTAGGTGAAATAAGTCAATTGGAGAAAGACAATTATCGTATGGTTTCACTCATATGTGGAACATAAGGAATAGTGGAGGACTGCAGGGGAAGGGAGGGAAAGCTAAATGGGAAGAAATGAGAGAGAGAGACAAACCATGAGAGACTCTGGGCTCCAGGAAACAAACTGAGGGTTACAGAAGAGCTAAAAAAAATTTTTTAAGTTATTTGGATAATTATATCACATGACCAGTGATTAGACATGTGCTGTTTTGGCTACCATTATTCATTCCACTTGTTTTAATGACAGCATTTTTTTAATTTTTAAAAAATTTTTCTAAAAATTTAATTTCAGTTAACATATAGTGTATTATTAGTTTCGGAGGTAGAGTTCAGTGATTCATCAGTCTTATACAATACTCAATGCTCATTATATCACATGCGCTTCTTAATGTCCACCACCCAGTTGCTCCATCCCCCTATTCTGTTCCACTGATCTATGTGTCTATTTTTGTGCCAATACCATACTGTCTTGATAACTGCAGCCTTGTAATAGAGCTTGAAGTCCAGCACTGTGACATCACCAGCTTTGGTTTTCTTTTTCAACATTCCTTTGACTCTTTGGGGTCTCTTCTGGTTCCATACAAATTTTAGGATTATTTGTTCCAGCTCTGTGGAAAAAGTTGATGGTATTTTGATAGGAATTTCATTGAATGTACAGGTTGCTCTAGGTAGCACAGACATTTTGCAATATTTGTTCTTCCAATCCATGAACACGGAATGTGTTTCCATTTCTTTGTGTCTTCCTCAATTTCTTTCATGACTGTTCTATAGTTGTCTGAGTACAGATCCTTTGGTTACGTTTATTCCTAGGTATTTTATGCGTTTTGGTGCAACTGTAAATGGGAAAGACTCCTTAATTTCTCTTTCTTCTGTCTCATCGTTAGTATATAGAAATCCAACTGATTTTTGTGCATTGATTTTATATCATGCCACATTGCTGAATTCCTGTATGAGTTCAAGCAATTTTGGGGTGGAGTCTTTTGGGTTTTCTACATAAAGTATATCATTTGTGAAGAGTGAGAGTTTGACTTCTTCTTTGCCAATTCGGATGCCTTTTATTTCTTTTTGTTGTCTGATTGCTGAGGCTAGGACATCTAGTATTATGTTGAACAACAGTGGTGATAGTGGACATCCCTGTCGTGTTCCTGACCTTAGTGACAGCATTTTTAAGAAATTAGTTGTCCCACATAGTGTCCTGTCATGGTAATGTTGTCAATCAAAGGGTTCTACTCTTTCAATGATGCTGGTGTTCATGTCACAATCAAGGCCAATCGGACTCTTGCAAGGATAAGATTTTTAGCTGAATAATAAAACCACAGGGGGAAAAAAAAGGCTGAAATCAATTCAACCCAATGAGGCTAATAATTCCTGATGCCTATATCCCAGGTGCTGCCTTGGTTCCTATCTTCTTCTAAAGTTTGTTTTCTAGGATTCTTTGATTCTGTGGATTATCCAACATCTTTAAAATTTCTTTTCTGCTTATTTTAGCTAACTTTAATTCCTACTGCTTGCAAACAAAGAACTAGAATGGATGTTGATGGGGATCTCTAAGTTGGGGTTTCTCAAACCATTTCCATCTAAATTTTGTCGGGTACTTATTAGAAATAAATAGTCTTAAACTGTACCTCAAACACTAAATCCAATTCATTGATGGTAGGCTCATCAATCTGTCACTTGAACAAGCTCTGCAGCAATTCTTCAATAGCCGCTATGCTAGGTCTGATTTAAAGGAAAATGAAAAGTAACCCATGTGGAGGAGCACCAGGAACTGAAGACTCAAAGTATTCAGCTTCTCGTTTGGTACTTAAGTCATCATTATTGCTCATTAATCAAGACTGCTTATACAGATGGCTTAAACATACCAAGACAAATTAGTAAACAGAGAAACAATAAATAATAAATAGCAACAAAAATATATAAAGAAAATGAAAATAAAAATATCATTAAATTCATACTATTAACTGCTAATAAAAAAAACAGCTGTATAATCCAGGAACTTTTTTTAAAAGTAGGCTCCATGTCCAACATAGGGCTTGAACTCAGTACCCTGAGATTAAGAATCACATGCTCTACCAACTGAGCCAGCCAGGCAGCCCATCCAGGGATTCTTTATAAAGATTTTTTTTCCAAACAATCCTTCTATTCTTTTAAAACAAATTATCATTATTTTATTAGAGATATAGGTCCAGTGATTTTAAACATTTTCAAGACATTAATATTAAGAAACAATATTTAAATTTAATATCTTTGCATTTTTAATACTGTAGATGTTACTTGAAATTCTCCTTCCCATTTAGAAAGTACACTGATCTAACAGGCTTAAGATCTGCTTTCTTATCTTTTGTAGTTACTAATTTGGTCTATCAGCTTTGCCAAGTAACTTAACGTCCATATAAATTCTATTAGTAAAATAAGTGCAGTAATTTATGCTGCTTACTCACCTTAGAGAGGTGGAATACAAGAGATGAAGTAATAGAATTTAATTAATATACATAGTTGAAAAGCATTTGGTCTTTTTCTTTATTTTTCCTAGTATGTCAAATCCTCCATCAACTGGAGATACATTTTTATATGTGCATTAATGGGAGAGACTGCTGAATGTAAAACATGCTTGAGTTTTTCAGAGAAATATCCTCTTTAAGCACAAAGATGCTATCCATTTATTTTGAACTTAAATTAGAACTGATTTTCCTAATAACTACAGGCTCAAGCAGGTTATATTTGGAATACTTAATGTAATATGAACTGAAATACAGTCAAAAAGATAAAAATGTACACGCACTTTAAATTTATAGTTCTTTTCATTACGGCACTAAAATGAGATACTTGGAATTATGTGAACCATTGCACGCTAGTGAAAAAAAGTTTATAGAGCAAATAGCATTGTGTTTCAGGCTGTGCATGTGTGTAGACAGAGTGGAAATATCTGCTAACAGGTTATAAGAGTTACAGTAATAGCTAAGTAAGCTATTTTTAAGCTTTTACATGAAATATAGTAACTCAAGCTTAACATATTTATTTCAAATATATTCCATTTCCTATGTATGACAGCCATAAGCATTTAATACAGGATTTCTTTTTTTTTTTTAAAGATTTATTTATTTTAGAGAGAGCAAGTGGGGGGAGGGGCAGAAGGAGAGAATCTTCACATGGACTCCCTGCTGAGCGCGAAGCCCCAGGCAAGGCTTTATCTCAAGACCCATGAGATCATGACCTGAGCCAAAAGGAAGAGTTGGATGCTCAACTAACTGAGCCACTCAGGCACCCCTTAATACAGGATTTCAATCATCAAATCACCATGTTGGAAAGAACAAGGTGACAGGAAGCAGACGCTATCTTTATTTCCCCACGAGATTAGAAGGATAGCTCTCACACTGCAATGGACTACCATATACTTAGTTTTAAGAAGAAATAGACGTTAATTGCCAATATGCTTAAAAATTATCAATAGTTTCCAAGAACAGGAGAGTAAGCAAATGACCACACCTCTCTTCCTTTGAGTACTTCTGAAGGACACAAGACTCCTTCTAATCCAGCTATTTCTAGTAGGGTTTTATTAGAAAGGGAGCATCACACAGTGCTTAAGGGCACAGATTACTGACAGGAATTAAACAGCCTAGAGTAAAAGGAAATAACTGTATTTAATTGTATTCCTTTCTTTTTGTACTATGTGGACTCTTTTTCCCCTCATAAATTTGCCAAAACTGAAAGCAATGATGTCACCACTCCATCAAGTGTTTTTAAAAAGGGACATTTATAACTTTTAAGCAATATTATTCTTGATAAACAAATGACAATTATTAGTCTAAGAGAAAGTGGTGTGCATGCCACAGTGTGCCCTCTTTTATAACCACTATAAAGCTGGGCTGGGATAGTTTGCAACCTCCAAAACATAGCCAAAAATATAATCTGAGTCTGAAGCTTTGCTTATGAGATGATGCAGGGATCTATTTCCTGACCCTGGTAATCCCAACCAGTTTGTATGAATCACTATTATTATTATTATTATTATTATTATTATTATTATTATTATTATTTTACATTTTCTCCAAATCTGGAAATGTTGCCATTCAAAATATACCCTTGCTAGAGAGTCATTTGTCAGTGATAGCATGTGATCAAATTAATCCTCTGGTTGCTAAAAATCAGAGAGCATGTAAAGTCAGCTCTTGGCTGGATATCAGGCAGCAGGGAGAAAATAGGATTGGTGGCTGTCACTGCAAAATGTGTTTGAAAACTCAGCATGATGGAGCTATAGGGGTGTTAGGAAATCATATAGTGTTTATCATCCAGGAAAAAGGGGGTGAAGGCAAACAGAGCCCTCTTCCTTCATTTCTGCTAAGATATTCCCCATTTTCACTTCGGCTGGAAACTATAGCCAAATCCCTGACTTTAGGGCTCATTTCCATGAGCAAAGAACAGGTGGCCAATCTATTGTATGCACTCATAAAAGTGAAAGTGAAGCTAGTGTGTTTAAAGCATACAAAACAAGATTCCATTTTCCTTTTACTTCTCTAAAATCCATTTCTTATACATTTGATCTGTATTCCCTGATAAGAGAAATAGCACACATGGCAAACACAGGAAGTGTTGTTTCTTTCCTTTTCTAAATTCTTTGCCCTCTATGAATTTTCTGTGGGAATGCTGTTATGTTAGATGGATCCATGCTGCCTCCTCTGAAGGGATTAGAAACTCATTTAGGACTAGATGGGAAGAAAATTCCTGACCCAGCTGCTGTTCTTAACTGCCTACAAGGATAGGGCCAAGTTCCTCGGGAACCTCATTTAGCTGAATAGCTAAACCTTGTATCTTCAGGAATTTATTTTGGGGGGTGGTGGTGACCTAACTGTTCTTCTCTCCTCAGACAATTTTTACTTCTATTTTCCATTCTCATTTTTCTGGAGTAAAACAGATTTTGATAAAATTGTGGTGAAGATGGGGGGATCCGTTTAGACCTCAGTCATGCAAACAACTTCAACTAGAAGGGCGGTCACCATTATTTTTAAACTGCCCTCTTGACTACTCTCAACTGACCTCAGATCTCCATTGGTCTGTTTCTCTTGTAAGCCTTCTTTTCTGATTCTCCTACCATATCTCCCACATTCTCTTTAGTAGTGAAACAAGCTTTTCCATTCTCCCACACAGAGGAATTTGGGACTCCTGTTGATTCACATGCCCTCATTCAAGAAGTTTTTCCAAATAAAGGAAGTTAAGTCTCTATAAAGATTCTCCTATTTGGGGGCATTTACTTTGATTCCAATTTTTCAGTTTTATAAATAAAACCGAGAAAAAAATTGTCGTATATAAATGTTAGCCTGTCTTGATGCATTTCCCTAGAATCTAAATTCATGAAAGTAGAATTAATGGATCCGAGTGTATGAATATGTTTCAATATTCTGCTTAATTGCTTTCTAGAAAATTTTATATCTTCAAAAGAAATGTTTGTTGTCATAAAATCCTCAGAGGCATCATATACTAACCTGAAGCCATAACATATCTAGAAAATACAGTTAAATAGGATGTGCAAAGATTCTCCACACATTAAAAAAAAAAGAACTCAGAAAATTAACTGAGAAAAAGATCAATAGACATAATTCCATAAAACTGTAAACTCCTTCAAAAATATTAACTGTTGAGAAATGAGAGCTGGGGAAGGAAAACTTCTTGCTTTTAGCTAAAGATCTAGCCTCAGCTCTTATTCAAATTCTTAGCCCCCTTTCAACAGTTTCCTAGCCTTTTCCACCCAAGGAGAAGTTTTTTAGAGCTAGACAATATTAGGAGATTGTATATGTACGTGTGGATTCAAGATAAAGTCACACTTGCAGTAAATACACATGAACCTGCTTTTGTGTCAGCCTTACTCCATTCCATAAACATTCCTCTGCCTGAGCCTACCTTTCACTTGCCCTCTTTTCCGACTATACGTAGGTAAGTATCCGCCACTCTTGTGCATGCGTGCAACATTGATCAATGTGTGCATGAATCTTCAGAAGCAAATCTTAGAGGAAAAGGAATGGCAAGCTGGGGAATTTGGGAGGTTAAAGCCAATCTTGATATCCAAACAGTAATACACTTATTTAATGACAACTTAAGGGAAATACTTGGAAGTTAACATGACATGTGTAAACAGCATATAAAGAACTTAGACATAACAAAAAATCATAATCATTCCAATTTAACAGCTAAGAGATAAATTAAACATAACCAATGCACATGGAATAGTTCCCATTTTTACACTGAAATGGAATTAAGTAAAATTTTTGAGCTGGAAGTTGAGAGCAACTGCACTGAACAGAATCATCTTGGACTTGGGGAATTAATATATCAGGAACAAATATATTAAAGAGGAAATTTGTGGGTTTTTTCCTTAGTTTTACAGGTACCATATAAGCTTTGTAAATTCTGGTACCACATCAGGAATAGAACTTTCCACCAAGCTAGTGGTGCATTTGGAGAATGGGATTCATGTTATAAGCATTATGTGTGTGTGGTGCAGTGTATATAAAGCCATACTCTTTAACAATGAAGATATTAAGCCTCGAAAAATATCATCAATGTAGTAGAGTCTGGCAAAAAGTCAGATTCCAACAGCCTAGGTTAATCATCTTTCATGGGAAAAAATATTTTAAAGACTTATGATATATACTCTGGCATAGAATTAAAATAATTTTTGTGACATAGCTGTAACCATATTCCAGGTATCACATAATGACTCTTTTAAGGAGAAGAAATATATTAAACCAATTATAGTATGCCTTAAAAAGATATTTATTTTCATCAGATAGAAATAATGCCTGCACCAGCATGTTGTAATAATAACAACAATAAACATAGATGCATGCAAAGATATAGGTAATCCATTAGATTTATTGGCAGATCTCTAATTTTTTCACTTAATCAATTAAAATCCCATTTGTAAAGAGATCTGTAATCATTTCAATTATTTTTTTTAAGTACACCTTTATATTGGAGGGAGGATGAGAACCATAAAAGGTTAGATTTGAAAATAAGAATATTATTGTAATTTAGGAACTAAATTGATAGTTTTCAGAGCTTTTGACATTCTAAATGTACAAATCTAAATGTCAACAGCTAATCATGGATAATCTGCTATTGATTTTTCTCTGTTTAAAAATATCAAGTTCTGGCAGCAATTTCTATCTCTATGTGTTTCTACGGGCACATTTTTCAAATAGAAAATACAGGATCGATTAAACAGCAATTTACCTAATTTCTCAAGACAGATATTAAGGAATACCAGCATTTTCAAAGTTATGAAACACTGCTAAAAACATTTAACAGAGTTAGAAAAGAGAATTATAATAAAATAAGAAATTAACATGGTAGGAGATGGCAAGAACCAGTAGAAAGATTTTAATTTTTAAATTAAATATAATGTAAACCATACACGTATTGCCAATTCTACCTTCTTCTAAAGGTAAAATATCCAGTAGACAAAATCACATAAAATCCATTAAAGTTTAGATTTTGTGGGGTTTTCTTGGTAAAAGCAGCTACCATCATTAAATATATTTTTTAAAGAACCGGATAAAACTTTTCAAGAAAAAGCCAAGTTGTACCACTTACTTCAAAGTTCTATTTTCAATGTAAGACATTACTTTCTTGGATATTTACTTTGTATTTACATGCAGAATAAACTTTATTCTTTAAGCACAGAATATTCAACGTAACTTAAAAATTGAGGTCTCTGAAGGAGTTATTCATTTTAATTCTCTTATTAAATGTTTCATATATTCAGGATGATGAATCCTGATAAATGTGAGGCTCATTTTCATTTTCCATGTGTAACTCAAGATTTGTTTACAAAATTTTATGTTATTTCCCTTCATTTTATCTTTGCAATAATATATTGCTGACGTTTAACTGTCAGGAATATATCTTCCATTTCATAACACTGCCTTAAAGGTCAGGAGGCAGATCTTACTTATCTTATTTCTGGCAGTCACACAAAGTCATGGCCAATATACTGAATGAATATTTGTTCTCAGTGTCTCCATATATTAATTCATACAACAGTACTTTTATCTTTTCATCTCTGTAAACAATAGTACATAGATGTGAACTTATCTATGCAACAACTAATCCATATTACTTTGATATATAAATTAACATTTTAATTATTCACTGACATAGAAATAGCCTAATTAGTTAAACCTTAGTCTTTCAGAACTTCCTGGCAATGACTTGCCTTTGTATTTTCTGTGCCCAGCACAGTGAAAAAAAATTCTATCAATATATTTCATTTAAAAATTGGATGAATGTATTCTTATTATTGGACTAGTTTGAGAATTCTAGAAAAAATACATAAACAAACCATATAGATTAAGAAATGAAGTGTTTATATCTAAGTAATAAAAATAAAAATGAACTAATAAAAAACCCAAAGGTAACTATTGCTATATTGCAATGAAAAAGAATTTGAGAACTTTATTATAGAAACAGGCTAACAATTTTAACTGATTTTAAGGCTTGGTTGCATTTTTAGGAAAAAAAGAAACTTCATTTAGCTTTAATAAGCATGTTAAAACTTTAGAAATCTAACCTTTAAAATAAATTCTTAAATTTTAATTCTGCTTTACTAGGTAATAGAGTTCTTGAAAAAACAATGCATACATAGATTTCTGATCATAAACTAGTGAATATTATAAAGATTCTTACACATCTAATTTTTATTAAAGAACCAAACTGATATTTTTAATAACCTGGATGAACTACAGTTTTTCTAACCTATAAAATAAAGTTATTATACTATAACAATGTAAGACAGTAAGTTATTGTACCTACCATAAGTACCTTTTTGCTCTAATATAGTGTCATAAATATAACAATAAAATTAGAGCAAGTTAATTTTTACTTATTTTGAGCTATATTAAGCAATATATTATACCAACAATATATACTTCTGAAATTTTGGGTTTCTTTTTCAGAAAAAATTGAGATCTCTTTCTGACTGGCCCCTCCCTCAACTGTCCATATAAAATAGCCAAGGTAAGAGTGAAACTTCCTCACTAAACGTTCTAGTATCCTAAAATTGTCCTATTACACTCTTGGTTTTTCGGTGAGATATACTAATTATTAAGAAGCAGACCAATGTATAGATTTTATTTAATTTTGGAAACTGACAAAACTCTTATGATTTTGTAAAATGCTATCTACTAGTTTGCTCAGCTATTTCCTGTCATACTTAATGGCAACTACGAATTATTTTCACTTGCATTCACAAAATAAACATTATCCAAGTATTCCTTAAATCCAGAGGGCATGTGGAAGGAAATTTGCAGTTTTGGGTTTAAGTTTTAGCTAAGATTCTCATCAATGGATACTTCCATGCTTGCAGAGATCAAGGAATCTTAAACCAGAATTTTATGCAAGATATGTAATGAGAGACTCCTTTACCAAACAGGTTCAATTTTTAATAGTACCATAATTCAGCTCTTTCTTCTAGCTCTATTTTTCTTTCATTTTGGTATCTGTACAGCTACCTAGCAACTGCATCATATTTATAAGTAAATTTCAGTTATCTAAACTATCAATTTTTAGAATAACATTTATTGGTCTCTGCACATTTTAAATTCTCTATACATTTAATTTCTATTATCTTCAGCAATATTAAAATATCATCTGTCAGCAACACAAGGAACAAATTTCTGCCTTTTAAAGTAAAAATTAAAGTGATATTAAGATATAATTCAACTCAAATTTAGGGCAATCGTTTATTAGTTTCTGATAATTCTTATCTGGAATACATAAATGTAATGCCTTTTCATTTCTTAGTACACAAAGTATTTATCTTCATTAAATTGCTTAAAGTATACCTATTAATAATCATCATAGATAGGCAAATTTTGATATGTTGATTTTTTAAAAAATTGTGGGCAAATGTTTTTCCTTATTCTAGATATTATTCCTTATGTACTAAGAAAGTGTTTCTCATTGCAGTATTCATGTACCACAAAATATAAGTATCATAATACATTATAGCCAACCTTAAAGAAAATATAATTATCCTACTGTTATTTTTAATTTAACATAATAAATGAATAAGTAATGTATATATTTACACATATGCTTACTTTTTATCAGCTCCAGATATTCACAAAGATACTTAACGTTATAAGAGAAAAATAACATTAATTATTTCCACCTCCTGAACACCCAGTTTTTAAGGAGCTGTTATCTTATATCTCCCATGATCAGAAAGTAAGTATGACTTTTACACCTAAAGTTATGAAATGAAATAGGAGGAAGAGCGATGACTTCTCATTTATAACCAAGAACAGGTCATCAAACAGGCCAACAGCTAGAGGACTCAGCTGTATCTTAAGAAAGTAGCTAAATGTATTTTTCAGGACATGGACTGAAAATACACACTTTAACCTCAATTCTTAACTACAAAGTTCAATTAAAAGGTATGCTTGTTGCTGGTCCATATATACAATGGAATATTACTCAGCAATCAGAAAGAATGAGTTCTCAACATTTGCTACAACATGGACGGCACTGGAGGAGATAATGCTTAGTGAAATAAGTCAAGCAGAGAAAGACAACTATCATATGATTTCTCTCATCTATGGAACATAAGAACTAGAATGATCAGTAGGGGAAGAAAGGGATAAAGAAAGGGGGGGTAATCAGAAGGGGGAATGAAACATGAGAGACTATGGACTATGAGAAACAAACTGAGGGCTACAGAGGGGAGGGGGGTGGGGGAATGGGATAGACCGGTGATGGGTAGTAAGGAGGGCACATATTGCATGGTGCACTGGGTGTTATACACAACTAATGAATCATCGAGCCTTACATCGAAAACCGGGGATGTACTGTATGGTGACTAACATAATATAATAAAAAATCATTATTAAAAAAAAAAAAGGTATGCTTGTTGCTTTTTCATACTGGAAACTTGCATCTTCAACATAAATTAGGTTTTAATAATTAATCCACCTTAAATAAACACATCAAAATATGCTAATCTAATATCTTTTGAACAAAAGCTCACTCCACATGTCAGTCCATGGAAAGCCATTACATATGTGAAATATATTTTGTACCCTGAATATATTTTTAAGATTCACATTTATGTTTTCTCTTCATATAATTAAATATATACCCATCATAAAAAATTAGAAGATTCTTGTGAAACAATCCTAAATAAAATGCATAAAAACTTGGTAGTATTTCTTTTCTCCTTTCCTTCTCTTTCATAATCCCATTTACTGTAAAATTATTAATCTTATAAAAATCATCAAGTAATTAAAGATGATTCAAGGATATACAAACATCAACAGACCAGATTGATTTTCTAAAGAACAGACTGTATGATAATCATCATTGTAGCCTCAGAACCTAGCATAATTCCTAAAATGCTTAATATGCAATTGTTGAGTGACTTAACTTTGAAATAAAATGTAATATTAGATATTACTTTGAAATAAGTGGTACATAAATGTTCTATATTATGAGGTCTTATCATCAGTACTGTTATATATTATCACATACCAAATGTGTTTTAAAGTTTTTCTACTTGATTTTGTATCTAATTTTAAGGAAACAAATTTTTCTTGCCAGATCTGGAAAGAGACTGGAAACTCATTATTGGATCATATCTTCCAGGAAGGAAACTTCTCCTTGAACCCTTACATATGGTAAGTACACTACCTATCAAATAATAGGCCTTCGATAAATACATGTTTAAGAGTGGATGTTTCCATTCAGTTTTAGAATATCTACCATTGAAAACTGAAGTTGTAGATTCCATAAGAAGTCAAAACGTTTATCAAACAGAAATAACTATAAAAATAGCATTTTTCAGAACATTCTAAGCACTAAAGTAAAATGTAAGATTTACTATTTTGAATGTATATTTTAAAATATCTAGAAATGTTTAAATGAAGAGTATAAATTTGCTAAGTATACAGTAAGTATATGATTGTTAAGTTAGGACTTTCTATGCTTCTATATGTTTAATAATGGCACTCAATATTATTAAAAGACAACTCGAAGTAATGGTAATTAACTAGTCAGGGAAATCTTTTAAATGACATGAAATTTACTATTATTTAGTGGAAGGCCTGTTCCCTCATTTCTGCCCCCAAGAATGTCATATAACCTAAAATCTCATTTTCTGTGTCTCTTAGAAACTTCTGAACATACGTTTCCCTTCATTTTAACAAAATGCAGGCAAAAAAAGACTAATGGAAAATATCTGAAACACGCCTATTTTAGATCTAGTATCACTTAGATTTTTTTTGTTTCCAATACCAATAATCTGATCCTAACAAAGAAGAATAAAACTGGTGCATAAGCCAAACTTCTAAATATTGCTCTTTTTAGCTAAAAACTAGATTCTGTTGGGTTACTATACTGCTTTGTGAAGATGTCCCCACTCACTTGTGCCATTATCCTCTCTTGACAAGAAATAACTATATATGGAAAGTTACGTCAGAAATGCATTAACAAATGTCATTTGATCCCATATGAATGTACATTATGTACGACCACTTGAAATAGCAAAACCGTACTATTAAGATTATATTTCAAATCATGGTTGGTGCTGAATAAAGTAGAAAATGGGTATTTCACTCCATCCTTCATATCCCACATCAATTATCAGTACTTATAGCAAGGTAATTTTTACGGGGAGTAATGAAAAACTTGTTTGGGACCCACAGGGGAAAAATGATATAAATGTTGAGTATCTACTTTTACTTCTCTGTAAAGATAAGATGGTCCCATATACTCTACTTCCCAAGTATACCTCCAATCCATCTTTTTTTCTCCACCTCTGCTACCACTACTCTAAGCCAGGCCAACATAATCCCTCTCCTGAACAACTGGAAGACTCCTAATTCTACTCTTGCCATCTTCCAATTACCTTTTTGCTCACTAGCCATAATGCTCTTAAAAATGAAAATTGGCTAAAATCTCTCAACGGTTTCCCATTTTACCTAGAATAATATTAAAACACAACTCCTTACCATGACTCCTTTTCTTTTCTGTGGGATCTGGTTCCTAACCATTTTTCAAACCTTACATTATGTTACTCTCTTCCGTGTTCAGTAAGCTCCAGTCACACTGTACACATTTCTTCAAATGTGTCGAGCTCATTTCCCTTCAAGATCACTGCCCAGGCAGTTCCCTATACCGAGAATGCAATTCTTCCCAATCTAGGATCAGCTTTCTCCTCCCTAGAATGTGGCTCAAATGTCACCTCCCACTCTAGTGAAATTGCAAATTGACCAAAATGCGATAGGCCCAGCATATCAAATATGTTGCACACATTAAATATGCATTTTTATTTAAAAAAAAGAACATGATAGGTGTATAAACAATTTAATCCTATGTATAAGTTTAGTTTAATTATAATTGACTGTACTTTGGGCAAAGTCAACTCATTTTGATTACTTAACTATATGTATTGATCTCCACCATATTTATATTCCCCAAAAAGTGTTGAGTCAAAGACAAGGAAAAAACTTCTATTACTGCTAGAGTCTGGTTGATGTACAGGATAAAAATACAATCTATTCTTTCACCATTTGGGACAAAGGCAGTATGTAGTCAGAAGTACTCAGGTGTGTGAAGAGAGAGACTGACTGAGACATGGTGCCTGTGATGGGGAAAAAGGATTGGGAGAAGGAATACAAGAAATCTATAATGCTTTTTGTACTAGTTTATACGGCAATGATGAGTGAAGAAACAAAAGGATTTCTACTCTAGTTTACTTAACATTTAATTTTGTAACAGAAAAGTAAAGGAAATTCATACAGAAAAGTTGGAAAATATAAAAAAATTAAAAGATATAAACATTAATTTTGTCTTATACCTTAGATATATATTTTTCCTCTTAAGAATATCCAAATAAAACTGCTTTATTCATGCTACTTCTGGTTTGAAGAAGAGATTCTTAAAGAACACTGTATAATTTTTGCACATTAAAAAGTTTTTAGATATACTTTTATCCCAAACCCAGAGCAAACAATACTTACAGGATCAATTTATATCAATGACATTTTATCTTTCTACGTTGAGTACTAATTATAATGACTAATTGTACAATGACTTATTAATTTGTAAATATATGATAAAACTACCTTGTAGGTTATTTTTATACCTATAGTTAATTAAGAAGGCATGTGATTACAATCTCTTGCACTTTTACAACTATGAATAGTTTATCCCTAAAAATTTTATCTTAGTGAAATGTCTTTTAGATATATACTTTGTAAATCATCCAGTTTCTCTCATTTAGCAAAGTTTTTAATATTTTCAGTAAAGTTCACTTGAACTTTCTGAAAATTTTTCAATTAGTCCCTTTCTATAAATATAAGAACAATATTTAGTTTTACAATTCATGAACAATACTTATGGAAGTTGAACTAATTTTAGGCTATGAATTTTATTAAGGAGATATTTTTCTGCTCAGGTATGCTAACCTGTATTCACATACAACTCAGTAGATTTTACATTCAATTCATTCAAATTAATAAATTCAATGAAACTAACAAGTCAGACTACTGTTTTTCTTGTTTACTTAATTTGCCCTGAGTTCCATGGAAAAACACCAAAAGATCAAGTCACACAACGTTGGTAATAAAATGAGTTCACTAGACTCTTGTATGCAAACCATATTTTGCTTGAATGAATTATTTTAGTATCTGATTATTTTTGGAAACATGACCTGAACAAATAAATCAACTCTTTTAGGCTATACAGTATTATTTGCTAAAGCAGAGTATCTTTGAATAAATGGACCCCTGGTGGCTACCAACCACTGTAATTGATATACATGGTTACTTACATATGAAACAAGATTATGCTTTATATTCACCTAAATGTGCAGTACAGAAATAAAAGCTTATATAGAGAGAAGGTAAAATCTGTTATTTTTAAATGAAAATTGGCAACACTTAATAAATATTGTGGTTTTAAATAGAGGGAAAATTAATGGAATAAGAGAAATTTGAACACAAATCATGTTTTCACTTACTTAATCAGATGAAGTGATCTAGGAAGCAACTCTACTTTCTGATCGATTCAAGGAGGTTTAGGTAATAGGAAGAAAGAGTCAAATTGATTTATTTTGTCTTTACAGTGCAGAGTTCAGAGCCAGTTAAAGGACAAGAGATGCTTCCTATAGTCAACTTACTCTCAGTACCTTGTTAAGCACCATGTTAAAAATGAGGTAGTTCACTTTTTTGTCATTATCATCATTTTACCCTGCCTAAGTATGGAAAACAGGAGAGGGGAAGAAGGTAATCTATTCATTTCAACCATGAAGGATTTTATATAATTTGGTAAAAACAGGTAAATAACATTAAAAAATTTGTGAATATCCTTAATCAGAAAACAAGTTATATAAAAATGAAATTTTACCCTCAAATTTGAAAACTAAAACATAAATTCCATTAACTCTTAAGACAAGTTACTAGGAAAACAAATGCTATCTCCTAAAATTAAATAGTAATCATATTACTAATACTTACTATCATGTGTATACCAAATGTAATTTATATTTTACATTATTTTTATATTGTATACACACTGTAATACCCCATGTTTTCAATGTTTAAAAATCGGTAAGGTATGTTTTGATTCATGTTATTTATGAAACTACAAACTAAGAAAATATCTCCAACGTGTTAATAATAATGTTCTGAAGTTTGACATTTTATTAACCATTAGTGTGATGATTTCAGTATTCAAAAGTTATCCCAAAATATCATAAGGCATAATTTCTAATCACTATGAGTTCAGGCTGTATAAAGCATTTTATAAGCAATCATTTGTGCCAATAAAAATATCTGAGCATATTTTCTCTACATTCTTGTGCTGAAGAACTCCTCGAAATTTTACCCAACTTAGCCTTTAGGTACTATATTAGTCAAGCGTAATCTTATGCATAGCTTGTGTTTCCATTACAATAATGAGAACTCAAATTGAGAGTTTAAGTGGTCTATCTTTAATGATCCTACTTCATGAATGGGTAAACTGAGTAATATTCATTCACAGACATTAAATTAAGCTAATTGATAAAAACACACAAATTATATATATTTGGTAAATATTTTAGGTAAGATGTCTTTAAAAAGTATGGAAAAGTCATTACAATAAACAAATAAAAATTATTGCAAGAGGTTAACAAATAACTCCTCTATGCCCTTAAATTTAATATGAATATGTGAAAGGTCATACTTTAACACTTGACACATTTTGGTAGAATGACACTTTAGTCGTTTGGAGATTCTGATACGTGTTTTACTTATGTAAGTTTCCCCAGGGCCTAGGATGGTAAGTGGTATATCATAGACACTTAGTGAGAAACTAAATGTTGATTTAGGGAAATTATTGCATGGAAATAACTGTTAAAGATTTCTAGTAAACAACTCTCTTTTTAATGAGGCTACTAAAGAGATGTGTATTAACATACTAAATACTAACATATAGCACAATATAAATGTTTGACTTTCTGATTATTAAAACTTGTTTTTCTCTCCCTGCAAAAAAAAGTGCAAGTAAATAATTTTATGTTATCTTTTACAATCTTCTATTTTCACAGAGGTATATTAAGTAACTACCCCTTCAATATGTAATGCCAATAGCCCTTGAAAACAGATGAGGAATGTGTGTGTGGAGGTAATACACCACCACAGGCAAGTATGGCACTTTGGGTGGCACTTATTTGATATATCTTCTAAGGCATGAGAGTTATGTATGATTTCCAAATTTACATATGCATTTGTGATTGCAATCTGGCAGGAAAAAAAACCACACAAATAATTAGGGAAAAGGTACCAGCTGTATAAATAAGAACTGAATACTGATTCTGAATAATTATCTTTCCAAGTAAAATAAAATGGTCATACGTTTATGACAAAAAAGAAGGGTGTGTTGTTTTACTTGCCTTCTCCTTTAACCTTCTCATCCTCACAAAGCAAGTGCACACTTCCATGTCATCTGACCTCCATTTTTATATCTGCAAATTATTTCGAGGACTTACACATTAAATGGTAACTATAAAGTTTTACATTTGAGGTCTTTAGAAAAGTGTGACATAACAGGTGACATATTGATGGTCATCACAGCGCCAATGAGAGCATCCAGCCAGGTACATGCTGGAAAACTTTTATGGTTGTTCGCCGCTTAGTTCAAGAAATTTAGATTATGCAGGTGATATTTTTATAGATCCTTAAATATTCGTAGCAGAAATCCAGTAAGATATGTCTTATAAAGATTGTTGAATAGAAATAAAATGTTCAAGAATTCCCAGTGTTTCCCATTCGGTAAACCTGACTCACTTTTCACATACTATTCAGTTTCACTTTACCACTTTACCTATTGAAACAAAGTCTTCTTCCTAAGAAAAAATGTGTCAGTGACTCGACTTTATGAATAGGATATTCACAACTTGGAAATTCACACTTAACGTTTGTCTCCCCGCGCCCCACCCCCACCCCTACCATCTCAAGAAAGAAACCACAAAAATCTGGGCATCTGGTCCAGGAATAATTTCAAACAAGTCCACATTCGGTCTGGATGGGGTAAGGTGGCTGCGGCTGGGCGAGGGCAGCATAGCTACCGCAGGCAAAAGGTTGGTATCTGGTCACAGAGTACAGCGGAGCTATCTGCTTTCATGAAGGCAAGTGAGAACCTACATGTTACCGTGCTGTGAGCAACCGCGAAGAGCCAGAAGTCCATTAAACCCGTGCCACAGAGCCTGACCTCCTGTGGAGACAGCGCCGCGGGGAGCGGTCCCGCGACCGCGAGCGGTGGGACCCAACTGCTGCTGATGCCCACGCATCCGTTTAAAGACATATGGGAGCCAAAGGGACCGCAACTCCTGAGGTCGCCTGTCCAGGCGCTCTAGTAAGGGGACATTCTCGACCTTTCCTGTGGTGAGCCCGGGGAAGCCTACCCCGGGACGAAGTTACCTGGAGGCGACCAATGCACCGGTCCTCAGAGCACCGGCCTCCTCCCGCCCCCACCCCCTTCTCCGCCCTGTCCCTTACCTTGGTTGTTGGAGACGTGACTGCAGTCGCCTGGCCAAGCTGTCAGCAAAGGCAAGAAGAAACCAAATTGCAAAAGAAATTCCCGGACTTCGCAGCCCCCCATGACTCTCCCCGGCTCTCTTCTTCTCTCACTTAAAGAGAAGTGACAGCAACGGGGCCAGGTGTTTTGCGTAGGGTAGGGGTCCCGGTCCACGTCTTCTTCCTCCGCCTCTTCCTCCTCCACCCGGTCCGCAGGAGGTGTCCCGGGGCGCCCCCCGCGCGAGGCCCCGGGGGCAGGGCACGAAGGTCCAGGCTGCCCAGGTGCAGGCGCAGCTGCTTCGGAGGAGGACGCTGCCTGCGGCGCCAGGGAGCTCCTGGCTGCTGTAAGCGAGCGGAATTGCATCCACCACCGTGTCCCGCTCGCGCGAGGACTATTCACTTGGGCCCGGGAGAGCGCGCGCGCAGGAGCGAGCTCGGGCTGTGGTTTGGGGGAGGGGAGCGAGGGGCGGAGGAGGGCGCCTCACGGGGGGAGTAGGGGGAGGGACGACCAGGTGCGGCGGGCAGTTCAGGCGGCCCGAGCGCCTCTCCGGACTGAGGTGGGCACTTGGAGAGCCAAAAGAAGAGGCACAGCAGCTGTGAAGCGGCGGGGGAACCGCGGGCTCTCCTCCGGCCGGTGTGGCCAGAGCCGAGCAAACGAGGTGGCTCCGCGGGGTCGCGAGTGGTCCGAGCGAGCTACGTACGGGCTGCGCCCCCAGCCCCTCGCCTAGGTGGCGACGACAGCGGCTTGCACAGCGGACACTTCCAACTCCGCCGCGTGAGCGGTGCGCCTCGGCCTTGGCAGCCGCTTTCGGAGCATCTCTGAGGCCGGACTTAGTCCCCCAAACACTTTGCTCCCCATTTCCCGGCAGCAGCGCCGAGCGCTTTAGGGCTAGTCAGCCCCTGACACCGCTTCCCTCTGACTTCATATTTCCGCCGCTGGAGGGGGTGAGTGCTGTGGCCAAGCGCTCCCGGTCTGGGGCGAGCCTGGCAGCGGCCGCCAACCTAACCACTCCACAGCTCGGATGGCCCAAACTTGCCCACGAGGGCGAGCGCGTCAACTTTGTGGCCGCCTCCGCTGCTTTGAGTCCTAGTAAATCAAAAAGAGCAAGCAGCTGAGGAGAGTCACATCAGGCTGGATACGGGCGGGCGCCGGGGCTCACTGAAGTCTTCGCGTCGCTGTGCGGCGGTGACTTCGCGGTGGAGGTCACGAGCATTGTCGCAGTCGTGGGCGCTGGGATTCCCGGGCCCGGAGCGCCCCTGGCGTGCCCCCGGCGTGGCGGCGTCGGACCGTGCGCTCCGAGCAGCCCGAGGGCTGAGCGGCGCGCAGCAACGTCCACGGCGGCGCCGAGTGCGCGGCGAACGGACTGCTCTCCCCACGCAAGCCGCCCCCTCGCGGCACCTCCTCCCTCCCTGCGCTCGGGTCGGTGGGAAGCCGCAGACTCACTGGCTACTTGGGATCACGCGTCTCTCAGCGCAGGGCCGGGACAACACGCAGTGCTAACAGAGAGAGGTCTCGTGTCCGTGGCCCTCGCGCCCTCGCCCCGCGGCCGAGGCGGGCGCAGAGGGCAGGGCCGGAACCGCCAGCTCTCCTGAGCTCCGCCAAGCCCTGCGCTCGGCCCGCCTGGCAGTCGCGGCTCGGATGCTACCAGTTCGGCGCTAGAGGGGGTTAGTCGACAACAAAAATGCCTCCACTGCTCGCAGGTGGAGGCGTCTCCTCACGCAAGGAAGGAAAAAGGAAGGAGGAATGCTCTCAGACTAAACTTGAGGTGGTTTTGGGGGGGGGGGTGGCGCCGAATAACCCATATCGCTAGTGTGGGCGTTCTGTTATAGTTTATTAGCTGTTATTATTATTAGCATCATCATTTTCTTTCTGTCACAGTCGAGTGAGGTTGAAAAGCCCACCTCAAAACTCTGAGTATTTTAAAGAAATATTTATGGCAATGGAGAAAGCTGAACCGAGAAGAGAAAGGAGCGGTATTATAGAGGGTAAAACGATATTTTCAAAGTGGACAGAGGGCAACGGGAGGGAAATGGCACAGTGGCAAGTCTTGGGGACATAGTAGATCGAGGAGCAAAGGGTCAGCGTTCGACGCTTACAGAATTCTGGAAGAGAAGGAATCCTCCCGTTCGATGTGTTTCCACGCTGAGACGTTTGTGTCATGTATGGTAGTTGAAGTTCAGTTATTGGCTTAAAATAACTGAAAGCGGAGAGAACAGAAAAAAAAGAGGCCCCACGTTTACTTCAGCTGCGTGGAGAGAAATGTGAAATGCAAGTGATTTTGAGGATGTAAGGGAGGTTTCCGATTGGTGACTGTACTTTAACTCTCCTTACGAATTCAAACACTGCCTCTCTTTAAAGGTGTCCACGCCAATTTAAATGTATGCAAATCACTTCTGAAAAGATAACCAAGTATGGAGTTTATGTATTGGTACTTAAAGGAGTAAAATTTGATTTTACTACTGATTTTACCACTCTTAACTAATAGTGACTGACCGCATGGGCATTTGCAGACTCAGTTTATAATTTGCAAACTGTGAAGTTAAAAGGCTGCATTATAATATAAGTTGTTATGTCTAAATAAATGTTCTTAGAAGTGTTAATGATTCGTTATACTGATATTTTGCCCAATCTTTTCATTTACTGTCAAACACTATATTTTCATGACCTTTTTAAAGTTAGATTTCAATTTTTAAACTGGATTTCTATCTTTACCTACAATTCATCTACAATTCACAATTTTTGTTTGTTTAAATAAGTCATAGTGAAGCGTGACATATATTACTTACCTGGTCAGGTAATTGATAGTCACATTCTAGTTTTGGTTTTTAAGAAAAAAAAATTAGAAGATTTTTATCAATATTAAAATAAAAATATACTTTAATATTTAGATATTGTTGATCGCATATATATTTAGATATTCTCAATTGCAAGTCTAGAAGATAATGACCTCTTAAGTAAAACCTCATCTCAAAGAACATGAATGAAAATATAATTATCATGACCTTTGACTAAACTGAGATTCCAAAAGAATGACTATAACTCTTTGACCATTGTGTTATACAGTATACGTATATATAAACACACATATTTCTATAAACACATACACACACACACAATGTATATATGGATATTCATTCTCAAATATTTTTTGAGCTCTTTTATGTGCTCAGTTCTCTTCTCTTAGAGAAGAGTTGATAATATAAGTAAAAATAATTTTTTAGAAGCTAAGTTTTTATTTAAAATATAGTCATGGTTATCTTATATGAGGTAGAAGCAATTTCACTTAACAAAAATGTACTTCCTTTTTGATTTTCTAACAGTGTTGATATATCTGCTACATGTGACAGTTTCAAAATTATAAGCCACTCAGTGAACTAGATGTAATATTCATGTAGATTTATCTGCACTTGTCTGTTTGAATCATACCCATATTCAGAAAAGCATTCATGTCTCATTTTTCAGTAGTATATTCAGAATTCTTTTGTATTCTCTCAGACTGCTGTTCTTCATGATATATGGTATATACACCTGGTCCGGATTCAGGTAAGAATGATTAAAATTTCATTAAATAAAGAATATATGAGGTAAAGGGGATTAAGAGGTACAAACTTCCACTTATAAAATAAATAAATCACAGGGATGAGAAGTACAGCATAGGGAGTATAGTCAATAATATTGTAAGAACTTTGTATGCTGATGGATGGTAACTACACTCATCCTGGTGAACATTTCATAATGTATATAAAGTGTCGACTCACTTTGTTGTACACTTAAAACTAATATAATATTGTATGTCAACCACAGTTCAATTAAAAATATATATATAACACTAAAACTAGTCTAAGCTTTCATTTATAATAGAAATAATAGTATTCACAAATACTGTTTGCTTTTTAAAAAGATGAAAGAGAAGACTTAACCTGCAATTAATCCCTTTGAGGAAAAAAAGAAGGATTATCATGTTTAATACTCAGCATGTTTCAAGGCTTGAGAAAGTCTTAGGTATTTTATTCTTGTAGAAGAGTAAATTAATCCATTTATATCTGTAATTTGCATTTTCTAAGGTCAAGGTAGAAGCAACATAAATAAAGAATGTTGATTCTCAGGTATGTCAAAACATCAGGTCTTAAAATATTAGTTT
Source organism: Ursus americanus (assembly GCF_024610735.1). Lineage (NCBI taxonomy): Eukaryota > Metazoa > Chordata > Mammalia > Carnivora > Ursidae > Ursus > Ursus americanus. Next base: position 57,418,816 of record NC_142130.1, read on the forward strand.
AGAACTTTGAATAGGTATAATTAGTCCAAGTCTTTTTTGTTAATATAAAATTTAGAGACATGCTGCAAACTATTATTGCTGTCATGTCATCGACTTTAAAGTATAAATTCATTAAAAGCTTAAGTTTTATGTTTCACCATGTGGACCACTAAAATAAAAAAAAAATCCATAACGTCAAATACAGTTAATTTGAAGCTTTTTCCTTTAACAAAATATGTAATCAGAAGGAAAACACACTTCAGAAATTTTTCTTTGATATTAGGAGGTGATATTAGGATACTTTTCTGCAAGAAGACATTCAAAACAGTGCTGGGATTTTACTTTATTGTTAGCATATCAAGTCCTAAAAACTTCACAGAAAAAAAGAATCAACTTGAGGCTAGATAAACACGATGATTTATTCTGCTGTGATGTTGCATTGTATTTTTGTGTTATATTACACTTTATAATAAAATATATGTACAAATATATACATACATCATGCATGTGTTAAGTATAGATATATAAAAATATGTGTGTGAGTGTGTTTGTAATTCAATGAAAGCCTTCTCTCTAGTACTTTTCTAATTCAGTAACATTTACCAAGTGAGATTTCCACGTGTATCTGCGCTAAGCATTATGGGGAAGGTACAAAAATTACTTGGATTTAGTTCGTAACCATCAGAAGTTTATATTATATTAAAGTTACAGACATATGAATTTTTCCAATACAAAGCATTCTCTTATCCTATAGTGGAGTTTCAAATTATTATAGTTAAATAAGAGGAAAGGAATCATACCCTCACCCTTTAAGACATGGATCTCTAACATTACTACTTTTGCTTAAACTTTTGGTAAGGATTGGTTCATCCTCTGAAAGCTAACTCAAGAAGTTTTACTACTGGCAAATACAAAACTAAAGGTTATGCAGAATGGCCAAATGAGTCAACCAGATTAAATTTACCTGCCTTTTTAATGAGATTTACTTAACAGTCTGTGTGGTATCAAGTATTCACAAAAATTAATTTTAGCTAAATTATGTAGAGAATTTTTTTAATTATTTAATTTATTTCAGTTTTATTAGTAACATTTTAATTCAATTTATCTTTCATGACCAGTTGAATGAAAAACTTCGTTTTTATTGAATAATAATAAATATCATTAAAGAGCATATTCTAAATATCAAAAAGAGAACAGCTATGATAGAAGTAAAACTACCTTTAAAAAGCCTTTATATGTTGAAATACACCTATTTCCATCAGAACAAATAAGATAAAAATATCACAGGAATACTGTTATTAATTTCTATACAGGTATTAGCATTAGTCTATCAAAACAGCCTTAATCTATTTTGTCTTCTATTATACATGAATTAAGACATTCATGCCCTGCTTCAGGAAAAGACAAAGCTAGGTTTTGTAATACAAATTCTTGGGTATGTCAAATAGTTAAATGTTAAATTTATTAATAATATTATCCATGTTAATAATCATTATCAGCTAAACATTTTAATTATCTTTATACAAATAATGCAAAACATGTTTTCTTACTACAAATTAGAGGTAGATTAGAAGTGTCAGATGAAAAGAAGTGATTAATGCATCTCAAACTGGATTTTGTAAGTAAGGTTCTTTTTGTAAAAATGTTTCTTATAATATTTCAGTTTAGTTTGAAGGTAGATACCATGTTTGCATTTTTGAAATTCTGGTTTTTTTGGTGTATATTAAACTTTTTAAAAAATACAATAACAATTCCTGAATGACGTCTTGTTATATTTCCAAGTGACCTATAACAACCCAGTGAAAACTTAACATGCCTAATATTTACCTTTTATGTCAGGGGTTCCACATCATTTTAATCATAGTGTGTTTCTTTACTATGGCTGTTAAATGTTTACATGGAATATAAACATTTTTCAGTATCATCTTATAATTATTATATGGTTAAAAATTATATGTAACTTCACTTATACCATTCATTTGACAACGTATGGTCCTTCATATTTTTGCCTAAGTTTGAACACATATACAGCCTTCCCAAGAACCTTGAGCAGTTTTTAGAGCAGAGAATGCTTCTTTTACATCTCTACAAAAAAATAAAAAATAAATAATTGTATTTAAATACTAATTATATTTTTTAGTCAAATTTACCATCTTTATTAATCTTTTCATTAAAGATAATTGAAATCTTACTTATTTCAACTAAAAAATAGTACCTACTTGCCCTTTTTCTGTTTGCTTAAGATCATTAAATACTTGAGTCATTATAACTTTATAACTTATTATGTGTGAATAACATATATTACATACATGATGTGCCCATTCTGAGTTGTTACGAAAATGGACTTGTGCTACTCAGGATGTAAACCCCAATTTGGAGCCCATGTGAGACTCCTCTAAGCATCCCACTATTAAATTCGATTCATGGTCCATAGTATTAGAAGTATACTGATGTTCATAGTATTTGGAATTTGATTGTAATATCTTTGCTATTTTTAGAGGTAAAAATAAAATTTTATATATTAATGAAAGCAAACATAAACACTAGGTTAACTTCGATTATTGTTAATATATAGTCAAAGACTATTCTTGATTTATTTCTTCCTGATTTATTGTGCATCATGGTTTAAAATATATAAGAAATTGGAAGTATATTCATGCTTATTTTTGAGTATTTTCAATCCAATGGAAAAAAATTAAGTTTCTTGTTCATTGAGAATATGTACAATTTTCAAATAAAATATCAAGCTTATATGTGATTTATCCAAAACAGATGCTATATTATTGCTGCCCAGTAGGACTTAGTGAGATGTGAGAGATACTATATATCTGTGTTGTTCAATACAGTAGCCAATAGCCACATCCACACAGAGCTTTTCAGTGTTTGAATATAGTCTAGTATCACTGAGGAAATGAATTTTTAGTTTTTCTTAACGTTAATAAATTTAAAATTAAATGTGTGGCAGTGGCTACCACATTCGATAGCACATGTTATATATATATATGATTATAGATACTGGTTTATTCTCTCTCTCTCTCGTTTTGTTTTCAATACTTCCATGTTTATGATTGGGGGAAATAAGAAAGGGATTTGAAAACCATGTAAACCTTGAATGCACACAGTATGCCTTTTTTACAAGAACAGCCTATTCTTCCTACAGCGATTCTGTCACACACAGTCATGGTTATCATGAACAAAAATGAAGCACACTTTGAACAATAACTCTGCTGGTACATGTACTTATACTGTCTTCAAAGCTAGCCTGACATGATGTGCTTTTTTTATATAACATTGAGTTGATCAGAAGACATTAAAAATAGTCACCTTGATAGAAATCCATAATATTTAAAATTATTTCAATTCTGAATAGAATTACTGGCCCAGTGTGCCTAATCTTGTATGCTACAATTTTAATAAAGGCTCAGGAGCTGCCATCAACCCCGCTATGCCTACTGTGACTGTTGCACGGCCAGAATTTCACAAAATTACAGTGACCGGAGAGACTCAATAACAGTAGTGGAGGTTCCAAAACTAATAACCTTACCCAGAGATTTGTTAAAGAAGCAGGAAGATTTTTGCCTTGCCTTTAGATGCTATAATATGTTTGTCTTCGTGTTTTGGGTTTTTTTCTTTCTCCTCTTTAATTTTAGATTTGCATGTAAAAATATTGGCAGGATCCCGTTTTCATGTTGGTAGATTTTTTTAAAATATGAGGATTCTTAGGAAAGCCTGAGAATCTGTTTACCACTGTTTCATTTATATCATATCCTGTTTGTCACTTGATGCTATCTTTCAGTAACTTTAATTTGTCATAAGCACCAAAGCAAAAAAAAAAAAAAGAAAGAAAGAAAGAAAGAAAAAAAGAAAAAAGAAAAAAAATCCAATAAAAATGTCATCTCCTAAAGAAATCTTGAACTATAATTAAAAAGTATTATTTTTTCTTTTTTTTTTTTTAAGATTATTTATTTATTTATTTGACAGAGACAGAGTCAGCCAGCGAGAGAGGGAACACAAGCAGGGGGAATGGGAGAGGAAGAAGCAGGCTCATAGCAGAGGAGCCTGATGTGGGGCTCGATCCCACAACGCCGGGATCACACCCTGAGCCAAAGGCAGACGCTTAACCACTGTGCCACCCAGGCGCCCCTAAAATGTATTATTTTTTCTGTTACTTAGAAAGCAGTTACATAATATTTACTATGTGCCAGTACTATCCAAGTACAAACAATAATTTCAGATAATAATTATAAATACCAATTATAAATAGGAATTCCATTAATACTCAAAACAACACTCTGAAGTTGTTGCTTTTATTATCCTTATTTTATAGATTAGAAAGCTGGCACACAGAACTTGCCACAGTTACCTGGCCAGTAAGTGGTAAAGCAAGGATGTGAACCCAAGCAACCTGAATCTGAAAGCTATGACTTTCATTGCTATTCTGCCTCTCTTGTATCCTTGCATGTTGACCCAAATATACACAAGCATGTACATACTTATTTCCATTTATCTGTGTATCTATCTATGTAAAATTTATCTAATTCTATAAAATTAAGTTCAGTTTGTGGAGTATTTTCAGTGAATCTCCTTCCCAATTTTGACTGTTCCCAAATGACCTCATTCTTCTTTCTCATGGCCCAACATTTACACTTGCTGACTCTTGCAGGATAATTTTTCTTTTTTCTTAAGATCTTTCTCTTAAATGGCACCTGTCTCCCAATGCTACTAACTCATATTTATTCAGCTATTATGTTTTGCATTCCATGAATGCGTCTTTCTCTAGGCACTGAGTATTAAAGTGATGAACAAAATGGACAAAAAAGTTTGCTCTCACAGAACTTACATTCTAGGGTTAGTATGTACTAAGTGCCTATTGTATGTCTCACACTGTTCTAAATACACTATACATGTTAGTCCATTAACATTCACAGCCCTATAAGGTAGGTACTTTTATTGTACCCATTTACAAATGATGAAGCCAAAGCATATAGATTACAAGCTAGTAAGAGGCAGAGCAATAATTATTACATTTTAGAATAATTACAATGTCAGCAAGAACATTAACAGAGAGAAGAAATAGGAGGTTTTGGCAGTAATTCTGGAGTGAGCTAATAGCAGTTTGTCTTAGGATGTTGACAGAAAGGAGAAAGTGGATGGATTTCCCATATACTTTGAAGATAGAAAGAATAGACTTCCTAATGATTTGAATGGTGGTTCACGCTATCTCATTAGTGCCTAGAAATGGCTGAAGTGCCTAATTAGACAGAAAACAAATGTATATTTTTAAAAGTCTATTCAAACCATAAACTGAGCTATTGAAGAGACTTTGAAGCAATATTTCTAGCTTCTCAACTGTATATTTTCTGAAGTAACTTTGTCTTTTCTCAAATCATACCTAGATTTCTGTCCTCATTCTTCTTCCAGAAAATCAGATCGAATCACTCCAAATCTTTAAATACATCATTAATTCTATGTTCTGAAACTATACACAAATGCATAATGAAATTGTTAATTCAAGAATTAGTTTAGAATACATTTATTTTCATAAAAAATGAGAAAAACTAACTTTGAACCTTACATAAATTAGTCATATGTCTCATGATTCATCAAAACATATTCATCTTTTATGTTACTGTGTTGTCCTAGCCCAGCATCAACTCTCCTACTGAAGAAATGATCATTTCTAAAGCTAGATATGAGTTTATCATGTGTTTATCAACTAGGCAGGGACTGAGTAATCCACATTCAATATACTTTAAACACCACCAAAAATGAGGAACTCAAATCCTCATCGAAAATAATCCCTAATTTTCAGCCAGAAAGAACAAATAGGAGGATTATATTAAATGTTAATATTCTGTGTGAGTGTAAAGACCATTTCACAAATGTACTATATGTGAATGAGAGGCTTTAAAAAACAACAACAACAACAACAACCTCAAGGATAAAGTACCTGAGTATTTTACCCTCTTGCCATTATGAAAATGGTTACATTTATGCCAAAAATCAAAAGGACATTTGAGTCAATTGATACATTTTGTTGCAAAGGTAAAACATATTTATCTTTTTAACTTATCCTTTTAAATTTTAAAAGTAGCATAACAATATAATAGAATATGTGGAAATTGAAAAGAAAAATAACTCTCTTTTATTGTACTACTGTAATGTAATTACTATTGCTGTTTTAGTGCATTTCAAGCATCTTAACCTTACCCTTCTCAAATACATACTCTTACATGGTTGAAGTTGGATCATGCATTCAAATTTATGTTGCATTTCAATTTCTCCACTGGTTGCTTGATTTTAAAGAATTTAGGATTTATTTATATACAAATTGTCTTGTGACGTGGATTACATAAAAAGATATGAAAATAACTAGGAAAGAAAGGCCTTGGTACATGAGATAGATGATGAAAATATTGTAAGCCAAATAGGATTTTGGTAGGTTGCATGATTTTCAAAAACTATTCAGTATTATTAACATATATAATATTGATGCAGAATTTCAAAGTGTTGAAATGAATTGGTATTTTTAGTATATAAAATTATTTTGTAATATTACCTGATGGGGAAAAAAGCACAATTCTTTTCCTAAAGAAAGTCTTAATATGCTACAATGACAGAAATAAGACAATAATTCCCTAAATTGTAAATTCTAGGCAAAAATGCAAAATAATTTAAAAGAATCCATTTCTTTTATCCTGTCTTTAAGTATTTCCTTTGTGCACTATCCCTCCTTTCAGACACACAACTAATCTGATAACTCAATTTTTTCTTTATTTGCCTTTCAAAAAACAATGTGAAAGAATCTTTTTTATGATATGTGAAATTGGAGCCATGCTGGTCTATTTTATCAACAGCCAACAATTCAACAATACCAGCACCAATGATATGCATTTAAGAATGTGAGGCTTGAAAGATAAACTATCCAGAGTTACACAGGTAATAAATAGCACAGTATTTGCTCATATTCTTTGCATTCAACCTGTTTTTTGGCTAATACCGAGTATTTCCTGATCTCTATCATTACTTATTTGTGTAGTTTTAAGTGAAATCTAATTTATTAAAAATTAATAACGAGCATTTTTGTGACAGAGTATTGATTATTCATTTTTGTATTATAGTCATTGTGTTATTTTAAAAGTAATATAGCTATATAGAAATACAGATCCAAATTTCCCAGTTATATATAAAATAAAAAAATCTCTAACAATTTTCAGCTCTAAGTGCCAATCCTTGGACTTAACCCACCTATTTCTGTTTTAGTTTTCTAGTATTCAATTTCATTACTCTAGATTGGTGTTTTCCAATAGAACTTTCCAAGATGAGAAAAATGTTCTATTCTGCATTGCCTAAATAGGGTAACCACTGGCCATATGTGACTATTGAGCTCTTGAAATATGTAACTTGGAAATACATTTTGATTTCATTTAATTTTAACCAATGTAAATTTATTGGATACATGTGGTTTAGTGACTATTGTATTGGGTAGTACAGCTCTAGGTGAAACGTCATTCCTTTTTTTTTTTTTTTTTGATTTATCACATTTAAAAAACATCTTCTAACTCCCCACTATGAAAATGTGGAATTAAGCTCACCTACACTAACTTAACTATTTTTCTCTGTCTCCGTATGCTGTTAAAGTATTTAATTCACCATTGATCTTTAATTCTTCTTTATTTACAGTACCTCTTCACTCCCCAAATTTCAAGGTTTTGAAGTGAGCAGTCTATATCCTTTTACATTTCTCTCTCTACTTACCATAACTTTGTCAAATATAACATTATTATTCTTATTATGATCATTACCACTACCATTATTGTTTTACAACACAAAGGTTTAATTAAAACGTATACTTTCTGTTTAGTAACTATGATTAAGTCTTCCATATTTTCTGTGTCAGTTATGATAATAAACTCTGTTCATTATAGTATTATATAAATATTATTTGCTGAAACATTGATGATTACATCTATGGGGAATGAAATGAATCTTAAGGACTAATCCTGAGCCAGCATAATGGTCTAGTGGCTCAGATTAAATGAAAACTTCTCTAGGACTTCATTAATTTTACAGTATCATTCTGTGTATTACTTTGTCAAATGCCTTTAGAATTTAATGTTTTGTTTCACTATTTGTTTTTCAAATTACAAGGTATTTATTCCTTGTTGATAAAGATTATCCTCTTTAAATCATCAGTAAGATTTTATCTAGCACTGACCTATTTCTGGGATAGATAAACAATTGTTAAGCTGGACTTTTAAAAATATTTCAATTCTTTGTTTTAATATTTAAATTTAATAATAATATTTCCATTTGGCCTAAAATATTTTTTCCTAGTCCATCACCAATTTAGCTTATTTCTTTAGAAAGAACATATGAGATACAAGCTCAGACTATTTTTTAAAATTATTATACTCTAACATGTCAGAAAATTTTTATTATTCTCTTACAGTTTGGCTGAGTGTATAATTGTAGGTCAAAAATTGTTTCTTAGAAGAATTTTACAATCATTCTCCATTGTCACCTATGATTGCTAATAAGATATTTGATGTTAACGATTTTCATTTCAATGACCCTGACCTCCATTTTTCTCTCTTTCTGAAAACTGTAAGGATCTTCCAATTATATTTGATGTGCTTAAATTCAATAGTCTGTTTAGAATTATATTTTTCTTCTTAATTGTTCCTCATGCTAAGCTTTTATGAAAGCTTTCAAAATAAAAAAATAATAATAATGGCACATTTTTGCATTTATCAAAACCCATAGAACTGTACAACAACAAAAAAGTGAACTTTAATATAAACTATGAGTTTATAGTAATGTATTGATATTGGCTCATCAATTGTAATAAATGTATTATACTAATGCAAGATGTCAATAATTGAAGAAACTATGTGCCAGGGGAGGGAGATAAGTGGAAATGCTCTGTACTTTCTGTACAATTTTTCTGTAAACTTAAAACTGCTCTAAAAAATAAAGTCTATTTTTAAAAATAAGAGCTGTATTTGTCTTTGGAAAATATTATTTCACTATTTATATTCAGACATACTTTTATTTGTTTTCTTTTTTTTTCAGGTGGAATTATTTTTTATAGTAATTTTTTATTATGTTATGTTAGTCACCATACAGTACATCCCCAGTTTTTGATGCAATGTTCCACGATTCATTATTTGTGTATAACACCCTGTGCACCATGCAATATGTGCCTTCCTTAATACCCATCACCGGGCTAGCCCAGTCCCCCACCACCTCCCCTCTGAAGCCCTCAGTTTATTTCCCAGAGTCCATAGTCTCTCATGGTTCATTTCCCCTTCTGTTTACCCCCCCTTCATTCTTCCCTTCCTTCTCCTACTGATCTCTCTGCTATTTCTTTTGTTCCATAAATGAGTGAAACCATATGATAATTGTCTTTCTCTGCTTGACTTATTTCACTTAGCATGATCTCCTCCAGTCCCATCCATATTGCTGCAAATGTTGGGTAATCGTTCTTTTTATTTGTTTTCTATCTTGGTATACTGTTATGTAGATTTTAGACTTCCTGGTTTGCTTTTTTATGTCTATTAATTTTTCTTTTCTATTTTCCAGTCCTTTTTCTACTTGGCCAAATTTTGAAGAACTTATTGGCTGTACTTCCTGTTACTGGAAAAATTTAATCATATTAATTCCCAAAACTCTTTCTGAGTATCTGATTACTCTCTTTTAATAAAAGTTCAGTTTTGTTATTTGTTTTATACAGTAATATTTTCTTTGATATTGATGAGTGATCTATGAATCAGACTTCTTTGGTTTCAAATGACAGAAACCTGTTTCCAACTGACTTAAGCAGAAAAGGAGAATGACACTCACTGGCTATTACTAGCTCAATTTTGTTCATGTGGACAAATTTTAACAAATTACCATTGCCAGAGTGATTCAGAATTCTCACTGCTTAGAACTGGTTCACATATCTATTCCTGATACCAGGGGGTAAGTTAATCACTATGAGAACCATGCAAGTTGAAAGCAATAGAGGGATGGTTCTCAAAGAAGAAAAAAAAAAAAGGATGCTGGTCAGGCAAACACAGTTCATTAGAAGAATAACTATTATACAATCTTAAATACCTCCTTTTTCCTGTGTTGGCAGCTTTGTTTAATTAACTTACTCTTTTTTGGGGGACAGTGTAGAAGTGGAGATTCACTTTCCATAAAAGACTAGTTGGTAGCAACTTCTTTCTACACATGTCTAATGAGGTAAGGGAAACAAAAGCAAAAACAAATTTGGGACTCCATCAAAATAAAAAGCTTCTGCACAGTAAAGGAAACAATCAACAAAACTAAAAGGCAACCTACAGAATGGGAGAAAATATTTGTAAATGACTTATCTGATAAAAGCTTGGTATCCAAAATACATAAAGAATTAACAAACCTAACAACCCCCCCCAAATAATCCAATTAAAAAATGGGCAGAATACACGAACAGACATTTTTCCAAAGAAGAAATACAGATGGCCAATGGACACATAGAAAGATGTTCATCATCACTTATCATCAGATAAATGCAAATCAAAACTACAATGAGATATCACCTCACATTTGTTGGAATGGCTAAAATCAACAACACCAAGAAACAACAGGTGTTGGCAAAGATGTGGAGTAAGGGGAACCCTCCTGTACTGTTGGTGGGAATGCAAACTGGTGCAGCCACTGTGGAAAATAGTATGGAGGTTCCTCAAAAAGTTGAAAATAGAACTACCCTATGATCCAGCAATTGCACTACTAAGTATTTACCCAAAGGATATGAAGATACTAATTCAAAGGGATACATCCACCCCAATGTTTATGGCAGCATTATCTACAATAGCCAAATTGGGTAAACAGCCCAAGTGTCCATCGACTGGTGAATGGATAAAGAAGAGATGGTGCACATATACAATGGAACATCACTCAGCCGTAAAAAAGAATGAAATCTTGCCATTTGCAATGACATGGTTGCAGCTAGAAAGTACTATGCTAAACAAAATAAGTCAGTCAGAGAAAGACAAATTACCATATGAGTTCACTCATATGTGGAATTTTAGAAACAATACAAATAAGAAAAGAAAAAGAGAGAAAAAAGAAAAAAGAGAAAGGGAAACCAAGAAATAGAATCTTAACTATAGAGAACAAAGTGATGGTTACCAGAGGGAAAGTGGTTGGGCAGGATGGGTTAAATATGTAATATGGCTTAAGGAGTGCACTTGTGATGAGCAGCAGGTGCTGTATGGAAGGGGTGAATCATTATATTGTACATCTGAAACTAATATTACACTGTATGTTAACTAACTGGGATTTAAATAAAAACATTTTTAAAAGTCTAGTTATTTTTGCTCTTGTTCATATTTCTAAATGAAGTAATAATTAATAAAATTAGCTAGTGTGGATATCTGTTATATTAATTCTCTTTGTAAATCAGGTCTCTCTTCAACATTGAAGGGTTGACCAAAAGTTTACTTTGGGCAGGAAGCAGTCAGTCTACTTAGACTTGGATCCATCCTCATCCCAGAATAATAAACCCTTTACTCTGAGGAAAGCAAAACCCATTTTTTTACCCTTGTCCTCTCCAGAAATTCAATTCTATTTCTTTAGTGATGGGCCCCTGAATTTGTCCTGGGACATATATTGCTATCATTGGTCACTCTGTGGGAGTGGTATAAAGCCTGTCTCTGGAGCCTTGCAGGAGGAACATCTCTCATCTTTGCTCCAAACTTATATGGATGCTTTATACTGTGTGCAACAAATGTTAAAATTCACATTTTGACAGTGAATAGATTCCAAGATATAGCAAAACCAGATTATTATGTGCATTTACAGAAGAACTCTACACTTGACCTCTCCACCATGCTTCAGGCTTCTTCAGAGAATGTAGTCCCCACATCTCAGTTGAAGGAATATGAATATAACGTAAGAAGAGCATGTGTGCTGCAAGATCTTGTGGTCGTTTTGAAAAATATATCATGCCTGAGAAAGCCTAAGTAGTTTGTGAAAATAAGAAGGGGTCTTTAGTGGGAGCAGCCTGAACCTCAATTTGTTGAGCAAGGAATGAATGGGACATATGAGAATGAATATTCAATCAGGCCATTTTGAATTCAGTCTCAAGAGACAGTAAAAGGCTGAAGAACTCCAGCAGTAAAAAACAGGAGGTATGTCATCAAGGAAATGCAAATTAAAAAAACAAGGAGATACCATTACACCCCTGTCAGAATCACCAAAATCTAGAACACTGAAAACACCAAATCCTGGTGAGGATGTGGAACAATAGGAACAGGGGTGGCAATGCAAAATGGTACACTTGGAAGAAACACTTCGGCAGTTTCTTACAAAACTAAGCATACTCTTAAGATATGATCCAGCAATTGTGCTCCTTGATGTTTACCTAAAGTAGTTGAAAATTTATGTCCACACAAAAACCTGCACCAGTTTATAGCAGTTTTATTCATAATTGCCAAAGCTGAGAACAACAAAGATTTCCTTAAGTAGATGAATGAATAAATAAATTTTGGTACATCCAGACAATGGAATATTACTCAGCACTAAAAATAAATGAGCTATCAAGCTATGAAACGACATGGACATGGGAGCCTATCTGAAAAGTCTACATACTGTATGATTCCAACCAAATGACATTCTGGAAAAAGCAAAACTGTGGAGATAGTGAAAAGATCAGTGGCTACCAGGGATTCCTGGGTGGGGAGGAATAAGTAGATGGGGCACAGAGAATTTTTAAGGCAGTGAAAATACTCTTTCTGGTACCATAATAATGGATACATGCCATTATACATTAGTGTGGGGGAAAAGGTATATGGAAAATCTCTGTACCTTCCCTCAATTTTATTGTGAACCTAAAGCTGCTTTAAAAAATAAAGTCTTAAAACTGGGAGATAAACACTAGGTTTATAGATAATGTTGAATGAGTTATAAGGGTCCAATTGAAATAGAGATGCCTCTTTTCAGTTCAAAGGAATGGCATGAGAAAGATGGCCACAGATGTGAAAATCTAAAAAAATTTACAATAGCAACTCATGATAAAGGAAAAAAAAAAAATCAATGTTAAACCTCTGCCAGAACCAGAAACAAGGAAGTCACCAATGCAAGTAAAAATTTTCCTATCCCTTTAAATTTTTTCCCTCAAAGATCAAACCACAGCTAATGTGGAAAGCCTTGAATATGAAAGAAAGTAGAAACCAACTATATCACTCAACCTAAAAACAGGTAGCTTCTCAGGGTTTAAAAAAGTAGACTTAGAGGAGGAGAAAAATGTTGTAAGAAATTATACTCTTGAATTAATTAGTATTTAATTAGTATTTTGATGGAGATTCTGTATTCTAAATTGAGTTTACAATTATGAGGTTAACTGACTATCCCCTGTCTAAAACAGAATACTCAGGGGATATGTCCAGATTTATAGTGCTGGGAAAGATTTTCTTCCCCACTGGAAAAAAATGAAAGAGACAGGAAGAAATCAAAGTAGATCTTTATTTAGATGGCATCACATGAGTCATATGTTTAACACACCATTTACATGTGGCTTACTTTGTTCTGGCCTATCGGTCTTCCAGAAATTCATCCATATTTCTGTCCAGTCAATGGTCTGTTAATAATACATCTGTAAATTACACACTTTTATTCTTTTTTTGCTAGCAAGGACAGAAAACATGCATCCTCTGATAACCTTCAATCCCAACAAAAAATACCCAGTCAGATTAATACAGAATATTCAACAACAGACTTCCCAACCAATTTGCTCAAAGTCTTGTAATTTCTTTTTCAGAAATGGAACTTCTGTTCTGATCTTGCTGATTTTCTGTTGAAATCCCTGCCTCACCATCTCCTTCCAGATTAGGTGATGCCTAGTAGGACAATAATAACTTCTTTCAGGTAGTAACTGGTTCACATGTATCAAGACATCACTTTATGCTAGAGTTGATCTATGAAATTTGGAATAGACCTTGATAAGTCCCAGACGCTGCAACTGAGGTTATATGACTTCTGCATTGTTGTTAGAGTTGCAGGTCCATAGGTGTGACGTTATCCTGTTGAAGAATTGGAACAAAAGTCCTCAGATGGTTACTTGATAACAACAGAAGCATTAGAAGAATATCCAAAGCAATCTAAAAGTTATCCCTTTCTGGGATTCACTCAAATGGTTTGCAAGCATTTGTGGAAATGTTTTGAATTTAATGGAAAACAACAACTCTGTTAATATCATGCCAATAAAACAATAAGATAAAATTTAGCTAGTTTCATAAATTAATAGTAATAGCCATGCTAATTTTCATTTTAAGGGTTCATACATTTGCTAATAATTAATAAAAGGGAAGATAGCATGACCAAGTGAGACTATTTGTAGGTGTACGATGCAGAAAAAGAGAATTCTAATAGAATTGCCTACCAAAAAACATTTTCTTGTACAGAGACTTATGATGTTCTTAACAATAACTGATAACACCCTTGGATTCAAATAATGTGAACCTAAGGTATTGTGATTTTCTATCAATGTTTGGAAGATAAAAATATTAATATGGACAGCAGATCTTCAAGATAACTAAGCAAAGGAAGTGTTATTATGACTGAAGGTATTACTGTTTGCTGGGCAGCTGTGTAGAATATGATGGGTTGTTCTTAAAATACTAATGTAATAAAATCTCTCTGGGATGTACAATATGATTATACTTCATGTTATTTCTAGCTTTGTACCTGAGAAAACATTCAGATAAACTTAATAGTATATGGTAAATAAAACCCATATGTGCAAAAAGGGATGTTCATCAATCTGTTTTTAATATCAGCATTGTACAGAATATAGGCTTAATATATCTTTTTTCAGTGACAGTTTTATGTCAGCTAATAGTTATCTTGACAGTCTTCTTATAATCGAAAATAAGTGGTCAATAATGAAAATACAAAGGTAATTAAGAAAAATACAATGACTAAAGAAAAAAGTTAATGATTAACTGATTTCTGTTTCATTTCCATTATATTAAAAGAGCAATGTTGAGGTTCTTTAAAGGGAAAGTAAACAGGATATAATAATTTATTTTTAAAATATGAAGTATAAATTCATATTTACTGGGTTCTTTAGAGCAAAACTTGTGGGCACATGTGCATTTAAATCCTAATTTTTTTACACACTTGAACAGCTCTGTAATTGCTGATTGAAGAATGTTTTGGTGTGATGTGTCCCCTGTAGCCCATCCCATGTACTCAGTGGGTGAGTTTTTACTTGTGTGAGACCTCTTTGGGAACATAATATCCAAAGATGGCTGCTATCAATTCCTTCCTCACATCAAAAGGTAGAATTTAATTACCCATCCCCTTGAATCTAGACTGGCTGTAGTAATTTGAACCATTAGAATGCAATTGAAATATTATCTGGAACATCTGAGACTAGATCGAAAGAAGCCTTTTGGTTTCTTCCTGGGCCTCTTAGAATGTTTGGGATTCTCCTTCTTGGAACATGGCCTATCATACTATAAGAAGCCCAAGTCACATGGAGAGGCCATTGGAGTGTGCTGGTTCACAGCTCCAGTAGAGCTCCCAGCTAAAGTATCAACTGCCAGTCATGTAGGTGAGCCATCTTTGTTGTTTGGCCCCAGTTAATCTGTCAGAAGATTCCAGCCCCAGCTGCATGAGAGACCCTGAGAAAAAGATTGCCAGCTGAGCCCAGTCAACCCATAGGACCATAGATAATAATACACAATAACCATATATAAAATTGTTTCAATGAATTGAAAGAATAATAGACTGTTTCACATCACTAATATTTTGGCAGTTTGTTATGCAGCAATAGAAAACAGAAACAATTCTCAGTGATCACATTGTTTGGTATCCAAGGTATGTGAATTTTTTCTCCAAACAATAACAAACTGATATAAAGCTGAGGTGGTGTTTTGGTCAAAAAAATCATGACATGCATGACAGGTTTACCCCTATTTAATTGTAAGCAGATGATGCTGCTTTCCTGATTTACAACTCAGAGTGACAAACACACAAAATCATGTTTTTCAGTTTATAAATATTTTAGGGAGGAATTTAAATTATATTAATTAATAAACTGTTTCTCCTCATGAATCAAGAACCCATAGTGAGCTAGATGTTAAGTTGCTAATGTAGAGGCCTGAGCTGTTAGCACTTAGGCCTTAAAACACCAATCTATTTTAGGAAATGTTGCAAAGGAGGTAACTGATTCTCTTTGTTTTTTTCAAGTGTCTGGACAAATAGGCTTGTTCATGCTTACAACTTAAAATATATCCTATATCAATGATCCTGAAGAAAGATACATGTTTTGCTTCATTTTATAAATTTTATTTGAATTTGGGGTTATGTCTAATTATTCCAGAAGAACAGCCAAGAGAATACTATATTCCGCTTATGGTGAGATTTTTGACTTTTGCATTTTTTAAAATTTTATATCTAAATTTTGAGAAAACTTAATTTTAAACCCTTTCTAATTTCTTGCCTTTCTTTTCCTTCTTCCTTCATTTCTTTTCTTCCTCCCTTCATCCATTTCTCATTTTCTGATTTGTCACCATCTATTTATATTTTATCTTCTAGAAAGATGACATAACTAAAGCAAGGCACTAAATTCAGGTGACCACGTTCTAATATAAATTCCACAAGGAACCAGATATGTAATCTTGGTTCACAATCTAGAGGCCTAAATTAATCCCTTTGAAACTTTAGGGGATTAAAATAGATTACCTTTTAACCCCTACCCTTGCTGCTTTAAAATTGCACAATCAAAAACGTGTAATACAAGGCAATTACAAGGTAAACATTAAAAGCTAATTTGGACAAGATATTTTAAAACTGTATCAGACACTTAGTATGAGTTACAGCAATGAATTGAAGTCAAAATGAAAAGACAAATTACTTTAGGCTATCTAGCTCTCATAATACAATGAAATAAAGCATAAAATTTCTCTGTGGAAATAAATTCACTTTCCTTCATTGACTTCTAGGAGAAATAAACATGATTCCCATGTATAAGGGATATTAGGTAACATAATTGAAACTGTATTCTAGTACAGTATTAAGGGGTCCATCTCTGTACTCCCATAGCACCACAGACATATCACAATCCCTGCATATACCAACTTGCGTATTTATATATTTTAACAATGTATATGTCTATTTGTCTAATTAAGCTGAAATTTCATAGGGGCATCTGACCTTGGTTGTTTGACTTTTTATTCCCAGCCCCTATACAGTGTATGTGGCATTCAGTAGGCCCTCAATATGTTTTTGTAAAATAAAGAGGTACTGAATCAATCTTCAAATGGATGTTTCTTGTCTCATCACATAAAAGACACCAACGTCATGTAATTAGATTATAATTTAGAAAATGTATGTCTGTATAACTCTGATAATGCAGTTAGGTAAGTAGCTTTGTGTTGGCCTAACAATATTATAAAGATCCTAGTACAAAACAGAGAAGAAAAAGGTGCTCCTTAGGGAATGAAGCATGAGAGACTATGGACTCTGAGAAACAAACTGAGGGCTTCAGAGGGGAGTGGAGTGGGGGAATGGGATAGGCTGGTGATGGGTGGTGGAGAGGGCACGTATTGCATGGTGCACTGGGTGTTATACGCAACTAATGAATCATCGAAATTTACATAAAAAACCAGGGATGTACTGTATGGTGACTAACATAATATAATAAAAAAACATTTAAAAAAAGAAAGAAAGAAAAAGGTGCCCCTTAAAGAGAATTTTCTCCATTATGAATATTCCATGAGAGTTTATGACAAGGACCAATTTTCGGTCAGTCCAATATAATTAACACAAGTAATTGGAGTGCTGTATTTTACATGATTAACTATAAATATGGTTCAAAATAATATCCAGGTGGTAGAGTTAACGTCTTACCATGCCGTTTAGAAGTCTGATGTACATTATCTCTCAAGTGAATGCCTGTCCTATTCTTTATCCTGTTAGATCAGAAGAGTTCGTGAAGCAGAAATTTTCCTAGAAAATAGTTTAAAACATTCCCAAGCACTTAAAGAAATAGTGGATTACGATAAGTTTGGATCAGGAGCAGAAAACTGAGGGTAGTTTTCTGCTTGCTACCCTGTGACTTCCATAGAAAACCTAATTATGATAAGGCCTATGAAGATATAAGCTACAAATCTTCCTCTCTGTCACTCCCACCTCCAGTCACTGAAAGAGCTGATGATACACGGGTGAAATTATTCAATATTTTAAGTTAAAGAATGTTGGCAAAATTTAAAGGTATTAACTATGATATTGATGATGCCGTGTGAATATTTCAGATGGTGCTTCATCTTTTCAGCTGCTTTTCAGGGAGAAATATTTTTTTAACAATGGGATCTTCCAATTCTAGATTTCCTATGGATGAAGCATTGGCAGGATTCTGACATTTAAGTTTCTAAAAATTATTTTCAGCTAATGGATTCTTGCAATATGGATATAAAGTTTAGAAGCAGCCAAATGGTTCTACACATCTGCTGGCTCTCTGTGCTCATTAGTGGAGTAAACAACGCTCTTGTAGATAATGGGTATAGAAGATATAACCAGGCCAACTTGTCAGCAAGTTTCTTCAGGCTTGAGAAGAATATATTCCGTTATTGAAACCAAATATTTCAGAATTGACTTTTAACAATTAGATTTTACACATAAAAACTTCATATTATTAATGCCTTGGTTATTGTAGACAACTTGAAAAAGCATTAATGGAAGTTTAGAAGGTCAGATTTTTTTACTCTGTGCTGCATCTCAGGCAAGGAGCTTAATTATTGGTAAGTTTACTAAAATAATAAATAAACCCATTGGGATCATAAAATGCAATATTTTGCTTTTGAATCTTAAGGTTGTGTGATCCCACAGTGATTTTTATTAATATTACCAAGTTAGGACAATCTTAACTCATAAAGATAATAATGTAGAGTATTTGTCCCTAGAATGGAGGAAAATATAGTCTTCATGGTACATTTGAAAAAGGAGTAACTGAATGGCATAAAGATGAAATGAATGACAATTCATGAGTGATGAGATTAGGATCAGGTGAGGTGATCAACAACAGACTGGGATGCCTTAGGGATAAGGTTTTCATTGAGTTAGGAAAGTGAATACTGGCAATAATGTTAGTTTTCTAACTTTCATAGAGAGAAGTGAGCATTTGCCATTGTGTGGGTAATCAGGTGAAAGTTGAGCAGAATGATCCAATATATTGTGAAGTCTGGATGGTTACAATGTCAATAACGTTGAAAATGTTAAGGTTAAGATCTAGCCAGTTATTCAATTTATTTCCCAAAGTTTATCCAAGTCAATACTAGTGTTATCCTGTTAATTTTTACAGAGCTCTCTAAAATCGTTTCAGATGTATCATATTCAACTATTTCTCAGTATTTCAGATATTACTTTGCTGGGTGGTAGAAATGTCAGTCAAGCAAGGTAATTTTCTAGAACTCTTTTCAGGGCCTGGCTATGAAAGTATTTATGGCATCTGTTATTCTAAGTTAGCAAATACGCATCTAATTCCACAAACTCAAGTTCAAGAAATACACCATTTTCTTATCACTCAAATTAATTTTAATTTCAGGTTTCCATTTTGTCAGAAATATCACCTCATTATTTATTTAAGGGATCTCCACACACCTTTCTCCAGGGTTATGACTTTTATTTGTCAACAGATTTTGTTATTGTTGTTGGTAGTCATTAGGGACATCAAATCTCAGTGTTGGGGTTAGGGAGTCTAGCTTCAGTGTTACTAGTTCACACCAGCTTCAGACGAAATACCCTCTATTTGGTTTTTTTTTAATTTGTCTGTCCATTATGGTTTTAGATAACCCAATCCTTATTGTTTTCCTAAAGATCCTATTGGTAATGGTGGCTCTCTGAACTATGCCCCTGTTACTCCTGGATGCCTGGAACTCATTCTGCTACTCCAGGTCTACTCCGGGACATGGAAAATTCTATAGGGATATCTTTATTCAGTTAGTGCCTTAGGTATTCCATAGCACAGAAAACATACCATGCAAAGCATACGTCTGTTGCTTCAGTCGAATCTTTCCAACATATTTAGGTCTCTAACCAGACTACAGGCATGATGGTTTTATAGCTTTGTATAGCTTTTGCACTGCCCAAAGTTACCCAGCCCAGAGAGTAGGTGGAGGCTGAAATCCTGGGATTTTTTTCCTGACACAGGGAAGGGGCACTTTATACTATACAGAGTGTTTTTACCATAAAATGATATTACATCTTGTCAAATGCTTTTTCTGTGTCTATTAAAATGACATGTGGCTTATATCCTCTACTAAAATAGTGAATTGGATTAATTGATTTTCGGATTTTAAATCAAACTTGTATTCCTGGGATAAATTACACCAGTCATGGTGTATAATTCTCTTTATTTGTTGCTGGATTTGGTTTATAAATATTTTATTGAGGAATTTTGCATCTATATTCATCAGAGGTATTGGCTTGTAGTCTTATTTCCTTGTGTTGTCTTTGTTTGCTTTAGGGTTCAGGGAAATAGTGGCCTCATAGTATGAGTTGGGAAGTGTTCCCTCTTCTATTTACTGGAAGAGTTTGTGAAGAACTGTCATTAATTCTTCTTAAAACTTTGGCAGAATTCTTCAGTGAAGCCATCTGTGCCTGGGCTTGTCTTGTGGGAAGTTTTTAAGTTACTTGTTCAATATCTTTACTTATTTTAGGTTGCTTTAGATAATTCATTTCTTCTTGAATCAGTTTCTATAATTTGAGTCTTTCTAGGAATTTGCTTATTTAATCTAAGTTATCTAAATTATTGTCATATAGTAGATTATATTATCCTTCATAATTTTTTTTTTGTTTCTGTAAAATTGGTACTAACGTCCTCTATTTTTATTCCTGTTCTTAGTAATTTGAGTTTTCTTTCCTTCTTCCTTGGTAAGTCTACCTAAAAATTTGTCAGTTTTATTGATCTTTTCAAAGAACCAAATTTTGGGTTTACTGCTTTTTATCTATAGTTCTTCCATCTTCTTATTAATATCTGCTCATATCTTAAATTATTATTTCCTTTCCTCTATTTGCAGTAGGTTTATAGTTTGCTCTTCTTTTTCCATCATATTGAGGTGAAACACCTTTTTACAATCTTTTAATATGGGCATTTCAGCTATAATTTTTTCTTTAAGTACCGTTTTAGCCTCATCCCATAAATTTTGATACTTTGTCTTCATTTTCATTCATATCAATGTGTCTTCTAATTTCTATTTTGATTTATTTTGTTTAATGCATTTGACATTTAGGAATGTGTGAATTTCCACATATTTGGAATTCCCCCAATTTTTTTTGTTGCTGTTTTGAATTTGATCCCATTGTGGTTAAAGACCATATTTTATATGTTTTCAATTCTTTTAAATGTACTGAGGCTTGTTTTATAGCTTAGTATATTGTCTATCCTGGAAAATATTCCATGTTTACTTGAGAAAAATGTGTATTCTGCTGTTATTGTTATTAGATGTCTATTGGGTCTACTTGGTTTATAGAGTTGTTATTGATCTTCTACACAATTTTTCTGGCCTTTATTGAAATGGTGTATTAAAGTCTCTAACAGTTACTGTTGAAATGTCTATTTCTTCCTATAAATCTGTCAGTTTTGCTTTTTGCTTCATGTATTTTGGGGCTCTGTTATTAGTGCATATATATTTTTTATTGTTATGTCTTCCCAATGGATTGACACACTTACCATTATAAAATATCCCTTTTTATACATATTAACACTTTCTGACCTAAAGTTTATTTTGTCTGATATTAATATAGCCAGCCACTCCAGGTTTGTTATAGTTGTTGTTTACATATATCTTTTTACTTCCAGCTATTTGTAGCTTTGAATCTAAAGGATCTCTGTGGTAAACAGCATGTAGTTGGATCTTTCTTTTTTATCCAGTTTGACAATTTCTGTGTTTTGTTTGGATTGTTTAATCTATTCATATTTAATGTTGTAATTGATATAGTTGGATTTACATCCACTATTTTATATTTTGTTTTCTATATGTTTCATGTTTTTCTGTCCCTTTGTTGCTCTTTTGCATTAAGTGAATATTTTCTAGTATAATATATTCTTTTAATGATTTTTAAAAAATATTTTTGAGCTATTTTCTTAGTGGTTGTTCTAAGGCCCACATACAGTCTTATTAGAATCTACTTCATTTTTATAATAATTTAATTACAGTGAAATACAGAATCATTATTCCCATATACTCCTATGGGTGCAAATTATAACCTGGCATCATCCTCTTACTCTAAAGCAACTTTGCTCACAATTGTCTCCTTTGTGCTGTTATTGTCAAATTTATTACATTTTTATATGTTATAGGCTTAATAATACATATTATTTCATGCAATTGTTTTTAAAACACTTTAGAGAAAATGGAAGAAATATGCATTAATATTTTCTTTTCTAATTATTTAATTACCTTTCAAGGTACTTTTGTATTTTGTGTGTGGATTCAAATTCTGTCTGGTGACTCTTTCAGCTTAAAAAGCTTCCTTTATTATTTCTTTCAAGGAAAGTTTGCTAGTAATGAATAGTCCATGTTTTCATTTATCTGGAAATGTCTGTATTTTGCCTTCATTTTTTTTTTTTTTGAGAGATAGTTTTGCTAGATATAAGATTTTTGGTGGACAGTTTTTTTTGTACTTTAAAAAGATATTCCGTTATCTCTGACCTCCATAATTTGTGATAAGAAACTGGCTGTTAATCTTTTTGCGGTTCCTTTGTATGTAATAAGTCATTTTTCTCTTGCTCTTTCAAGATTTTCTCTGTCTTTTAAATTGTTTACTATGTGTCTAAGTATAGCTGTCTTTGTGCTTATCCTAAATGGAATTTGTTGAGATTCCTGGGTATGCAGATTAATGATTTTCATCAGATCTGAGGTGTGTCAGTCATTATTTCTTTGACCATTTTTTTCTGCTCTCTACTCTCTTCTGGTATTCCTCTTAGGGCTTTGGTGGTGCACTTAATAGGGTCCCACATTTCTCTGTGGATTTTTTCATTTTTCTTCATTCTTTTTTTCTCTGTTCTTAATCTTTATCAGTCAATCTGCATGTTTGGTGATTCTTCTTCAAACAGTTAAAATCTTGATCTTCCTAGTGAATTTTTTTAAGAAATAATATCTGCATCCAATGTGGGGCTCGAATTCACAACCCCAGTATCAAGAGCTGCAATCTCCACCAGCTGAGCCAGCCAGGCACTTCCCTACTGAATTGTTTATTTAAATTATTTTACTCTTCAACTCCTGGATTTTCACTGAGTCCCTTTTTAAAAAATAATTTCTATGTTTTTATTGTTATTCTCTATTTATGACATAGTGTCATCATATCCTCCTTTGCTTCATTAAGCATAGTTTCTTTGAACATAATTGTAATAGCTGCTTTGAAGCTTTCATCTTCTAACTCCAACATCATGTCCCTTTCCTAGATGATTTCTGTTGCCTGTTTTTATTCCCCTGTATATGGGCCCCATTTTTCTGTGTCTTTGCTTGGCCCACAATTTTTGGTTGACAACTGGACATTTCAGTTGATATATTGTAGCAACTCTAGTTACTGAGTATCCTGCTTTGGGGCTTTGTTTGTTTCTAGTAACTTAGTTGGACTATTATAATGAAGTTTATTTACCCTTCAATTTGAAGCTTCTGATGTCACTCCTTAGAAGGCTCAGCCTGGGCATGTACTTAGTTATCCTGAGATGACAATGGCTTTTGCAGAGCTCTTTGTTCCTTTCCTTGATCTCTCTGTTAAGCTGTGTGCCTCAGTAGGTATCACACCCAGCTGTTTGGCTATACTAATTGTTGCTGATTGATTTATTATTTTCAAAAGTGTCCTGATACATACAATGTGATCTGAATAAATATAAATATAAAAATGCTTTGCCAGGGTAGTTCTAGAAGTAAATCTTTGAGGTTTGTTCTGATACCAGGAAAGATTTTCTTAGAAGTCTCTTTCTCTTGTTCTTTCTGATAAAATAGCTGGCTTACCTAAGGTTTACCTTGTTGCTCTCATAGATCTACTAATACACCTCTTAATTACTTATCTTCAAAATATGCATTGATTTCTGAGAGAACTTTAGGCTTGAAATTCCCCACACTATGTTCCAAATAAAATCAGTTCCTTTGGGGAGAGATTTAAATAAACTCTGTTTATACAGTCTTTCTTTCTCATTGGGCAAAATTTCTGTGCCACAGCTCTGGAGTCATGGGCAGGGACAGTATCCATTTCTAAAAGAGTGACTTTAAGACATACTGTAAGCCAAGAGACTATGATGTTGGAATAAATGTAAAGAGAGATTAATGAAATAAGGTAAATAGAAATAGACCCATACATATATGAACAATTGAATTTTGACAGTTACCAAGGTTACTCAGTGGGGAATGATAGTTTTATTTTTTTTCAAAAATGAGTACTAGAACAACTGAATACTCATATGAAAATGAACAAATCTTATCCTTGACTTTATATACAAAACTTAATTCTTAATAAGTCATAGGCATGAAAATAAAAAATAAACCTATAAAGTTTCTAGCTGACATCCTAAAGATTTGATGTGTAGCGACAAGATTGGAAAACATAAAGAATTTTATAGCAGACACAATAAACTTAACATGAAAGAGAAAAAATCTGATAAATTAGACATCATCAAAGAAACCCACAAAAAACCCTTTTGTTCTGGGGTACCTGGGTGGTTCAGTTGGTTAAGCGACTATCTTCAGCTCAGGTCATGGTCCAAGGGTCCTGGGATCGAGCCCTGTGTCAGGCTCCCTGCTCAGTGGGAGAGTCTGCTTCTCCCCTTCCCTCTGCTGCTTACCCTTGCTTGTGCTCCCTCACTCTCTCTCTCTCAAATAAATAAAATCTTTAAAAAAATTAAAAAAAAAAAACCAACTTTAGTTCTTTGAAAAACATCCTTAAGAATTGAAAAGGTAAGGCATTAACTGAAAGAAAATATTTACAGTCATATATGACAAAGGAATTAAATCTATGATATATGAAAAACTAGTTATAAGAAGACAATCTAATATTAAAATATGAACAAACATTTGAACAGACTCTTCTCAAAAGATATTTGTGTGAGTAATGAGCTGAGAATGATTTTCAAAATCTTGGAAATTCATCTGAAGTTAAAGTACTCCTTCTCCCCCAGTGTGGGCTTGTTTCAACTGGAGGCCGATAATCTTTATTTTTCCAGCTTACACAGTTTCTGGTCAATACAAGTGGTGAATTTTAACACCTACAGTTTGGGGAATATAAGGTAGAAAAAAGTAAGTGACAGGAGGTTGTCATCACTGTATTCTGTCAAATGTATGCTTTCCCTCCTTTTCAAGGAAATGGGTATGGGTTTCAAAAATAGAGAGATTGATGGTCTTATTGAAAACAATAATCTGGTATCTAAAGGTTGAAAGGTCTGCTGAAGCAGCTTGGGTCAGCTGAATAAAAGCTGAGGTTTGAGAATCTCTGCACTTCCAAGGATAGCAAGTTAAATGTGAGCATTTCCCACAAAACAAAATGGCCACCTGGATGTTCTGGGAGATGACTGCAGAGAGGTTGGATTTGTAATGCTAAAAGTCCAGAGAAGAAGGAGGAAATTATCTGCTAACAGCCAGAGAAGATGCACATCAATCAAAGACACTTTAGGGAAAGATCACTAGCCATGTAGGATCTCTATGCCCTACATGTTCTATGTCCATGAAAATGCTCTCAAGGGGAAAAGTCAGCTTTAAGCATCTGTCCCATCCAGGGACAATCTGTATCAGATTTTTTACAGTCAAATGAGAATGTTTTTGTGACTAGGAGCTAACTCGGAGTCTTGTCTGAGATTTGATCCCAAGTATAGAGAAAGAGCTAGCATCACAAGGGTAGATTAAATTAGACAATAGCATGGAAATACTAGAATTATTTTTTTATTGCCTAAAAGAAGTGCCAGTTTGAGGTCAGCAAAGGACAAATATTAAATTTGCTTTTATAAACACATAATATTAAAATATTAACCAGATCTAGAAATATGAATACTAATACTATGATTACAGTTCAGAGATTACACCTAAATTAAAATAGAAATAAAGTAGAATTGTCAATATTTTGATATTTTGTAGTTTTCTCTGGGAAAATTGGGGGTAAAAATTCCAAAATAGGTGTTCCCCAACTCCTATGCAACTATGCTTCTTTATATTGGTTTTATAGACTAAAAATCAGGATTATAGTAGGAAATGTACTTTTATATAAATTTTGTATATTTTATTTTCAATCTTGATGTGGAATGACATTGCTTACTATGAAGTATCTCACATAATTTCAATAGAAATCAGAGAGTGAATAATCATTATAAATACAGTAAGCTAAGTGATCAAATTTCAAATTTCATTTTCAAATGAAACAAGATATTTATCAATTTACTTTTCAGTAAGACATTATCATCTGGTTAAAAAGAAAAATATGGGACAGAGTGAGAGTCAATTTAATTACATTAGAATTCCAGAGATTAAAAACCTCTTTTTGACCCATTCACCTTCTCACAACTTAGTATTGCCCTTCTACTTGTCAGTTTAGAATTAGCTGTCAAAATTTTCTGGTTGCTTGTCTTCATTTTTAAACCATTTTATTTTAAGGGAATGTGTAGTAAAAACCATTAGATAAAACTATGCTTGAACCCCATGTTCTGTCACTAAATAAACATGTAACATTATGCACATATATCCTATATCACAATGAATCAACATTGCAACAAATAAATGACTGATGGCACCCTAACTTCTAAATAAATTTGATCAATAAATTTTTAAATTTATTAATGTATTCTCTAAGTGCTAAGAACAATGACTTTTTACTTATATTACAAATTTCACTTCAGATGCCACTAGAGGGACTTGTATTATCAGAAGTGTCTTTCAGAAGCATCAGTAGAAAATGTAAGAGGAAAGTGTATTAAATCGAAAATGCCACGTAATGATTTCTGGATTTAGAATTTCAACATTTTATGAAAAATAAAAACTATTTTCCTGCATTGATTCATCTTACTTCTATAGACTTTATTTCACAATAATTGGTATTTATTGTATTATTAAGAATTATTATACCTCACACTCAATTTTAAGTAATGAAAAATGTGTTAGGAAACAATCCTTCAATAGTTTGTATTGTGTATGATCTATTGCTAAAAGGGGACCTCTTTAAAGTGTTTTAGGGAGCTTTGCCTTATTTTTTCAGTTTGGAAGCACTGTAGTATCAAAATAAACTCTTAACATACTTCCACAGTAGGTTAAATGAAGATTAAATCAGTGGTTCTTTTAAGATTATATGTAATGCGTGGAATTCTCTGTAATATAGTCATCTCAGGATGATATCTGAAACAATTGATTTCATATTTATTAAGTATCTACTACATTGAAGGCATTGAAGAGATAACATACTCAAATTAGGATAAATTGATATTTAGTTCATGAAGCTACTTTAAAGAAAGTAGTGGGCCTAATATAGAAAAACCTCAAGGTGAGTAACTCAGGGGTGCAGTAAGGAAGAGAAGAAGCAATTAAAGAAGGATAGAGTCCAATGAAGGAGACAATCTGGAAAGGAGCAGTGATCTAAGGTCAAGGAATATAGCCAGCCAAAAATGACCCCCATAGAAAAATACCTCTCTTTTTTCCCCCTCCTTATCTGCTAGGGCTTCCCATTCTGCAGCTCACTGACAGAGCAGTCTTCAGGGTAGAAGAAGGTGAAAGGGACAAAAGGAGAGTATTCAGCAAAGGAATAAAGACTAAATTGCTGTCTGTGATAATATGTTGAATTCTAAGTATAGGTGTAAGCAATGTTCTATAGGGCTTTACAAAAAAAAAAAAAGACTAAGTACGTATTTAGAAGATTCAGGAAAGCTTGAAGGAAGGAGATGGCATGGCATGTGAGATAGTTGAATGATAAAGCATATATTGTTAAAAATAAACAGAAATTATGCGAAAGTGTAGTTTGCTTAGCTAGAAAAATGTTTTGAAGTGTAAAAACAGTTGCTGGGCTTACTACATGTTTTCTGCCAAAAAAAGAAAAAAAAAGTTGTGTGTGTATGTTACTTTTTCAGTGTAGTTAAAAAGGTAAAAATTGAAATATTCTTAATATTGTGAGCCTGATTTTTTTCTATAACTTCTTTTTTTTGGTTTATGTTTCTGAGTAACCAATTAAATAGAGAAAAGACATTAAAACAAGACAAAGGACCCACATGAAAAGCATTGATTTTCCTTTTTAATTTTATTTTGTATTAATTTACTTTATTAGTGTAATAGATGTATCTACTTTAAATTGTCAAATGGCATTAAAGGCTAACAACAACAACAAAAAACAATAAAAAGAAATAGTTGCTAAACAGACATTGCTAGTAGAGTAGATTTTAAAACTTCTCATCATAAGAAAAAACCTGCAAATGTGTGTGGCGATGGATATTAACCAGACTTATTTAGTGATCATTTCACATATATTCAAATATCAAATCATAACGTTGTACACCTGAAACTAATATAATGTTATGTGCCAATTATATCTCAATTAAAAAACAAAGCTATTGGGCACCTGAGTGGCTCAGTGGGTTAAACCTCTGCCTTCAGCTCAGGTCATGGTCTCAGGGTCCTGGGATCGAGTCCCACATCGGGCTCTCTCTCAGTGGGGAGCCTGCTTCTACCTCTGTGCCCTCTCTCTTTCAAATAAATAAAGTCTTTTAAAAAAATTTTTAAAAAGCTATTTTGAAATTTAGATCACGACATTTCATAAGTTTATGCTTGTTTTGCCTGTGAATTTGAGGAATTTGAGATTTAATAGTAAAGTCCAAAATAAAACTCTTAAAACAAACAAACAAACAAACAAACAAACCAACCAACAAACTTTTTCTCTCCATTCCCTGGTTTCATGGACAGACTTTGGGGGGGTCATCTTCACTTGGACCACGATTCGGGGTACCCTGACAAGAGAATTATTCTCTGTAAATATGTATGAAGTTAAAACGTAAACAGCTGTTTCATTCCTGGTCCAGGTAAAAGCTCTCCTAAGGTTTTTTTGATTTCCAAAGAATCTGGTCCTCTTTTTACTTCCCCAAGCTCTATTCCGTTCACATAAAACTACATTTTTAGAACATAGCAGAACACAGGTTTCAGCTCTGGGAGAATAGAACTCTCTCATTCTCACACAAAACAAATGAACAACAAAAAATCAGCAATGAATGGTAATTCTGTGGTGATCCTTCCCTACCATGGCCCATTCCCTTCAGGCACATCTCTCCACTTTAGAATCTCTCATGATATTTACCTCCATATGTTTATGATATAAAGAAACCGTGTCTTTCATTTTCATGCATGCAAATGACGTATCAGGAGTCATATCATACATGCTGCTTTGTTTTGATATTAGCTTCCTTTTGTTTCTGTGTTTTATCTCTCTGCTTTTCCTTTCTGAAAACTTTCTCCTGATGTCCTCTATCTACTCCAAGCACAACTGCTCCCGCCATTAATCTGATCATGTCCCTGACAAAGCTCTAACCCATGCTAAGAACCACGTGTTTATTCTTTCCTTCTCTCCTTTTGGCTCCTGTAAACTTATACACATGTTTATGTATATATTATATACATGGAATATGCTTTGGTCATGTTTTGATTTTAAAAATTAAGATTGTATTGTAACACTTTAATCTGTGTCTTTCTATTTTCACGCAACAATAATTGATGGAATCATTTCAAATCAACTAGAATTGTCGTTCTTTGTAATAGCTTCATAATATTACATGTCTGAGATAAAAAATAATTTACTTAACCATTTTCTTATTAAGGGACATTCACTTTGCTTGCAATTTTTTATCATTATGAATACACTACAGTATGTATCTTTATGGATATATCCTTATGGACTGCTGGTACATCTATAAGATAGTGTCCCTGGACTGCATTGTCATTAAATTTTGGTAAAAAGTCTAGCTACATGCTATTTAGGTTTTTATTGCACATGCCTTCAGTGACATTTATCCTATAATCCAGTATTATTTTGGCACAGGTTTAATAATCATGTTTGTCTCTTAATTTGTTGATGAACTATATCTACTGATATATTGCTACAATTTTGAAATACAGAAATACTGTTATAAACTGTGTCAGTCATGATTCTTTCCTGCAAACAGCACTTCTAAATAGTTTAAGCAAAAAATGGATTTATTGTAGTATATCAGCAATTCAGTATATCTCCAGTAGGGTTCAGAGCTTCTCAGACTGAAAAATGAACAAACTTTATCAACATACTGCTGACAGGTGTAAGTCCAATGCAGCTGGACACAGACGCAGAGGAAAAAATATGTTTGGATGACACCAAAAAAAGAACTTACCGCCAGGACTTCAGGCACCTTTGACTCTAGAACTTGAAATCTCTTCTCTCACCCTCCCGGCCCCGGAGGACAGTGGCCTTTATGTATTTTTGATTTTGAATCAGGTAGAAAGAAGGGAGGCTGTCAGGTAACTTCTGCTTTCTAAATGGAGATTTGGATTATGTAGTGTGAACAATTACCAAAATAGAAGACATATGTTCCAGAGGTGCTACCTGCCATTAATATGACAACTGTTTGTGAGGGTCTTAGAATAATATTTTTAAAAATAAATTACTGTATTTAATTTCCTAAAGTTTTATTTAATATTTTTAATGTATGTTCATTGGTGAGATTGGTAGTTTTATTTTTTGTACTATTTTAATTTGATTTTGAAATCAAAGTTATAATGACTTCTTGAAATGGTGTTTAAAATAACATTGTGATTATTTGTTATAAAAAGTTAGATATCAGCTATAGAAGCTATTTATAAAGATGTGGAAATCTGTATGCGTGTTTATGTAATATTTGTAATTCCTTAAGAATTATTATATTTTTATTCAAATAATTCTTTTCAACAGTTTGATTCTATGGTGAATATATTCTGATTGTTCATATTGTTTTTTTCTTCAGATGTTGGACCTTCTTGGGTATGGTGCTATTTCCCAGGAATTTTTAATTATATTTTTCTACAAATTTTAGGCTGAAATTTTTGGTGCAATGTCTAATAGAGGCAATAATTTAGATGATTTTGTGTACTTCTTCAACTCTTCCAGCCATTAGAGAATTGTTTTTATTAGAGACCACCACATTTTATTATAAAGTTATATGTAAACCTATTTTAACAAATTTGTGTTTTTTTAATCAATGTACTTGTTTGCAAAGATATTTCCATAGTGATTTTTTATGCCAATCATCCAAATTTAAGCCCTTCTTCCTGTTATGTGTCCTGTATAACATATTCTATGAAGGGGCAAATTCTTGAATGGCCTTTACCAAAAATAAGTGTTTTCACTCAGTTTTCTGCACTTAGAACTGAGACAGATTCAATAGGAATCTGTATTATATTCCAATACAAATACCAGTGTATTGTAATGAGATGTATCTGTGTCCATGGATAATTTAGAAATAATTTCTGTGTTATTTCTTCATCAGGGACAGTAAAAATTTCAAGAGAAATTTCAAGCAAAATTCAAGAAACAAAATAACAGAACTAGCCTGAATTAAAAGGTAAGAATATTAATTAATTTTCAGTGGCACGGATGTTTGTGTGAAGAATGGTTTGGACAAAATAAATTTGAGATTTAATTGGTAGAATCTTAAAGACAAGATCAATATGGAGTAGGGTCCCCCAAATACTCCTAAGAATATTCATGTATTTCTACTACTATAAATTTTAATATCCTAAAAGGAAAAATGTATTTAAAAGTAAAATTTTTAAAAATCAGATGTTTAGAATATCAGTTGAAAATATCAAGAATTGGGCTCTCACAACTAAGAGGAGCCTAGAGAGACAAGACAATTTAATGCAGTGTGGCATCCTGGATGGATCCTGGGGTTAAATGAAAACAATTTAAAAAAAGATAAAAACTAAGGAAATCTGACAATATATAGACTTTAGTTAAAAATATCTATTTATTGGGGCACCTGGGTGGCTCAGTGAGTTGAGCGTCCAACTCTTGATTTTGGCTCACATTATGATCTCAGGGTCCTGGATGGAGCCCCTTGTCAGGCTCCGTGCTCAGTGGGGAGTCTACCTCAGTTTCTCTCCCTTGAACCCTCTCCCCACTCACACTCTCTCTGTCTCTCTTAAATAAATAAATCTTTTAAATAAATAAATAAATAAGAATATCTATTTATCAACATTGGTTTCTTAATTGTAATAAATGTACCATGTTAATGTAAGATGTTGATAGTAAGAAAAACTGGGTGTTGGGTCTAGCCATATGATCTGAACAATTTTCCTATAAATCTAAAATGTTCCTAAAAATGTTTATTTAAAAATTGACCAGCTATATAACTTCAATAATATATTTTTTTTTCCCAATACTCCCTGGGACCTTAAGTTAAGAACTTTTGAAAATTGAATTCACTCTTTTACGGCTTAGAATCCTTCAAGACCAAGTGATTTTGCAATTTTGGTACATTAAATTGTCCCAAATCTGAGAACTCTACTTGAAATAAGTCACTTTAACACTGCTTTCTAAGATGAAATCAATGCCAGTTACTAAAATTATTCAAACATTATTGTTTTGAGAGGTATTCTTATGAGAGGACTAACAACAAATTTATACAAATATACTTGAATTTAAAGAGATTCCCTTAGAAAATAAATTTGAATATAAGAGTCTTTTGATAATATTTGAGCTTTCAATGAGTTTAAAGGAATTTTCTATATATTTATTCCCATTTTATTTTCAGTTCATTATAAAATAGTTATAGGAAAATGAAAAGTTGTTCACTTAGAAGTTACAATAGGAAAACAAAACAAGATAAATATTTCACTAAAAATTTTAAGAAGAGTTATATTACATTAATGGATGCTGAGTTGCTAATGCTATTTCTATATTTGATAGAGCATCTCTAAGATTCAAAAGAAACAGCATAGCCCATTTGGACAAAGGCCAACTCTATCTGTCCATCAATCATCTACCTATGGGTTTACATGTGTTTATTCATTGTTTTAATTGGGTATATATTTCACATCATTACACTGGCTAATGAAATTTCAAATATCTACTAACCTCAGAAACTATACAAACAGCTGAATTTATTCTTAGGTATTAAGTAGAAAAAAATTGTTAAATATATCATAGCTACCATATATGATGTTAAGTTCTTCATACACATGACTTATTTAATTTTTAAAACTCCTCCTGAAATAGTAACTATTATTAAATTCATTTTAGAGATACAGAAATTTGTAGCTTTGGGGGGTCACAGTAATAAGGAATCATTGAGTAAAGAGAGGCACCCATAAAGCAGGGCAGGATAGATTCACTTCACAGATTATGAGTGTTTATAAGAAGTACAATACATCTGAATTTATCGTGGGGACAGGTTTTGACAAATACATTCCAATGTATGCATTTTGTCCTTGACAGCTATATGTTGCTATATCAATTGTTGGTTCATTCAATTTATTGTGCATTATATCTGAATGAGATTTTTCAACATTTTGCACCAAATTACAAATAAATAAATAAATAAAATAAATTATATAAATTATATAAATAATTATTGAGATCTGTTAAAAAACAGTATGTTATGTACAAATGATTTGAGAGAATTGACTTTGCCTTTCTTGACACAATGCTGATATCATTAGTTGAAAAGTAAAAATATCAGTTAATCAATTTTTCCCAATCTATAATCTATTAGTGAATTTCACCCCAACTTTCTTCTTCTTCATCCTCTTCCATTTTACACTCCCCTTTTCTTCCTTATTCTTCTTCTTCACAAACTGATTCTATTTTATGTTGTATCTCATTCCAGCTTTAATATTCAATAGTGAGGTGTTATATAATTAGTTGTTTTAACATATTCATCTGGGCTTAAAGGAATAGGCTCAAGAAAAATGGTTCAAATTTCAGGAAAAAGTAATGCAACAATATATTTTTCAGAACAATTCTGAATCATATGACGAAGAGAAAATTGGTTTTCTTCCTAATTGTGTCTTATGATAACATAAACTAAGCTAGTGATTTAACTTACAAAGTTAATCATAATGATTTCCTTTGTATGAAATTTATTTCTACTAAAGGATCTTTTTAATGTCTTAGACATTTTGGACTACATCAAACAATAGAGTCAATAAAATTACAAAACCATACAATCAATTCAAATATTGGTAGATAACATATTTATGAGGAATAAAAAACACTTTTTGAATGGATCAGATACTTTTGTTTATCACAAACAAACCTTAGATAGTTTAATTTAAAATTAACCACCGAGTCTCTCAGTTACATGTATTGAACATATGTATTTTGATATTGCCCAAAGGATTACTTAAAAGACACCCATCATGAGAATATTTTATATACAGTGATCATCTTCTAGTTGGTTTTTCATTACTACGAAAGCATTTATTTCATTGCAAAAGTTTACATTTTTATTCTGTCATAGTGAACATTTATAACAAAGAATGAAACAACTTTCTCAATCTGTAAAATGACATTTCATTAAGCATAAGGAATTAATAAATAAAACAATTGTGATATGTTACATATCCATTGCTTATGGATAATACTTTTCTAAATACATGGCAATTATCAAGGCAATTGCAATATTTAACATCAACATCACACATTGAACCATTTTGGGGCTATATATGTTGTTTAAATGTTTTGTCATGTATAATTCATTTTCTATGAAATTATAAATGGCTATTGTAAAATTTAATGTTATTTAGCATATAAATAATCAGACTTTTTTTTAAATTAAGTGGTGATTAGCTTGCCACTCTGACATTTTTCATGACATAAATCAAGTATTATATGAGAAAAATCTCTTGATTAATATAGAATAAAACACTACTATAAACTAACTCCCCAGACACATATGTAACACTAATGTGTTACAATGGGATTTTATGATATGCTCAAAAATAAAATATTTGTATTATATGAGTCCTTCACTATAATTTGAGATTTTTTTTCTCTCATACTAACTAATGGCATGTCTTGAATAAATCAATGAAGTCTATGCTTTATTCTGCTGATTTGTAAAGTGAAGACATTTACTTGAATAACCACCAGTCTTTTTCCAACAGCAAAATTGTCAGTCTATGTATTATACTTCCTGATGGAAGATATCAACAGAAGAATTATAAGCAAGGTGCTTAATGAAAGGATCTCTCTCTCATTTTACTAAAACATCATATAATTTACTTCTGTTTTTAGCAGTTTGATTATGATTTTGAATTTTGTAATAAAAATATTTATTTGTTTAACTATTAATATAAATCTGACAAATAATAAAAATTACAAATTTTACTTGATGTGTTAAGTAAAGATTGTCTTTTCCTTAAAATTAAAGTCTTAGATGCATTTAAAGTTATATACTCTCTCTCTATTCAATCAAAATATACTTAGACATGTAATTAACATGATTAAGGTGGCTTTCACTGTCATACCATAATTTCAGTGAAGGGTAGAAATTTTACACTTAATTTGCATTTGTTAGTTTACTAGTTATTTTCCCTTTATTATGCACAATTAATTAGAAAATATGCTGAACTAGTTTCTTTTCCTCTTTGTTTTTTGAATCACCTATATGACTATATTTGTTTTTATTTAATGTTTCTGTTAGAAGAATCTTTATTTTTGGTTTTTTAGAGCAAAAACATTGCTCTAACTATATATTCTGACTTCATTTGTAGCTTGAGTATATAATACTCAAATTACATAGATTTTCCCAGCTTAGTAGAAAAAAAGTAGATTTACTAATAATTTTAGGCTAGGGAATATTATTGTATTATTGTATAATATGTATTGTATTAATGCAATGAAGTTATTGATAAATCTGGTAGGCTAAAGAATGGCCCTCTAAACATGTCCACATCCTAATATGGAGATCCTTTAAATATGTACCTTCTATTGTAAAAGAAACTTTGCACATTTGATGAAGTTAAAGATCTTGAGATGTGGAGATTATTCTGGGCTAGCTGGGTGTACTTGATGTAATAACAAGGGTAGACATGAAGATCAAAGACAGAAAAATGAGATATGATGTCTAAACTAGAGCTTGGTGTGATGTGGTTTCAAGATGAAGAAAGGCGCCATGGGTCAGGAAATGCAGATTGCCTTTAGACACTAGAAAAGACATGGAAATAGATTCTTTCCTGAAGGCTCTAAAATGAATATAGCTCTGATAATATCTTGATTTTAAATTTCTGATCTCCAGAACTATAAAAGAGAAAATTTCTATGGTTTTAAGTCATTAACTTTGTGATAATTTGTCACTGCAGAAAAGAAAACAAATACAGTTGTCTCTTAAGTATGTTTCCTTTCTGCCTCTATTTATTCCCTAAATCTTTTATGAATCTATTGGATTCAGTGTCTCATGAAAACCAGTATTGCTATTATCAATGCACAGTTATGCTATTTGATAATATTAAACAAAATGAAATAAAATTAATTAATATTTTCTTAATACAATACTACAAACTGCTTTGCTCACACCATACTTCATTTAAATCTGATCTCATCAATAGAGATATAAATCATTTTGTTTAAGAGTTACATAATATTTCATAATATGAATGTGCTATAGTTTATCTAACCACTCTTCTATAAATGGATATTTAGGATGTTTCCTTTCATTTTTAACTAGAAAAAATGCTGCAGTAAAAATGGGTTTTAAAATAATACATTGATCTGGTCTTTCAACATTTAATCACTTTTATAGTTTCTCCTACAATATATTTATGATTTCTACTTCCTGGCCAGTTTTGATCTTCTATAGCTT
This sequence comes from Ursus americanus, assembly GCF_024610735.1. Classification (NCBI taxonomy): domain Eukaryota; kingdom Metazoa; phylum Chordata; class Mammalia; order Carnivora; family Ursidae; genus Ursus; species Ursus americanus. The sequence continues at coordinate 57,455,594 of NC_142130.1, forward strand.
GCATGTAAATAATCCATATCTCCTAGATTTTATTTATTTTTCTTGCCAATGATATGCATTAGTCTTTCATAATTTGTATAAGTTCCTCTTTCATATTGCTGCTGGTATTTTCTTTCTCCTTTTATACACACAGGTACATGTGTGCCCATGGCTGTGTATTTTTAATTTGACTCTCTAGTGTTTTTTTCAAGGACTTGTAGCCATTAAATTCATGTCCCAGGCATCAAGGAAGAGAAAGAGAGAAGGCAAAATGGGCCTTCCTCCATCCCAGTTCAGTCAGCAACCATTTAGTAGCCGCCTAGCCATCACACCAAAACCTCCGCATGTATCTATTGCTTAGCATTTGGTCACAGAGCTCTTCCATCTACAAGACATGGCAGAAAATGTCATGTTTTATTGGATACATCATGCCATGAGTAACATTGCGTATCTATTACTAAGGAAGAGAAGTAAAATGGATATTGGGTAGTTTCGAACAGTTTCTGTCACATATCCTTTTTCTAGATGTGACAGTTAAAATGCTTTTATTCCTTTTCCACTCTTTATAGCTTCAAGGTCCTGGATTTTGTTGATTTAGTTTTAGGGTTTCCCTCACAATTTGTCTCATTTCTTTAAGAAACCTTATTTTACAGCCCAATTACAATTTCCCAATCATCATAACATTATCCATTTAGAGTCAATTATGTAAATTGTAAGTCATTACTTACCACTCTTTCCTCAATATTATCCTCATCTTTTATAATATCTTAGTTCTGATTTAATTGTCACTTGGTTGTTGTATTTTCATAATTTTTTTCTTCAGAACACATGGGTGATATATATTCTAAATCCATTTCTATCTGAAAATATCATTTCTTTTCCCTGACAGGTGAATGGTAAGTTGAGTATGACTGCTTTGGTCTCAGTAGATTATATTTCATTGACTGATAAGTTTTAATGTTATAAATAAGTCAGATTTAGTCAGTCTCTTTCCTTTAAAAGTTACTTGCTCTTTTTGAAGGTTATAAGATTTTATATTTACTGTTGGAATTCAAAATTTTCACTAGAATATATCTAAGTAAATGACCTTTTTAATAAATCCTCCCTGGGACCTAGGGAGTCTTGTCAATCTTCAGGAACAAATCTTTCTTTAAATAAAAGAAAATTTCTTCATTTTTCTAAATATCACGTCTCTTCTATCACTTCCTTTTTTTTTTTTTAATTTCAGGACTCCTTTTATAAGGTGAGAATTCTCTTGTCTATGCCCTCAATAACTCATCTTTTCATTACTGATTTTCGTCATTTATACTCTTCCTATATTTTGTATTTCTTTCAGTAGATATTCCTGGTCAAGTTAACTTTCAACCATAACTATTTTTTTTTTAGTTTAACTATTGAAAAATTTAAATTGAAAATCCATTTTGTTTTGTTGTTGTTTCTCCACAAATTGTTTTATATTTGGTGTCTTTGAGAGACTCTATTACTTTATTTATCTCATTTGGCACTTCCATTAGTTCAACTTCTTGTGAGATGGCTCTTCTTTGTTTCCTCCTGTGTTTTTTATTTTCTCACTGGTTTCTTTGCTTGCTCATGTTTTCAAACACAATGACATCAGAGGCAATAATCATCCTTGCTAGCTTACATCAGCCACCACAGGAATTGGGAACAACTCAACCCACCAAAGCAGCTATTCATGGTCCTCCAGGCTCCTCAAGGTCAAACCAAACCTGCTCTCTATTGTTTGAGAGTTATCTTGACCTCCGATGCACGGCATCCATTCACTCTGTTTTTGTTAAGAAACCAGAAATGTTTGGCTGTTTGTTTTTATGGATAGAAAATCTCTTTCCCTCTTTCCCACTTTTCAGTCCAAGTAATTTGACTGAAACAGTAGTCATCAGCACATTCTATTTTGGGTAGCTCTTTTTTTTTTTTTTTCTTTTTTGAGGAGGGGGAGAGGCAAAGGGAGAGATAGAGAATCTTAAGCAGGCTCTACAGCCAGCAGGGAGCCCCACAGAGGCCTGGATCTCACAACCCTGAGATCATGACCTGAGCAGGCTGCTGAACCAACTGATCCACCCAGGTGCCCAGGGTTGCTCTATTGATTGGCTCAAAGAATGGTCACAGAGTAAAGTACAGTCTGTTTAGGCATAAGGCAATTTTGTGAAATGAGAAATTTATTTTGCCACTGAATTTGTATTTCAAAGAAAGATCTAGAATGGCAGGAAGTCCTCTTCACGTCATGCATAGACTACAAATCAACACAGAAGAGAAAACAGCTGAAAAAATGGGCGTAATTTGTGTACCCGAGAAACAGGTCATCTGAAGCCTGTGTTACATCTGAAGTTTTTGATTATGTGACATAATAAATGCCTCTTTGTTGAAAAAAGTCCTCAAGAGCATGTGACCACTGGTTGACCCATGAGCCAATCCAGACAAAACATTCAGAAGCTCCTCTTGACCCTTCCCCTGCCCTGGGAATATATGTTCTGCCCACCATTCCCACAGCAGGAGCTGTTTTCAAGGACACAGCCTTGAGAGAGTAAAATATTGTTGAGACCATCTGAATGGTATGTGCACCTAAACCTAGTTAAGGCCTCTGTATAAACTTTTAAGATTCTCATGAGCAGGGGTGGAGATCTACTCATCTCCAGGCTGCGGAAGACAGAATTCAAAAGTAAGTTTCCTTGATTGTTAAAACTGTCACCTACTAATGGAGTGGTCTGCCCCTTCTTTGGTCTCTCCTTCCCTCCATGTACAGGGGTCAGTTTGTAAACCAATACTCTTTTTCTAAAGGGTTTAAAAACTAATTTTTAAAATATCATAAATAATGAATTTTCACAAAAAATGAATTTTCACAATCTGAACAAATTTGTGTAACATGAGTCTAGATCAAGAAATAGAACATTTATTACTCCAGAAGCTTCTCTTATGCTCCCTACTAGTTAATCAGTAACATCCAAGGGTAACCACTGTCCTGTAGTCTAACAGTGTAGATTAATAATTATTTATATAAATGGAATGTATGTGAATTTTTTGGTCTGGGATTCTTTGGTTCAGTATTTTGCTTGTGAGCTGCATTAATATTGTCATGTATGGTTATAGTTTGTTTATTCCTGTTGATATTCTGGATTCCATTGTGTGAATATACCACAGTTTATTCATCTACTTTTCTGCTGATAAGCATTTAGGTAGCTTCTGTTGGAGGCTATTATTTATAGTTATGCTCTATAAACATAGTGGAACTTGTTTTTCAGTGAACATATGTATGCACTTCTGTTGGGAGCATACCTAGGCATGTAATTACCAGGTCAAAAGATAGGTACATTTTCGGCTTTAGTAGTTGCTGACAATTTTCTCTAATGGTTGTAACAATCCACACTTTTAGCAGCAATACATGAGAGTTCTGTTTCTTCCACAGTTTTGCTAACACTGGTATTTTCATTAAAGACTTTTAAAATGTTGAGTCTTCTGTCATTTGCAATAATTTTTTATTATTGTAAAAAGCCTTCCTGTGTTATTAGCTTTCCTCCTCTGGCTACTGTTTTATGTTACAGAGGGGGGATTACGCATTCATGTCAAACTCAAGCCTCCATATTTCTGAAAAAATTCTAGTATTTTATTCCTTTCACTATAAAAATATTTATTCTGTATTATATACCTTCCTGTCATTGTCAGTAACAGTAACTATACAGAATCAATGTTCCCATTTTTGCTTTAGAGTTTTGGTGTCACATTGTCAATTGATGAAGGAAGATTTCATCAGTCAAACATTGAGTCTGTCCTATCTTTGACTGAGGATAAATTTAAACTATGTATTCATTGTCTTTAAAAAAATATATAAATAAAAAGGAAAATAATTGTGTCGTAATTGTCTCTTCTAGAAAACTGTGATGGTAAATATATATATTTTTTAGAGTGTGGATGCTAAAAAGAAAATTAAAGACATTATTCTAGTGTGCTTTTTATTCTTTGAACTGAGATGACGTTATAGGTGTTGCAATTATTATAAAATAATTGAAGTTAATAAAATTTTCAGTGACTCTGTCCCATATTGGGACTCAATCATTTTGGGACTCAAATGTTTTTAAAGGAATTCTGAGTAAATAATGAATATGAAATTGGTAATGGAAACCTCAAGCTAAGAGTTTTCAGCCTTCATCAACTCTTCTCCAGGCCAAATTAGAGGTTAGAGCTATGGTCAGAAGAAAAACCTCTTTGACTGTGGTTGTTGTTAAGTGTATATTTGAGACCAACAGATAGAAAAAGTACTCATTCTTGTAGAATCCTAGATGCCAAGGAGTTCAGAGCATGACCTCTTTTGCTCCAGGATTACCTATCACTTCTTGTTCTTGTTTCTCAGTTATGATAATGAACTACACATCTTTTATTGTGTCTTAGAATTTACTGATTTAATCTGTAGTGTTGATGCCTTCCCAGAGAGGTTCTAATAAAAAAATTAAAACAATTTTATCAGATATTGTGGCTCAAAGATTTTGAAGGAAACCTCTTTTAAGAAATAAGCAAATTGTCTGGGGCGCCTGGGTGGTTCAGTCAGTTAAGCATCCACCTTCAGTTTAGGTCATGATCCCAGGGTCCTGGGATTGAGTTCCACATCGGGCTCCCTGCTCAGCAGAGAGCCTGCTTCTCCTTCTGCCTGCTGCTCCCTTGCTTGTGCTATTTCTGTCTCTCTTTCTGAGAGAGGAATAAATAAATAAAATCTGAAAAAGGAAAGAAAGAAGAGAATTGTGAAAGGTACAATAAAACAGTTAATCAAAAAAGATTAAGGGTGGAAAGATGATAGCAAATTTCTAAGCAATAGTGACTCTAGCTTAGGCAGCTAAGCTACACCTTCTTCAAGACAAATTATGGTATTTTCAGATATAGGATTATTCATTCATATTTATATTGATCATGTTTAATTTGTAATTCTAAAATTATGAGCTTTTTATTGTAGTGTATAAAACATTGCATTTTCATTAGAGATTATAAATAATTTCATTTTTACTTTTTAATTCATAGATGTAAATTAGTGCTTGAAACTATCCCATTCTCCTTTCTTTCTGTGGCATAAGCGAGACTGAATTTCTTAGGTGCTTTGCTATTAGGTAGGATCATGTGCTTAGTTATGAAATATATAATGAAAGTGGAAGTGACATTTCCCTAATTTTTCTTTTTCCTCACTGTAACTAGTGTGTTGGACTTTCACTGAAATTCTCAAGCTATGAGATCAAAACAAACTAATTTGCTAAGTCACCTTATAGAGGACAATTGACCTAGGGAGTTGTGTGGGCCAGTAAAAAGCTGTTGAAAATTCAAGAATCTAACTTTTGTTTGCTTTAGCCCATGATATTTTGAAATTGCTTCAATATACCCTAGCCTGCCTTTTACTAATATGTACGTCAATGCAATATACAGAATCACTAATAACTTTTCAGGAATTCACTTTTTCCTTATATTGAGACTTTTATGTGTGCAACCCAGTGAAGTTACTTATTGTTAACATATTCCTGTATTGATGATACAATAGTCTTGCTAAGAAATTTTTTTTAAATTCCTTTGGTGGTTCACTGAATTTTTATAGTTGAAATTTTTGAATATTTGGATTGATATCTATTTTAACATTTTATCTTATTTAAAGAGAATATGTTATGCTCACGTTATGTAGAAATTCAATCAAAAGATTTTCAATATATACGGTAAAACATTGTTCTAATTATTAAAAGCAATGATAATTATAATAGCTACCAGTTATTGGATGTGCTATATACCATATCTTATTAGTGCTTTACATATACTAGCTTATTTAACCCTACCCTGTGATGCAGGTACTTTTATCTCTATGATATACATGGAAAAACTGAAGACCACATATATTCATTTACTAACTGTTATGTACTGAATGTTTTTGTCCCCCCAAAATTCAAATCTTGAAATCTAATCCCTGGCGTATTAGAGGTATTAGAGGTAGAGCCTTTGGAAGGTAATCATATCATGACAGCAGAGCTCTCATGAATGTGATCAGTGCCCTTATAATAAGAGGCCAGAGAACTAGCTTGCTCTCTTTCCACCATGTGAGGAAACAACCAGAAGTCAGCAGTCTGCAATCCAGAAGAAGGCCTTCACCAGAACCTAACTATGCTAGTACCCTGATCTCCCCTTCTAGCCTCTAGAACTGTGAGAAATATTTTTTTTCTTCTTTCTAAGCCACTCAGTCTGTATATTTTGTTATAGCACCTCAACTGAGATACTTATCCAAGGTCAACTATCAAACAGCAAAAGCAGAATTCACACACAGAAAAGATTCCAGAAACTGAGATTTATATGTTATGTTGAGTTTCTCAAAATGACTACAAAAAGTTTACGTAATTATTTAAAAAATAAATAAGTTGCTTCTTTAAAAAAAAAATCAGTCGGTATGCTTTATGCGGCAAGATACAGAAAACAAGCCTCAGATTTATTGGTTTAGAAAACTTAAAAGTCCAGAGGCGCCTGGGTGGCTCAGTCGTTAAGCGTCTGCCTTTGGCTCAGGGCGTGATACCAGGTCCCTTGGATCGAGCCCCCCATTGGGCTCCCTGCTCTGCTGGGAGCCTGCTTCTTCCTCTCCCACTCCCCCTGCTTGTGTTCCCTCTCTCGCTGGCTGTCTCTATCTCTGTCAAATAAATAAATAAAATCTTAAAAAAAAACCAAACAAACAAACTTAAAAGTCCAGGGAAACCTCTGACCTCAGGTAAGACTAGATCCAGACTCAAGACATATGACCAGGGCTCAGTCCCTCCTTCTCAACTTCTTGGTTCTGTTTTCTCTGGGTTCATTCCATTTTCATGCAGGTTTATCCTGGGTTCACAAAAGAATACTCCAGGTCAAATCCTCTTTCCCATGTAGTGAGAGTCTATTGCAGTGACTTCCTAAAAAGAAGAAATTTTTTTTCTCCTATAAGCACCAGTAAAGATTTCCTTGGTTGCCTTAGTAGCATAATCTGCTGATAGGCTAAAACCACTCAAAAACCTCATTCTCTCCCCTTTCTGGAACTGAGGGTGGGGACAATCTTTCAAATCCGGTGGCTGAGTACGAAAAAGTGAGTTTGTCAATAGGAAATCCGAATATCAGTGGTGGGAGAGGAGAGAAACTATGTCAGGGAAGAACCAACAAGTGTCTACACCAGTAATTTTGCTTGTTTTCAAAAATTTTATTCTATTTTCAACGCTTATAAAAGCTAAATTAATGGATAATCACTTTTTAAAATGTCCTTTTAGACTCCTGGCTAGAGTTTCCATTTCAATTTTATATCCATTGTTTATCCAAAATGTCTTTTAAAACATGCAAAATCGGATTAATATTTCACAATGTAAAGTGCCAAAAAAACCCTCCTAAGTACTTCAAAATAAACATCCATGTGCACATTTCTAGAATATCTGTCATTTTGGCATTCAGCACGTGGATGGTTTCCTTGTAACTTTCTTAAGAATCTTGATTTCCCAAATTATTCATACATATAAGACAAGCCAGCACAGCATACTAAAAATATATCTAGACAAGTCTAACAAAAATTAAGATGGGGTATCAAAATGACTATGTATGTTCTCTCTCTTCTTAAGGGAACAAAGATTATGAAGATAGTCATAATATAAATACCAGTGTTTAGTATTATTCTTCCTTAAACATAGTGATAGGAGGGGTAAGAGAAGGGGGGGAAATCCTGCATTGATTGAATGCCTGTTGCTTTCCAGATTCTGTGATATGTAATGTGATATGCAAATTTATATATATCTCATTATAACGTCACACCACTTCTGGGGAAGTTGGTATGATTATTCCTGTTATAGAGTTGGAAAATGGTATCTCATTGAGTTACACAGTCTGCTAAAATGAACAAACTAAATAGCTGTAGATCAACACTTAAAAGCAAGTCTATAGAAAAACAAAGTTCTTTTACATTCCACCCAGTCATTCATTCACTCATCCATCTATTTAGTTCTTTTTTTGGTTGGTTAGTTATTTGGTCAGAATCTAAAACAAGTTAGGAAAAATCATTGCTGTACTCTCATTCTGTTGTAATATATGCTGGTTGAAAATTAATTTTTATGGGAATAGTACTTCTTATAAACAACAACTACAGATGCTGTGTTCAAGATTTATAGACACATTTGTTTGGCAAATATTAAAATAAGAACATAACCAGACTCTTGGGAGAAAATATGAAATGATATATGCTAATTTAATGGCTCAGTTTCTGAAGTGAATACTATTCTATAACAGTCAGCTGTTGTAACAATATTGCTGCATGACAAGCCATTCCCAAACTCAGGAGATTTGAGTACAAACCATTTAATTTTACACACATTAGTCTGTGAGTTGCTTGCAACTCATCTGATCTAGGCTTGAGTAGCTCAGCTCCAAGCTGTGAGTGGGTTCAAGTCTGTTCCGTGTGTATCTAATTCCACTGGGACCAATACTACCCAGGATATATACAAGATAGGTAAATGGAAGCTTTTAATACTTCTTAAGGCATGGGATCATAAATCTTTGCTCATTAAGGAAAATCTGCCCATTGATTGAAATTAAGCAAAGGCTTCACATGAAGTGGATACCTTACATGATGATGCTTGTGTTCCTCATATGTTACCTCAGACTGTTTGCATTGTTTCTAGTGTGATAACTAGTTAAATGTTTATAAAACCTTTAGAGAGGAGTGCTATCACTGCTGCTGGAAGAAAATGATCATTCAGTGAAAGGGCTGCGGCATCTGGCTAACATACTGGCAATAACCACCATAACGTGTTAGGGAATATGCCTTATAGATACTGGACCAGAGAGAAAAGAATATAGAGCTGGAAAAAAGACAGATTTTTAAAATTCTCCAATAACTCTGGCAAAAGAACATGTTGTCTATTTATATGCTGTTAGCTGTTGAAATGGGACAATTGGAAATTTAGATTGAAAAAAAAAGAAGACTTATGGTTAAATAGGTGGATTGCAGAACTGCCTTGGTAGTGTACTGAGGAAGAGCTCAAAAGGTTCAGAAAATTAAACTTGATAGAATTGATTTATATACAACACCAGAGACTATACCATTTGATTATATTCTCTAGGAAGTCCTAGAGAATATGGACCTGGGAATAATTGCATAAGGGCTATAAGGTCAGAAAGGCCTTGCCATTAGCTAGGAGTTCCTAAGGACAAGACAGATGAACAGTCATGAAGTATGTTGCTTAACTTAAGTAACCCAAAGTGATCGAGACAAACAGAAGATTGATGTCAGACATCAAAATAGAAAATCACACTCTATTATTTTCCAGAACTGAGTTAGTTCTTAGACATAAAGCCCATTGATTAAAAGGGAAGCCATCACCATTGAAGTAGAAGGCTGAAATGCCATATAAGCTTATTCAGTAGTTATTCACCCAAAGCTTTGCCAAATGGACCTAAATATATTCATAGGAAAAACTAGACATATATAAGGGAAAGAGGGATACCAATATCTTTTTAAGGTCTTTGGATACTGGATATTCAGATGACATTGACAAAAGAGAACACAAAAGGCTATCATAGCCCCTTGTTAAAGTGAGGTTGTAAAAAGTCTAGATTATTAATGACAACCTGGCCCCAGTTCATATCATAGTGGGTCTTATAGGACACAGATCCATATTATGGTCACTTGCTGGGTTCCGGAGTACAAAATCAGGCTGGATATAATTATTGGCTGGCAGTCTACTTGAATTGGTTCTCTGTCTTGTAAAGTAAGAGCTATTACAGAAGGAAAGTCTGCAAAGAAGCATGTGACTCTGTTGCTACTGGACAAGATAGTAAATAAGGAACCATTTAGAACCTAGGTAGAAGCAGAAAAGTATATGACACACTCAAAAATTTAAGGCATGCAGGTGCTACTCTCAATTATTTAAAGAAGGCATCCCTCATAAAAATTTTAATTCACTGTTATAACTCCTGAGAAAACCATAGGGACCATGGTCACTGTTAATGGACTACCATAAGTTGAACCAAGGTTAGTGTAATCAGTCTCTGCGAGGAGGTGGTATCTTTACTAGGACAGACCATAGCCTCTGGTACTTGATTTGTCCTGTTGATCTGGAAAATGTATTACTTTTGATACTGGTCAAGGAGGAGGATCTAAGGCAGTTTACATTTACATCGAACACATATCTTTAATACTATGCTAATCTCTTGCTCTTTAGTATGGTAGGCACAATATACATAGAAAGGATCTTGAATATCTGGATATTCTAGAGAATATCATGCAGGTCCACCGTTTAGATGACAGTATTTTAATTGGACCTATATAGCAGGCAATTGTACTTTTGGATAGTTATTATACTATAAGTATCTAATCACAGTTATTTCATATATACTAGCTCTTTCACAAATACGTCTACATGATTACTCTCAAACAGCCTTGCTCTCCTAATGAGCTACGATAAAATTATGAAAAAGTAAAATAGTCAAGGAGCACCTGGGTGGCACAGTTGGTTAAGCATACAACTCTTGGTTTCAGCTCAGGTCATGGTCTCAGTGTCATGAGATCAAGTCCTGTGTTGCGCTCCATGCTCAGGATGGATTCTGCTTAAGTTTCTCCTTCTCCCTCTGCCCCTCCCCAATCTCTCTCTCAAATAAATGAATCTTTTTCAAAAAATGTAAAATAGTCAATAGTATATAGTAAAAAAGGTGAAGGGGATTAGAGGTACAAACTTCCAGTTATAAAGTAAATAGGTCACAGAAATGAAGAGTACAGCATAGGGAATATAGTCAATACATTTATCATGGTGAGCATTTAGTAATGTTTAGAAAAGCTTAATTGTGGTTATGTTTTATAGAGAGGTCTCTGTTCTGGGATAAGTCAATTCCAATTAAAAATATACATACAGGGGTGCCTGGGTGGCACAGTCGTTATGCATCTGCCTTTGGCTCAGGGCGTGATCCCAGCGTTCTGCGATCGAGCCCCACATCAGGCTCCTCCGCTAGGAGCCTGCTTCTTCCTGTCCCACTCTCCCTGCTTGTGTTCCCTCTCTCGCTGGCTGTCTCTGTCAAATAAATAAATAAAATCTTTAAAAAAAATACATACATATATATGTTTAAGGCAAGTCTGTGCTCTTCTCTCTTCTTACTTAATGACCAACAGGTATTTTATTCTAGGAGTTAGATTGCCAAGCAATACACATACTCTAGAAGTTTTGACTGTGTTCTACTTCTGTACAATGTTGAGTTAACTTTACTCACATAGATAATGTGGAAGCTTGTTTTAACACAGAGTAGAATTTTGGACATCATTTCTGATAAAACACCCTTCAAATTATTAATTTATGTTGATCTGAATTCACATTTAGCGTATAAAAACACATGCATTATTATTGTAGTTAAGCCATGTGTTATAAATTAATGGTAAATAATGGTATTTGGTGGTTGATTGGAAAATGGATTATTTGTCCAAATCATGCTTGTGTGAGTTATATTACATTCATAAAAACTAAAATTAACTTTTGAATAAAAATATACAGAATAATATATTGGAAAATTTTATAATTTTAAACATGCTATACTCTGGTATAGCTGTCTATCACTTCAGAATTGAGAACAGAAATGTCGTTAGGTTTCTCAGATTGAAGAGGCAGAACCTTGGAGAACTCTCTCAGGATTTCAGCAAATATTGACCATTAGCAAATTCTCCCAACCTGAAAATTTCATTATGACTATTCAAGACATTTTTATAAAGCTATATAGTTATTAGAGCAGCACTGTGAATAAAAAATGTCCCAGGGAATAAAAGTCGCTCACTGATATAATTCCTTCTATGTTGCCTGTATCACTCAGAATTCCTGGTTGAGAACAATAGAAACCAATTCTGTTTGAACTCAGCAAAAAATGAATTTATTGAAGGGATATCAAATAGCTCAGAGATCAGTAGAAAAGCAAGAGAATTGGGCTCAGAAAATGACAAGAATCTCAGAATCTAGTTTGCACAAATAGCCAAGGAATAGTGTTTTGGATGCTTGGCTGGGTGGGCAGTCAATGTTGCCAAACTGTCAACTCCATGCTGGCCATACTCTTGCCATAGTCATCCTATTGAGTCATTCTTTGACTATCATTTTTGTATTATGAATTATTTCTTTAATATGTAAATTCCTGGGAGTTTTATCTGAAGGTCTAGTCATGTTCTGGCTGCTATAAAGTGGAAAGAAGGAGTATGTGGAGAAATAAATTATAGAGGTTTTGAATTTTTTCAAAACATCAGCTGAGATTGAGTGCAAGTGTCAAAGGTCCCTTGATTACAGATGTATCAGCAAAGAAGGTTTTGCCATCCAAGTAATTCAGATAGTTGACATTATGTTCTGAATGACACTACATTATGTACGTCTAGAATTGTCTTCTTGATAATAAATACCATTTGTGTTGATGGCACACAGCAGCTGATTATCTTCATGAGGTCTGACTTTGTGACTAGATCACTCATCTGGATATTGAGACAAGATAAAGTGATAGTTTATATATATATATATTAAAGTATAAACCAATATAATTTTATAAGTGAGCATACCTGATTGACATAATTTACTATTTTATTATTTTTTTCTATTTTTGTAGACCCTATTGATTTTTGTCTTAATAACTAATAGTACTATTGGGAGCTCATATTAATCTTATAAGTCAATTTTAAATCATAAGCAGGTATTAAGATAATTTTTAATAAAAGTATTGTAGTAATGATTTACATCTAGATTTATACTAATGAAATTCTTCATAAGGAGAGTGACACACATAAAAGTTACTTGGTCTATATAGAAATATAGTTCACATATTCTGTACCTAACTAACACAACTCTCCAATACAATGGGCCCGGATCAAACACACACAGCAAGAGTTCCATCAGCACAGATGATGCAAAGCTGCTTGTTGGGCCCAAGGCTATCACATATGGTTGTACTGTTTATTAATAGCACAAAGGTACCTGGCTGAGAGAACTAGAGAAGGCCGCCTTATAGCTCACTGCTTCCAAAGCCATGTCCCTCTGGGGAACATTATTTGCTCCAAGGTGGGAAGTGTTGAAATTATTCCAGGGTGCTGTATGTACCAGTGGTGGACTGGAAACTTAGGATCTTTCCCAAGGTGTGAATTAATTTCATGTGGGTTGTGGCTGGACAAACCACTGTGTCAGGATTCCTTCCCTCTTTGTATGGTGTTGACATTTGACAGAAAATCCACTGTAAAAATTTTGTCCTAAGTCACTCCTTTGACTTTAGCAAAAGAGTTCTTTTGATCCTTTCGAAATGAGACATTGATAGAATGATATTGATTTATGTAAACGAAAAGATTTGTGTGATCCTAGGAGAAGTATTTTTATTTGACTGATCGCCCCTGTTCCAGGACATGATTCCCTAAAAGCAAAGTAATAATTCCAAATGTGTCAAAAGAGAGAACTGTGATTTTTTTAGTGGAAAGGACCTTGTTTCAGCAGGAATAACTTTATATATCAGTGAATATATAGTCTCAATTTTTGTTGGCCTTTGCAGACTGAAAGTATAGCATTTTCCTTCTTTCAGCATTGCTGCACGGTCTTCTGAGATCTGGATCTGGCTGCTGTAGTGGAATCAAGAAATGAATGGTTCTCTAATTGATAAGTTGAAACCCAAATCCATAGTCTCAGGTTTGGTGACTCCAGTATTTTCTTTGAAAATAGAAAGGCTCCCATCCAAAAGACTTTCAAAATGAGTTATATTTCCTCCTCCAAATATTTGCAAGCAAGGAGAGAAGCAGTGGTGAAAATCATCTGTCCCTCAACTTCCATGAAGAGGGAAAATATTGATATTACACACATTCTGGGGGATACATCAAGACTATGAGGAAAAAGCACTTAAGAGACAATTATTTCCTGATTTTTATCTTCTGCAGAGACAGCTGACGAGGTTTATTTTGTTGTTTTTGTCACTTGTGAACCATTTTTTTCCTTAATAGGATAAAGAGCACTATGATACTGCCATGCAATGATGCTGTGGGGGGGGGGATGTAGTTTTAAGCATTTGGAATATTGGAATATGACTTACAGATCACTCCAACAAGAAACAAACCTGTTCTAAGAAAAACCTTTTTCTCTTGTGTTGGATTGTTGATTATGCTAATAAATGTTTTAATTTTAGCAGTAACAAGAGATAAAGAAGTAAATTTGCAATTTCAAATGCCTCAGAGTGAAGCATATAAATCAATACAAATACATGTATTTTAGTGACACAACCTTCTAAAAGAGCAAATTGTAGGATAATATCTCTAATTGAAAATGAATATCTTAGCTCATGCTTTTGTCACATATTTCAATATTCTAGTGCACATTGAACTAACTTGGAGAATTCAAAGATTTTGACCTGTTAGAACTTACAATCTAAAACAGACTAAGATAGAAACAGACAGTCTTTCACACTGGCTATTTTTACTATATAATATTAGCATACTTATATGAAGGTGTAATCACTTGATGTATGCCTACTCATTTCTTTGGAAAAAATCTAGAAAAATCATTTTCCTCTATAATTTTTCCTTTATATTTTTTGCTATACAAGCCTATTTTATGTTTGGTTTTGTTTATTTTGAAATTTTTGATATTACAAGTTTTTTTTTTTTCAATTCTTGGTCTTTATTTAAAAGAAGGCAAAGAGAATCCCACTCCTCAAATAACCCCTGCAAAAGACATATTTGAAGGTCAGGCTATGAGAGGTAGAAACTCAGGTAGAAACTGGAAAAAGGCAGTCCCAGGGCAGGTGGGCACTCACCTGAGCATTTGAAAAACCCTCATGTGTGAAAGGAGGGAGAGCACTTTACAAATGACTACTGTGGCCAAACCCTTTAATGGAGTCCCCGAGCCACAGACACCTAGCTGGCATGTGAACCTGTGAATGACTGAATCCCTGTCCCCTTAAAGAAGCATAACATTTTGGGGTTTCTCTATTTCCTGGGAAAAAAAAATTGTGGTGATTATAGGTTCAGGAAAAGGAGCTGCCACATGGAAATGTAAATAGGGACTTGGTTGCTCTTCCTTACATGGGGTTGTTGTGAAGAGAAAGGACGTAGGAGGGCAGGGAGACCTGTCCAGGTCCAGGCTCATCACTGTGGGTAGGAGCAGCTGTTAGTGCTGCAGCAGAAGGCCCGCAGAAAGAGGTAATATTACCCACCAGGCCAGTGGGACATTGAGCCTTCAACCTAATTGGAGGTGGGACTGGGGTAAGAATGGGGCAGGCTCAATTTATTTTTGGTTTCTTCTTCTGTAGAACACCTTCAGATACCATTCAGGAACATCCCAGCTTTCTCAGATGGCACAGAACTATGAAGAGGCTAGATACATTTTCTAAGTCCCTCCAGGCAGATTTGTGGGCCTTAGCCCAATGGGGCTTGCCCCTCACTGTCTTCATGATGGTCTCCTAGGCCAGACAGTAGTCCAGCTGTGATACTTCCTTGCCGTAGGGTCTGCACATAATGATTCATGTAGCAGCTGTCCCTCTGGAAGCAGGAACTCAGCAAGATATCATCTCCCGGAGATGAAGTGCCTCTATGGGGTAGTGAGCCATCATTTGGGGCAGGTCTGCAGGATGGCTTTCAGCAGGGTCTCCTTGGTCTTCTATCTGGGGATGGCCCTGTCCTGGACATGCTGCTTGAAGCAGCACTCATGGGTGAAGATCTTGTGGCTGACGTTGCTACTCTCCTTCCTGATGAACAGGAGCTAGAAGAAGAAGCGGTTGATCCGGCTGACAAAGGCCCAGCAGAAGGAACTGATCCAGAGCAAGAACTTCAGTAAATAGAATCTGATGGCATAGTCCCAAAACCAGTTGGCTGAAGAGAAGGGGGGCTTTTTGGTGTGGTCCCAGTAGATGATGCTGATGTTCTCACTGTGTGAGAACCAAAGGAAGTGAAAGTATTCAGATTTCTTCAGGTGGCTGTCCAGGTTGTCAAGAACCTCTTTCAGGATTGAGGGGAGGGAGATCTCGTGCAAGTAGAACTGGGGCACACACTGCAGGGTGATGATGAGGTTGACCAAGGCAGCCCAGGTGCACCTGCACTGCCTGGAACACCTCTGTGTTGCTAAACTTGGAGCACTCAAGAATGGTCCCATGGGTGTCAACAGGGTCAGTGCCATCATGTGAATAGATGTCGTGTTTGATCCCTGTGTTGTGCATTCCAAACCCAAAGATGCCCGCCCCTTGCAGTCACATCTGAAACAGCTCTCAGGTGGATGAGGCCAGGCTGTGCTTGCCCAGCTGTATGTGCAGGTCAGCCAGGAGGATGCCAGCCTCCACATTTCTTTAAGCAAAGATTACATATCTCCTCTCAGGAAAGGTCAAAAGTAAATGGTTAGCTCATAAAGAGCTGCCGATAGAAGATTCAGGACGTATTTTTTTGACATAACCTGAGATTCTTCACATTTCTCATTTTCTCCAACAAATTGATCCTTACCCTTTATTGGTCTTTTCTTTCTACCTCTCTGGTAATATATTATGTCCAATCTTGAAAGCAAATATCACAAATATGAACTATTACCAAGATTATTACTCTTGCATGCATCCCCGAGGAAGCTATTTAAATGCAGGGTCCTCGATTTTCATGCATCGTCTTTCTTACCTCCCCACATAATTATCAAACACACTGTTGCAAAAATGAAATTGGTTTAAACGAACATCAGGGCCAACAAGAGCGGAAAAGAAGAAGCAGGATATTGTGGCTGCAAAAGCGAAATGGGGTGGAGGGCTTCTGCTCTGTCTCTGTGTCAATGGAGATGAATGAATTATTTTCAAATAATAAATAATTATTTTTGTAGGGTCATCATGCTGTCTCCTTTTCCTTTTATGCAGACTTGAGCCATTGTCATTGCAACTAGCATTGCATTTGATAGGGAAAATAAGGAGAAGGAGTCACAAATATTTAGAAACTAGATTGAATAAACTGAAAATGCGGACCAGAGAATTCTTTACTTGACCTTCTGTCTCGCCTATCTCTGGGATTAAAACTCAGTCATTTAAGACTCTTACTTGAGATCTGATGGAAAAAAAAAAAAAGGAAATACTGCACATAATCACATTTAATCAATTCCAAAAATTCACTCAGCTCCATTTGTTTCCCATAGAAAATAACCAAATGTTACTTTCAGAAGACCACATATTTTCAGAAGGAATTTTAAAAATTGCAGAAAATTCAGATTCAGTGCTTAAATGTTAAAATTCTGATTTCTATCTTCCAAAGGATGACGAAAAAACTCAATGAAGGTAACCATGGATACCACCAGGTTGGACTTATCTGTTTATATTTATATATATAAATTTATATATATTTTCTTATCATTGTATATATATATTCTATTATCAAATTATATATTCTCTTAATCATTGATGTGGCCATAACTTAGAGAAGTTTACAGCTAAAATGATTATTTGCAGGTATATGTATACATTGTAAGCTGTTGTATGCTGGCTTCCCAACACAGTCTGCTCATAAGACAGATTTGGAAGAAAAAAAAAAAAGATTTGAGTTCATTGCTTACTATAGTAAGGGAGAAAAACATCTCAACAGAACTGGGCAAATGTCCCATAAAGGGTAGGCAAGATTCTACTTTACTGAGTATTTACAGTTTGATTTAAGGTAGTATTTCAATGTGAAGAGTGAGGGAGATTGATTAGGATTGTGTAAGAATCAGGATATATCAGTCTAAGATTGGTAGTAACAGCAAAGTAAGGCTTTTGGGGCTGAGGGTTCAAAGAATCTTAATGATATAAACGATTGATGGTTTATATTGAAGCATTTATGGGTCTTTCATGAAGTTCCTCTAATAAACAATAAGTATGTTTACCTGGATAAGAGTCTTATAGAATAGTAAAATTATGCTAGTGAAGGTAATGGACTAATCATGTTATTACAGAAAATATGCTTTGTGAGAGGGTAGGTACTTTCAATCCTCAGTGTTCAAGCTATAATTGTCCCCATCATTTCTTTACAAATGTTTTGTTATTTTACTAATATGCCTGAATCATTCTTTTTAAAATTTGTATTTATTTACTCATTTATTTATTTGAAGTATAGTTGATATATTCTTATACATTAGCTTCAGAAATGCCTAAATCGTTCTTAGTGTTATAGTTGAAGCTGGCATCAATCCACATTTTATGTGGCCTGAAGTTCATGTAATGTTGCTTGCTGTCTTATTAGAAAAGAACACAAAATTCTGGAAAACAATTAGGTACATGGCTTTGAAAGCTGTCTTCACTGGTGATATTTAGATTTCATTGCTGTCAGAGTAAATCCATTTCTGAAGAGAGGTATATAACATAACAGAATTGTCTCCCTGGTTGCATCTTTATAAACATAGAGTGAAGAACTCCACCTAGGCAGAATATATGTAGTATGTTTGAAAACACAGGACCTGTATTATTCTTCGGAGGAAATTAGCCCAAGGCATTACAAAGATGTGGAAAAATTATAGTAAAGCTGGAGTTCAGGAGCAAGTTAGAATGTATTGGTCTCAGAGTCAGAATTGAAGGATGAAAACTGGTAGACAATCACAATGGTCACAGATCAGACTAGGCAGGCAATCAAGATAAGAAAATCTTAAGAAAGTGGAAGACAATAAATTTGTTGTTTGAGCAAGCCATGTGAGCTGCAGAGATTGGGGAAGAGGAATTAGAAATTCCTTCTAGGACAATCTCTTTGTGATCTTAATACACCATTATGAAGACCTTGATTCTAAGGTCAGGTCAAGCTCTGGTCTTGATATCTCCATTATGCTTCAAGCAAATAATGAACCAATTCTATCTCCTTGGACTTCAATTGGTGTTTTCCAAATTTCAGTCTTTTTTCATATCATCTTTACAACTTTAACCACATGCAATTACTTCCTGTCAGACTGTTTAGTTTTGACTAAATCAACTTTTTTAAACATAATTTTTTAAAAACTTTGTATCATTATTTTTAAAACATTATCACTTACTATAATAGAAGGTATCTATGCAAAATAAATTCAAAACAAACAAGATTTTAAAATTCCAGTCAAATATTGGACTAACAAATGCTGTAATAGCAAAGCTTGCTTTCTCTTCCATAAAAGGAGATTAACAGATTAGCGGGGTGCCTGGGTGGCTCAGTCAGCTCAGGTCATGATTCCAGGGTTCTGGGATCAAGCCCTCCATCAGGCTTTCTGAGCAGCAGTGAGTCTGCTTCTCTCTGTGTCCCTTCCCCTGCTCATGTTCTCTCTCCCTCAAATTAAATAAATAAAATCTTTGAAAAAAGGAGATTAGCAAGTATAAATGAGGTACAAAAGGCTTAATAACAGTACACTGACATTATCTTTGATTTAATCAGAAGATTGATAGATGCTTGGATAATTTTTGTCTATGTGTTTCAGTATTTAATGCATGTCAAACTTATCCACACGTCTCTCATTGCAAAAAACACTTCTGTATAGGATAACTGTCATTATCAAGCAATAATAACACAATAAAATTTTAATCTCTCCACAAAATGGTGTATTTTCCTTCATGTTTATATCCCATATGGCTATTGGAGGCATAGTAATTTTCCATGGGCTAATAAAATAAGTGGTGTCAAATCATAGACAGTATTTGTGATTTTACCTTTCAAAGATGCACTTCTCTGAATATAGCATTGTCAGGTAGAGGGTAAGAAAAATCCGGTAATAGACCCCTACTCCTGCTTTTACATGAAACAATAGTCAACAAATACTTATTGTGCATCTATTAAATTGCAAGTATTAGAAATATAGCAAAGAATAAAATGGAAAAAATGACTACCTTCTTTTTGACATTGGAAAACTTACATCCACTAAGTAAGTAGACTACAAGAAATTTGAATCAAATACATTACAAAATATAATACATATAAATATATAGTCACATAAATATATACACAATAAAATACAAAAAATAAATATAAATAAAATAATGCCAACCCTGATATTATACAATATCATTACCATATACTGCAATTGTGAAGATCAATAACCACCCCAGACAATTTTGTACAGTGCACAATATTCTGAACACTATCTTCTTTTAAACCCATATCTAATAATGTTATGTGCTGATTGACACGATTTGCAAAAAGTTTCTGCCTGTATGAAGCTAAGGATATTTACCAACTTCTACTGGAATTGCCTCTCTAGAAAGAATAAATATTTGAGTCTATACTTTAATACAATCCAAAGTAGATCTTAGAATCTTCAGCTTCCATCTCCCTGCCATCTTTTGAGATTCTCTGGAATCTAAACTCTTAAAAGTAGGAACTCTTTCTTATTTATATTTGTATTTCTAATAAATAGAAAATAAAGCTCTTGCCACATTGTAGGTCATCAATAATTATCTTTGAATGAAGGACTGAAAGAAGGGTAATGATCTATGTTACTTGAGTGAAGTGGAAATTTCACTATGGCCACATAGAATAAACTATTTAGGCCTTATTTAACTACAAATACCCAAGAATGTGAGGAAACGAAATAATTTTCATAACTAAATGTCCACCACAGAGCCTCTGAATTCATGGAGGCATTGTCTTTGGAAATCAAATATTTCACTGCCCAAGGGCAGAGTGTTTCCAAAACTGTTGGTGATCAGAGTGTACTTTTATTTTATATGTTGTATTTTATAACATGCTTTTAATTTGAGGGAAAAGAAAGAAAGGTAAAGAGTCTGAATCATAAGTCTTTAGAAGAGATGTGCTGTGGGAAAATACATGCTCTAGACATCTAACACTAGCTCAAGTCTTGTGGCTTAATATCCAAACTTTGGTCAGATGGTTCTCTTACATATCTCATGATTACATGGCTCAGCATGTTAACTGAAAATTCTTCACTCCAAATGAGTCATTTGGTTCTAAAATTTTGTCTGTTCCCATCTGACTATGACATTGAGATTTAACTCCTCACTTGATCTTAACTTGAAAATGATACTCTGGTGTACTTGCTGATTCTTTCCTCTTATGTCCTATTTGCTTCTCTCCCAATTCCATATCCTCATGCCTGGCTTTGCTAATCTTCAACACTTTCATGTTATCACAGCCTGTGGATGCCCCTCACTCACAGTGAGGCAGTGTCTTCTAAAAGCTTCCAGTTGGAGACTGCAACGCAGGCAGAGGATTAGGCCCCCTGGGCTTTCATAGAGGTCTAATTATTTCTTGTGGCTGACCTTTATTAGTAAGTATCAATTAGCGTGGTTTTTCCTTGATTCTAATCTCCTTGATGTTTTGCTGGAGTATAAAAGGATAATTTGAGGTTAACGGTTGGCTTCAGGATGGGTTTGCTTCCTAATCCCATCCTCAGAGACATCCTTTGTAGATTTGATTACTGACATTTACAACAATCTTTGAACTCTGGTAATGTCAGATAAAGGAATTTAACATTAGCTCCTGACTACTGAGAATAAGTTTTTTAGGGCTTTCTTTTCCTATAGATCATAACCACAGAGTTTTAGTATCTGCCACAAGACAAAATACGTTTTCTTGTTTTCATAGAAAAAAAAATTTAAAGGATCCATGGTTTGGGGGAAAGATGTCTTTTATCTCTCCTCCATTAAAACTTGTTTTATGCTAAGAACTTTCAGGCTTTGTAAATTCTCTATAAATTTTCAGAATATACATAATATTATATATATTTATATATAAAATACATTATATATATTAATAAGTTATTTTATATATAAATATGTATATTAATAAGTTATTTTATATATAAATATGTATATATATTTTCATTTTTACGTTATTTGTTATTTTCCTCGTGGAAGGAGAATGAACTGGTAGAAGAAATGTACATAACTATGGTTGTATATAATGTGAACATATTATTCACACACAATTTGGCAAATTCCTTCGTATTTTAGAACAGAGAGCCCATGTGACAGAGCATGAGGGCTCAGATAGGTAAGGAACAATTCTGAGTTGGAGGAACGGATGTGATCTCTATAGGACCAAAGTGCAATATGGTATGATGGGATTAGATATTATGCCAAATTATGCCAATAATTATGGATAATGACAATAATAAGGGACATGAGCTGGCAGACTCATAGGCCAACAGTTTTGTGGAGAGAAAGTAGAAGCACTGTTTGCTGATTATTGAGACACTGATGAACTCAAAGTTCCAGTTGAATGCTGGTCTCTATAAAGTAATTTTTTTCTATCTTGGGCTTAATCACTGATAGCATCTGATATAGAGGAATATCTGTAAATGAGAAGATTATGTGTGTCTATATGGTCAGAGCAACGAGGGCACTGGTCTTGAAGTCGTGTTTACATGATAAGCATGCTATTTTCAGTTATATTTTGTATTTGGGTACTGGTGTGTGTTTGGGGGTGCTTTTGAGGCTTATGGCAAAGCTAAGTCCTTTCTAAGTTAGCCTTGTGTTGTTAACTCTGCTGAGCCCCCTGATCAATGAGAGAAGCCTTCACTGCCAACTAAATTTAACAACCAGCCTAATTCTGGTTGCAGTAGATACAATCCTAGCTTTCCAATTTTGAGATGAACAAATTTCATTCACCACACTTGAGTTAACTAACCCCAGACTGTTGACAACATGATTCAAATTTCAGTTACTACGGTGTATTAACTGTGAGTCATCAAGTAAAGTACCAACTTTGCTCCTACCTCTTCAGCCCACAAATCTCCATGGAAATAATTGTTGCACATCAGAATCAGCGACCAATCACGTCACTTCTTTCAGGGTCTGTCAGCGATTGGCCAGTGTGTGTGCGTTATTCAGTTCACACACAGAAAGCAAAACTATAGTCACATGGCCTCTTTGTATTCCCTGATAAACTCAGATGACATTTTACAAAGATGGATAATCAAAAGATAAAAATGCAGCAAAGAAACAAAAAGTGGTAACGCTGGAAGTAGAGTTAGAATCTCGTGTAAATGAAATTCTAGAAAAGCTTGAGAGAGCCTCTAAGAGAATTTAGTGAGGCAAATTCATCAGTGTAAATGAGGGAAGTGTTTGTGATGAAAAGGATCACAGTGTCTCAGAGGAACTGACACTGGCCAAAAACTTCACATTTAAAGGAACTTTGGAGATATTTCATGACATTGAAAGTAGAAAGGATAAACGCTGGAAGTTGATCAAAACTTAGGAGGAAGGCAGTTTTCCAAGTCATAGAAAAGATACTTGCTCCATATTGTAAGATACATGAGAAGAAGGAAGCACTGTTCAAACTTCTGATGTGTTTTTTTACAGAGAAATAAAAACACTTTAATTCTTCATGATTCTACTGTTTTACAGTGTACAAAATAAATATCAGTTTTACTATTTTTAAGAAAGTTTTTAATGTTTTGATGAGCATTTTTAAAGATCTTGGGATTATGTATTATAGTTTTCTCCATTGTTAGTAAGACCCTTTAGTCCTGGTCAGTTTGCACAGCCCTGTATGTACTGCCCTTTTACATACGGCCGATACTTTGTGAAATGCATAAATACTGGCTAATATCTGGTTTAAATTACGTTACAAATTCAAGCTTTTGCTTCCATATCAAATATTAATAACTAGTGTTAATGAGTTGGAGATTGGCAGATAAATACCTAGAAGAAAACCTATTAGAAATAGCCCTATGTACTACAAGTACAAGAAACAAATTACTATGCTTTACCTTGGAGAATACATTAAACATAATTATGTTCCTTTTTTCTTTGCTATTTCCCCACATAATTTGGTTAAATAATTTACTTTTACTTATGCAGAATTTGAAAACACTGATGATCTTTCATAAACTAGGACAACAAATGCATGCACTTAGTAATATTTTTCCATTTGTACTGTAACGCAAGCTCTAGTGGCAAAATATAATTGAGGGATGAATACAGAAGACAGCAACTTTTGTTGCCCTCTGAAAATTATCCTATTTTATGACTTTCACTCATACCGCTCGCTATTCCTATACCATTTTTGTAGCTATTCTCTCCCTTTCTCAAATGGTAGATAATTTTTTTCTCTGAATATGATTCTGATAGGAATACCAAAACAATCACCAAAAAAATTCCAAATGGAAAAAATCAAAGAAAAACTCCTTTAAGAATATGCGCCTGGATCCTGTTCTTTCTTTTCCTAAATTTCAGTTTACAGATCCAACCAAGTGAGGTTTTTCTGATTCTGAAACTTTCCCCACTGAGATGCCCTGAACCCTTTTCTCTACAGAGGAAAGGGGCTGAGACCAGCAACTCAATCCTCTGTTTACCAGTGCTAGACACTGCTTTTTTCCTCCCTAACTCCAAACCCTGTAGGCAACTAAAGCAGCTTCCACACTGCCTCTCATAATTGTTCCTGATCTTTGAGCCCGGTCTTACTACAAAGCATACGGGCAGTGATAGGAACCAGTCAGGGAGGCTTCCCCTGATTCCTGGATTTTCATAGGCTTTGCCAGAAACTATGTTGAAACTTTAAGATATTTATGAGTTTATAGCAATAAAAGAAAACAACTTCCATGCATATATTCATTAGAATGTGTTCAAGCTCCCTGTTTGTGTAGAACCTTTGACTCTTACTCTGTACCTTTAGGTGTGCGTGAAATGTCACCTTCTGACCTGATCCAGTTCTGCCCTGCTCAGATAGGGCTATCACATAAAATGCAGAACACCTAGTTAAATTTAAATTTCAGATAAGCAACAAAATATTGTAACGGTAAATATGTCTTATGAAATATTTAGGATATACTTCTACTGTGGCTTTGGGTTTGTTTTCACCAAGCCCTAGACTGTTCAGGTAAAACAGACTCACACTTGTTGTTATCAACTATTCTGATCAGCTTGCTCATTTGAAAACATGAAAGTACAAACTGTGGTGAATTTGAGATGAAATAAATGTACAGGAGCTCTTTCTCTCTCTGTAAGTGTATGTGTGTGTATAATATATATTATATAAGAACTGAAAGTATGAATTTTCTTTAAAGCAATGGACATTTCAGGTGATTTCTATATGTACATTCTATTAGAAGTTGTATGAAAAGGATTTTTAAAAAAAGGAGATAAGATCAGGATAATAGCAATGAGGAGGAAGTGACATTTCTCTGAGTATATCATTTTGTACGGCTCTGAATCTTAGAACCATAGTAATGTATCTCATAATTCTTTGTATCTTTCCAAATAAACAAACAAAACCAACCAGGATATGGGGAGAATAAAAACAGAATATGAACACTAAAAAATAAACCTAACTAGATTAAAAGGTCAAAACAAAACCATACTGAAGTAGATGGGGAAGAAAACAAATAACTTTATTAAATTTGGAAACCAGTATCTTGACTGGAAACCTAATTACAAAAAGCACTGAACATAAATGCTGTAATCTAGTTAGTAATTATGTTTCTCATGAATAGATGGATAGGTACGTAGATAGATAGGAAGGCAGGTAGATAAAGAAGTATAGATGTGTGCTTATGCTTAGTGTACATGAATATATTTCCAGGCTAGGTCCACTGAAAGCATATAGAGGCAATGACTCCCAGTAATGAGCATACCTTGCTCCCAGATTTGGTTTTAAACACCATTCTCCAATAAAAGGAACCATGGATTTTTTTAAGAACTAGTTGATTCCAGGGCTCAGGCAGGGAAAATATAATATGATCTTCAAATATGTTGGCCACAAAGTATGGAAAATCTTAATAAAAATGGATACCTGTTGATAGAACACAGAAGACAACCATGAGAAACTCCTCATGATCAAAGCTGGAACAATTTGAACAGTAAGTCCATAAAGATGGAATTTGATTTTAAACCATAAAACAAAATGAATTATTGTGAGTATATACATAAAATACAATCAATATATATTTAATTTAATGACATAAGTAAATAATCAAATACGTAAGTGGATCCAGTATTTCAGCCAGCCAATTAAATTTCCTTGTTTTTGTCCTGTGTGGATAATCTTTGTTGATTATTGTCTCCAGTAGTCACATCTGATTGGAATAGCGGAGGTGTCTTAGAGATAACACTCTGTATCCAGTGTGGAATATTTGGTTTTTAATATATGATTGAAATACCTAGTCATATTTTCTTTAATGTGGACAGTTATCATATGCATACACGTACACATAGGTAACTCCAAAAGCAAATTATCTATTGCCATTTAACCAATGAGACATATGGCACTTCTATTTCCAGAAGTGTCTGATAAGATTCTATGATAAATAAATATAACTCAAGAAGAATTATATTTTGCATACTGCATGGTTTGAATGTTGCTTTTCTTAAAGGACACCCCATGTAATTCAAGAAGCTGCCACTAGATGGGGAGGATCTATATGGGCGTAAAGGCTTAGTTAACGCATTAATCTTGAATTCTCCTTGATGAAACTTAAAATACTATCAATAGTAGTTTTTAATACAAATAAAAATCACTCCTATAATAATAAGCTTTAGGAAATATTATCATTTAAAACCAAAATTCAAAAACATAAGTACTTAAAAAAGCTGGATCTGTATTGTAACTGTTATATTCATGAGCTTTTGCTGTAAGCATCAAATTAGATCAAAATCATATGTTGTGGTTGGTTTTTTTTTACTATTTTTCAGAGTCAAAAGAAACTGAGACTTTTTTACATTCACTCCAGGAATTTGGGATTCAACAAATGCTTGAAATCTCTGTTGTAACTTGGGGACTCTGTTTTTGGAAAATCCCATGCCACTTTGGTTATTTGAGAATTATTAAGTTTTCATAGTTCTGACCTTGTTATGTCTTTGTTACGATTTCAATTCTTAATTTATTTTGCCGGCCTCATTTCTGAGCTTCTTTAAAGTTTTGTGACAGCTTGTTTGTTGTCATCAACACCCAGTCTTCCATTTTTCTGTAACAATAGTTATAAATGGGCCACATGGTTGACCGAATTAGACACAGTTTTTCAGCTTCTCGTGCATTTTAGGTGTGGACATTTTATTAAGTTTTGATCAGGAGAAATGAACAGAAGTGCTTTCAGCCATCATCAGATCTCCTTAAAAGGAATAAGCATGTGCTTCTTAATTCCTTTCTCCCATCTCCTTGGTTGTCAGGTGATAAAAAAAGGAGTAGCTTGCTTGGATCCAGACATGGAAGTCATACCCTGAAGATGACAGTGCTACTCTAATATGCCTGGGTCACTTACTGTTGTACTCTACCATTAGAAATAATACTGTAATGGGGAGCCTGGGTGGCTCAGTGGGTTAAGCATCTGACTCTTGATTTCAACTCAGGTCATGACAACAAGGTCATGAGATTGAACCCCATGTTGGGCTCAGCTTCTCTCTCTCCAAAACAATTTTAAAAATAAAAGAAAAAATAAAAGAAATAAAACTATAACATTAGAAATAAACTACTATTTAATTGAAGTGACTAGTATATATCACCCCTGTTTAAAGCAGCCTAACCAGTACCCTAATATATGTACCAAATATTTATAGCTATTTCAGTACTTAAGTAGAACTTCATGTGCATACATTCTGGGAATGCATGGGATCTGAGTTACAGAGAGGAAGTTATTTTTCTGTATACAACATCTTTTCTTATTCTTGCCTCTTGGTCTGAAGATGGTAAAATTGATCAATTGATTAAACACTGCCAGTTCTATAGTAACTGCCATTTAGGATAGTGTCTAGGTGTTTAACAATTCCCTTTTCTTCCCTAGAAAAACACTCCTGGTGCCTCTGGCAGCCACATGTTAATGGGACCCACCCCCAAGTTACGACAAGATATAAGAATGACCCAGCAGAAAACTCCTGCTACAACATCCTTCAGCCTGGTTCCTGGTAATCCGAAATCTTGAATAGAGATATGAACACAGAGGTTTGAAGCTTGGTTTGTGCAGTATTTCCTTGGATTAGTGAGCTAAGTGTGTCATCTCCCACCAAGTTTCTTGGCTTCAGTGACTTGTAACCTAATAAAAATTAACATTTTCAAGACCTAATTCTATGCTGCATGGTGCTTAGGAAATCCTAGCTCTTTGCAAAATGTGTGTTTTCTGTAGCGATGGTGATCAACCTCTAAGTACTCTCAGATTCCAGCTCCTAAGAGACAACAAAAGCTGTCCGAGCAAGTACCCAGCTACGCTCACCTTCCGCTGCATTCCTTCATCATCAAGGGGATTCTTACTGCTGTCATTATTCTTTCTTTGCCCCTCCTTGATCCCCTTTTAGGGGTCTTTATTTTATCTATCTTACTAGGTTGTTGTTGTTGTTTTTAGAAATTGATAGAAATTGATGTTTCATCGAAAAATAGTATGAAAGAATAGATGTTTTTAACTTTAAGAATAATAGTTTCATGACATGAAATATAACATGTTTTTAATCTTGGGCTATAAATCATTATGCGTAAGTGAATACACGTGAAGAAGCAGAAATAAACCCGAATATATTCACCTATGTCAGTAAAAAAAGGATCAGATGCTCGACACATAAATGGGACTAGTTTAAATATCATTCTTACAACAAAAAGGTGAGGAAAATGTTCTGTGACTTTATATGTACTTTTTCTTTCAATTATGGGACCACCCAAGAAATTATAATTTCTTTCAATTATAAAGACCACTGCATCATTATAAGATCAGTGTATACGAAAAGGAGTGTGACGTGAAAGGATTCCAAAGCCATAAACTCTAATGAACAGCGTCAGCCACAAATACCTTGTGCTATCTTGTGTACGGACCCAGCTTGTCTTTTCCAGAGTGTCTAATGTTTCACGTATAAAATGTGTTAATTTTTCAATTAGCTGTTACTTTAATTTTAGCTTTTAATAGTGCTTATCAATCTTTCATTTTTTGTAGTATGGGAAGCAAAACAACGAAGTAGCAATAAATGTGTATATTTTTATTCCATGGTAATAGTGGTATAATTGAGCAGAATAATCACTACATTCAAATTGACCACTGTACTACTGGATTTCTCATTGTGTATAAATTAATAAAAACAACTATTAGGCTAGTATTGTTATAGTTTACATAAATTATTTCATCTAATCTTTATAATCCTTAAGTAATATTATTGTAACTATTTAAAAGCAGAGGAAACTTCTCTAATAGAAGAGGAAACTAAAACTTAGAAAGTTTGAGTAACTTAACCAGAGCCACACAAGTAGGAAATGTCTAAATCAGGAATTAAAGGCTTTTTTTTCTCACTTCATGATTGTTGGCTAGTATGAAATGATAACCCTCAGAATGTCAACCAGGGGGTATGTTTCTCTCTCTTCCACACTGAGTTCAGAAGAACAATTACTGTCTATTATTTACCTTTTTTATCCAGGGCACATTAAAACACTTTATCTGCTCAATAAATATCTGTTAAATGAATGTATGTATGTATGTAACTTGAATGCACAGACAAATGAGTGAATATATTTGTGCTTAAACCAGAATGGGTCGTTCTTTTCAGATTATGGAAATGTTTCTTATATTAGATATTTTGTCATTTTAAAATATCTATTGGGCCCACTTATCATATGTTTAAGACATTTTCTACTACAGTAACTATAATAAGATTTGCCAAACTCACTAATTAAGCTAACATTTGGATCTAGATTCTGAGAGTTAACAAAACTGCAGAACTCTCAACTTTTTTCTACACAAATTCTATGGGGTGTAAAATCTCAACATGGCTATGATTTTAAAATTTCAATCAATTACAAAAATGAAAAACATTTTATAAATTCAATACAGGGGTCAATTCAAGATTATTTCATAGCGTTGGTACAGATAAAATGGTTGTTCTTATAAAATAAAATACATTTCCAGCTACTATAATAAGATAAAGTGCAGTAGTGGGAAGAATATTTTATATTTAGGAAAGCCATACTTGCAAAAATTTCAGATGATTTAGATAAGCAGCCCAAATTTACGAAGTTGTAAACTTTTTTAATGATTAAAAGCATTTCTTAGCTAAAACTGTCTTTTTCAAATTGAGCTTACTGGCTGCCGAGCTTCTCAATTGTTTGGGATTATAAAAAATGTATTTATAAATTGCACTAGATAAATATTACAGGCTTTATATTTTAGCTTCATGAGTGCTATAAAAATGTCACTAGAGTGTCCTTTACTCGCATACTTTAATAAATACTTAGCAGATGCTTGCACAGCCACCCCTAGAGAATTATGGTGGAGGTGGTTATGGTATGTTCTGGGCACTATCTCTCATACTCTTGCTCCCCACAGTGGTGCTTTGATCATGACCAAATTCTTACCAAGATGAAAAGCCTCTCCATGGTTTCAGTCCTGCTCAGTGTCAATTATGCTGGAGATAATTTGTTTTTCCCCTTGTGTCAAGCATGAAATGGGCATCCTGGCCATTCCTCTCCCTTTCCCGAGTGTCCAGCTCTATTAGGTCAGTCCAGGGTTGTGACAACTCCTGTTTTTCCCTGTGAGTAAAATGAAATGCCCAAGGATTTTCATGCCTATCACGGTTAGGTTACTTCTTATTTCTATTTACATCTGCATCAAGCAGGGATACAGTTCAATCTTGATCCACATCAAGATTATACTCTTGCTCTGCTATAAATTCTTTGCAGGTTTAAAATACTTTCTAATACGTAGCAAATCTTTGAAGGATGATGTAAAATTGAGTAGTGTTTTAATGGAGGATATGTAATATCTCTTTAATGTGGACAGGTTTTGTGTATGGGTATTTAAAACCTTCCCCAGAAATCTTTGGAGCATTATAAATGAGTTGAGATGTAAGATGGCTTGCGTATCTTTCCTCTTGGTTTATAACCTCCCACTTTCATGGGAACTGGCCCTTCATGAACAGGCTTCAAGGAGAAATGAGAATTTTTAATTGTGTCATAATTTCTTTTTTTTTTTTTTTAAAGATTTTATTTATTTATTTGACAGAGAGACAGCCAGGGAGAGAGGGAACACAAGCAGGGGGAGTGGGAGAGGAAGAAGCAGGCTCATAGCGGAAGAGCCTGATGTGGGGCTCGATCCCAGATCGCTGGGATCACGCCCTGAGCCGAAGGCAGACGCTTAACCGCTATGCCACCCAGGCGCCCCAAATTGTGTCATAATTTCTTATCTCCGAGTGGAGAATGAGTAAAATCTCAGTCTCCTTTGAGCTTTCAGGAGTTGTAGGGGCCTTTCTGGAAGTGAAGGGATAGTTGAAGGCATTTATGCATAAAAAGACTGATTTTTGGCACTCTCCCTGCATGTCTTACTCACCCCCCCACCTTAGATTCATTTTCCAAATGATCAGAAATATGTCCTTTTTCCTATTTGGATGAATGCCTCTAAGTACTTATTTGATGTCTACCAAGTGGGCTCAAGGGTGGAGGAATAGACTTTTTCCAATAGTTGTACAAACTGTAGAGTATTTTAGAAAATCAACCCCTCTGCCTGGGTTATCACTATATTGCAAGTGTATCCAGTAATGCCTAGTTACAATAGGCACTGAATGTTAAATTGATGAATTAATGGAATCAGACTTAAGAGAAGGTATCACATGATTCAAATACTTATTGGTAACTTATTTTGGTAACCTAGTGTTATACCCTATTAAACAGACACATTCCAGGTAGAGCGTGAAAGCTATGAGATCTGCCCCGCTATGAAATTCTGAGCACTAGTTATATATCTTTTCTCTGACTACCTCTTTGCCCCCAACCTTACTTACCAATCTCCCGTCTGTTGGTAAAGGCTTTGTTTAGGTCTGTTATCACTCTTCACTCTATATTAGATGAGTCGCACACTCATGTTTCTTGGCCAAGTCTCTCCCACCCCTGTTCTCTCATCTATTTCATCTCATTCTCTAATTCATTTATATTTTTTAGTAAGCCATGTAATCTACCTGTCATCTGTCTATAGCTAGAGAGACAGCATATGATAAGAATAAAGAGCAGATATCCTGGAGCCTAGTAGCTGCTGGTTCAATTTCTAGCTCTGCCATTTACTACTTTTTTGGAGTTTGGTAATATCTTTGTGCCTCAGTTTTCTCACAGGTAAAATGGACATAACAATAGTATGCAGTAACTATATGAGTTAATATACATAAGTCCCTTAGAATAAGGTATGAAGTTGTAAGTTGATAATGTTAGCTACATCTATTTCCAGTTATTTAATAACGTTCTTTGTACATTAGTTTTCTAATTTAATTTGAGAGATTTGGGAAGAATGGTGGAAACTCTAGGTACTGCTCTATCATTTCATAGAAATGCTAATAAGAGTCATAGTAGTATTAAATATGTGTTAGAACTTGTTTAAAGTTCTGTACTTTATATAGTTTGTCATTTAATCCTCTAAAATGCTGTATGAGTATATACTATTATTTATATTTTAGTAAAGAAACTAATGTTTATATAACCAAGTTCAAGCTGTATTTGAAATTTAAGCTCAGATTTGTGTTACTAACAATGTATGCACTTAAGCATGTTAATATATGCTTTATGTAGTATATTGTTATGATAAAGAGGGAATAATAACTTGTTAGAGATATCATAAAGATCATTTCCCTATTGCAAGGTACAATGGGAATAACCTGTGATTTTTTTGAACATTAAAATTCTATTGTCACATCCCAATTTCACGTATACTGTAGGTCAAGTTATATACAATATTCAAAATATAAACACACAATATAAATTTTCTATGCTAAGTTAAACATGGTTCTTTTTTATTTTCTGATACTATAGCTACGATCACACTCCATTGTTTTAATAATCAGTATATCCTTATCTACATGTCTGTCTCTGTATTTATCTACTTATCTATCTATATCTTGTCTCTTTGCATATCACAGTTGAGTATTAGTATGGCCCATAGATCAATATTTTAAAAAATAACTTCCTCTCCTTTATTAGTTTTTGCAATTTTGCTTTAGTAATCTGCTTGCAAAATATACATAATCAACAGTATATATCCAGAGAAGGTTTCTTCCTAAAGTGTGTGCTACAAATAACATCCAAATAAATCTCAGAAAATTTTCAGGTTCACAAAGAACATTACCATGCTGCAGACTTTGAGAAGTAGTAGAAAAAAAAATATCTAGTTCCTATATTTTCAATATTTCTTAAACTTAAGACTGTTTCAGAGATTCATGATTAATAACCTATGGAACCTTAGGGAATTTTGGTTCAGATATTTGTTACCAGGGGTATATTATCATCATGAATTTACTTGAATATTATTGATTTGTTAAGTGCCTGAAGTTGGTTAAAATCATAATTTTGAATTTTAATGATGTAATTACATTTTTAAGGTTTTTTTTTCCTCTTTGGCATATGAAAATATAATAAAGTTAGAGGCGCTTGGACCAGGTAAAAACTAGCACAGAAGGATCATAGTTCTCAGGGTATAAAACTACACATCATTAAAGCACAGGTGAAAATTATATTAATATAACAGCATGAATTATTGCTACTTTGTCTGCTCTAAAACAGTTACTGTTTCAAATTTATAAACAGTGGAGAAACATTTTAAGGTAAAATCAATGTCTTCTTGAAGCTCAGTTTATGAGAGATATTACATATTAATGAGATCTTAGTTAGAACTATCAGTTTTGGTAAAGCTGCTATTTCCCTGGTACCGAATTTCTTTATCTCATAGATAATTTATAAATTCACCAGAAATTTTTTTATAGCAATGTTCTGAGGATACTAAGCCTCCCTTATTGAAGACTTCAGAGTAATCTCACTAGGGCTGTTTCTTGGCAAGGAGAACACATATTTTTCTTAAAACCAACTACCTTTTGTGGCTATTTGACCAATAACTAGTGTCAGATCTCAGCATGCTTCAGGATAACAAGTATAAATTTTGGCTCAGGAGGATGAGCCATAACCTCCCAAATAATTGTGAATATGATCATACTTAGTTTGGTGGCTTTAAATATCAAAATATCATTTATAAGCATATTATTTTCAAATATTTATTTTCATCCTGGTCATCTCTCCTCAGATCCAACTGTGTGCTCCACTTGGATGTACATTAAATTTATCAAACTTAACATGTCCAGAATAGAACTACCCATTTCATCTACCAAACTTGTATCTCCTGCAATCTTTCTCATCTCAGCATATGGGAACTCATTTCTTCCAGTTGGCAAGGGGGCGGGAAACCCCACTGTATCCATCCTTGTCTTCTTTTATACTTCATCACTAATCCATTAGCATACCCTGACTATATCACCTTCAAAATAAATCCAGAATCACCCACTTAGCACTATTAACATTCATACAATTCACTTATTGCCTGAATTGCTGGAGAATTCTGCTAACATTTCTCTGTGCTTCCATCATTTTTCCCTTTCAGGCTATTCCTAACTATAGCCAGAAAAATTCTTTGAAAATGGAAGACAGCCTATGTCTTTTCTTAGATTAAAACCATTCATTGTTTTTCATCTCACTTAAAGTAGAAGACTAAGACCTTGACATGCCTATAATAGTCAACAAAATATGCCCTTTCATCACCATCCCCCCTGCCTCCCCAGGGTTGTTAAGTTAGCAAAAACAAAACAAAACAACAAAGAAAATAGAGTTTCAGATAAACAAGAATTTAAATATGTATATATATATTATATATAATATTCGGGATATACTAATACTAAAAAGTTTTCATTTATCTGAAATTCAAATTTAACTGGATGGTTTTCATTTATTTGGCAACACTACTCCTCCCCATTTTCCCCACAAAACTCATTTATCTGACTTTATCTTTTAATATTCTCTCCTTTGAGGGCACCTGGGTAGCTCAGTCGGTTAAACATCTGCCTTCAGCTCAGGTCATGATCTCAGGGTGCCAGGGTGGAGCCCTGCATCGGGCTCCCTGCTCAGCTGGTAGTCTGCTTCTCCCTCTCCCTCTACCTGCCCCTCCGCTCATGCTCATTCTCTTATTCTCTCTCTAATAAATAAATAAATAAAATCTTCTAAAAAATTCTCTCCTTTGATCACGTTACTACTTTACTAAAGCCACAATAGTCATGATGGCATTATTTTTCCATAATCTGTGGGTCTTGTTGAATCATATAATACAATATTGAACAGGACCCTCAGAAAAATTCAGAAAATTAGGGTTTGGGGTAACTTGATTTAGACTTTATGAAGAAAGATATTTAACCTCACACAAAGCAGTATTTCTAACATCACTAAGAGAGCACTTTTTGCTTAAGGACTATAATCACCAAATGGCTGCAAGCCCAGAATTTGGAATGAGTAGGTATGGACCAGCTTGTTTCTGCTCCAAACAAGATAGATGGAAGCAAGTGCATGGAGATAATAGATAGCAGAATTTATGAGTTGAGGCAGGGAAAGAACAATCTACTTCTATTCCAAATATTGTACTTTCTCTTAGATTTTTCAATGATGGTTAAAATGACTATAGGAGAGATTATTAGAACATTGAAATTTGTTAATAGTAGATTCAGAGACAATAAATCAATGGGAGCACTAGCTTTGGTTTGGGTATCATGTGATGGAATTGATAACTAATTGGTACCAAATTTTGAAGTAAATATATTACTCAACCTAATCTAAATGTATGTGATATAACAGATTTTTTCATATTTCAGTGGCATACAAAAGCCCAATCCCTTGCCTTGAAATGAAACCAACTTCAAAAGGCTGATTTATGCATAGAGGATGATATCAGGATAAATCTGAGACTGAAAATTGTATCCTGCTTGGTTTCATCCATTCCATTATTTTACTTTCTACACTTCCTTGCTACTTTTTGCTGAAAGCACTTCCTTGATAAATCACTTACCCTGAAACTTTAACTCATAGTCTGCTCTGGAGAACCAGATCCAAGTAGCACCACTTGAATTCTCTTAGAAGAGATGGCCACACCACCTTTGATTTGAACTATACCTCCAGTATTTATATTAAATTAAGTCTTTTTTATTTTCCAACCTGCCAGGTTCCAGATTTCTGAGACTTCTACATTTTCTCTCAATTTTGTTTACAAGCTGGCCATTTTCCCACAGAACTTATTCCTACTTATTTATTTAGTTTATCAAATACAGCTATAGAAGCTAGCTTTCAACATTCTTCCTGGTAATCCTCTTCTGCAAGGCCACAAGATCATTAGGTATATTTCTTGTTTTCCAATTTGTTGTGGGTGATAGCTGTTACAAATGTTTGGCCATTATATAACAGAAGTCTCTATTTCTTCAGTTTGTAAGTTTTTAACATTTTATTTTATTTTTTATCATGATAAGTGTACTCTTTAATCCTCATACCCTATTCCACCCCTGCTCCCACCAACCTCCCCTGGAGTTAGGAGACATACCTAGAAAAATGTTGCTACAGCTGATGTCAGAGAGATTACTGCCTATGCTCTTGTCAAGGATTTTTATGGTTTCAGGTATCATCTTTAGGCCTTTATTCCATTTGAATTTATTTTTGTATATGGTATAATGAAGTGGTCCAGTTGCATTCTTTTGCATGTGGCTGGTCCAGTTTTCCCAGCACCATTTTTTGAAAAGACTTTTTCCAAATTGCATATTCATTCCTCCTTTGTTGAAGTTATATTGACCATACAATTGTGGCTTTATTTCTGGGTTTTCTGTTCTATTCCATTGATCTATGTGTCTATTTTTATGCCAGTACCATGCTGTCCTAATTACTACCACTTTGTAATACAACTTGAAATCTGGAATAGTGATATCACCAGTTTTCTTCTTCTTCTTCTTCTTTTTTTTCTGTACATTGACTTTGTATCCTACAACTTTACTGAATTCATGTATCAGTTCTAGTAGTTTTTTTGGTGGAGTCTTTAGAATTTTCTATATATAGTATTATGTCATCTGTAAATAGAGTTTTACTTCTGTACAAATTTGGATGCCTTTTATTGCTTTATGTTGTCTAATTGCTGTGGCTAGGACTTCCAGTACCATGTTGAATAAAATTGGTGAAAGTGGACATCCTTGTCTTGCTCCTGACCTTGGAGGAAAAGATCTCAGTATTTTCTTCATTGAGTATGATATTGACTGTGGGTTTTTCATATAAGGCCTTTATTATGTTAAAGTATGTTCCCTCTAGATCTATTTTGCTGAAGGTTTTATCATGAATGGAAGATGTACTTTGTCAAATGCTTTTTCTGAATCTATTGAAATGATCATATGGTTTTTATCCTCACTCTTATTGATGTAACATATCACATTAATTGTTTTGCAAATATCGAACCACCCTTCCATCCTGGGAATAAGTGTCACTTGATCATGTATAAACCTCTAGAAAGACTCATAAAAAAAGAGAGAGAGAGAGAGAGAGGACCCAAATCAACAAAATCACTAATAAAAGAGGAGAAATAACAACCAACACCACAGAAATACAGATAATTGTAACAGAATATTATGAAAACCTATATGCCAACAAATTGGACAATTTAGAAGAAATGTGTAAGTTCCTAGAAACATATAACCTACCAAAACTAAAACAGGAAGAAATAGAAAATTTGAACAAAACAATTACCAGCAATGAAATTGAATCAGCAATCATAAACTCACCAAAAACAAAAATCCAGGACTAGATGACTTCACAGGTGAATTCTATCAAACATTTAAAATAGAGTTAATACTGATTCTTCTCAAACTAGTACAAAAATAGAAATGGAAGGAAAACTTCCAGATTCAATGTATGAAACAGTATCATCCTGATACCAAAACCCAGATAAAGGTACCACAAAGAAAGAGGACTATAAGCCAATATCTCTCATGTATATAGATGCAAAAATCCTCATCAAAAGATACCAAACTGAACCCAACAATACATTAAAAAATCTTTTAAGTTTTTTATTTAAGTTTTAATCTTCTACAACCATTACTTTCCCCTTTTCTGGCCCCACAGACAATGCTATCTATTTAACATTTTTGGTGTGACAGTACTCCACTTCTGGGTACCAATTTTGTCACTGCCATCTATATCCTCAATAATCCTTTGTAAGAAAACAGTTTCAAACTCTGTAGCATACAATAAAAAGCCTTTATTTCTCACTCACATCTCTGTGGTTTGGCTTGGATAAGGCAGATGTAAGCTAGGCTCAGCTGGGTTGTCTCCAAGCCACGGGTTTCTGTCTTGATTATCCTTCTGTGATCAATGGACTTTTTAAGGTATGATTTCATGATGGTGGGGGGAAGCACCAGAAAGCAAGTTCAAATAGTTAGACACATTTCAATCCTCTATTTGAATCATGTCTACCAACATAGTATTGGTCAATCAAGTCATATGACTGTACCAAATTAGTGAGGCATGAATATATGTACACTGCCTCACGCGGAAGGACCTGCAAAGTCACGTGACAAAGTGCACAGATAAAACAAGGAGTAAAGAAAGGGAGAGAGTAATTTCATCTTAGCATAGCAGACTACATTGCTAAAATATCTTCAAGCAAGAGCGATGCAAGCTGGAGGATTATTTCCATTCCTTGGATTAAAGAACTCTTTTAATATGAGTATTGTTAAATCGATCCAGTCCCCAGAAAACCACTGTGCCTGTGCCTATACCAGCTATGGATATGGAAAACAGTAAACAAGAGCTATTCTTTCAGAAAGCAAAACTGGAAGCTGCCAGAATGACCAAAAAACTCACTAAACTTCCAGAGTAGAATCCTTGTATTACTGTCTAGCTAAAATGTGTGTTTTAGCCAATAGACTCTATATATTCTCCATAATTATTCTCATTTCCAAAGTTGATCTATTAGTCATGTAATTATTGTCATGGGATAATGCAAATGTTGTAGGAAGATAAACCTTCATTTAACCATATGACATATCACTAGGCCATAAAGATGCACATGAAGAGGGCCTGACAAAAAAGAATGGAATATCCCTGGGGAGTCTGGACTTGAGCATAAAGGCATAAGTATTCAAAACTTCAGGTTGTCTCTTTTTGGGTAGAAAATGAATTGGTTTTGTAATTGCTCAGGCATTTCAAAAGGTTAATATACCTTCCTATAAATTCTGTATGTCTAAATACCTTCATAAACCATCATAGGTTTATAAGCTATGAATAGATGTTGGGTAGACCCCAACATTTTACTCTTCTCTACTAAATTATATAAGTGATTAGGTAGAGTTAACCCCACCCTCAACTTCAGACTTGGGTCCTTATTGGTCTAAGTCAGTTAGGCTAATGCCACGTATCTTGTCACCATGCTCAATCCAGAATAGGCATTATCACAGAGAATTTAAGGTGGATCTCAGATCAAACTTTGAAACCTGACCTACATCTGGTCTTTTTAGTTAACAAAGCTAGTAAACACCCTTTATTGTTTAAGGCACTTGGTATTTTGTTCCTTCAAATCATCTGAAAAATGAATAAAAATAGCTAAGTACTTATGGTTTTATGAACTATAAAATAAAAATTTCTCTATTTGTGAATTCAATAGTTTAGGCCAATGTGGGAACATACCAAGGAAAAATTAATCTGTACTGGATAGTCACACAAAATACAGTAAGAAAATCCTGCCCTATATTTTAATATCATGGAATGGCTGAAATCTCAAAGTGGAAAGCTCATTGCACAGATATGGTCATTTGCATCCTGTAAGATGTAGCGTGTGAGTGATATTAGTATTTTTGATGAGATATTGATATGAAATGAGGAATTGAATAGTAAATTAGTCAGCACAGCAGGTAACCAGGAATTGAGAGACATAAGGAAATGTCTGGGAGGGTTTGGAGAGATCTCATATCTCTATTATACATAAGCCTGACTCCCTACTGGGTCACAAAATCAGGGCCAAGTGGCGGCTGGCTCCAGACATACATTGTTGAGTATAATTTGTTATTAGAAAACACTGTGTAGTCTGTGTGGGGCAACTAGGAAATAG
Source organism: Ursus americanus (assembly GCF_024610735.1). Lineage (NCBI taxonomy): Eukaryota > Metazoa > Chordata > Mammalia > Carnivora > Ursidae > Ursus > Ursus americanus. The sequence continues at coordinate 57,495,316 of NC_142130.1, forward strand.
TCTTTGTGCTGTTGTTTGATGTGGTGCTAGTTATTCAGTCCCTGAAGCAGCATAGCTGGTAGGATTCAAGTCTCAACAGAATCAACCCTTTAAATGTATATAATGTACTATATATTCTCTGGAAGACATTTCTGCTTCAAAATTTACTATTGATAATATATGTTTGTCTGGTCCACAAATTATACAGATTAACAGAGAAATCAAATGTAGTACTTACAGCTTATATATTATCCTTAGGCAAATGAGATAATTATAGAATTTATTCATTTTAATAGTTCATGTATTATGTCAGATTTTTTTTTCATTTAATAAAATGATTTTTCTTGTTATTGAATGACATGCACAAAGAGAAACATAAAATAATTTAAATAAATAATTCCAACCACAGATCTTTTTAAGTTAACTAATTTTGGCATGCCAGGTGCTGTGGCTATATTGTGGTATAAACCTTCTTAGGTTTGCCCATGTTTCAATCCTGACACATAATCTATGTGTGTATGCTACTCCAGGGACCAATCAGTGCTTTGTTACTTAATTGCAGTGCTAAATTTGATGTTAGATTGCTTTCATGCTACAGGATCCTGTTCTCTGCTTTTAAGTAAATCTTCCTTCATGCTAGAGCTCATTGGGAGCAGACAGACTAATGAGATTACTAATTTTTCAATATGAGGGAAAGAACCATGTTGCTATATCTAAATAAGATCATTCTAAAAATCTGTGCTTCTCTGCGTTTAAAAAACTCTGTTGGATTTCTGACATGACTGTTAATTAATAATCAAAATAATAATTATTATTTAGTGACCTAGATTCACAACTGGAGACCTCAAATTTCAGATATGTAAAAATGTGGCAATGTTTTAAGGAAAAATACCTAATTTTGGTCAATTTCAAGTAAACTTGGAATTTTATATGTATATTTTTATATTTATATTTATACTATGGCTGTTATTTAGTTCCCATAACCAGATTACCTTTAAGATTTATTGATCTAAGATAGCTTTATGACATTATGTTGGTTAAGAGTTTATTAGCCACGCTTACAAATCTAGCTAGCACGCACCAGGATGTCTCTGCTCTTAACCAGCCCTGCATATATATAGCCCAAATGGGCCACTCTTCGTTCTTTTTCTCATTGTAATTGTGAGATCCTTTCGGTCTAGAGGCACTTGATTCCTTTCAACTTACATCTTCAGAAATCAGAAATATTTGACTGCTCTCTGAAACTCTGTGCTCCAGGGGTGCCTGGTGGCTCAAGTGGTTGTCTGCCTTAGGCTCAGGTTGTGATCCCAGAGTCATGGGATCAAGCCCCACATTGAGCCCCACATCGGGCTCTTGCTTCTCCCTCTCCCCTCCCCCTGCTTGTGCTCTCTCTCTCTTTGTCAAATAAATAAAGAAGCTCTTAAAACAACAATAACAACAACAACATGCTCCCAGGATGTTCACTAGGATAGCCTCTCCCTGCTCCGGCTTCAGCCTGTACATGAGCAGCTCGATTTTAGTGCCCCTGGGATGAAACAGCGACTAATGAAACTGTTGCCTCCCAAAGGTCCAGATGGGAGGACGGCACTGGTTCCCTTCAATCTCAGCTTCCCAAAGACTTTAACAGACCTCTAATACTTTGCTTGCCTTCCAGCTTCTTTTCCTATCCATTCTCATGGTAGCTTTTACATTCTTTCAGGTGAGAAACACTGGTATGGTAAGCATTTTTCCAAACCTTTCTGCCTTACATCTGGTCCTGGCTTTTAATAATTCATGTTAAAGTACAATAATTTAATGCCTTTGCTTTGGTAAAATTATACCAAGTCCTTTAGTAGTAGTCTCTTAGGACAATAGATATTACAGCCTGAATAAGGGAGATATCAATGGGCAGGGATTATTAGAGATGAAGTAATAAATACTTCACAAAAAGACCTGGTCTGGAGTGTTTCCTGTATGCTAGGCTTTGTGCTCAGTATTTTGTAATCATTGTCTTACTTTGTCTTTACAATCATACTCTGTGCATGTTGGAGGGATCATTGAGAGGACATGATCTCTGGTTGCCCTGCAGGCTGGACCCAGGCAATCAGAGGGTCTTTACCCGCTCCTTGTCCTTGGAATGTACATTCTGCCTACTATTCTCACACCAGGAGGCTCTTCAAGGGTGCAGCCTTGAGGTTGAGAATATCTGGACTGTATATGTAACTGAACCTTATTAAGGTCTCTATATAAACTCTTATGATTTTGGCAAGTTGGAGGCAGAGATCTACTCATCTTGTGGCAACCTAAGACAAGCCTAATATGTGAATTCATTTGGTTATTAAAACTACCACCTACCACTCTGGAGTAGTCTACTTCTTTCTTTAATACCCCTTGCCCTCTGTTTACAGTGGCCAGTTTTGGATTCCACGTGGGGAACTGCCAACAATTGGCAAGCCAGCCAGGAGATCAAAGAAATGGGTCTTGGGAAAGAGGTGTTCATTAAGGAAATCTCAAGTTGGCCATCAACCTTTTATGTAAGGAAGGGTGGCCTGTATGTTAGATGCTTACGGATTACTGTGTGAGTATGGGGACACCCCGAAAATACCAACTGGTTTGATGCACTTGTTCAAAGAACTGTGCACAGTGCACTGGGGCAAAGAAGGGATTAAGATCTGAGTGCTTATAACAAAGCCTGATTGAGATGCTAACAGGTAGAATTACTAGGAAAGTGGGGAGAGTGAAGAGGAGGATATTGTGGTGATAACAGTGAAAAGGACAGACCCCTAACACAAAGAAAAGCAAAAGCACAGTAACAACCCCAGCCAGCAGGGCAGCCCCCAATTCAGGGCATGTTCATGATGAGAAAATATATGCCCACTGAGTTTATTGATGTAGCTGCCCCTTCAGTAGATATAGCAGATTGAGTACATAGGAAGAGTGGCCATCATAGAGCTTGGATGGGATGGCATATTGTCAGGGATGTTGGATTGCTCTTGAAAAGCAGTGACTTGGTTAATGTAATAATAGCATATCCTGTGTGCTCTAAATAGCACCCAAGACAACTGCCAAAGGAGCCTGGGGCCATCCACTGAAATTCCCAACCAGCAAAGGATTGGCAAATTGATTATATTGGCCTCCTTCCATCAAGAGAGAATTCTAAATATGCCTCGGTTGTGTAGACACTGTGCCTCGCCTAACCCAAGCTTTCCCTGGTCTCCACATTAACCAAGCAGCCACTATTAGGGGATTAGAGAAGTTAAATACCATGTAGAGATACAGGGTCACATTTAATTACAAACAGGTAAAACTACCTTGACCAGGTGGACTAAAGTACTATCTCAGTCTTTAATACATTTGAATAATCAACCAGTAGGGCCTGCTGCCCCATATGCCAGACTGGGGACCCCTACCAAGACATCCATTCCTATAAAGGTATGGAAGTCATGAAAGACAGCCATTGCCCTCACTTTCACTATAGATGAATGTGCTATGCTGCTGAGAACACCAAGCCCCTCATGTCTGGGAAGGGTGTTATTTACTGGAATTTGGATTGGGACATCCTGCTGAAAGGGGTGATTTACTTTGCACCCCTGAGTGAAGAGGAACTACACAGTCCGCACTGGGATCCTGTTGTCCTTCTGCAAACTGGACCTGCTGGAACACTCTATACTTGAAATACACACACACCACTGAAAGAGGAGACAAGGTGGGTCCTGGTTTGACATGTCCTGCCCCCAGTCCATCTCCTCTTGCCTGCCAGTGCTGCCTCCTACAACCAACATGCGTGGTATATACAACCAGGTAAAATCCTAAAGCTGCAGCTACATTGGCATCAAAGGATCAGGCTACAAGTGTAATTCTTACAGAAGGGGAAGAGTTTCCCAAATAATTTCCTACTAAATATCTGCCTTTTCAAATATTTGGAATTTTTAGATTTCTGCTGCTCCTATAACACCTAGTTATGGGATGAGCAGCTGATGGAAATATCTTTCTATAATGGACCCAATTATATACCTGGCAAAGGAATCATTGTGGGCACCTGCCCTTTTCTGGCTCATCAGGATTACCATGATGGGTATCACTATTCCAGGGAGGGAACTGGAAGGCACTAAAGGTACATTAAGGAAGAATTGCTGGGATGGCCAGCAATCCCTGTACCGATGGATGAAAGATGACTCCAAACTTTTCTGTGAAAGAGTGGAGATGGCAAGAGGGTCAAAGTTCAGAGGTGAAGACCCTTTTCTCTTCTTTGCTCCCACATTTATTGGTCCTTCAGGATAATCACAAATCCTTATCACTGTTTCTCAAGAGCATGACATGTGACAAGGCATCTTACTGAAACTGGGAGGATCTATTTATGGGAATGATACAATATGGTCATCTGCGTGTTTTACCTGTTCTATGAGTTCTGCTAAACATAGACTAAGGGACAATGCCTACATCTCTTAGATCACAGGGTGGTTGTTTGGGCTCAGAAGCTTCAGGGAAGGCAACTTTCTGCGGCATTCCAACGGCAGAGTGGTCACTCAGGTCTTGGCATTCCAAAGGCCTATGCCCTTCTCTGAAACCTTTCATCTCCCCCAGCGGCCTCTGTGTTACATTTTAGCAAGCCAGGTATTATGGCTGATTTCATGCTCTACATTAACCCCAGTAAAGAATGAGCTAGGACTAGCATTCTTAATTTGTCTGATATTACCAATACTGATCCAGAAAACTGGCCTGGCCTGTGGCATACACACTATCACCAATACTGGTATTCTTTTTCTGTCAATCAAACTACACAGGCAGCTTGTCAAAATGGTGACTGGAAAGATCCTAAAAATAGCACCGTTAGAACATGGGTGGCTATACCCAGATGTGGGATGGATTCATGTGGCTTATTTTGGGTTATAGACATTTAAGATTCCAGGCAATCCCATGTTGGGAACAGAAAAATCACTCTGAACAGAACCAACTCAATTGTACTGGAATATGGGATGGATATTGCTGGAACTATGTAGTCATTCTGTCACATGAAAGGATAGCATCTGGTTTGGCACTGACTGGTGTCCCTATCCAGGCATTTACTGGGTGGCCCGTAATGGAATCCAGTGTTGTGTGGCACAAATCTTTGGCCATGCTTTCCACCTGGGTGGTGTGCTACTGAACCCTGGATTTTTTCTGGGCACAGGCAAGAATCTGCCCTACAGTAACCACAATTGCCAATCTCCCTCTCCTTAAGGCCAGATAAGCACATTCTGTTTTCCACCAGTACAGTCATTTGGCCACCTTCTTTGTTCCTTTTATTGGCCTGGAGGATGTTACAGCATTTATAGAAACCCTTACTGCATTCACCCAGGAAGCCTTAAGTGACAGCTGGCAAAATCTGTCTTTACTAAACCCTGAAATCTCTCTCATGAGAAAGGCTATAGTCTTGGACACAATTACTGCCTCACAAGGAGGCAATCTGTGCCCTTATCCAAAGAAAGTGATGTGTATTCATACTTGATAAATCTACTAATATATCATCTTTATTAAAACATGTAAGGACACAAGTGAACGCCCTAAGTGATTTGATTTCTAGCATAGGGGGCTTAGTAAATCAGTGGTTCAGATCATGGGGCTTTTGGTGGAAAAAATTGTTAGTTGTATTGTTAGGTCATTCTTTCAGAAAGAATTGTGAGTTTCTGAATGTATGGAGTAAAGGTGGTTTTTGTAAATACTCAAAATAATTCCCACTCATGAATTGAAATGACCAGTGTAAATACTACCATATCTCATGATTAAAGAAATTACTGGAGGAAATCAAAGAATTTACAGGAAATATTTTTCATGAAAATAGCTAATTTGCTGATAATGAACTCCATTCCTAGTTATATCATTAATAAAAATTAAGATAATGCTATTATCTTTACTGTGTTCATTTCTTACTACCAATATATTTCTAGAATATACTTTGTGACTAATTTTGAGGGAAATATCAGTTAATTTGGTTTATGTTGTGTTTTGTTCCAGTGAATTCTATTTACTTGCCATTTTATCTCCTTCATAAAGAGTCACTCTAGTAAAGATGGGGAGTTTTCAATATATGGTTTTTCAGAAGTGCTTAAGTTACTATTTTTAATGTGATGGAATGACTACATAGTTCTGGTGATATCCATCCCATCTCCCTGGTACAACTGGGTTGGTTCTGTTTAGAGTGATTTTTCTGTTCGCAACATAGGAGGACATCAGTGCTCAAATGTCTAGTAAGCAAACTATATAAAGCAATTTCTCACAAGTATTATCCTTGTTAGTCCATAATCTCATTACAAGTATGGCAGAGGAAGACAATGTTCATGTGTGAAGGCATAAATAAGAAAGATTAGATTAATTTAAGAGGCTGAAGAAGGTTTAGAAAGCTGGCATTTGATTTAAATGGTAAAGATGAACAGAATTTCCAGAAATTGAAATGACAAATATTAAAAGCAAAAATCTACTTATCTCTGTACACATGTACTTATTGAGCCCCCCTCCAAAAACAAACAAAAACAACAACAACAACAACAAAAAACAAAAAACACAACCCATGAGTTCCATGGTGGACACAGACAGGAGCTTCCCAGAGGCATCTCTTTAAGGATGAAGTTGTCACTAAGCTACAGCATCTTCAGCAGGGAGACTTTAGCTCTTTGCTCCTTCAGGAGCTGCCTCAGTTTCAGGTCACATCATTTTTGAGACCGTATTTATTGACTGAGCAAGGTGAAGGTAAAAAGTGCCAGGGATTTGGGCCTGATATGACGCTCTGGTGGGCATTACTCACTCCAGAGCTCCTTGCCAAGTTCTTTGCGGTTTTGTGAGGCTTAATTGCAATTCAATGACTTCCATAGCCAGGTTTTTCCTCTTCTCCCTTTCAAACAAGTTGATCCTTAATAAACACTTTGAATACCAAGCTCTATCTCAGCTCCTGGAGAACCCAGAAATGGGGTCCAAGTAAGGTCATAAGATGGAGCACTGGGGCTAGCTCACTCAGCAACCTGCAGACAGTGAGGACACATCAATGGTGGCAAGTCAAGGACATTCCTCCAGAAAGGTGGCAGTTAATGCTTTACCAGTGGTAAACTGGGAGGGCATACCAGGGAAGGGGGGACTACATTAGCACAGGTGAAGATCAGGTGCTACGACTTAGGGAGGAACTAGCAGGTGTAAGGATAACCGGACGGGGTGACTATGGCTAAGGGCCACTGATGCTCCATTTAGGAAGAAAAGAGCTGAGGTGACAAGCAACCAAAAGCCAACTATGAAATCCAGAGGTCTATTTGGTTGCCTATAAAGCAATCTTATCATCTCTATGGCAGAGCAGAGAAAGCCAAATATCAAGTACAGGACCTAAAAGACCAAGTGGTTAAATGCCCAACAACTGAGAAGGCAAAATGCTCAAACAAGGCAAGTCAATTACACCGCAGTCAGGGCTCTGAATAGGAAAAGCTTGGACCCTGGCATGTGAGATAGACCTGCTTTCTGAATATGTATGGAGTCGATCCTGTGATGCAAGGGGTACACAGGGATAGATGTGGAGATGCACCTCCCAGATCCTTTTGTCCTTATTCATGTTTTGAACTGTTGGAAGGTATGACATTTTTGGTTTCCCTACCAATACCTCCTACCCCAATTCAGTAGGAGGTGTGCCAGCACCAAAATATTGCCTTCGAGCCATGGTTCAGCAGGGGAAGAGAAGGAGTTTAACTTGACCACATTTCTAGTGTATGGATGAATATGGGAAGATAGCTGAGTAAAACTCTAGCAGACCTTCCTTTAGGCCTAACACGGCAAACAGTAAGTGACTGCCGCAGAGGCTATACGAAGTTTCCATAGTAAGATTTGATCCGGAGCGGAACTGAACCTATCAGGGCAGGATCAACTTCAGGCCCTGGACAAGTTTCTGAACATGATATTAATTAAATGAACTTCCAAAACCTGGACCATGGATATTAGCAGAGCAAGCTGAGTTCAGGTGTTACCAAAATGCCAATAGGACCCATGCTTACTTGCAAAGAGCTTTACATTATGTACCATGTTTCATTTAGTCAATCCTAAGGTATGGGTACTATTATTATTTCAATTTGATTGTTGAGAAACATGAGTCTTAGAAAAGTTGATTTAACTAAAGGGATCAATTTCACACAGCTAGTAAAAGAAGGCCAAGGTTTAAACTCACATGAATAATGTAAGTAAATGTTATGTCTCCTTAAATTCAATTTAATAAGAAGCTTGGAGTGGGGAGGAGGGAGTGTAAGAAAAAAGAAATTGGCATTATTTTCTTTATACTCATAGAGCTGAAGATTCTTTTTAGTCTAAGAAAATATAATTTACATTCTGATTTCATTTTTTAAAAACTTAATGATTATTGTATTAGATTTAAGTAATGCATTCTTTTAAACATAATTATAATTTGATAATTGTGTGTTAAATTTTCAAATACTTTAAGTTAAAAATGAGCCTAAAACCTGCTGAAATTTAAGACATTCAGAGACTCTTAAGTTTTAAAACAAGACATATACAAACTTTGATAACAAAGAATCTATCAGCACTGTACTGAAATAAAATCAGCCAAATATGCTCTTGAATTTTGGAAAATAAAGGGAAAATACAACATTGAAGAACACTTTAACCAACTGAGTTTTGTGTAATATGTCTCATTTGTTTAATTATCACTGTTTCTGCTTCTTATGCTTCTTGAAAGCAGTGTCATGACCTATTTTGAGCACAAAAACTTGGATTTATTGTTTCTGACAATCATGTAGTAATTTTAGTTTTTTCCTAGCATTAGAAATGTGAAATATAATTTTGCTCCTCAATTAAAAATGTATACTCTGAAAAGTGATCACATAGTTTTTAAATGTTTAATCATTTATAGAATGTCTTAAAGATCTTTTCCAAGCAAGATATTAGCTTTCCCTTTATAAATCTCTGCATAAAATGAGAAAACAAATCAAGGCAATCAAATTTACTTTTCTTCTACATTTTTAAATTAAGTTTCTATTTTAATTCCAATAGAGTTAACATACAGTGTTATGTTACTTTCAGGTATACACAGTGACTTAACAATTCTATATATCACCCAGTATCCCTCAGCATTTTAAATAAGCAATTCAATATGCTCCTTATTTTCGCTGGAGACAGGTCATCACTGTTACAGTTTGACGCTCTTCCTGCTTTTTGAATCCCATTTTGAAATTTAGTGACAGATCTATCACATTTGAAATCACTAGTCCCTAGCTGGAAGCAATGTCTTACTATATCTGGAGTGCCAGCCACATAACCCTCTCTAATTACGGGGATTCACAAAAAAAAAAGAGAGATGGGTAGATAGTGAGATCCTCAACACATTCTATGTTTATTTAATTTATTAGCAGCCTTACAACTCTTTGATTAAACATTTTAAAAATGAAAGTGGGTTTTTCTTAGAAAATAGCTCTCTGGCTATTGCTTTTTATCAAAATTCTAAAAAAATTTTTAAGATTGTTTTTTTATTTAATTATTTGAGAGAGAGAGAGAGAGTACGAGCAGGGGGGGCAGCAGAGGGAGACTGAGAAGCTGAGCAGGGAACATGATGTGGGGCTCAATTCCAAGACCCCAGGATCATGACTGAGCCAAAGGCAGATGCTCAACTGACTGAGCCACCCAAGTGCCCCAAAATTCTAAAAAAAATTTTAAAAATCCCAAAGCAAAGGCAATACCAGTTTTATTGATAAATGACAAAGACAACCCTGAAAATGTACTTTTTCTTCCTCTTGAAAGATACATTCAAGTTCCTATCGCCAAGGGATAAACTATGTGAATACCTCTGCCTAAAATAAAATTGATATGTGAGCATCATGATTTCAATTTTGGTTCAATTTTACTAAAAATTATTTGCTTACTTTTCTTTTGTAAAAATAAGCAAAATGCCCTCATTTTCTCTGTGGTGAATATTACATGAATATATCTATTATATTAAAATGATATGTATATTATTATTTTTAAATTTAAACTTTAAATTTATTTTAATTTATTCCAGTGTGATTGGATCTATCACTATCTCTCAGGCAACCCCAAATCTTTCCTCTCACTTTGGTTGAAACCATCTAGTTTAAGTGTGAGTTGGGCACGTGTATCTATGGAGAACAGAGTTTTTTGTCATTATTTTGGACCAGACAATTCTTTGCTGGGGGGCCTGGGGGCTGTCTTGTGCATTGTAGGATGTTAAGCAGAATATCTGTTCTCTCGCCACTAAATACCAGTAGCACCCTTTGAACCAGTTCTGATAACCAGAAATGTCTCCAGACATTGCCAAATGTTCACTGGGAGACAAATCTCCCTTAATGGAGAGCCACTGATCCAGAGATAGAGGGTAGTGATCATAACCTGTCTCTTCTACTCCAGCAGTAGAAGACCTCTCCAAGGTCTCCTCCTGGATCCCCTGTGACATAGAGTTGGAAGGAGGTCTCAGTAGACCTCTGAGAGATATTGTAATGCTGAAGTATTGAAAGTACTCACATTACTTTCAAATTCCAAGTGTTCGTTACTGGTATATAAGAAAGCAATTGTCTTTGGTATATTAACCTTGCAGCCTCTAATATTGTTATAATTACTTCTTAGTGCCAGAATTTGTGTTGTTGTTGTTGATTCTTTGGGATTTTTTTAATAAACAAAGATATAATCTGTGAACAAACACAATTTTATTTCTTCCTTCGAAGCTGTATACCTTATATTCTACCCTCTTGTTTTATTTTACCAGCCAGGATTTTCATTACACTGTTTAAAAACAGTAGTGAGAGGAGTTCTCCTTTGTCTTGTCCTCCCGAATCTTAGAGGAAAACATACAGCTTTTCACCATTAAATACACTGTTAGCAGGTAAGATTTTTCTGTGCGACCTTTATCAAGTTGAAGAAGTTCCCCTCCAGCCCCTGTTTGCTCAGTCTTTGTTATAAGCGGGTGTTGGATTTTGTTAAGTGCTTTTTCTGCATATGATCATATGCATTTTTTTCTTTAACCTACTGATACTGTGAATTACATTAATGAATTTTAAAATGTTGAAATAACTTTGCATAATTGGAATGAATTCTATTTGGTCATTCTATTTGGTATAACTCTTTACGTATTATTGGATTCAGTTTGCTAATATTTTGTTTAGTATCTATGTTCATGAGAGATATAGGTCTGTAATTTTTCTCTCTCATATGTATTATCTTTATCTGGTTTTGGTATTTGGGCAATTGACTGAATTAAGGAATGTTCCTTCTGCTTCTATTTGCTAGAAGAGATTGTAGAGAACTGTACTTACATATTTGGTAGTATTCACCAGTGAATCCATATAGGCTTTTCTTTTTAAAGGATATTAATTATAGATTTTATTTCTTTGAGATATTCAGACCTATTCAGATTATCTATTTGTCCTTGTGTGAGCTTTGATAGTTGTTTCTTTCAAGAATTGTCAAATTATCAAATTTGCAAGCATAGAGCTGTTTATAATATTTCTTTATTATCATTTTGATGTTCATGAATCACTAGTAATCATAAATCTTTCATTTCTAATACTGGTAATTTGGATCTTCTCTCTTTTTATTTTGGCTGGCCTGGCTAGAGGTTTGTCAAATTTATACGTCCTTTCAAAGAATCAGCTTTCAGTTATCATTTAGGCATTTCCACCAGTTTGGTTCTAGTGACTTCTGATAAGCTAATGTAGCCTGTGCTTCTTTGTATTTTCCTGTCTCTACAGATATTGGTTTGGGTTTTATCCTGTGACCTCAATTCTCAGATGAGTCTAATTAGAGTCATTGATTTTTAGTTTGTTCAGCTTTTGCTTGGCTGTAAGAGGGGAGTGATGACTTCCAAGGTCTTCACATGTCAGAGCTAAAACCAGATGTCAATACTATTTGTTTTTGTAAAAAAAAAAAAATCGATATTCTGCTGAGGCATGTAGTCTGATATTATAACTTAATATTACTCTAAAACAACATTCTTCCTTCAAACAGACTGAAGAACAAAAGTGCAGCTAGCTGGGTCTGTGTAAATCTAATGCCTAGTCTGCAAAAACCTTTGGTCACCGATGGCTCAAAAGCAGTTATGACAAAATGCCTATATAATACCTTATTCAAAGTTTACATATACTTTCAGATTGAACTTATATTTGGTGTATAATATTGTAAAGAAATCGTAACAATGCCTATATTTAACTGAATCAGTCATTAATCATGTTACATTATAATTTTTGTTAATAAAAATATCAAAATACCAAATTCATTCATTTTTCTATTTTAAATGAAATTATGTGATTGAGAAAATATATTAAACTGATTTTTGAAATAAGTTTATTGAGTTATTTGTCAATAGTATAAAATAATTTTGTTTGTTATTGATGTTATTATATAAATGCCTCTGTAAAATCATAGTTATGTCCAATTAGTTAGAATCTTTTAACAAAGTATCTCTTCAGGGCTTGTTATTTTCTTAATTTTTCACTATGAAAACATTGATTTAATTTTATTGGTTTTTACATGGCTATCTCTGAAAATCATTATGCTTATACACATTGTGGCAATATAGTGTATTTTTAACATAAAGCATTAAAAAAGTAATGGTAAACATGGTAGAAAAATAACTGAAATAAATTGAATTTAAAGTGCTTAGAAAGTCATTTGAAATTGTACTTCTTTAAGCTTTGACATTCATGTCAATGTTATCTATAGTTAGATAACATTTCCAAATAATAAAGTATATCATTGTTTTATCAGAGAAAGAATTTAGCATGATGTGTTTTCGTTGTATAGTATACAAGTTACTAGTTATATCCAAGTTATATAGTTAACAAAGTTAATTATTGGTGTAAGGTAGGTATGTCCATATTGTGTTTTTCTGGCCTAGATTGTTTTATGGAGGAGATTTTAAGTTTATTTTTTTATGCTTATTATTAACAATACATTGAAGTTCTCCTGCTGCTTTTATGCAAATGCTCTTGAATAGAATTTCTTTTATTACTGTTGTACAAAAATAAACAATGATATTCATTGCAGTATTATCCATATTAAAGTATCAAAAGTTTCCTTGCAAAGTTAAGATAGATCATAACAGTGAACATAAAATAAGAAAGGGAATATTTTGCTTATGATATTAATTTGAATGAAATCTAAAATAAGGGAATGACCGCAGTAACAAAAATTTTTAAAAATAAGGCATAAAAGTCTTTATTATAATATGAAAGCACTATGGCAAAGGATTCTAGATTGACTAAAGAGAAAAAGCATTCACAGATTTGTGGTACTTCTCTGTTTTGATTAGTGAAAGCAGAAGGAGATAAAGAACAAGAGAGATTTATAGCCAACACATGTAAGATACACATTTATCTTCATCTTGCAGCAATAGAACCATGAATATCATATGAAGTCAGTGAGCTAGCACATGGCTGTTATAGCATAAGCTTAGAAGTATAGTATATGGTCTACAGAACTCTAGAAGGGTTATAGCTGCAGTATCAGTGTAAGAGAGGACAAATGAAAGAATGGTCATGTAGTCCATCATCATAGGCCATGTTGAAGGCTGAATTATGAGGATCTCTTACACACACCCACACCCACACACACTCATTTATATAAGTACATATAAAGAACTCTATAAGCTTACTAGTCATTAAATTCATGTTATTCTTGTTAATTGAAGAAGCTTATTTGACAAATAATTATTAAATATATTTTAAGTCATAGTCTGCCTTTATGGTGCTTATATTTTAGTGAAAAAATAGGTAATATTCAAGTAAACACAAAATACACAATGCTTTAACAGAAATACTTCAATGCTTTAACAGAAATATAAAGAACAATGGATTGCAGACTTGAATTTCTTCCAATTTCCTATATCCTTCCTTTTAAAGAAAGGGGAGACATGATATACGTGGGTTAAGGGCAAGATATTTTGCATCCACCATTTTGGGATGATTTCTTCTTTGTGTGTTAGAAGGGTTTAAATAATCATGACTTGTTTCAGTTCACAGGATTTCCCAATGTAGAAAGAAATCATTGTGCAAATTAGCTACTTACATGCTAAGTTTTAGAGAGGGATTCTTTTTTTCTCATTTGCTTTCCCTTTCCTCATACTGGTTTCCTTTCACTCATGTAACTGTCATTTGTGCAAGGAATGTGGGCGTGGAAGGAAAGGGTAGGTGTTGCTCCGTCATGTCTAATCTTATCAAATGATGTTCCTCATATATTCTAGAAAAGAATCCAGTGACTTTGGGGAAAGAATACCATCAGGTAGTCAATGATATGTTGCCACATGGCATATTCTTTTCTACCTGGAGGATCTGTATTGTGAGACATGTGGACTACTGAGTGTTCTCAATATCCTGGATACCAAATATTATCTCAATTCCACATATCTGACAAACAAAAAATATAGCAACACATTTCATGGCATTCAGTGTTTACTTTTTTAAAATTTTAGAGTCTGTTAAATAACTAATTAATAATTGTCTTTTAACTCATTAAAATATATTTTTTTTATTGAAAAAGGTAATTTTTGCCTGTTGTAGAAACTAGAAAAAGTATCACTAAACCAAAAAAAAAAAATCTAACTTTTATTTTTACCACCCAATATTAAACCTTGGTTGAATTTTAGCAAACATCTACATCCATTTATGTATCTCTTCATCAGGTTGAGTTGGAATGTTATCAGATGGTTTTATGATACTCTTTTGTGAAGAAAAAGCAGGAAGGCCCAAATTTCTTGTCACCTAGGAGTGTCCTGAGTTTTTTCTAGGCCTGACCACCCATACTACATGCAAGTTTCTTAGGAAAAACAATTATTTCTTATTTAATGAAATATTTATCAATATTCCAGTATATGCAGCAACTTTCAGATGTTGCGGATGTGCAATGATCAAAAAGTCTGTGCTGTTGTGGAATGTGTGTTATACTGGAAATATATACTGATAAATATATGCATATGGAAATGATTAGGAAGTCAAATAGTAGTAAAACCAATATTTTATTATCATCTGGGGTTTTGGCATCAAGCAACAAAATGGAACTCAATTAAATTGAACTATTTGAAGACTACACTCTCTCTAATATATTTAGTCCTAAATAGTCCTCTTTGTAAGTAATAAAACAACAACATATTTATTGAACACTTTCAGTATGCCCATATTTTAACATGGGTTTAATTTGCACAATAGTTCAGTTAGGAGGATAAAATGGAGAAGTTAGATTATTTGATTTCAAAGTTCCCGCTTTTAACTACTGAGCATTAAATCTCTCTAGATAGCGAACTGTGTTGGGTAATAATGTTCAGAAGGTGAGACAGTTGTATCAGAAAAAAAGTATCAAGCTTAATTAATAGGAATTTAAAGTATACTATTGAAACTTAAATATAATAAAATGTAACAGGAAGAGAATGATATGGTCAGCAAGTTTGTCCTAGTAAATGAGATCCCAAAGAACAAGTGTATATTACTTTTATGTGTCTATGACCATTAGAGTAGGGTCAGTGAGCTAAGTAGTTTTGGAAATCAAAGATTTAGGGCAAACATTAGCAAAGATTGAACTGTAGTGCACCAATCTCAGTTACCCTACCAATAACCTGCCAACAATATACTTTAAGATAATAGTGAGGGAGAGATGGCATTATGTTAAAGATCGCATACTTATGGACCAATCTTTTAAAACATTTGTAGTTCCAGACATAGAATACATTAAAAGGCTCTTTAAGGGTTGTATAGTATATTTCTTAAATTTCAGATTTAATAAATTCAGATAGTGAATATTTAACATTATTCAGAATGAAGGAAATTAAATTAGATAGCAGTATATATAGGATTTTATCCTTACAGAGTTTTTATTTCCTTTTGCAAATAGAAATATTGCTATTCTAACTTCGGGCTTCAGCTGGTCAGCATAATTTAATTGAACATGTATACTCAGAGTTAACAAGGGACTGGTCAGTACAATCCAATCAATATGTGTTTAGATATGCCATGTGTCCAAGCACATTCCTGCAGAAACAGCTTATATAAATTAGAGTCTCCTTTGGTTGGATTTTAGAAGATAATTAACCAATGCGTGGCGATCCCCGTATTTCTGATGTGACAACATTTGGGGACAACTACCAGTAAGACGTTAGCCATACTGTAATGGGGGGCTGATGTGCTGTCAAGGAGAGAGCACCGTAAAAATTCATTTCTCTGATCTTATACCTGGACTATTGTTTGTTGGTAATCCATTTTTCTAGAGAGAATGCAGCACAGAGACTTTACACTATTTCTCTGGTTTTCTACGAGGATGAAAGATTAGATCCTTGAAGTTGAGCCTAAGGAACATTATTTCCTGGAATATTAGCTACATCCTTTCCTTGGGAGAAAAACGCTAACTAGGTATGTCTGGAGCCACCTAGATTGGAAAGACTGTGTTCTTAAGATCATATCTAGAACTTTTTTTTTTCCCTACAGAAAAATAAGTCTCTCTTCTACTTTAGGTATTTAAGGGTTTAATTATCTTCAAAAATATGTGTAAAATTTAACAAGTGTATATAAATCACTCATTGACCATTGCCTAAATCATCTAACACAGATTAACTGAACCTTGTAGCATGGCTTTTTAAAGGTTGAAATGTCTTTAATTTATTTACATTCTACCTAATACCAAATGGATTTGGTATACCTGCAATAATTTGATTTATAATAAGAAATACATATTAGATCTTTATCCCCATTTCTGGCACAGAGCTCCTAAAATCCTTGGAATTTCCTAAGTGAAGAGAATGATGAACACGTCTTTTGTTATGTGAATAAGGAAACTTTTGGACTGCACCTAAGGATTGGGCTGGTTGTCAGGGAAACCAATGGTGATTAGAGTTGGAACTTTTAGTCCCATCCCCCTGATTCCCAGGGAGGAAAGAAGGGCTGGAGTTTAAAGTCATGCCTAGGTAACTGAGCCTCCAAAATGAGAGGCTTCTGAGAGCTTCCAAATTGGTAAACACATGGAGAGGCTGGGAGAATGACTCAACAGGACAGAGCATGGAAGCTCTGAGTCCTTTTCCCATACTTTGCTCTATGTATCTCTTCCATCTGGCTGTTCCTGCGTTATATCCTTCGATAATAAACTGGTAATCTAGTAAGTAAAACGTTTCTCTGAGTTCTGGGAGTTGCCCTAACAAATCAATTGAACCTAAGAAGGGAGTTGTTGGAACCTCCAATCTACAGCTGGTAGGTCAGAAACACAAGTGACAACCTGAATTTGTGATTGGTGTCTGAAATGTGTGTGTGTGTGGTGGTGTGGGAGGAGGGTGCTGTCTTGCAGAACTGAGCCCTTAACCTGTGGGATCTGAAGTTATCTCTGGGTATTCAATTCAGTTCTCTGAGTTGAATTCAGCTGGTGTCAGAGAAGTCCTTGGTGTGGGGAAAAACCCCTGTACACATTAGAATTGGATGCAGCACTCTTAATACCCTAAGTATATTTAGTTCTTGGAATATTTCAGCAAGAGAGAGCACACACATACACACGCCTACATACTCACACATAAAGACCATTGTAATTTGAAGAAAGAACTTAGAATTAAAACAAAAAAGAAGAAAATGCTTTAAAATTTATTTGTGCAATCCTTCTCATTCTTATTTTAAAATTGGGAAAAGTAAGTCCATTGCTCTTTGCTCTCCAACAGGCATTTATTGCATGTGATTATTTTCCTCTCAAATCCTATGTGAGCCACATGTGCAGGTTATATCTTGTTTTCCCCAGGTCCCCTCTATCCTCATTACTTTGTTTCTTTTATCCACAATTTATTATTACATTCTTTAGAAAGAAAAGTCAGGCTATTCTAGCAGCTCTTGGACTACTGAGCTCAGACTAAATAGATGTAAGGAAAAAGAAAACTCTTTCTGTAATCATCTCTAGAGTGTGGAGATGATGATGGTAAAATCTGTATGTGTGACGGCTACAATTCTACTTCACCTTTTCTATTTCTTGCTACTACAAACCTGTGTATGGATATGTTAATAAATCTTCCTTTTCTGGGTAAGGATATGTAAGGTATGTTACTGCAAGAGTCTGCCTCTAGGCAATTGACCTTATTTATTTTAAAAAATCTATTTTATAAATGGAAGAATACCAAAGACTTCTGTTGTTATTTTCAACTTCATTTATTTACTCATAATGCTAAAATTCATGATATTACGCTGACTTACCATAAATCATTAGTTATTACCTTTCTTACTATTTCCTTAATTGTGCTTTTTCATGTCTGCCTCATTTATCCACATGACTGTACCAATATTCAATGTTAGTTCTCAAAACTAATAGCACTGTGTTTCACTGCAATAGCTTTTTCACTCCAGGGTAATTTTAAACAATGCTACTCCTTATAGCTTGGTTCATCTAAATGAGATATGCTGCTATGATGGAGGTAGTCAATTATCTTTCCAGAAATTTAAACACATTCCTCAAAGATTATGTAAAAAGCCTCCTGAACCTATTATGGAGACCTAAGCATTTCTTATACTTAGGCAACTTCAGAATGAAAGGTTTAGTCTTGTTTGAGATCTTTCTATGTGACAGTAAAACAGCTATGTCTAGGATTTGAATACATTTAAAGCAACCTAAGCCCTGTGGGTATGTAAGTTTTATGTCATTACTGTATCATGCAAACACTAAGGTAAATTTTTGCAGAGACATTCAAGCTGAGAAAAGACTTAATAATCGTCTGGTTGAATGGCTTCCGATCATTTCCTGACTTAGACCCTTATTAACAAAGTAGATACCCAATTTCTTTATGACCTCTTGTCACCTATGAACACCAAGACATTGAATGTACTTTCGGGATTACCCAATGCAAGAATACTCTTTATATATCTTAGAGGGAACCATTCAGCTGCTGTTTGAAAAAGGTTCAGCAACAGAGAATTCTGTTTCTCAGTGTGGTCTATTTCATTGTTCTAGCAGGTGAAAAGTTCTTCATACCTTATCTTATTTCTCTACAAGCTCAAGTTAAACTTAGGCTAAAGAAATAATGCTAACATTCAGATGTTTGAAAGAGATGAAATGCTTCATTTTGTTAAAAATGTTAGATAAGGGTAAGCTGTTATTTTTACTTTGAGTGCAAGCTGAAATACAACATTTTACATAAATATCTTAGTGGCTATAAAGGTCATTATTTTGTAATTTCATTAATTTTTAAAATATTTGGTATGTTAATGCATGTCTACATCCAGTTAGAAGTAAACTTTAAGACAAAATTCAGAGGTTAATAGGGGACTAATAAAAACAGTTTCCATTATAAAATAGGTTTGGGAAACACACATGCTCTTGGTGAGTTATCCTATACTCACTAATTCCTAAAATGAGTTAGCATACAAAAGGTTTCAAGAATTCTTGTATCCCAAAACTAAACTGGTTTAACCCAAATTTCCTAAATGCATGTGGCCAAAATCCTTTTTAAAGATAGGAATAATTGGGATGCCTGGGTGGCTCAGTTGGTTAAGCTTCTGCCTTCGGCTCAGGTCATGATCCTGGGGTCCTGGAATCTTCCTGCATTGGCTGCCTGCTCAGTGAGGAGCCTGCTTCTCCCTCTGCCTGCTGCTCCCATTGCTTGTGCTCTCTCTCTCTCTGACAAATAAGTAAATAAAATATTAAAAAAAATAAAGACAGGAATAATCGTTAGCAGCTATAGGGACACTCATTACAATGTGGGAAATGCTGCTTTAAGCATCAGTGCTTACTGGGTTACTTGGACTGCCCACTGTTGGCACCGGTACCTTGACTTCAGATTTTAGTCTTAATCAACTAGTTCAGATCTCTTCTAAACACTATGGGAAGAGATTGCTTAAATTGGAAATTTGTAAAGATATTTAAAAATTAGGTGAGAATGATTTGTTCTGCACCATAGATAGAGAACAATATATAATGATTTTCTATTTTGTTAATGTAATATTGACACATGGTGCCAAGGATGTTATCAAATCAAGAAATTGATGAAATCCATATCTAGCTAAAACTAAAGGAATTATTTCTGTTCCATCCAGCCTATTTTCTTTTTCTCTTTCTTTCTTCTCTTTTCTTCCTTCCTTCCTTCCTTCCTTCCTTCTTTCTTTCTTTCTTTCTTTCTTTCTTTCTTTCTTTCTTTCTTTCTTTTTCTTATATTCTCTACACTGTGTACAGTAGTGTAGAAGAGTGTGTCCAACACAGGCCTTTGCTGTCACTTTTGATTTCCTTAATGCATCCTAGTAGATAAAAATATTCCTTATTTTTGTGATTATCTGTACTCTATTTATCAGATATCCTCTATCTGTTTACTTTTGTGAATTCCCCCATTCCTTTGTCCTCATTGGATTATAAACTAACTCCTTTATGATTTTAAACTAGTGAATTGTAGGATTTTTATTTTTCATATAATTTATTATAATTTAATGGGGACCATCACAATGTTTGTTTTTTGACAGTTATGCCTCCTCACAGACAAGTTTTTATCCTTTTAGTTTATAGAAAATGTATGGTAACAACATTTAAAATTTAAGTATAGATTACTTATAATCCAGGAAAAAGGCCCATTATTTTTCTTAATAATACAATTTTCAAATATGTTTTAGCCCTTCTGAAGACATTTCTTTCTCTCCCACCTAGACATAGCTAAAACCACAGATTTGGTGTTTATAATTCACATACAATTCTTTGTAATTTTTTATATATGTACAGATCCCTATACATTCTGCAAAGCTGCATTTTTTTGTATGACTAGATACACTGTATGCATTTTTCAACTTGTTGTTTGCATAATATGATGTTTTGTGATATTTATTCATGTTTATACATATAGCTCTGTTTCATTCACTTTTACTACTATATAGTATAACTTGTATGTCTATCTCAAAATGCATTTAACTCTATTCCTTTTCATTGAACAGTAAGTTTTATTAAGCTCTTTACTTTGTTCTTCCTTTTTGTTCAGCAGTTTATATAATATGGTTTTTCTATTTACAAACAGTCCTGCTCTAATACTCTTGTGCATATCTCCTTCTGTACATGTGTGAGAACTCACTTGTTTATAGAGTAAAATCATGGGATTGTAAGGTATGTATTTAACTTTACAACATATATTCAAACTGGCCATATTATTGTTAAATTATTCTCTAGGTGATTGTATTTTATAGTCCAAATTGAAAATCTGTATTTCCCTCAGAAAGAAAGGGTTCATAGTGGTCCTCCAACTCACTCCTTCCCTGCTTGAATATCTAAGAAAATGAATGGCCGCGACCAGACTACCTTGTAAAATATCAGTGACTTTGACCAGAAATCTTTAAAAACAATTTAATGGTATTTATTAGAGAAATATATTAGCAGAATATATTTAATCTTTATTTTTTATTATCAATAAAATATACATTTATGAATTTATAGATTATGGATAGCCAAATTATTTATCTGTGTAACAAGAGAGAGTAAAGCAGAGATGCCTCCAGACCAAAATGAATTTCCTTGAGAAAATTTTTCACATACCTTGTTTAAAACTGGCCTGTTAATCCAAAAACAAAATACAGTATAATACAGGAGAAAGGGAACACTCTTGCAAGTTGTATCTGAGAGTTTCAGGTTCCTTCCAAATGAAGTTTTGTCTATACTTAGTGCTTATCTATGTTGAGTTCTTAGTAAAGTTAGGTGTTAGGTAAAATCTATGATTTGTATGGGTCTGCTTTGACTATTTAGTCTTTGCTATTAATAAAAAACCTAAATCTGTTGTTTATTATATTTCTGCTGTCTTCTGCTCATAGTGGCTTACACTTTCTTGTGTGTTACAGATACTTTTATTGTGAAATCAGAATTAGCTAACATTTATGTGTGAGAAACCTATAAAATCTGATTATCTTATATATTTAACTAAATTAAATTCATAATTTAATGCATAATTTTGTGCAAAAACTAAACCAAAAATAAAATACAGGCCTAGATGGATTCTGTTACGGACTGAATATTGGTGTCCTCCCAAAATTTATTTGTTGAAATCCTAACCTCTAAAATGATGGTATTGGGAGGTGGGACCTTTGGAAGGTGATTAGGTCACTTAAAGTGGGCCCCTTATAAATGGATTGAGGCCCTTATAAAAGAGACCTCAGAGAGCTCTCTCAACCCTTGTGGCATGTGAGGACACAGGGAGAAGAAGCCATCTAAAAACCAGGAGGTGAGCTCTTACCAGACACCAAATTTGTTGACACTTCAATCTTGGACTTTCTAGCCTCCAGATCTGTGAAAAATGGAATGTTCACTGTTTGAGCCACTTAGTCTGTGGTACTTTTGTTATAACAGCTTGAACAGAGTAAGGCAGATTCCCTTATGAATTCTTCCAAATATTTTATCAAGAAATGATACCAGGCTCAAAAATCTTATAATTCACAGACAAATTTAGTCAAGTACTCAGAATAATTTTGCATCCATAGTGGGAAATAACTAGTCTTCAACTAAATTCTGTTCAAGTCATTAGTAACAAGTTTTAAAAGTAAGAATGAAATAGATAAAAAGTTTTTCCAAGTAACTTTTCTGCAACACAGGACTAAGCGCAAGAGTATTTATATGAATGAGAAATTATATAGAATGCAACAAGGTTAGGATTCTGCTTGTCTGACATCCAGTTATGCTTACCAAACACGCAAAGCAGCAGTAAAATGCAACACAATCAGCCCCAAATCAACTAAAACCAACCCAGTGCTAGAACTAAGAAATGTTAGAATCAGCAGACAAGGACATTTATACCTAATATAATTGTATTCCATATGTTCAAAGAGTTAGGTAGGGCCATTGAAAATAAAAAAAGAAATTCCGAATCAACTGTTAGAGATGAAAACTACAATATATGAGATGAAAAAACACTGGATAGAATTAGTGGATGACATGACATCACATCATAAGCAACAAAAACTATGAAAACTTAAATATGTAGAGAAAAACAGAATTTTTAAAAATGAGTATTAGTGAGCTATGGGACAACTTTAACTGACCTAATAATATATGTGTAATTGGAGGAGAGAAAGGAGAGGGAGGAACAGGAAAAAAAATGTTTAGAGAAATAATGTTGAAATATTCCCAAAGGTGCTGAAAATTTTAAACTCAAAAACTAAGAAGCTCAATGAATCTAAGCACAAGAGAAAGGAATTTAACTACACAAGGCACATCATGATCAAATTGTTTAAAACCACTGATAAGGATGCCTGGGTGGCTCAGTTGGTTAAGTGTCAGCCTTTGGCTCAGGTCATGATCACAAGGTCCAGGAATCAAGTCCCACATCAGGCTCCTTTCTCAGTGGGAGGTCTGCTTCTCCCTCTGCTCCTCCCCCTGCTTGTGTGCTCCCTCTCTCTCAAATAATAAATAAATAAATAAATAAATAAATAAATAAATAAATAAATAAATAAATTCTTTAAAAAAATCAAATAAAACCACTGATAAAGAAAAATCTTAAAGCAGCTAAAAAGTAAGGACATGTTATACAAAGATAAAGTTGGCAACAGATTTATCATCAAAAACAATGCAAGTCAGAAGACAGTTATTTAAAGTACTGAAAAACAAAACAAAACCAGCCACAAATTCCAAGCAGCAAAAATATCTTTCAAAAACAAAGGTAAAATAAAGACTTTTTCAGACATACAAAACCTGAAAGAATTCATCACCAACAGATCCACCCTACAAGAAATATTAAGTCCTTACAAATCTTAGAAGTCCTTAAGATAGAAGAAAAATGACACCAGATCACCAGATAGAAATAATGGTTTTTATTTTTAGGGATGTAGGGGTATTGACTTAAATTAAGCATGATGAGTTCCTGTAGTGATCCTGGGATTCACTGAACTCCCAAATGATTTTTAAAAGTTTTGTTTCACTCTTTGTGCTATGAAGTGGGTTTTTACAAATGCATAGAGTCATGTGTCCACTACTATAATGGATCATACAGAATAGTTTCATCACCCTAAGAAATCCTCTGTGATTTATGTATTCACCACTCTCACCCCAATCCCTTGACAAGCACTGATCATTTTATCTTCTCCCTAATTTTATTTTTCTGGTATGTCATACAATTGGAATCAAACAACATGTAGCTTTTTCAGACTGTCATCTTTCTCTTAGCAATATGAATTGAAGATTCATTAATGATGTTGCACAGATTGTTAGCTAAGTCTTTTTTCTTACTGAATGTAGTCCACTGTATGGATATACCAAAATTGTTTATTAATTAACCTGTTGAAGGTAATCATGGTGGCTTACAGATTTTGGTTATTATTATTTTGGTTATTACGTTCTCATTTGAGTTTTAGTGTGGTCATAAGTTTTCAAATCAGTTAGGCAGTTACCTAAGAGTGAAATTGTTGGCTCACATGATAAGATTATATTTAGGTTTATAAGCACTGCCAAACTGTCTTCTAAAGTGGCATGTTGCTTCGAATTCTCACCAGCAATTGATTTTGTCAAGTTTTTGCAATTTAGCCATCATAATCGATATGTAGTGGTATGCCATTGTTATTTGAATTTAAACTTCCCTAATGATATATGATGTTGAGCATCCTTTCATATGCTTATTTACTAACTGTACAGTTTTTTTGATGAGGTATGTTTTCAGATCTTTTGCCCAATTTTTTCTTATTGGGTTGTTTTTCTTATTGTTGATTAAAAGAGGTCCTTGTGTATTCTGGATAGAATTACTTTCTTTCAGATACGGGGTTTTCAAATATTTCTCCCAGTCCATGGCTTCTCTTGATTCTCTTAACAGTGTTTTCACAGAACAAACATTTGTAATTGTAATAAAGTCCAATTTACCAACTTTTTCTTTCATACATTTTGCTTTTTGTGTTGTGTCTAAAAACTCATAACTAAACGGAAGGCTACACAGATTTTCTCCTACATATTCTCCTTGAAATTTTATAGTTTTGCATTTTACTTTTGGTAAACGATCCACTTTAACTTTTGTGTAAAAAGAGGTTCATATTTTTCCATATGGTCTTCCATTTTTCCCAGTATCTTTATTGAATAGACTGTCATTTTTCCTGTATGCATTTTATACTTCAATAAATTTCTGGGGCGCCTGGGTGGCACAGTGGTTAAGCGTCTCCGTTCGGCTCAGGGCGTGATCCCGGCGTTAGAGGATCGAGCCCCACGTCAGGCTCCTCCACTATGAGCCTGCTTCTTCCTCTCCCACTCCCCCTGCTTGTGTTCCCTCTCTCACTGGCTGTCCCTATCTCTGTCAAATAAATAAATAAAATCTTAAAAAAAAATAAATTTCTTAAAAAGCAGTTGAAACCATAAGCAAAAATTAATTGATTTAAAATTCGAAAGTTTTATTTAACAAAGTGCATCATGAACATTATGGAAAAAGTTAATAGGTAGAGAATAGAAAGATATATATACTGTCTGAAACTAAGAAGGGATTAATATCTGCAATCTAAATGGGATGTTTACAAATTAGAAAACAGAGGGCAGGAACAACAATAGAAAAATTGTCAAAAGTTATTTGTAGAAATTCACGGAAGTGGAATCTCAAAATATTGAATATAATTAAGGAAGTGATAATTAAAATAACCACGTAATATCTCTTTACCTCTAAGCCTGAAAAACATCAGAAATCTGGATAATGCCAAGTGTGTGGGGATAGAGCATTATAAGTAATCCCGGATCCTGCAATTTTGCATTTCATTTTAGAACAAACTCTTGCACCTACCAAGTCACACTAGATGCATCTCCTCGCTAGGACTTATTCAATAAGTATTCTACTCCTGGGTAGTATTTAGTAGAAATTCTAATGCAATACCATAAATGAGCACATGTACAGATGTTCACTGTTCTATCATTTGTACTTTCAGTAAGTTAAAAGTCAATCTGCAGGGAAATTGTACTAATTTCAAACCTTAGAGTATTATGCAGAGGTTTGAAACAACTGAATTATGTGTTTTCCAGTTGTACACAAAATAAGACACATAGTCTTTAATGAAAACAGCAAAAAACAAAATGGGATGCATAACGCAATACCAATTATGTAAGTTTAATTTCATGCTCAAAACACAACATATATTTTAAAGAACGTATATAAGCCAGAAGATATACATAAAACTATTAAGGTCATTGCCTAGAGCGTGGAAGAAAGGACTGAGAGTGAGATATGAGAATAAAATGTAATTAATTAATTAATTAATTAATTAAAAAGGACAGTGAGGGAAGGTGGAAATAATAAGGAACTTCTCCAGGAAGCTCTCTATGTGTGTGTATGCAAGTGTTCATGGGGTTGTAGAATCTTTGTGTTGTTAATGCCAAATGCAAGAGTCTTCGGAACCTCAAATCAATTTCACGATTTGGGACGTTCAACATAATGGAGATTGGGAACCTGAGGGATGCAAACACAAATACAATGGGAAAAGAAACCATACCCATTTGTCTCAGTAGTCCTTTCACTTTAGGAGTAAGGCAGCTCCCTACTGTATTGAACCAAGATTTTCAGAATATTTTTCAAACCCATTCTTAGCCCTTAAGATGAAACCCCATTTACTCTAGGATGGATTATTTCAATTCCCTTTATCATTCAATAGCTATACCAGGATTTTGCTAGCATTTTTTAAAATTTTATTTTATTATTTTATTTTATTTTACTTTGAGAGTGTGACTGTGAGCTGGGGGAGGGGCAGAGGAAGAGGGAGAGAGAGAATCCCAAGCAGACTCCACTCTGAGCACGGAGCCTCATGCAGGGCTCCATCCCAGGACCCTGAAATCATGACCTGAGCCAAAATCAGGAGTCAGCTGCTTAACTGACTGAGCTACTTAGGTGCCCCTTGCTAACATTTTAATTTAGCAATCTGTTTTTTATGTTGGAGAAGTGTTTTAACACACATTATGATTGCAGTAAAAGAATATAGGCTTTTTAGTCAGATTTGAGACCAAATTGCAGCACCAACATTTATTAACTTCTTGGGAAAAATAAAATACTACTTAAACTTTCTCGTCGACAGGTTATCAGTGATGTGAAAATAAATGATGAGGCCCATGTTAAGAGTGTAAACCTCAGTAAATGTTAATTCTTATCCTTTATTTCTTCTGAAATTGAGTGGTTTATCCTGGAGCAGTGACCATTATTAAACAAACCAAAACAAACAAACAAAAAAATTAAGGTATTGTGAAATTCAACATGCAAAAAAAGTTTTAAAGCACTTATTAAAAAACTGACACAAAGCTTTCCCCTATGCTTCAGAAAATCACTTAAATTAGGATTGAATTTGAGGTGGACAAGGTCCAAAAAGAACAATTCTTTTGAGGCTTTTAATTCCATTCTCTTTTTGCTTCAGTCTCTCAGACCACTTCTTCCTGTCTTAATTTTCATCTACAGCTACCAAACTAATCCCCAGGCTAGGTTTTCTCAATTTTGGCAGTATTGGTACTTTAGGCCAGATTATTATTTTTTGTGGGGGATTGCCCTGTAGAGTATTTATCAACATTCTGGCCTCTACTCAGTAGATGCCATTAGCACCTCCCCTATACTTGGGCCCCAGCTGTGACAACTAATGCCTCCAGGACACCTGGGTGGCTCAGTTGGTTGAGCATCTGCCTTTGGCTCAGGTCATGATCCCAGGGTCCTGGGATCAAGCCCCATATCAGGCTCCCTGCTCAGTGGGGAGCCTTGCTTCTCCCTCTCCCTCTGCTCCTCCCCCTGCTTGTGCTCTCTCTCTCAAATAAATACTTTTTTTTAAAGTGCCTCCAGATTTTGCCAAATGTCCGATGGATGGCCAAATGGACACGGTTGAGTACACCTGCTATAGACTATCACCCATCTTCTGAATTAGTGTCTAATTATTTCACTTATACACTTAACAAATATATTCAGTTGTCAATAAATATCCTAACATAAACTTTTCCTAGAATTTTTATGCTCTCCCCCTATTTATCTTTGAAACTCTCACTGCACTTTAGAAATGGAAGATTCTGTGTTGTATTCCCATATCATGAAAAAAACATATTAAAAAGATTCTTCTGGCTCTTTGTAGCATTTTCCAATCAGTTTTACTTCTCCTTTGTTTAAAAATCCCTCCAATAGAAGATTAAATTGTCTCATTATACTACTATTTTTCTACCTTCCAACAGCTACTAATTTCCAAATCACTTCTTTGAATCATTGAGGGGTTTGGCTCCAGGGTCTCCACCTCAATCCCTGCTTGCTCGAAAGGAATGTCAACAACAGAGATTATGTGTGACCAAGAACCAAAAATGCAGCAGCCAAGTGTCTGACTAGGCAGCTTCTTCCTTGTATCGCCACATCCATTCAGTTACTTTCTCCTGTGAAATCTCCTCCCTATATTTCTTTATATTTGTCTCCCCACACTCTCATGCTTCAGTTCATCATCTCAAACTCTTTCACGGAATACGTTCCTCAGCATCATTTCCAGTCTTTGTCTCGAACCTCTATCCTCTATCATCTTTAATTCATCTATTAATACTCTGGCAGGGTAATCTTTTAAGATTAGATTGTTTTCTCACTACAGTGCTTTAAAAATCTTCTGCTGCTTCCCGTTGCCTGAAAAATGAGGACTAAACACCTTGGTGAGCCATTCAAAGGCCTTTCTGATTTGGTCTTCACGTAACAGTGAGCTCGTCTTCTGTATATACTCTCCTTACACACAGAACTCAGCGCTGCAGGGTTATTGTGTCTGCATGTGTGTGAGCAGCTTTCCAATGTTTATTTGTGCTGTAAGACTATGGTTTTGTTGCATAAAGCATAACCTCAAACTTCGGCTCTGAAATAAATAACATTTAGCGATTTTATTCCACATTTGTTAAAATAGAAAACTGTCCAGTTGGCTTTCTTTGGAGAGATGATTAGATCAATGATACCAAGGATAAGGGATGAAAGTGAGATGTGTGATGCAATGATATTTATCACTGAGATCACCAACCGGGCCTGTGGCTAAAGTGAATGCTAGTTATAGTCATGGGAAAACAAAACAAAACAAAACAAAACAAAACCCTGCTAAATTAGTATAATATATAGATACATTAATTTTTACTTTTATTTTCAGACACAGTTTAATCTCATGCCTTTGAAATATTCTACACTCAAATGATGGTGATTTTAGAAGAATAACCAAGCTTCCAGAGATCTTCATTAGCACCAATATATTAAGATATATATGATGTATTTTAAGTGCAATTGTCATTTTTTTAAAAAATTTATTTATTTTACAAGATCTATTTAATTTTTTTAAAGATTTATTTTTTCTTTTCTTTTTTTTATTATGTTCAGTTAGCCAGCATATATTACATCATTAGTTTTTAATGTCGTGTTCACTGATTCATTAGTTTCATATAACACCCAGTGCTCATCACCACATGTTCTCCTTAATGTCCATCACCCTGTTATCCCATCCCCGAGCCCCCAAGATTTATTTATTTTAAAAGAAGCAGAGGGAGAGAGAATCTCAAGCAGACTCCCTGCTGAGTGCAGAACTCTACAAGGGGCTCCATCTCATGACCCTGAGATTATGACCTGAGCCAAAATCAAGAGTTAACACTTAACCAACTGAGCCACCCAGGTGCCTCTAAATGTATCTGTAATTTTTATACCATTTTGTTCTATTGCTCCTCCTAATAAGGCAACAAAAACTTCTATTTTCAAATTTAAGTAATAAAGCAAAATTTGCATCATATAAGCTGTTTTACTTGAATATTTTATCACTGACAATGACTAAATAGATTATAGTCAGGCTACAAATCTGTCAGTAAAGAAAATCGATAAGAACCATCAAGTTAGTGGATTTATGGTTCTAACTAATTTATAATGGTGCACAGGTGACTAGTTGCAGTTGTAAAGTATTATATTTACTTGTTATAAAATGAATATATTACAATTAGTTATTGATTTAGTCACACTTTGATACATTATTTTCTTTTGTTACAAACAAGACCTGTATGATCTTTATCTCTTCCTCAAACCCATATATTATATTCTTACTCTTCAACATATTGTTCCCTAGACACATATTAGAATAAATAGGGAGCAAAGAATTTTTCAGAATAAAATGCTGAATAAAATTTGCAACTCATCATCACTACCAAAAAATCCTATTTTTTTTTTAAAGATTTTATTTATTTATTCGACAGAGATAAAGACAGCCAGCGAGAGAGGGAACACAGGCAGGGGGAGTGGGAGAGGAAGAAGCAGGCTCCCAGCGGAGGAGCCTGATGTGGGACTCGGCCCCAGGACTCTGGGATCACACCCAGAGCTGAAGGCAGATGCCCAACGACTGAGCCACCCAGGTGCCCCCCCAAAAAATCCTATTTCCTAAGGCAAATAAAGTATTGATACAAATCAGAAGCATCTCATTAAATATTTTTCTGAGGTTAGACACTTGCTATAATAGTTATTTTTATAATTATCATCATGTTTCCATAAGCAAAATTATCTAATTCAGTGAGAACTGGCAGAAGAGTCTAAGATGTTACACATTCAAATGTAAATGAAAAACAAAAGAGACACGTAGTGAATTAGACCATTACATTGATCAACATCCTTGAAGTTTTACTGAACCTCACAGATAGTTCCTTTCCTATGAAATAAAGGACTTGTAGATTTATATATATTATCTCAAATTTATTATGATTGACTTGACAGGAAAAATGTCCTTGTAATAGAAAAAAACAATGCTGGCTATTTCTTCCTGATACATAGGATTTCTGTAATGATACTTGTTACTCTTGGTAGACCTTTATTTTTTTAAAAAAGATTTTACTTATTTATTTGACAGAGAGAGAGAGCACACAAGCAGGGGGAGTGGGAGGCAGAGGGAGAGGGAGAAACAGGCTCCCTGCTGAGTTGGGATCCTCCCGCCCCCAACATGGAGCTCGATCCCAGGACCCTGGGATCATGATCTGAACTGAAGGCAGATGCTTAACTGACAGCCACCCAGGTGCCCCTGGGTAGGCCATTTTTATTCAGCCTTTATATAACTATACTTTTAGTTAGCCAAGATTTTACACAGCGTATCTATGTCAAATACATGTAGTTCATTTGAACGTATTACATGCATCTGATAAATTCATCAAAAACTTATAAAGGTTCTGTTGTTACTGTTGCTTTCAACCTTTTGTTTCCTTTTTCCTTTCGGTGTTCTTATAAATATTTATTTTTAAATGTTTACAATTTTAAAATAATATTACAACATACATAGTTTAATCTTAGTATTTATCAACATTAAATGAATTAATATAGTCGACTGAGGAATAATTTAATAGAATTTACCAAGGAGTATATATTTCCAAGGAATAAAGTAATACCTTCACGGTAATGAGTAAGGCACAGGCGGGGCTACGTAGGGAGAGATAGGTAGGGAGCTACAGGAGCAGGCTCACAGAAATGCCAAAAATGCCAAGGTGTAAGGAAACCAGAAGTAAGGAAACAAATCAGACCATCCTGTCCTAGGTATCAGAGGTGAGGTCTTGTTATAACAACTATTTTTGACCAACAAAGAATTACCTGACCCCTCCCCCCAAAAAATGGGAGTAAGCCATTAAAGATGTTATCACTAATCTTACTCAATGGCCTATCAGTAGAGATGTTAAAAGGATTTAAGTTCCCTAGTCAGCCTTCAATAAAGACCAACACTAAAAGCCCTCAGTGGCAATCCTGTTGGGTCCTCTCTCACTCCTGAGAGCTTTTTCTGTATCCTTGCTTAATAACTCTGTCACTTTACTAGCTCTCCTTTGGCCATGAGATTCATTCTTCGACTCCATGAGACAAGAACCTTGCTCTCCAGCTTCAGTAATTTAGAACCCCATTATTCCAGATGTTCTTAAGTTATCTAGAACGAGGCATTGAGAATGCGAGGTAATTTGAAGGTACAGACTATAGTAAATCAAAAATAGTTCAAGGTAGGTAGTTATTTAGGAGATCATCTGATAAAGGCCCTTGCCTCTAAACAAGCCTGCATTTTAAGAACACAAGGTTATATTCGTAAAGTGTCTTTACTCCTAGGTTTTCTGACAATGCCTCAATTAGGATCATGATGCTTCTGACTGTATTAACATTTATGTCCTAGAATTTCTCAGCTTGCTCTCTGCCTCCTGGCCATAACGAGAACAAGCTGCCAGTTGGAGCAAGACTTAATTCCTACCATGAGGACAGGTGGGAGAAATACTTCATAGACTGTCCCAGAATTATCATCATAAACAGTTCAGCCACTGCACTCAATGACTTTCCTTCACCACTCTCTTACCCAAACTTTGAGTGTCTCTCTCCACCCTGAACAAATGCCCCTCAGAAAGGGAGCTGGTATGGATGGCCTTGTGGTTCTGTCAGCCATATTCTATCTGTACTAAGTACCTAGATGTATTTCCTTAGAGTTCAACTGGATGGGGATGACTCCCCTAGGACGTACTGTAGTCAGGTGATAATTAGTGACTGTTTATAAGAATTACATGTAGTTTTAAGCATTGGCTTATTTGATATTTAAGAAGTTAATCTAAAATTTTCTGCTAATATTAAGTAATAAACTAATTTGTATTCCATGTATTTATCCAGAAAAATTACAAGAGAAATAGGCCAGATTATGTTGATGCCTTTTACAACTCTGATCAGATGTTCAGTCCATCTTTCCATTGGTAAAAACTAATATGGGCAAGCCCCACTTCACTGGGCCTGGGAAGAATTCTCCTACTACAAATCACCTGGCAGTGGGTCAAAAAATGATTGCGTTCAAATGGATGGAAAAGTGCAAATACTCTTAGAATAAGAGCACTGAACATCTGTGAACAAATTATATAATCTTTGAGTTGTTGGCAGAAACTTTTTGTTAAGGACATTAGTTGAAATTTTTCA
Source organism: Ursus americanus (assembly GCF_024610735.1). Taxonomy (NCBI): domain Eukaryota; kingdom Metazoa; phylum Chordata; class Mammalia; order Carnivora; family Ursidae; genus Ursus; species Ursus americanus. The sequence goes on from NC_142130.1 coordinate 57,528,080, forward strand.
TGTCTCCCATGTGAGTTCCAGTCCTGGCATATTAGTAGGACATGTAAGGGGAGGTCAGCTTGAGAGGCCTATAGATACTTTTCTTACTCTCACTGATAAATGAGATAAAAGTCCCACTTATTTCTGGCCCCACACCATCCCTGCTTCTGAAATTCTTCATCAGTCTTCATTCTAGGGGCTGGAGAATTCTGCTTGCAACCATAGTACAAAAGATACCGGAAAAGAAGACGGAGAGAAAAATGTAGAACCCTCATGGTATTGTTAAGAGACTGCATGAATGGAATGAATGGAACAGTCTATGTCCAAATTCCTTTTTGTGTAAGGAAAAATCCTAACCCCCTCAAAAACTTTTTTAAGTCTCTTTTACTTTTATTCACAAACATTGCTGGTACACTTGATGTGGGGGGAAAAAGGCAGAAGGAAATGTAGATAAAATTAAATATCCTTATAACCTGTAGCCCATTGACAAATACATTCCTCCAGGAGCTCCCAACTGTCTTAATATTAATGCCTTGTCACAGGGCAAAACAACCTTAACTTGACAATAGCGAGGCCTCCAAGATCCTGTGAGTCTTCTTCAGGATATGAATGTCCTTTTGGAACTTCCCTTATCTTTACTTCCCCCTGTTGCAGAAAAATAAGAATCAGACCGGTGAGAGACCAAGTGACGCTCGGAGAAGTAGGAGAACTCGGATTCATTTTACGCTGGCGGGCCCAGATGAGCTCCTGCTCCAAATTCTGGGCCCCGGGCAATGGGGTTACAGAGCTTTTATAGGGCACTGCAGGTAGTCAGGCTCCAAGGGCTGTGCTGACTGCTGGTAGGTGGGTTTGCACTGGGGGAGTGCAGGCTGCTTTAGGCAGGAACAGCAGTGCAGGGAGCCTGCGGCGGGAAGCCTGTTTACAGAGGCAGAAAGGGTTGGTTATCTCTTGCTCCCAGTAGGGCTTCCGGTTATCTCTAGCTTATTGTTAGTAACTTTCCATCTTCTGGGGCCTCCCGGCCTGGGCCTGCCCTGGGCAGTTTCTCTCTTCACCCCAACCCCAGAGTATGATCCCTTGCTCCTCACAATCCTGGCAGCGGGCAGTGGGCAGCGGTTGGCAGCAGCTCTTCCAGCCCATGGGTCCTGTCCCAGTGGTTCACTAAAACCACCTTTTTGCACCAAAGATGTCTCAAGAATTCTTTCTAGGCCGTTGGCTCTGGACCTTACCAACATTCCAAAAACACATCACACTGTTCTCAGGAAATAAAAAATTAAAACTATGTCTCTATCAGAATTAAAACCATCTCTGTAAGCTTTTGGTTATTTTGCCCAAACAGAATCACGATTTCCAGCAATTCTAAGAAACTATAACCTAGTTTGTGTTTATGAATCAGCGTCTCCATCACTATTTCATCTCTATCCCAAATTTTTATATATACATTAAACATAGGTCATAGCAAGTCACTTCTATGGGTAATAGTAAGTTAATCTCAAAGTATTATCAATATAAATTATGTTTATTCAGAACAGTGTTTATTTTTCTTACTAGTTTTATACACAAAAATGTATGCTTCTCTTCTAAAGAAACTGATCAACATGAATATAAGAACAGCTTTTCAGAAACCTCTGGCATGTTCTATAATTGCATTGGTAATATTAACATTCTTAATAAACCCTCAAATGCTTGATTTAGAGCTTATTGACCTAGTGCTTGTTCAACTATCACTAATACATTTTCTTTGCCTGTACTGATGTGCAAACTGTGTCTTTTTAAAAAAAGAATAATAATTTTTACAACACAGAAAATGGCCTTCTTTATTTTTGCCAGTTGTCTTGATTAGGCTGGGTTCTGTAGAGTGAAGCAATTCTAAAAGGTGAATTGGAATAATCTAGTTGCTTAGTTTTAGTTCCCATAACGTGTTCTCTTAAAAAAACATTTTATATTTGCTTACGACTGTTATTTTCAAAAGGCTTTCACATATATTAAATCATTGAGTCTAAAACTGTTTTTTGTTTGTTTAAAACATAAGGACACTGGCGACTCAGAGACGCTGAGTAATTGCTAAAGCTCACCTGGTTAGTAAATGGCAAGTTCCAGAGACTGAACTCTGGGAAACAAACTGAGGGCCTCGGGGGGAGGGGGTGGGGGAATGGGATAGACCGGTGATGGGTAGTAAGGAGGGCACGCATTGCATGGTGCACTGGGTGTTATACGCAAATAATGAATCATCGAGCCTTACATCGGAAACCGGGGATGTACTGTATGGTGACTAACGTAATATAATAAAAAAAATTAAAAAAAAAAAAGAAAGAAAAGAAAAAAAATAAATGGCAAGTTCACACTTGAAGTCAGAACTTTGACTTCTATCCCTGTGATCTTTTGGAGACAAAAAGAGTTTTGTGAAGAAATTACACAATTTTCAAGATTTTCTTCTTGTGTTTGACTTTCAGAATTTTTGTTATTATGTATCCGTTTGTGGGTGGCTTTGTGCTTATGCTATCTGGAGTCTTTGAGCTTCCTGGATGTGTAGATAATCATTTTTCACTAAATTTGGGTATGGTTCAGCCATAATTTCTTTGAGTTTTTTTTCCCCTCCCTGCTCTCTCCTTTCCTTCTGCTGTTCCCAATGATGTGATTTGGCGTGGGGTTTGGGAGCAAATGGTCAAGAAAGAATTCTTGAGATGTTTTCCTTGCAAAAAAGGTGGACAGGACCCGTGGGTAGAAAGAACTACATATTAAGTGTGTGAAGTCACTGATTATGTAAGATTTTGTATCCGGTGAAGGGGAGGGTGACATTAGGGCCCCAGGAAATTGAGTCTATAGACTTCTGGAGGTCTGGCTATTGGTAAGATTGCTTTTGCTTGTAAATCATTAAGACAGTTGCAAGCTGCTGGAGATTCTTGTCCTTCTTGACTGTGATCTCTATCATTTGAAATTTGTTTTCCCCCTTCCTTTGTTCTTGGGCAGCTGGGAGTGCCTGAGGAATGTTACACATATTCTACCCGGGGCAAGGGGCTTGCTGGGTGTCAGTTAGCCAGCCCTCAGCTTGCCTCTTGCTCCCGCATTGCCATTCCACGCACGTTGTTGTTCTTGTTGATGTCCCATGTCTCTCTCTTCTTTGGCATAACTTCTATTAATCTCTCTTAAAGTGCACTTGTTCTTTCTTTGGCCAATTTAAATTTGCTCTTTAACCTCTCTAGTGAATTTTTATTTTCATTTCTTGTAACTTTTCAACTGTATAATTTGCATTTGGTTCTTTTTTTTATAATTCTTATCTCTTTATTGATACTCTCTATTTGATGCTACATTATCAGTGTACTTTACTTCATCGATCATGGTTTTTTGTTATTTATTTTTAGTTCTGTGAATTTATTTATTTATTTTTAAGAATTTTTTTTTGAAGATTTTATTTGTATATTTGACAGAGAACGAGACAGCGAGAGAGGGAACACAAGCAGGGGGAGTGGGAGAGGAAGAAGCAGGCTCTCAGCGGAGGAGCTCGATGTGGGGCTCGACCCCAGAACGTGGGCATCATGCCCTGAGCCGAAGGCAGACGCTTAACGCCTGAGCCACCCAGGCACCCCTTTGTGAACATATTTATAATGGTTACTTGAAAATCTTTTTCTGATAATTCTGACATCTGGTCTGTCTCATGTGTTTTTTGTTTGTTTGTTTTGTTTTGGGGTTTTTTTGTTTTGTTTTTTAGTGTATGGGTTGTAGTTTATATGTCTGATGAATTTTTGGGGAAACTGCACATTATAGATAATATATTAGAGCAACTCTGGGCCCTGGTCCCTCTCCCCCTGAAGGATTATTATTTTTATTAACTTGATTATTTGTTCAATGACTGGATTATTTTAGTGAACTCTATTCTGCCCGCTCCTCCCCCCAACCTCTACCACACAGTGTTCAGACCCTCAGGTAGTTCCTCATGGAATTGCCCATTTGGGCATGCCAATAGTCACCTTGGGATGGATGTGGCGTTAATAGGATTCTCTTTCTTTCCCTGGCCACACCAGGTGTTAAACTCCAACTAATTACCAACTATTGCTATATTGTTTTCAACATGCCTTAGGGCATAAATTACTATACATACTAATTCAACCAAATTAAGGTTTCTTCGAAGCAATAGTTTCTTGGGTCAATGTTTGATTTTGTTCTGAACCTGGGAGACTTCCTCTCACCTGTTTTATTCCCTGATAGATATTCTGAAACCTGTTCCACCTACAGTTTAGCCTGTATCTTGAATCTCTTCCCAATTGCCTTTCACCATAACCTCCATTGGTATTAAGAATACTTTTAGACTTGAACTTCTTCACTCTCTATTGTAAATGAAGTCAGTTCCTTCAGGAAGAGATTAGAAACTTGTATATTTTATGCTCTGTTTTTACCTCCAGGGAAAGTCTCTGAGCCAAAATTCTGTAACAAAGGATGGGGATAATAGCAAGTTTCTCTCTCAGTGACCTCCCTGCTCTAGGAGCCCAGTGATAGAGCTGGGGGGAGCAGAACCCTGAGTTCTCTCACTTGCCTTTTGTGACATGAAACAACTATCAGGAGTCAGGGTAATAATCATTAGAAACTCTGTATTCTCAGCATCATCCATACAAAGTAGAGCCTGTGTTCCACAAGTGTCCCACTTCTCAGCTGCACTCCCTTAGGATTTAGCTTTAGGAACAGATAGCTGGGGGCAGGATGAGAAATGCTGATGTCTTATTCCTCCCTTTAAGGAAGTCCTCCATTCAGGTGCCAGAGATAGAGGGAGACCTATGTTTTTGACCGCAGCAATCTGGAGTGGTGTCTCTTCCACCTCATCGTGTTGGGAGATTGCTCTTGGTTCAAATACCACATGGCTATGCCTTTCTTAACACATTTTCATACATGTTTATGAACAAAGGGAAGGAGTCCAAGATGGTGGAGGAGTAGGAGACCTTAGTTTTGTCTGGTCGCAGCAATTTAGCTACATAGCTATGAAATCACTCTGAACACCTGTAAGCTCAACTGGAGATCTAAGAAAAGAATAGCTGCAATTCTGGAAATACAAAAGTGACCATTTTCTGCAAGGTATGAGGTTCAGAGAAGTGAATCCAAGATGATATATGGGAAGATAAACTGCAGGTGGAGGGAGCCTCCATCAGCTGGCTACTGTCAAGTGATAGAGCACCTGAGCACAAAATTGGAACTTTTAGAAGATTGCTCTGGTGAGGGACATCGCTCAGGTGGCTAAGTGTGGGGTGGAACCCTAGCTGGGACAGTGTGGTCTCAGGATCCTCTGGGTCACAGAAAGACCAGGGGTGCCTGAGTGCAGCACAGCTCTCAGGTATCAGATTGGGGAAGCTGGCTGCAAACGGTGAGGCCAGGAGTGGGCTCTCAGCTCAAGGTTGCCATAAACCATGAATCATGGCATGGTTGGGCGACAGCTCTCTGAACAGGGGCCTAACTAGTGGCAGAACCAGTGAGATCTCCCTTCCTCCCCTGGAAGGAGTAGCGTGGGACAACACCACAGGAGTCTGCAGGGTTTGGAGACTCATAGTTGGGGTCGCATGCCTGAGATAGAAACGTTCTGTCACAGGACGGGTGAGCACAGAGTGCGGACTGAGACCAGGGAGATGGAGTGATTGCCTGCTTTACCCTGAGGGCACACTGAGGAGTGGGGCCCCAAACTTTCAGCTCTGGGACCAGAGATTGAGAGGCTGCCATTTTCATTCTCATCCTCTAAAGCTGACAGAAAACCTTCACGGAGCAGAAGCCACACAGAGCAAACCAGAGCAGATTACTTAGCCTGGCCCTCTGGCAAGGGTGGTGCAATTGTACCCGGGGCAAAGACACAGGACAATCAAAGCAAAAAGCCCCTCCCCCAGAAGATCAGCAAGAACCTCCAGCCAAGAACAAGTTTACTGAACAATGAGAACCATGAAACTCCAGCCCTAGGGGAATACAGCACGTAGAGTTAATGATTCTTTAGTCTTTTAATTTTAATTAATTTTTTATTTTTTTCTCTTTCCTTTTTTAACCAATTTCTTATTTTATCAAATCTTTTAAAATCTTTTTTAATTTTCATTTTTACCATTACATTCTATCCCTTCATTGTATATAATTTTATTTTTGTATATATATGTGTTTTCTCTCTTTACAATTTTGGGATGTAATTTCTTCTAACAGACCAAAATACACCCAAAATCTCGTGTATGGCTCTGTTCTATTCATCTGTCTGATCATATTCTCTTTCTCTCTCTTTTTTTCTTCCTTCTTCCTTGTATTTTTTTCTTCTGTTAAAGTTTTTTTTTTTAATTTTCATCTTTACAGTTACATTGCATCTTTTCAATGTATTTAATTTTATTTTTGTATATATATATATATATATATATATATATATATATATATATAAGTTTTTCTTTCTTTACAATTTTGAGATGTAGTTTCTTCTGACAAACTGTCCAAAATACACTCAGGATATAGTGTATTGCTCTGTTCTCTTCACCGGTCTGTTTATATCCCTTCCTTTTTGTTGTTGTTGTTTTTTTCTCTTGTTTTTCCTTGTCTTTTAATTTTCATTTTTACAGTTATATTCTACCCTTTCATTGTATTTGATTTTATTTTTGTACATATATAAGTTTTTCTTTCCTTACAATTTTGGGATCTAGTTTTCTAACAGACCAAAATACACACAGGATCCAGTGTATTGATCTATTCTGTTCACCTGTATGATTATTTTCTCTCCTTTTCTTTTTTTTTTTTTTTCTTTTCTTTTTAAAAATTTTTTCTTTTTTAAGCTTCAGGTCTCCTCTGATTTGTTTAGTGTATATTTCTTTGTGGTCATTGTTGCCATTTTGGTATTTTGTTCTCCGAGTTCAACTATTCTCTGGACAGAATGACAAGACAGAAAAACTCATCTCAAAAGAGAACAAAAGGCAGTACTGACTGCCAGGAACCTAATCAGCATGGACATAAGTAAGATGTCAGAACTAAAGTTCAGAGTAACAATTACAAAGATACTAACTGGGCTTGAAAAAAGGATAGAAGACATTAGAGAATCCCTTTCTGAAGAAATAAAAGAACTAAAATCTAACCAAATCAAAATCAAAAAGGCTATCAATGAGATGTAATAAAAAATGGAGGACAAATGAGGCAGAAGAGATAATTAGTGATGAACACAAAATGATGCAGAATAAAGAAACTGAGAAAAAGAGATAAACAGCTACTGGATCACAAGGGGAGAATTCAAGAGATAAGTGATACCATAAAGCAGAATAATAGTAGAATAATAGGGATCCCAGAAGAAGAGGACAGAAAGAGAGAGGGGCAGAAGGTATATTGGAGCAAGTTACAGCCGAGAACTTCCCTAATCTGGGGAAGGAATGGCATAAAAATCCAGGAGGCACAGAGAATCCCCTGTAAAATCAATAAAAATCGACAACACCCGGACAAATCATAGTGAAACTTGCAAATTTCAGAGACAAAGCAAAACTCCTGAAAACAGCTCTGGGCAAGAGGTCTGTAACCTACAAGAGTAGAAACATTAGACTGCCAGAAGACCTATCCACAGAGGTCTGATAGGCCAGAAATGACTGGCATGACATATTCAGGGTGCTAAATGAGAAAAATATGCAGCCAAGAATACTTTATCTAGCTAGGATGTCACTCAAAACAGAAGGAGTGATAAAAAGCTTCCAGGACAAACAGAAACAAAAAGAATTTGTGATCACCAAACCAGCCCTACAAGAAATATTGAAAGGGATCCTTTAAGCAAAGTGGGAGCCCAAAAGTAACATAGACCAGAAAGGAACAGAAACAATATACAGAAACAGTCACTTTACATGTAATGCAGTGACACTAAATTCATATCTAGCTACTCTGACTGTAAATGGGCTAAATGCCCCAATCGAAAGACAGAAGGTATCTGAATGGATAAAAAAACGAGACCCATGGATTTGCTATCTGCAAAAGACTCATTTTAGACATAAAGACACCTCCAAAATGAAAGTGAGGGAGTGAAAACCATTTATCATGCTAATGGACATCAAAAGAAAGCTGGGGTGGCAATCCTTATATCAAACAAATTAGATTTTAAACCAAAGACTGTAAAAAGAGATGAAGAAGGATACTATATCATAATTAAAGACTATACAACAAGAAGATCTAACAATTGTAAATATTTATACCCCTAACATGGAAGCAGCCAATTATATAAGCCAACTAATAAAATTTAAAGAAACACATCAATAATAATACAATAATAGTAGGGGACATTAGCACCTCACTCACTGCAATGGACAGATCATCTAAGCAGAAGATCAACAGAGAAACAAAGGCTTTGAATGACACACTGGACCAGATTGACTTCACGGATCTAACATTCCACCCCCAAAAAAGCAAGAGAATACACATTCTTCTCGAGTGCATATGGAACATTCTCCAAAATAGATCATACACTGGGTCACAAATCAGGTCTCAATCAGTACCAAAAGATTAGGATAATTTCCTGCATGTTTTTGGACCACAGTGCTTTGAAACTGGAACTCAATCACAAGAGGAAATTTGGAAAGAATTCAAATACGTGGACACTAAAGAGCATCCTACTAAAGAATGAATGGATCAACAAGGAAATTAAAGAAGAATTTAAAAAAATTCATGGAAACAAATGAAAATGAAAACACAACTGTTCAAACCCTTTGGGATGAAACAAAGGTGGTCCTAAGAAGGAAGTATATAACACTACAAGCCTTTCTCAAGAAACAAGAAAGGTTTCAAATGCACAGCCTAAGCTTACACCTAAAGGAGTTGGAGAAGGAACAGCAAATAAAGCCTAAACCCAGCAGAAGAGAGATAATGAAGATTAGAGCAGAAATCAATGAAATAGAAACCAAAAGAACAGTAGAACAGATCAACAAAACTGGAGCTGTTTCTCTGAAAGAATTAATAAGATTGATAAACCCATGGGGCGCCTGGGTGATGCAGTCGTTAAGCGTCTGCCTTTGGCTCAGGGCATGATCCCGACATTCTGGGATCGAGCCCTGCATCAGGCTCCTCAGCTGGGAGCCTGTTCTTCCTCTCCCACTCCCCCTGCTTCTATTCCCTCTCTTGCTGGCTGTCTCTCTCTCTGTCAAATAAATAAAATCTTAAAAAAAAAAAAAGATTGATAAAACCCTGACCAAACTTATCAAAAAGAAAAGGGAAAGGACCCAAATAAATAAAATCATGAATGAAAGAGGAGAGATCACAACCAACACTGAAGAAATACAAACAATTATAAGAACATATTATGCATAACCATATGCCAAGAAATTAGGCAATCTGGAAGAAATGGATACATTCCCAGAGACATATAAACTACCAAAACTGAAACAGGAAGAAATAGAAAACTTAAACAGACCCATAACCAGCAAGGAAATTGAAGGGGAAATAAAAAATCTCCCAACAAACAAGAGTCCAGGGCTGGATGGTTTCCCAGGGGAATTCTACCAAACATTTAAAGAAGAATTAAAACCATTCTTCTGAAGCTGTTTTAAAAAATAGAAATAGAAGAACTTCCAAACTCTTTCTATGAGGCCAGCATTACCTTGATCCCCAAAACAGACAACAGATCCCACCAAAAAGGAGATTTACAGACCAATACCCCTAATGAACATGGATCCAAAAATTCTCAACAAGATCCTAGCCAATAGGATCCAATAGTACATTAAAAGGATTATTCATCATGACCAAGTGAGATTTATTCCTGGGTTGCAAGGGTGGTTCAACATTATCAGATCAATCAATGTGATACACTACATGAATAAAAGAAAGGACAAGAACCATATGATCCCTTCAATAGATGCAGAAAAAGCACTTGACAAAGTACAGCATCCTTTCTTGATTAAAACTCTTCATAGTGTACTGATAGAGGGAACATACCTCAATATCATAAAAGCCATCTGTGTAAAGCCCACAGCGAATTTCACTCTTAATGGGGAAAAACTGAGAGCTTTTCCCCTAAGGTCAGGAACATGGCAGGGATGTCCACTCTTACCACTGTTGTTCAACATAGTACTAGAAGTCCTAGCCTCAGCAATCAGACAGCAAAAAGAAATAAAAGGCATCTGAATTGTCAAAGAAGAAGTCAAGCTCTCACTCCTTGCAGATGACATGATACTCTATGTGGAAAACCCAAATGATTCCACCCCAAAACTGCTAGAACTCATACAGGAATTCAGCATAGTGGCAGGATATAAAATCAATGCACAGAAGTCAATTGCATTTTATAGACTAACAATGAGACAGAAGAAAAAGAAATTAAGGAGTTGATCCCATTCACAACTGCACCAAAAAACCTAAGATACCTAGGAGTAAACCTAACCAAAGAGGGAAAGGATCTGTATTCAGAAAACTATAGAACACTCATTAAAGAAATTGAGAGAGACACAAATAAATGGAAAAATGTCCCATGCTCATAGATTGGAAAAACAAATTTTGTTAAAATGTCTATGCTACCTAGAGCAATCTATACATTCAGTGTAATTACTGTCAAAATACCATCAACTTTTTTCACAGAGCTGGAAAAATAATCTTAAAATTAATATGGAACCAGAAAAGACCCCCAAATAGTCAAATGAGTGTTGAAAAAGAAAACCAAAACTGGTGGCATCACAATGTCAGACTTCAAACTCTATTACAAAGTTAAAATCATCAAGACGGTATGGTACTGGCACAAAAACAGATGCATAAATCAATGGAACAGAATAGAAAACCTGGAAATGGACCCTCAACTCTATGTTCAACTGATCTTTGACAAAGCAGGAAAGAATATTGAATGGAAAAAAGACAGTCTCTTCAACAAATTGTATTGGGAAAATTGGACAGCCACATGCAGAAGAATGAAATTGGACCATTTCCTTACATCATACACAAAAATAGATGATGAAAGACCTAAATGTGAGATGTGATTCCACCAAAATGCTAGAAGAGAACACAGGCAGCAATTTCTGTCACCTTGGCTGCAGCAACTTCTTGCTAGACATGTCTCCAAATGCAAGGGAAACAAAGGCAAAAATGAACTATTGGGTCTTCATCAAGATAAAAAGTTTTTGCACGGCAAAGGAAATGTTGAGAAAACCAAAATACAACTGACAGAATGGAAGAAGATATTTGCAAATGACATATTAGATGTAGGGCTAGTATCCAAGATCTATAAAGAATTTATCAAACTCAACACCGAAAGAACAAATAATCCAATCAAGAAATGGGTGGAAGAGATGGACAGACATTTCTCCAAAGAAGATATCCGAATGGCCAACAGTCACATGAAAAAATGTTCCACATCACTTGGCATCAGGGAAATACAAATCAAAACCACAATGAGATACCACCTTACACCAGTCAGAATACCTAAAATTAACAAGTCAGAAAATGACAGATGTTGGTGAGGATGTGGAGAAAGGGGAACCCTCCTTACACTGTTGGTGGGAATGCAAGCTGGTGTAGCCACTCTGGAAAACAGTATGGAGGTCCCTCAAAAAGTTGAAAATAAAGCTACCCTATGACCCAGCAATTGCACTACTTGGTGTTTACCCCAAGGATACAAATATAGTGATCTGAAGAGACACTTGCACCCCAATGTTTATAGCAGCAATGTCCACAATAACCAAACTATGGAAAGTGCCTAGATTCCATTAACAGATGAATGGATAATGATGATGTGGTATATACATACAGTGGAATATTACTCTGCCATAAAAAATGAAATCTAGCCATTTGCAACAAGGTGGATGGAACTAGAGGGTATTATGCTAAGTGAAATAAGTCAATCAGAGAAAGACAATTGTCATATATTCTCACTGATATGTAGAATTTAAGAAACAATACAGAGGATCATAGGGGAAGAGAGGTAAAAATAAAACAAGACAAATCCAGAGAGGGAGACAAGCGATAAGAGACTGTTTATCATGGGAAACAAACTAAGGGTTGCTGGAGGGGAGGGAGGTTGGGGAATGGGTAACTGGGTGATAGACATTAAGGAGAGCATGTGATGTAATGAGCCCTGGGTATTATTATATATGACTGATGAATCACTGACCTCTACTTCTGAAACCAATGATACATTATATGTTAATTAATTGAATTTAAATTTTTAAAAATGGAGAAAAAAGATATTGATGAACCAATATTCCTTCACTTGATGATCACCATTAGGACCATTGTCAGAGACTTTAAGTGGTTGTATTTTTTTTTTTAAGCTTTCATCAGTTTCATTGAGAAGTGGGTCAACAGCACTTCTTTATACTGTCATGTCATAAATTGATCCCCTCTACAATAATTTTGATGTTTATTTGTAGATAGGGCTAAAGTGAAATAAGAATTGATATGAAATGTTGGGATTTGGTTATGAATGGTCAAGAGAGAGTTCTTGAGATGTCTTTGGTGCAAAAAAGGTGGTTTTTTAAAGCACGGGGACAGGACCCATGGGCAGAAAGAACTGCCCTGGGATTGTGAGGAGCAACTGATTGTATACTTTCCAGTTGGAAGGGGATTAGAGAAGTTGGAAGCAAGTTTTCCAGGACTTTGAGGGGTCATTTTACTATTGTCTCGTAAAACCTTAGTCCTGAGATCCTTCAGATGTGTATCAGTGGCCATATGCTTGGAGGATGATTGTTAGCATATATCTTGGCGGAGGGAAGTTTTCAAAGGGATTTTATAGTAAAAGAAGGCTTAGACATGATCCTGGCGGTTCCGCTAATGTCAAGCTAAGGTTGCCTTTTTTCTCTAGCAAATTATTAACATTGAGGCAGTTGAGCAAATTATTAACATTGAGGCAGTTGAGTTCCTGTGGAAGTTCACCCTGCCTATCTTAAGTACTTGTCAGTGGGCTGCAAAGGCAAGTTAATTTTTTCTATATTTCTTTTGCCTTTTTTCTCCACATCAAAAATTACTAATTTCATTAGAAGCCAAAAAAAAAAAAAATCACTGTAAGAGAGTTTTGCATATAGCTCTGGTGTGAATGATGTAATTTGTTAACTTAGATATGCTTCTGTTTTCCATGCAAGTGAAGATATGTGAAAATATAAATAGAGTTTGAATCAGTAATTATAAATATAAATATGCAAATTTCAAACTATGTGGGAATTTTAATAGCCTGTATTTTTTTTGGCAGAATGATGAAGGTAAGACAAACCGATTTATATAAAAAAAAAATTCTAAATGACAATAGATGTAAATATCAAGTGTTTTATGTATAAATTTGGTATTTTTCTTTCCTTTTCTAAACTTCTGCCAGTTTTTTATCTTTAACTATGATAACTACAATACTGAAGTGCAATCACCAGAATAATTATTTTAAGGTGAGATTAAGGTTTTAGGAAATATAAATATTTGTATAAATATCAAATCGGTTCTGTTAAATGCCCAAAAGGGCCTTCTCTTTTGCATAAATAAAAGCAACAAAACCCAGAGTAAATTCTTAAGAGTTATTCCAGAGAGCCATAGTATCTGATTTTCTTACAGTTTTCTAGTTACAAATTTATTTTTATAAATCAGTGGCTCAGCCGTACTTTAGACTGCTAACGTAAACACATCCTAAGTGATTCCATGACAAGAGTGAAGTGTAGAAATGCTTTTTCTATTAGTTTGTCTCTTCTAGTTAACTTTTTATTTGAAAGTCAACTGAAATTATTGCATATGAAGTTAATTATAAAAGTAAATAATAAGTGATATGAGTACCATGTAGTTTTCTAACTATGCAACATTCTAACTATCTTCTAAAGGTACCCAACATGTTGCTTTACTGCTCAAAGAATGGAAAAACAAATAACAATTTAGACAAAAGTACATTTAGTCTGCTCGTGGGAACATGCCACTTTGAAACTACATAGAATCTAAACAGATGTTTCCCTGCTTCGGTTCTAAACTCACAGTCATTATAGAGCCAAAGAAAAATCAGCATGAACCAGATGCGTGTGACATCTAATAAAAGACTGTATTTCCAACTTCTCTAATATTACAGTTCCATTTCTTAAATCAGAATCAATAAACACATTAAAACATTATTCCATTTTAAGTCCAGTATAAATACTATATCAGTCACACCTTTTGAGACTACATTAAACTAGTAGTTTTGTTTATTTGATAGAATCAACTCCCATAGTTTTAAGTTTTAAGGAAAAAAAAAATCTATAGTGGGACAGCTGAGTGGAGCAGTCAGTTAAGCATCTGCCTTCAGCTCAGGTTATAATCCTGGGGTTCCGGAATCAAGCCCTGCGTAGGGCTAAGAGTCTGTTTCTCCCTCTCCCTCTGCCCCTCCCCCTGCTTTTGCACGCTCTCTCTCTCTGTCAAATAGATAAATAAAATCTTTAAAAAAACCTATAGTAAATCATTTATTTGAGAATCTAAGAGCAGAATGAGTTTTTAATATCAAATCAATGTCTTTTGGATGTATATATTAAATAAAATTAAGAAATTATGAAACATAATTCATTAAACAGGTACTTATTGAGTATTTACTACTGATACTGGTCTAAATACTTTATTCATTATTACTCTCATTTCATATATTTTGGAAATTTTTATGCAACTCCATACTGTAGTTTGCTCCAGTGAGATCTCTGAATTCAAGCAATTTAGTCCTAAATTCCTCTTTTGCTAAATTAGCCTGTGCTTTAGGGATAGTGTTCTTCTGGGGTCTAATATAAATTGAATCCCAGAAGAAAATAATGAATTAAACAATGAGGCTTTTCTCTTTAGCCTCAGGAAAGATAAAATTCTAGGTAACAGTCAAGTGGCTATTTCCATGTTCCAGACATTGTTCTAATGGTTTCATATATTAACTTGCTTAGTCCTGCCAGCCCTCTGCTGTGGGTCATAATTACCTCCATTTAAAAGGGGATGCTATGTCACTTTTCCAAAGTCATACAGCAGAGAGTCATAAAGCCCAGTTAGTCTGGCTCGAGTCCCTGCTTCTCCTTCTGCACTGGACAGCCTATGACCTGTAACACAGCCTCTGTGATTCTGGATGCCTTCATTTCTTATCATTCTGGAAGCCATCTTTTCATGAGTCAACTTTTTATTTTGTATTTGGTAGTTATTTTAAATAAAAAGGGGGGAAGAGTTTCTCTCATTGTATCGATAAATCACAAAGCCTAACTTTACCAACTGCCTAGCCTAACTTCTCCTATATAGTTTCTAAGTGAAGAAGAGGAGTAATGTTTTTAGACCATTCTCATGGAAAGTGACATAGGGCTCATAATTATTTCTCTGAATGTTATCAATATAGCCACTTAATCGGATTTTTGGACTTTATTATTCAAGTTGGCTGCTTACATTGATGAAAATAGCCTTTTCTGCATCCTTGCATTTCTTTAACTTTGGTCTGAGCCACCCTCATCTTTTGCCTGTAGTCATATTGTAATAGTTTTCTACTTCTTCCTACATCCACCTTCGTTCCTTTTGTCTACACGCAACACCCTTGCTAGTGTAATTCTGTCAGGGTAGATGACATCGTTCCTGCTCAAACTCTACAGTGAGTTTGCATATATAGCATAGCCCCCACCCATGGGAATGGGGCCCAACACCTCCAGGGGATGCCTGAAACCACGGATAGTACCAAAACCCTATGTATACTATGTTTTTTCCTATATGTACACACCTATGATGAAGTTTAATTTATAAATTTGGCACAGTAAAAGATTAGCAATAATAACTAATACAAAAATAGAGAAATTATAACAATATGCTATAATAAAAGTTATGTGAATGTGTTCTCTCTTAAAATATCTTACTGTAGTATAGTCACCTTTTTGTGATGATAAAATGTTCATGTGATGATAGGGCGCCTGGGAGGCTCAGTTGGTTAAGCGTCTGCCTTCGGCTCAGGTCATGATCCCAGGGTCCTGCCATCTAGCCCCAGATTGGGCTCCCTGCTCAGCAGGGAGTCTGTTTCTCCCTCTGCCCAACCCCTCTCTCCCACTCGTGCTCTGTCTCTCTCAAATAAATACATAAAATCTTTTTACAAAATGCTCATATGATGAGCTGAAGTGAGGTGAATGATGTAGACATTGTGACCTAGCATTAGGCTACTATTCTGACACCTTGTCATCTCCTTCTGGATCACAGTTGTCTGTGGATAACGGAAACTGCCGATAAGAGAGGACTACTGTAAATTAGATAAAAATCTGCCCCCTTTCCTCCATCCTGTTCCTGTCCTGTTGTCCTTATTACTATTCCTTTGTGCTTGCCAGGCCAGCTCAGGAGTCAGGACATTTGCTCCTTGCTCTTTCATATGCCTGAAATGCATTTCTCCCCAGTATCCACATTTCACTCCCTCTTTGCCTTCAGGTTTTAAAGTTGTATCCACAGCAACACCTTCCCTCTCCATCTCTGTCTAAAATATTATACCCTCATCACTGCAATTTCTCTCTCCTTTCCTGATTTATTTTTTTCTTTAGAAAACATCAGTATCTGATACACTATATATTTTGTTTAGTTATCTTACTTCCATTTCAGCCTTAGCTGAAGATTCAACATGAAAAACAAAGACCATCATATAGTAAGGGCTTAAAGCATATTTGCTGAGTGAATCAAGAATGAACAATTAGATAGACCTGGGGCGCCTGGGTGGCACAGCGGTTAAGCGTCTGCCTTCGACTCAGGTGTGATCCCGGCGTTATGGGATTGAGCCCCACATCAGGCTCCTCCGCTATGAGCCTGCTTCTCTCTCTCCCACTCCCCCTGCTGTGTTCCCTCTCTCGCTGGCTGTCTTTATCTCTGTCAAATAAATAAATAAAATCTTAAAAAAAAAAAAAAAGAATGAACAATTAGATAGACCCAAACCCGAAACGAGATGACTCACTCTAAGGCAATATATTTCAAATCAATTTGAAAGTCAGTTTTACCCATTCAGGGAAAAAAAAAAAGTCAAACTAATTGTACAATTCTTATTTAACTTTTTTTTTTTTTTTGTAGTGTTTGTTATACTGCAGCTGAGTTTGGTTGGTCCAGGGGAGCACTAGGAACTATGAGATGCGTGTGTGTACGACGCCTGAACTGTCCTGTCCTGGACTATGACTGTCCCATCTTTGATCTCATCTCTCTTTCACTCTGCTTATCAAGTTTGCACCAGTAGTCCAAACTGCTGACTGCCAGTAAGGGAAAAAACCCAACTATTTCCTTCACCCTAGAGAAACTTTTAAGAACTGCTTACTGAATACTTCTCCAGTTTTTTCCCCCTTGCATCTACCTAGGGGTCCTGTCATGCTCCAAGCTCCCCACCGCCCAGAAAGAAACAAAGACAAAACAGACAGAAGCAAAAAAGATCTTTCTCTTTTCTGTATATACCATACTTTGCATTGGCTCCACAACTCTGAATGTGTCCTTGCCTTGGTCTTGATTTTCTTTTTCTTTTATCTTCCATCTTTGCAGATAAATATTCCAGCTCAACCTGTAGGAAACATGTTGGCTTTGTTTACCATTGGATACCTAACAACTAGTCTGGGGTCTGGAAGGTGCTAGGGGATTCATATTCAGTGACTGACAACCTTCAGTGCATCCTTCAGGCCTCAGGAGGACTTGGAGGCCAAGGTCCTTCTTTTTTGAGTTGTACTTATCATGGTGTGACAAATATTCACTATGCAGATTTTAGCTTCCTAAACTTGAAACTTTTGAGAACAGTATTTTTTTTTAACAACATTCCTGACTTTACACTTCGTGATCAGTAAATATTAGCTAAGTGAAAGAACAAGTGTTAGAATCACATGCAAAAACCAGAAATGGCAAATGTGGAAGAGAATATATTTTCCTATATGATATAACTTTAAAACTATTTCAGATTGTAACAGGAAATTTATTATCAGGTTGGCTAAAAAAAGCCATTCCAATAACATAAGCTTTTACATAAAAATATCACCTTATATAATCATGTGTGATTTTCCAAAATGTAACTGATTATCTACATATTGAGCACAAAAGAGGAGAGGAAAAGAGGAATAGATAGAACTAAATAGAGTGGTAAGGACAGAAAACATTAAAAATATTAGAATATATCAAAATCTTAAAGTGAGAGAAAAAATTATGAGGTTTGAGACTAAGAACCAAATGCATAGGGTTTGGCGTAAGAGAAATGTGACAATGGTTCAGTGTACAGGAATAAAAAAAAAAAAAATCCCTGTCCATGTTTCTTTTATTTAAAAACGAAAAGTAAAGTAGAGTTGATTACATTTTATTTTAGCATAAGTTTTGGCTTTACATAACACCAAAAGTTTGTCAAAACTACTTTATATTGTTGAGACTAAAAGTTATAATTTTAATTATTTTACTTACAAAAAAATAAAAAAAACACTATTTTTTTAAACAAAGTCTTTATGAATATCATGCTTTATTTCAGCAATATTCATAGCATTGATGTGTGAAATTCAGCCCTCAGTTCATTTTCTACTGGGTATTACCTGCATTATAGAAATTCTTTAACAGGGGAAGGGTTTTTCACTGTGTAGCTTTTCAATTATATTCATTCACAGGAATGTCAGAACTATAATTTTATATAACAATCTGAGTGAGCAAAACTAATTCAAATTCACATATGCTTAACACAGATGTTTTAAATAATCAAAATCAAGTGTTCCTCCTTACTCCAATCATCTTCATGTTCAACACATTACTAAACACAAGTTTTAATTTACTTTTATGATGAAATCTAAGAATCTTCATTAAGGATCTACAGTTTTTAGCAAGCACCCTTGATGTGCAAAACCCTGGGTTAGGAACCAGAAATATAAACAAAAATGTGTTTCAGTCCGTGACTGCCAAGAGCTCAATCATTATTAAAAGAAGAAATACGTGGACATATAAAGTGCAATATAACCTGGTATGTATAAACTTGTGGTTAAGCTCTTACAAGATCTGAGAAAGCATAAAAGTAACCCCTATTCAGTGGCAGGGAGAAAGAGAGAGTTCTAGACAAAGAATTGTTCAAAACAATTGAGTTAGAAAGGATAAAAGTGGGTGCGCCTGGGTGGCTCAGTTGGTTAAGCCTCTGCCTTCAGCTCAGGTCAGGATCCCGGGGTCTTGGGAGGGAGCCTTACGTTAGACTCCCTGCTCAGTGGGGAGTCCGCTTCTTCTTCTACCCCTCTCCCCAGCTTGTGCTCTCTCAAATAAATAAATAAAATCTTTTTTTAAAAAAAGAAAAGATAAGAGTGGAGACTGGTGCAAGTACAGTGTGGCTGAGTTTCAGGTACGGCAGGAGTTGTGGATGGGAAAGGTACCCTGAAGATATATTGGTGCAAACTTTGGAAGGCTGAGCTTCATGTGTCTGGTGCTCAACTGAGCTGAAAGCAAGAGAGTTGAGCTGTCAGGTATCTGAGTAGCTGGTTAAAGGATTAAAGCTACAAGCCAAAATGAAAGAGTTAAGCTTTTAATCACTTATTGTGATGATGTAAGCAAGAAGCTAAAACTAGAGAAATTGTGGACTCCCTCTGTTCCATTTTCCCCCATGGAATGGTACACAGGTCAAGGGTCAGGTGAATCAGTGCAGATGTGGGAGGGGTTCATCTCACTGTCAAGGGAGCCCCAACAAAAGACTCCTAAAGTCAGGGGAAGGATGAGAGCGGAGGGTTTGGAGTGGAAAATTATTGGGTATTGGGTCAGAGTAGAGGAAAATATCTGCAAGTTTTCTCTCTACTCTTCCCCATAAGGAGATCTCTGCAGAGGTTCCTGAAAAGGATGTTGGCCCAAGGCCTTACCAAAGAGATCTAGGATGAAGACACTTGAGCTAGGAATGCAGGGCTGCAAAGCGTGTGACCAGTCATGGGAGGGGAGGGTAGAGGCTGAATCTTTGACTGAAAGTTCCTTCAGGGACTGCAGTGCTTTGGCTGTGCTCCAAGTTTGGCACGCGGTGGTAGTGGTGGTTGGGGTAGGCAGAAGCAGCTTTCTTTTGTGAGGCCTGCCAGGTAAAGTCCTTGCAATTGCCTATGTTTGGGCCTGAAAAATCACATAGAGTTTTATAAGCAGGAGTTGGGTTCTTCACTGTGGTAAGGACAGTGTATACGTTATCATACAGACAGTGGAGAAGTAGGAACACTTTTGAAGCCTGAGATGTGCCTGGTATGATAAAAGTTCTGGAAAACAATCCTGATGACAATTTGAGAATGGACTGTTTGGGAAGTGCTATAGACAAGAAGAATGGTTAGGAGACCATATCAATAGTTTAAATCCATATTTAAACCTTTGGAAAACCCTTTGTCCAACCAAGAAGAGCCCCCTAGAACAATTTTGAAGGTACTTTTCAGTCATTAAGTCCAGACCTGAGGATTCTAAGACACCATTTTTTCAACTTCTTGTATTCAACAATAGGGAATTGGAGTTACAGTACTGGGGTTGCTTCTTTGCCTACATCTATACTTGTTGCTGTCTCTTTTTCATTAACTAATGGTTGAGAAGTGGGAATTGGGGTCCAGGTTCTCACATATTTATTAAGGATTCCTATTTAATATATTTTTTTTGCATGTCTGAAACCTTCTTTCAATATTTGATATGGAGATAGTAGAATCAGTGGAGTTTTTGTATAACATTAGGGTTCTGGGATCAATTATATAGCTGGATTTCTAGATACTTGTTTTTTTAGTTGAAATGATTAAAATATTTGGTTCAGGATATTGTGTTTATTTCAAAAGCAGCAAAGTTACAGATGTTAAAACATAAGTTATTATGAATCGGTAGGTTTAATCATGAGTTGATGTATTTATACACATATTCATATTTGAAGAAATATTAGTGACTAGTAATAGTCTAAAATATATATTATTTTTAGAGTTGCTATGGTAACTTGTTTTCTTAGAAAATCCAATAGATGTGTGGAAATCTATGTGACTGTTTACCAGCTATTGGAGAAATAGCACTGCATTTATTTTTTTAAAGATCTGTTTATTCATTGACTTTACTGTAAATTGTCATACATTTTCTCAGTATGAAACATTTTCAATTACCATTAATTAAAAAGGAAATGCAGAGCATTAAAAATTAGTGTCCATAAAAGCGATTTTAGGAGATTGTATTTTCTCCAGTTATGTGTAAAATGTTTATTGTTAAATTATTTTTTCAGGAATAAGTCCAAAATAATAGAAATGCTGTATATAATTCTTGTTTTTCATAAAGACACAAAGCTAGTCTCTAATTGCAGTTATTGTCAGGGTTATACTATGGACTAGCCAAGGTGAAGTATAGAGTTTGGGTTACATCGATTAGCTTTTGCTGTTTAAAAAAGCATCCCAGGGGCGCCTGGGTGGCTCAGTCATTAAGCGTCTGCCTTTGGCTCAGGGCGTGATCCCGGCTATGGGATCGAGCCCCGTATCAGGCTCCTCCACTGGGAGCCTGCTTCTTCCTCTCCCACTCCCCCTGCCTGTGTTCCCTCTCTCGCTGGCTGTCTCTCTCTCTAATAAATAAATAAAATCTTTAAAAAAAAATAAAAATAAAAAAGCATCCCAAAATTTAGTGGCTTAAAACAACCATCATTTATCGACTCATGATTCTTTGGTTTGGGAATTTGGTCTGAGTTTAGCTGGGCCATTCCTCTAATGACCTTGCCTAGCTCACTCAAGCAGCTGTAATTAGCTCTTGGGTTCCTAAGGTTTTGTTTAGTCTTAGGTGAACTCTCTTATTTCTTATGGATGTCTTGAATATTTCACATGGTGATTGCATTTCACATGCTACAAGAGAGGCAGGGCCACTGAGGAAACATTCTTCGTTTCTCCTTGTGTCCCATTTAATATAGTCCCATTGACCAAAGCAAGTCACATAGCCAATCGCAGAGTCGGTGGGAATAAATGCCCAAGGGCATAGAGCAAGAAGATGAATTATGATGGCCATCTTGTGAGCAATATGTCTCATTTCACTCTCTGGATGCACTCTTTTTTATCTCTTTCATGTGAAAAATGTATTCCCCCTCCTTTAAAAGTTGAATCTTATGAATTCATCATCTAAATCAAGCCCAGATGTAGATGAGAGTTTTTGGAAGAAGTTCCTCAGTGAACTTTTCTGGTGTAACTACACTTTATGTTGTGGCTAGTTTCAAATACAAGACAGGGCAGTCTCCAACGTTCAAGAACTTTCATATTTCTGTTTATCCTTGTGTTTATTTTAAAGTCCCAGTACCCAAAGCAATCACATGACCGAACTTGAGTCAGTATAGATGACTTTTTAAAAATGAGGATGAGATACTAAGTTACGGTGACAATTTTGCAAACAATTTGCCATGGTGAAGCAGGAGGAAGTAGGGAAAATCAGCTGAAGGAAACCATGATCTTGGGAGACTGTATTGTAAGAATTTTGTATGTATCATGTTAATGCATTTGAGATATTTTTGTAGGTTTCTAGAAGTGGTTTTAAAAAAGAAAGAAGTAAATTATTTTCCAAGAGGAATTTGTGGGTGGAAGAACACCCCTTATTTGGTATTATAAGAGAGATTTACCTTTTTTGAATATTCTTTCTTCTCTTGGTTGCTGACTCTTGTGTCATTGCATAGCATTGACATTGTGTGTTCCACATTTTAGGGCCCATGAATATTTCCCCAAATAGCTTTATCTGGAGGACTCATCTGGTTATAGTCCCAACACAGACCTTGAGTTTCCTTATTAACATTCTGACACAGGCAGCAAAATCAGTGTAGCATTTGCCTAAGTAAAATGAAAAAACAGCTCTGAAATGGGAGAAAATATTTGTGGACCATATACCAGATAAGGTGTTAATATCCAAAATATATAAGGAACTCATAACTCAATTGTAAAGAACCACAAATAATTCAATTAAAAAGTGGGGAGAGGGCCTGGAAACATTTTTTTCAAAGAAGGCAGACATCCAAATGTCCAGCAAGTGCATGGAATGATGATCAACACCTGATTATCGGAGAAATGCAAATCAGAGCCGCAATGAGATGTTACTTCACACCTGACAGGATGACTACTATGAAAAACAAGATAGTAAGTGTTGGTGAGGATGTGGAGTAAAGGGAATCCTAGTGCACTGTTGGTGGGTATGTAAATTGGTACATCCACTGTGGAAAACAGTATGGACTTTCCTCAAGAAGTTAAAAGTAAAGCTATCATATGATCTAGCAATCTCATTTCTGAGTATATATCTAAAGGAAATGAAATCACTGTCTCAAAGATATCTGCACCCCCATGTTTACTGAGGCATTATTTACAATAGCTGAGACATGGAAACAATCTATGTGTTCTTTAACAGAGGAATGGATAAAGAAGCAATATATATATATTTGAATGTTTTCAGCCTAAATATATATATATATATATATATATTGAATGTTTTCAGCCTAAAAAAAAAAAAAAAAGGAAATCTTGCCATTTGTGACAACATGGATGGGTTTTGAGGGCATTATGCTAAGAGAAGTAAGTCAGACAGAGTAAAGCAAATACTGTAGATCTCATTTACATGTAGACTGTGAAATAAAGCCAAATTCATACAGAGAGTGGAATGGTGGTCTCCAGGGACTGGGAGTGGGGGAAATGAGAAAGTATTGGTCAAAGGGAGCAAACTCCAGTTATAAGATGAATAAATTCTGGGGATCCAATTTTCATCTAGGTGACTATAGCTTGCACTACTGAATTACATACTTTAAAATTGCTAAGGGAGTAAATCTTAAATGCTCTCTCCACAAACAAAATCTTAAATGTCCTTACCAAACACAAAAATCGTAATTATGTGAGGTGATAGATGTGTTAATTAACCTTATTTTGGTGATAATTTTACAATATACATGTGTATCAAATCATCAGATTGTATACCTTAATCTTACACAATGTTAAATGTCAATTATATCTCAATAAAACTGGGGAAAAAACAAAGTATATCTACAAGTAGAGATTATTTAAAATTTATCAGAGTTTTTCCTATTATTTGTATAAAATTTTTATCTATGCAAAACACTAGGAAATAAATATTTTCATGAGAAAATATACAATCCAGCTTTTTCAGAGAGAAAAATAAGTATAAAGTAATAAGTGAAAGAAATTAAAAGTTTATAAAAATATAATCTTTATAAAAACATAAGGATTATAATGATTTACACATCCAGATTACTTTTAAAGAAAGATAGTTCACAATGTAAAAATGTTTTAAAGAATGGAAAAGTTGGAAACTTAATCAGTTATTTTTTTAAGCTATGAAAACTCTGAAAACTCTACAAAGATAGCAAAAGAAAATTAAAATATAGATAAAATTAATTTGTATATATAGTCTCAACATTCCTAAATAAAGTATCCTCAGATTCACATTAAAAATACTTTAAAAGAAAACTGTATCCTGAAGAAGTAAGCATTTATCTGAAATGCAAGATCGACCCATATTAGAAGGTGTTATTAATGTAATCCACTGCAGAAGGGATTAAAAGCATAAAACTTGATAAATTTCATGGATTTCCCAAGACAGTAACAGAATTCAAGGTACATTGGTAGTGCTCTAAGAAACAAGGATTCTGGGGCGCCTGAGCGGCTCAGTCGTTATGCATCTGCCTTCGGCTCAGGGCGTGGTCCCAGGGTTCTGGGATCGAGCCCCACGTCAGGCTCTTCCTCTGGGAGCCTGCTTCTTTCTCTCCCACTCTCCCTGCTTGTGTTCCTTCTCTCGCTGGCTGTCTCTCTCTGTCAAATAAATAAATAAATAAATCTTAAAAAAAAAAAAAAAACAACGGGGTGCCTGGGTGGCACAGCGGTTAAGCGTCTGCCTTCGGCTCAGGGCGTGATCCCGGCGTTATGGGATCGAGCCCCACGTCAGGCTCCTCCACTATGAGCCTGCTTCTTCCTCTCCCACTCCCCTGCTTGTGTTCCCTCTCTCACTGGCTCTCTATCTCTGTCTAATAAATAAATAAAATCTTAAAAAAAAAAAAAAAGGATTCTTCAAAAACTTGAAAAATAGAACTACTGTATAGTATCCAGCTATTCCAATTCTGGTATTTGTCAGAAGGCAGTATAAACACTAACTCAAAAAGATATCTGCACCCTCATATGCACGGCAGCACCACATCTAAGACATAGAAACAATCTAGGTGTACAGTGATGAATGAATGGATAGAGAAGATGTAGTATATATACATATATACAATGAATCAGACATAAAAAAAGAGAAAATCCTGCCATACCATAACATGGAAGGACTTTGAGGGAATTATGCTGAGTGAAATAAGTCAGACAGAGAAAGACAAATGCCATATGATCTCAATCATATGTGGAATCTAAAAACAGCAATAAGAACAAAATCTAATAGATACAGGGATAGATTGGTGGTTCCCACAGCCTGGGGGGTGGGAAATGAGTGAAGGTAGTCAAAAGGTACAAATCTTTTTTTTTTTTTTTAAGATTTTATTTATTTATTTGACAGAGACAGAGACAGCCAGCGAGAGAGGGAACACAAGCAGGGGGAGTGGGAGAGGAAGAAGCAGGCTCATAGCAGAGGAGCCTGATGTGGGGCTCGATCCCATAATGCCAGGATCACGCACTGAGCCAAAGGCAGATGCTTAACGACTGCACCACCCAGGCGCCCCAAAAGGTACAAATCTACAGATATAAAATAAGAAATTTGGGGGATATAATGTATATACATCATGGTGACTATAGTTAATGATATCGTATATTTAAAGTTGCTAAGAGAGTAGATCTTAAAAGTTCTCATCATAAGAAAAAAAATAACAATGTGTGGTGATGGATGTTAATTATACTTTTTTGTGGTGATCATTTTGTAATATATACATATTTTGAACCATGTTGTACATCTGAAAATAATATAATGTTATATGTCAATTATGTCTCAATTAAAAAAGGAAGATATAAGGATGACCAAAAAGTACATGAAAAGGTGTTCATTCGTCATTTGGAAACATCATTAGTCATCATAAAAATGCAAATTAAAACCATAATGACATATTTCATACCCACCAGAATGGAAAAGAAGAAAGAAGAAAGAAAGAAAGAAAGAAAGAAAGAAAGAAAGAAAGAAAGAAAGAAAGAAAGAAATATAAATAAACTTCCACAATTTTGAGAAAACATACATAGCTGAAATTTACATTAAGTGTATTTGTCAAATAGAATCATTCTAATTAAAGTCAGGAGTAAGAAAAAGATGCAACTGTTTTTACTAACATTCAAGATGATAGTGGAGTTCCTCACAGATACTTTAAGGAAAGGAAAAGACATGTGAAGTGTAAATATTGGAAAGAGAAAGTTAAAATTATAATTATTTTCAGATGATGTGCTTGTTTCCATAGAAAACTCAATATACTCAGCTAACAATGTGATTTAAGATGGTCTAGTGGGGTGGCCAGAAACAAGATCAAAATAAGAAAATCAATAGTGTTCCTACACTACAAGAGTAACCAATTAGAAAATGTAATAGAATAGAGATCCCAAAACAATTGAGAAAAAATTATGGAATGTCTAGCAATATACCCAATAAGAAATGCATAGGACCTTTATGGGTAAAATTGTAAAGCACATTGAAAGAAATAAAAGTAGTTCTAAGTGAATAGAAATATAAACCAATTTAAAAGATACAAAACTTTTAAAGATACCAGTTGTGTTCCATGTTAGTCTATAAAGTTGTTACTCTCCCAATCCAAGTTGCAACAGTTTCTTTTTTGGAAATTTAACAGAGTCTTGAATACTTCTTACATCTGTAGATAGAAGTATGATCGTCAGCAAGTATATGCCAGACTAATTTTAGAGAGAAGATAATGCAAGGCTGGAAAGAGTGAAAGTACTTGAACTTTTCCTCCCAGCTATCAAAAAAATTTTCAAGTATTGTAATGAAAACAATATCAGAACTGAAGGACAAATCAAGCAGTGCAGCATTACAGAAAATCAAGAAATAAACACATGAGTAGATGAACATTTAGTATGTAGTAATAGTGGCTTTCAAATTGAGGAAAATGATGGAATATTTAATTAGTAAAATGGGAATAATTCTTTTTTTAAAATTGGGACAATTCTTAACTTATTTATAGAAACATTAAAATGAGTTCTTAATTTCAACAAGTATCAAAACATAGATTTAAAAAAATCTACAGTATTTGAGGAAAAAATTAGAATATATTTAGGGCCCTTATATTTTCTTCTATAATTCCAAAGATTGAAGAATAAATTTTTACCTCTGTCATAGGAAAGTCCTTCTGACATAAGACAAAACGTTCGCAGAAAAAAACTGAAAAATTGAAGAGGCAATACAACTCAGAGAAAGATTCATTTTGAAAATAGGATCATCATGACTTCAGACAAGAGACAACATTTGAATTAAGCTTTAATTTGGATTTTGAACAGAAGACAATCTGAAACAGCTTATGTAAAAGAATTGGGACATAAAATTATAGTCAAGTTTGAAAAATTGTTCAGAATGTCTAGACTTCAGAATGTCCAGCAAAAGTCTCTATGTTAGGACTTCAGTAGTGAAGGAAATTTTTCCAATTCCCCATCTGATTTCTCTACTAAAAAAATTCTAAAACTATATATGTATTCAATTTATCTTAGCAATATTATTTAGCAATACGCAAAATTATTAATTTAAAAATGGACCCCTTTATTTACTCTATAGGTTTAGTTACTTTTGCATAAAAACGAAAACAAAACCAGGGATGCCTGGGTGGCTCAGTGAGTTAAGCATCTGCCTTTGGCTCAGGTCATGATCCCAGTAGTCCTGCATTGGACTCCTTGCTCAGCAGGGAGCCTGCTTCTTCCTCTGCCTGCCACTCCCCTTGCTTGTGTAATCTCTCTTTCTGGCAAATAAATAAATAAACAAATTTTAAAAATCTTAAAAAAAAAACAACCAAGCAAACAAAATCAATTTGATGGTATATGATTTTATATGGATTTGGAAATCAGTTTCAGAATATTCCCTTGATCAGCTGGGTCAGTCTTTGGTTATGACAAAACTATCTAGAAATCAGCATAACTAGGCAAACAGTTTAGCAATAAGTCAATACTGGACTGGCTTATATTTTAATATTATTAGGTGCAACATGTATCAGCCTTATGACTCATGGTTCAGCTACCTTTTCTAAAGGCTTCTTTGGCATTCCGTTTCTTTATATTACAAATATTTAGGTAATTGAATTAAAATTGAAATTAACTTTTTGTGTGCTTGCAAAACATTAAATTTACATATATTGTGCCTACATTGTGCATTTAGGCAGGTGCTAAAATTCTATGGAAAAATGAGTTCACAAATATAAAATCTTGACATCACCAGAAACAGTATCTGAATGCCATTTTCTCATAGGCTCACCAGTTTTTGGAGTTATTTCTATTTACCGGTTTCTGATGATATATTTAGGCATAAAAAGTATTATTAGTACCATAAAGTACATTAATCTTAAATTTTACAAACCCGAACACATCTAACAATTCCTATATACCTGTAATTGTTCTAAGCACTTCAGAAATGTTAGCCCAGCTAACATAGCCCAGCTTAGAAAATGTAAGCTACCTATGAGATCAGTTCTAGTATCCTATATTCTGATGAGGAAGCTGAGGCACAGCGAATTCAATACTCTGCTTAATTCTTACTGCACTCAAAGTGGTGGAGCTTGGATTACAGCCTAGCTAGGCTGGTTATCTATAACCTTCTCTTAGAACCTGCCACAGTACTCTGTCTTTTATAGTGTGATATAAAATTCAACTATTAAAATAATTGGAAAAAAATCATACATTCTGAGGAAATACCAGTTACACTATTTTATTTTACTCAATAGGTATATTTTTCTACTTTTTAAATTTTTAAAATATTATGTAAGTTTATTTCACTGTCTCTTTGGGGTTAACTGCATTATCTACTATATACTGTAGAGGTCACTCTAAAAATTTAATATAATTGAGAAATATACACATTTCAGAAACTAATTTTATCTTTTGGTTAATAAGACCAAAAAAGTTTTATAATGCTTTTAGAAAATTTTATTTGCTATTTAATATTCTTTCCTTTCTTAATTTATTTTTATGTATCCATAAGGCACAACATGTTAAGTTTTAAACAAATGTTTCAAATACTACTCTAATATAAATGCAGTAACAGACAAACTGCAGATACCAGATGATGCATGTTAAAAAACCTTTCAAAACATCTTACAATTGCCATGTGAAATGCTGAAATTTAAGTGGAGAATAGTGGGGAAAATTAATTTCATTTTAAAAGTCATATCCCAAGGACAAGACTTATACAGCATGGATCTTCCCTGGATCAGAAAGGTGAAGCCAAGGCCACCTGATAAGAAGTCCATTCTAGAACCTAATTTTTACTCTAAACCTACAGGTATCTGTGAGATTATTTATATAGATAGAGGAAAAGTCAGCAATAAACACTTGGAAAGAAACAGCAGAGAAACATATACTGGGATATTTTTTTACTTTATCCCAGTGAGTATAGGAAGGGTACAGAGAGTCAGCATGTTGTATGTGTAACAACAGTCATACCACACCTGGATAAACAATCTATTTATCCTCTTGTGCTCTCTAAGGATGAGATACTAAATGAAGAAAAATAGCAGAATAGAAACATCAATGTATTTAAGTCCCTGGGGAACAGAGTCTGCTATAGAAAATGTTGTTGGAAAAGGGAGACATCTCATTGATCAAGGAGAAACACTGCTAAGCTTTATATAGTAGTCTACTGGGGGAGGGGGAAGGAAGATGAAAATAAAAGAGAGGATAGAAACCAACAAGTATATGTTTGTCAACTGTGGACATCCCCAGAGAAGAAGCAAAATAAACTTACTCTTGTAATCAATATATTGTGACCACTAAAAATACAAGAAGATTAATCAGCTGCAGACTGAGTAGCACATTCAAACGTGTTACTAAGGATCAGGGCTGGCAGCATTGTTCGAGAGATCCAGTGCAAAATGAAAACAGAGGGTCATTTGCTTAAAAAGAAGGAAAAAATTCCATTGAAGGTACAATTTGAAACTTTACAATTTCTTCCATAGTCTTTCCCTTGACCTATCTTGGTGCTTTTACTTAATTTCCAAGTAAGAAAAAAAAAAAAAAAAATATATATATATATATATATATATATGTCATTAGTATGGATTTTACCATCGATCTTTATAGTGTGCAAGTCTAGTTGTCTAGTTTTAAATGCAAATTTTAGAACATCGAATTCATACGCGGAATTTCTGAAATTACACCATTTATGTATCATACCTTGTACGTGCCTATGTACTTCATTTTACCACAATAGTGAAAAGGCTGCACTAAACTGTTTTCATTTCACTTCTTGATATATGCAGATTTTACTTAGAATCTCTACCTGCAGCTTACTGGAAAGTAAGGAAGAACTGACAAGCAAAGGAACTATGGGTTGCCCATCTTTCCCTTTCCTTCTGTGTGATCATCGTTGGCATAAGTAGCTGGCTAATAGGGAGAAATAACTATACAAGTAAGAAAGGATTCCTCTGTCATCAGTGTTCCTTAACCTGCCTTTGCTTTTCTGTATTTGGAGCAAATTCTGGTTCAGATGAAAAGTGTGGCCTCTCTGGGTTATAGACGAAGCAGGCTTATCTTTTAGTCACTCTGAGATTCACTGAAGTCCCATGTGTCATGATTCCAGAGGAATTCTGTGCTATGGGGACCTCAGATATTATACGGGAATAGGGTGACAAAGAACAGCAGACATGCATATTACAAGTAACCTCTCTACTTATGTGCATTGTCCTTTATTCCACTGGAATTCACTTCAAAACACAAGTTTAAACATGAAATTATTAAGAATTTCAAGACAGTGGAGTGCCTAGGTGGCTCAGTAGGTTAAGCATCTCTCTTCGGCTCAGGTCATGATCTTAGGGGCCTGGGATCAAACCCCACATGGGGCTCCCTGCTCAGTGGGGAGTCTACTTCTCTCTCTGCCCCTTCCCCTGCTTGTGCCCCTTCTCTCTCAAATAAATGCATTAAAGCTTTTAAAAAAATGAATTTCAAGATAGTGACAGCATAGCATTAAACCAAACATGGAATCCTCATCATGGTGTGTCTGTGCTCCTGCCCAGTTGCACGACCGTGAAACGAGTTGTGTTGAAGATACATTACATTACATTAGTTTATGAGATTGGATTACATTGATTTTTAGAGTATTTTATTCCAATATACATTCTTTATGAAAGTAATTAAAATATTAAGGAAGGACTCAATTGCAGTATCTACACAAATCAAAATAAATGTAAATATAAATTGTAAATCAGAAAGAATTTCTCTCAAAACTAAAGCTAAAGAAGGTGGCACAGCTATGATGGGTCATCAGCAGCACTAGATAATAAAAAGGAGAAAAGCCAGCAGCTTTAGGACAGGCAAAGGAGATGGAACATGAAGTCTAAGGTGGAGAAAAGAAAGAGCCACCGCTGCAACTGGGATGGACAATGTGAAATAAGGCAGGGCACAGCTGAGGCAAGTCCAGTTTATCATCACGGGGAGCAAAATGTGAAGAGAAAGTAATTTCTGATGAATCCATTTGTTAAAAACAGATCCAGAGACAAAAGTGGAATATCGAGACAAAACTAAGGCATTGACAGAGAAAGCCTAGTGGGAAGTAATTGAGGTACATTAGCTTTGTATCTGGAGAGTGATTGGTCTACTGGGCAGAACTACCAGATTGTCAACAGGGTGGGAAAGTGGTATAAAATTGCAACGAACAGGAATGAATGATGGAATAAAGGGAGTGTGGAGTACTGCAACTGGGAGCTGAACCAGGGACTGGAGCCAGGGACTGAGTGAAGCACAGACTGGATATGGCTGGAGCCAGACCCACAGGGCAGTGTGACGTCCATTGTGATAGGTGCTTAGGAGCCTTGAGTCAAAGCTAATTTACCAGCCTTTAGATTGAGGGAGTGAACTTAAATTAAAAAGCATAGGGTTGGTGTGTATGAGGCTTCCTTTTGCATTATGCTTAAACAGAATTGTCTTAAAACTGGATATTGGTGTATCCACAGAAGTGTGTTACATGTGGACATTGCTAAGAGGATAGAGGGGACAGAGATGATGGGGGAAAAAATAGAATACATTATTGAATAGTGTAGTCAAATTCTTCTGGGATTAAATTTTCCAGATAAATGCTTTATGTTTCTCTTCTCTTTTAGGAGTAGACCTTGATTGAAGTATAGTAGATACTCAACAGAACAAATGAAAAAAATATAATGTTTTAGAAAATGCATGAAATATGTTAGAAGTTTTACAATCTATTTTTAAAATTTTGCCTGATAACCATTAAGTAAAAATAAGTAGGGGACTTTGGCAAAGGAAAATGTTTTAATATACACAGACACATACATTTTCTAGCTATCTGATTAGCTCTTCTAAGTTACCAAATTATAGTTAGAGCAAATTAAGTTACAGTACAGGAGGAGATCCTTATCTTTTTAAAGGTCTGGTCATTCAAATAAACATATTTGCATATTGTTATAAATATTTCCTATTTAATTTTCATCAAACGAAGCAATTGGGATAGGTAAATTGGCTAATATGTAAACCCTGTTGTAATATCTGCAACTAACATATTGTAGGAGGTTAAACATTCATTTATGTCTTATTTTATATGAGTACTGCAATTTAGTAATAGGAAACTGAAGATAAGTTACATAATTATCAAAAACCAGAAACAGGATTTATGTCTGTTGATTCTAGAACCTAGTAACTGTTCATAATATGATACTTAATGTATTTTATGATAATATACAGGGCTTTTCAGGTTATATTTACACGATTTTTTAAATGGATGTAAAGTGTGCACACAGTGATGTAAGGTTCTGAAGGAAGTTGACCCATGTGCCTTGTCTATGCTATGTAAATATAAATTGTAAATCAGAAAGAATTTCTCTTTCTAGAGAATTTCTCTAGAGAAATTCTCCTAGACAGGAGAATGTTGTAGCTATATTGAAGCAGTTCTGTGTTTTACCATTAAAAATCCTTAGTCTCCTAACCTCTTCCATATTAGCTTAAAAGGTGTTTCTGTTCAAATGGCTATACACCAGTAGTCTCTTGATTGTTTAAGATGAAGAGAAGACAACTAATTTTTTTTTAAGATTTTATTTATTTATTTGAGAGAGAGAGAGCACAAGTGGGGGCAGGTGGGGCGGTGCAGAGGGAGAGGGAGAAGCAGGCTCCCCACTGAGCAGGGAGCCCTATGTGGGGGCTCCATCCCAGGATCCCGAGATCATGACCTGAGTAGAAAGCAGATGCTTAACTGACTGAGCCACCCAGGCGCCCGGAGAAGATAACTGTCTTTATGCAATTAATAGAGTGTTATAGGACTTCGGAAAGTTTGTTTAGGACAACTGCTGAGGCATTTTCTTGAGTCGTTGATTCAAATTCACACATGCTGTTGTCAAGCATTTGTGCTGTTCGTTTGAGGGAAAAGGCAGATCATTCTAATTGTTTAGATTAGAGAAAGACAGTATTTTGGTGGGGAAATCTCTATTTCATATAACAAAGAGAACAGTTTGGGAGAAGCATGCCCCTGACATATTTCTCTAGGGGAACACACTCCGTTGGAGGTACTGCTGCTCAGATTCATATACTTTCAAAACACGTTTGTTCTCTTTTAAAACATTTTCCAATATGTAGTCATAGCTAGAGAAATATCCCGATACCCAAAAACCTTACCCATACTTGAAGAATTGGCATTTTAATCCAATATCTTTACAACTTCATTTTTAGAATAATAGGTTATATGCCTCAGAGATAACCAAGGGGAAATTTGCAATTTTCCTGGAAGTTATACAAAACTAACTAGAAAGGAATCACAGCTTCATAGTTCTAAAATAAAAATATGTGTGATAAGACATAATCTACTTGACAAATTCTATATGCTGTTCTGTATACGTATTTTAAATTATTAAGTAATTAATTTTCTAGATTATTTTGAGAGATTTAGAAAACAGCAACACATATATACATTTGAGAAAAGATTTATTGGATAATTTTAAAATATTTTATTAAGGGCATATACAATGACTAATGCCATGATTACAGAGGTTATGTATAAGAAAAATTCTATTTCCAAAACAATTCTACAGGAAAGGAAATGATAGACAGGAAATAAAAAATTATGTTGTGAGTTTAGGAGCATTATGATGAAAATATTTGCCTTT
Organism: Ursus americanus; assembly: GCF_024610735.1. Lineage (NCBI taxonomy): Eukaryota > Metazoa > Chordata > Mammalia > Carnivora > Ursidae > Ursus > Ursus americanus. The sequence continues at coordinate 57,562,137 of NC_142130.1, forward strand.
AGGGTATATTGCAAGTACTAAGGTATTTGATCTAATTCTTGAAAACTATCCACTCATTCTTACTCTCTAGGTGCATCAGTATGAGTCTTAAAAACATGAGCAATTTTGAACTATGAATTTACAAGTACATTTCCCAGAATATGTCTACAATTATAAAGTCCTTGAGGCGACTACATTCCTCAGTCTACATTCCTCAAGCTTGTTCCGAAAATAATTGACATTTTCATAGACCATTGAATCAGATTAGTTATGCATTTTAATGCACAGTAAACTCTTGTTCACACAGAATAGTAAATTGGAATTAGTTTGGTTAACTGAGAGCTATAGTATAATCTATATATACATTATGAATTTTCAAAGAATTAGAATGCAGTGAAATATATTTGACATAAAATGTATGCTAATATAATCTGCCATTTTTGACTGCAATTTTGCTTCTTTGATGATATAATGTATGGTATTTGGCAGAAGACTAATACACACTAGAGTATAAATTTATTTTAAAAACAAAACCATGATAGCTTATTACATTTTTTAACTCAAAAATGTCCATTGCATTGCAAAGTTACGTTTTGCAGTTTTGTTTAGTGCATTGAATATGTTGAGCTTTTCCTATTCTGCTCTCTTTATACTCTTTTTTAAAAAAGACTTTATTTATTTATTTGAGAGAGAAAGGGTGAGAGAGAGAGAGAGAGAGAGAGAGAGAGAGATCATGAGTAGGGGGAGGGGCAGTGGGGAAGCAGACTCCTTACTGAGCTGGTAGCCTGATGCGGGGCTTGATCCCAGGACCCCAGGAGCATGACTTGAGCTGAAGACAGACTCTTAACCAACTGAGCCACACAGGCACGCCTCTTTTTATACTCTGTATTGTGTATTCCTCAAGCCTCATATATCTCCAAGAATCTCCAGCCATATCTTCACTTCCTACATTATACGTGTATATATATTTGTATATGAATATGTATATGTATTTTTGCTCATCTTTACTTCTTTTCTATGTCTAACATTTCTCCTACCATGCCAGAGCTACCAATTTTGCATAACCCAATTCATTGCTTAATCAATTTTATCCTTCCTTCTTGTATAACATAACTTTTTCCCTCTATATTTGTTCATTTCCATGGACTATAAATGCTTTCAAGCTGTCTTTATTCTAAAAATAAAGACAAATCAAGGTTTTTTATTATTCTTGCCTTCCTGTATGGTTAAATTCTTAGTTATATTTCCAGACTATAGAACTTTTTGCAAAAAAAAAAAAAAATCCTCCCTGCACCCAATACCAGTATTTAATTCCTGAACTCTTCTTTTATGACTACTTAATGGTCAAATCCAATAGCTTATTTTCAAAGAAGAAGAGGGGTGAGTAAAATCAGTTGAAGCACTCCACTTTCCAAACACAACTTTTGTATTATTCAGGTGACCATTGTGCAGTAGTAAATAAACCTGAACATAAACAATGTCTTGAACATCATAGAAATTAATTTGTCATTCTTGTAAAGGCCCAAATGAGAGTTTTTGTTTGGCATGTGGCTTTCCTCTTCCAAGTCATGAGACAGAGACTCAGTCATTTCCATCTTGTGGTTCTACCATTTTTAGCATATGCCACTGTTCTGTATAAAGGTGTTGGAAATGTAAAAAGGATGCACTACTGTGTATCTGTTTTTTAGGCTCTGACTTAGATGTGGTTTTCCCACTTCTACTCATACACTATTGACTGGAACTTCTCTTTGGACACACTTAATTGCAAAAGAAGGTAGGAAATATAAATCTACCTGTGTCTAGAAAGAACAAAATGAATTTTATGAGCATGTTCCCATTCCCAGTCCCTGCCATATACCACATCAAGATTTTCCTTCTGAAATTTTTGCTTCTTCCATCCACCTCCTTAGTTTTTAAATTCTCTCAGTAAGTATGAATATTTCAAATGGAACACTATCTGTGGTTGACCCATCGGTCTCTTACTCGGACTCTAATACTGATGACAAGAAAGAGATATTACAAAGAACAGCCCATACTATTAATGTCAGCTGACCATCACAATGAACACATTATATGTTTTGCAAAATAGAGGTCATTTTTCATCTCAAGTTATATGCAGTCCAATGTTGTTTGAGGAATCCACAAGGGGCTCCTTTTAAGTTCTACTCCTTACTCACTAACTGGGCATGAAGAGACTTTATTCTCAAATCCAGGTACTTTCAGAATGACAACCTTTCCCCTGAAGAGACCCATTTGTCCAATTCTTCTTTCACTCCTCTTATTCTCAGTTCACATCTATAAATTTTTATCGTTGACATGGTTAGAGATTCATATCCATTCAGTGCATTCTAGTATTACTTCTTTCCAATAGCCAGAGAAAACACATTTGTCTTTCTTTTTTTTTTTTTTTTTAAGATTTTTATTTATTGCTTTGACACAGAGAGAGAGAGAAAGCACAGCAGGGGAAGAGGAAGGCAGAGGGAAAGGGAGAAGCAGGCTTCCTGCTGAGCAAGGAGCCCAATGTGGGGCTCCACCCCAGGACGCTGGGATCATGACCTGAACTGAAGGCAGCCGCTTAACCGATTGAGCCATCCAGGCATCCCCACAGTTGTCTTTTCAATACACATATTTAGTAAGTTTTACTGTGGTATAGGTCCATTCTGGGCCATTCCTCTATGGACAGGTGATTCTGTTTATCATGTTTGTTATAAAGGGTTTGTTTGCTTCACTGTAGGAAAGAGGCATGCATCATATTGTAGTTCCTTTGAGTTTTAGAAGACTGAAAATATTTATTGAATAAATTTCCTATTTCATTTTTTTGATTATTTAAATACTCATGAATTATTTAAGCAGATAATTTTTATAAAATGCATCCACTAATATTATGCTTTGCTAATTACAAGGAAAGGAAAAAGCAGCAATATGTTAATCTAAGTAAGTTGATCATTGTAAAAGTCAAGTATGACCTAGGACCAAAGTTATATTTTAGCAAAGTTAATTAAATTAAATTGTCTTCATTGATTTATTCTTGCCAAAATTTACAAATCTTTATTTGCATTGTTTAATGAGCAAAATACCTTGTTCAATTTTATATCATTTAGACTTTAAAAAAAAATAACTGATGTATCTCTATCCTGGGGAAATGGAATTCAAACAAAGTTAATTTACTGTCCAAATTACTTTAAAAATCTATCAGGTTGAAATTTCAGCTTTACTCAGCATTTCAAATTTGAAGAGTTAGAAACATTAAAGAAGTACATTCTCAATGATTAGTGAAAAAGATTTTACGTGGTTTCTTTCTAATTGTATGGTAACTTTTTTCAAAAGAAGTTTTCAATTCACTTTCTGTTGCATTTGATATTGCTTCTAGATTAGCACCAAACAAGGAATGAGTCTACGGTAATAGAATGGTTCTTAAGGTATTAAGAATACAATATGAATTTGTGAGAAGTGTTCCCATTGAGTTAAAGAATTCTATAATTTCAGCAGGACTGGAATTAGGCAGACATAGCATTATATTTTGGGATGTGAAGAGAGTATAAATTGTTATCTCTTCAATGAATTCAATTTAGTGGCAGATGTAGATATGGCACCGATGGGGTCTGCTCCTCTATTTCAGAGGCACCAATTTCTGTATGATTACAGGATTCAATCTAGCTATGTAAAATTCATGATTGAAAACCAATTTTATTGTGGATAAAGTGATCACACAACTTGCTTTCTTTGGAAAGTGCAGAGTTATTCCATGATAGTTCTGGTATAATCATTAATAACCTCCCCCTTTACTCTCAGAAGGTCCTGATCTGAATAAATTATATACTTAATATTGGATGAAACATCATATAGTTATTTAATTATAAAAAAACAAAATTTAGAAAGTTATAAATATTCTACTTTACATATGATTCATGAGTTACTAAAAGTTAATGAAGGGTATACTTAATTTTTATAGATAAAAATCATTTTAAAATAAGAATTGCTAATACTTCTTATGGACCTTTTTTCTCGTGATACTGTGCCACATATATAATTTTATCTTCCTAATAACTTTATTAATGTAGATACTATGAATATCCCCATCTTATAATTGATACAACTGAAGCTGCGAGAGTTTAAGTTATATTCTCATGGCTACACAGTTGGTAAATGGTGGAGCAGGGGTGTGAATCTGTGCTGCTGACATTAGAAGCAGACAGCTTAACATGTATATAGTGGCTTCTCTGAGAGCCTAACTGAATCTAATTGTTAATTTTAGGTAGTATTTAATAATGCTATGAAGAATTTGGCCACTAATGGCATTGACTTTGAAAATTTCTTGTTTGTTTTTTCATTAAAGAAAAAAATCTATTTTTAAAAACATCCAACTTCTAAAGTGGATTTTTTAAAATCCTATTTTGAACATCAGTGCTTTTGTTGTTGTTGTTGTTAATCTGAGAATCATATATTTTTCAATTCTGGAAAGTTCTGTCATGATTTCCTCAACACTTACTTTTCTTCATTCTCTCTTTTCTTCTGAAAATTCTATTAGTTAGCCATATGCCTATGTTCAAGAGTCTCTTCTCATTTATTTTTCATCTCTTTATATCTCCACATTTCTTACTTCATGGTTAGTCACTATTTTATAATTCTTTTTTAACCATGTATTTTTTAGTGTGTAGCTTATACATTTTATTTTACATATTTTGTTTTCTGTAATAGTTCAATTATTTTATGTATTCTATTCTTTTTTTTTTTTTTTGATCTCTTTGAAAGTGGCATTGGCTCAGATTTCTGATTTTGCATCTTGCTTTGTATTCCCAAACAACAATAAATTAAATGCAATGTGTTTAGCTTGGTAAGTCTAGTAAGTCACTGAAATGATCATTAGTTCAAGACACACTGCAGTCTGGGAACTTAGGGTATGACCACAATAGTTAAGGCAAGAAAATGAAGCACAATGAAAGAGAGAGTTTAGCAGAGCATTTGCAACTTGATGTCAAGCAGAGGAAAAGAAACTATTAAAAATTGCCCAGAGTCAGGAAGTTAAGAGAGGATGAAAAACAGGAAAGGAGTAGAAGAGAGAGGTATTGAGAGAGAAAGAGAGGAATTTGTGTTATGGAAGCAAAGGGATAATAATAGGAATAAGTGGTAAGGGAAGGAGATGAAGTTGTGGTTGGAGACATGAAGTGGGCTGAGGACCAAGGGAAGTTTTTCTTGTTTTTTGATGATTGATTATTTGTTTTTATTTTTTATTTTTTTAAAATATTTTATTTATTTATGTGACAGAGAGAAAGAGTACAAACAAGGGGAGTGGCAGGAGAGGGAGAAGCAGGCTCACACTGAGCAGAGAGCCCAATGTGGGGCTCGATCCCAGGACCCTGGGATGATGACCTGAGCTGAAGGCAGCTGCTTAACCAACTGAGCCACCCAGTCACCCCTGATTATTTGCTTTTAAAAATACATACATAAAGAAGATTATTATTTATCTTTGAGAATAAAGTTTAAGTGGATTGCTATTATGGAAGCCATTTTGTAGATTGATTCTTGTGGAGGTTTTTTTTTTCTTTCATTTGTTATGAATATATATAGGATGCCTATGTGTCAAATATTGTTCTAAGCGATTGGGAATCAAAGAGAAGTGTCTGGCTCAATGAGCTTACATTCTAGATGGAAAGGCAAATGGTAAGCAGGTATAGCAAAAATAAAAAATGTATTGTCCTTTAGCAAAATGCTATTGATACATACTACAATCACACTTCATAAAATGCTGTTTATCACCAAGCTCTTAGAAGGGAATTGAAGTAGAAGAGAAGTCCTAAAGTATATAAAGTCCTGGTAAGACATTAAAACTCCTGAGAACAGCGGCATGGATGGACCCAAAACACTGGGACAGTCAAATTGCTTTAATAGCAGATCAAATCAGCTCAATATTTAATTGAAGTATTTGAGCTTTGGAGCATTCATATGGAAAGTGATGTAGAAATTACAGCAACTAAAAAAAAATGATAAAAAATAAAAAATAAATAAAGTAGTACAAGTCACTGTCCTAAAGGAAATTTGGAAAGGGCAATTAAAAAAAAAAAATCCTACCCTGCCCATAGAACCCATGGGCCTGAAAGATACATAACTTTGAATGCTTTTGCTGTCAATACTCAAGTTCTTTAACATCTGTGGCAGACCCTTGTGAGAGACCCTTTTTGTAGACTTGAGTTTTGGAATAGGCACATCCACGAAGTAGGGTTGTGTTAGAAACAGAACTTATGTTTGGGTGATTTACACTTTTGTAGCCATATTGATTGTTCAAATATTGAACTATTTCAGTATTAACTCCAAGCCATCTGGCCAGTCTCATAGAACTGCCCTTCTATCCAGCAATGAAAGAATTAATGCCAGGCACCTCTAGTCTCTCTATGGCTTGTCTCTCTTTGGTTTGGTCAGTTATTCCTCCTGTTTTAAAAATATTTTTATTATCTCCTGAATTCAATTTCCCTGAAAATCTGTGGAGGTAATTCTAGCAAACTATTCCAAGTTATCCTAATTTAGAGGGCTGGAAGTTGTAGTCTATGAACTATGGAATAAATGTAATTTGTTCAATTTTGAGTCAATTTTTTTGCCACAGAACATTATTTTGAGTTTGTAAGTGATGGCAAAGTTGGTGTAATAAATTCAGTTTTTATCTTTGAATGAAATAAATTGGTTGCTGCTTATTTCCTTTAATTTTAATGTTGCTATTATTGATGTTTTACTTTTATGATTAGTCACATTAAATGTCAATTCAAATTAGTAGAGAAGAAAACATAATTACTGTATTTAGCCTCATTTTTCCTCTGTCATCCTGGAATGCTATAATTTGAGTTAGAGCAAAATGTATTGAATACATAAAGTTTAACCTTTATTGGATTAATAGTTGTACATTGAGATTGATTTATGCTGGATTCTTATTGAAAAGTTATCAATAATAGCAAGGAAAATGTGTGCTTAAATTATGTTTGCACTTGAATTATTATAAAATATCTGGTTAAGTTGAAAGAGAATCATTGTAACTGTATATTAAGAATGATTCTTATTTAAATATAAATATCCATTTAATTGAAACTAATGACAAAAACTTTAATTCATTGAAATTAGTTTTATTCCAAGGCAAAAATACCTTACAATTACCTAGCAATTGCTTGTTCTAAGTGGTAGGACATCCACAAATAATAAATGAAATTAATAATGAAAAGGTAATAGTGAAAAAATACTGATTTGTTAAAGGAAGAAAAAATATATATACTAGTACCTCTGCAGATAGTTTAATAAAAACTGACTTTCCTAGGAGATAAATATGCCTATTCTTGCCTTTGATATATTTTATAGTTGGTTCACATCATTGTTCCCAGGTCTCATATTTTCGATTATGTTCATAATGCTGACCTTAAATGAATAATATGTTTTAACCACAGGAGAGGGTGAGAAAGTTATGATATTCTGAACTGAGAATATATTAGATTTTCTTTCAAAATTTCAGGCATGGAAAGATGTCAGAAGAGCAAACACTAGAGAGATCTTGCAATAAAAAAAATCACTAGAAAACTAATCTTTAATAAAATTCACTCAAGAACTATTCTTCAGGGCTCGTTTATTCAAATTCCGTAGAAAAAGAAGTGATGACTTGACTATAATAGTAGTTGTTTGACTATAATAGTAACCTTTGCTCAATGTAGATACAACCATAGAATGCACCATTGAATTTTATCTATTTTCCAGTATGGGCTACTAAAAATTTAAGTATGCACTGGAAGGGAGATAAAAAGAATGATCACTTTTCTAAAATTTGTTATATTCAGGGAAATGCTGCTAACTTTTTAACAAATCACTTTAAATTAGAATACGATAAAAATCATAGCTATTGGAAACACCACCTGTATTTCTGTTATGAAGTAATTCTATTGTGCATTCCTAGCATTTTGCTCTTGTAGTATTTATTTACATTAGAATGTCTTCAAGGGTTATATGCCTGCCCCCTAATAAAGATATGGTCTGTACAAATTCAGGTATGTCTTTCTTATCGTTTGAAACTCTTTTCAGCAAGCATTCTCTCTATTCCTAATCTTTTTTAACTGTGTCATGGACCTATTGAGAGCTGGAGATATTAAATGACTTCCATACATGTATTAATAAATTTGATCCTTGTTTTTCCTTTTTATAACTGAAAGCCCAGTTGTATATTTATCTAATTTTTCTTTTCTCTTGTCAACTTTATATTGACCAGGTATATAACACTGTAGAATATAGAAGTATTTTCACAGTTTTAATAATCACCTTTATACCAATTCAGAAGTAAATATTATTTTCTATGTTAAGCTATTTTTGCATAAGAGCTAATGATTTAAGGCAGATGTATATCTGTAATTTTTTTTATATATTATAGGAAAATAAGCCATTATTCCTGTAAAGTAAAACAACAAAACAACACCAGAATTAACACTAGACCTAGTAAATCATGCTAACTTCAAAACTTCTGTGACCAATGTACAATTGATTATATCTGCACCATTTAAAATGTAATAGCTACATATATGGGATAATTTTCTTTAGTGGTAATACAAATTAAGCACAATTAAAAATTAAATTTCTCAGTCATATTAGGCATCTTTCAAATGTTTAATAGTCACATCTGGCTTCTGGGTACCATATTGGGTAGTGCAGAGTTGGGACATTTCCATCATCTCAGAAAGTTCTATTGAAAAGCACTGCTCTAAATCATTGTTGTGTGAACTTTGGATGAAGTATCAAGTTTGGAATAGATAACTTTTTAAAAGAATGACAATATTAATATATAAAAATTATAATGTATTGTACTTTTAATATACTTTTACTTTTAGAATAATTTCAGATTTATAGAAAAGTTGCAAAGATAATAGAGAGAGCTCCCATATATGCCACACTCAATTTCCTGTACTATTAACATTTGTCACAATTAATGAACTAATATTTATACATTATTATTTAATAATATTTAAAGGACCAAAGTTCATCACTTTCACAGATTTCCTTAGTTTTACCTAGTGTTCTTTTTCTGTTCCAGGATCCCATCCAGGATCCTACATTACATTTAGTCTTAATGTATTTTTAGATTCCTGTGACTATAACTATTTCTCTTTGGTTTTCAATGACCCTGACAATTTTGAAGTGTAGTGGTCAGATATTTTGTAGAATGTCTCTCAACTAGCATTTATCTGATGTTTTTATCATGATTAGAGTATAGAACTATGGGTTTTTCAAAGAAAGACCACAGTCATAAAATGTTATTTTCATCATATCATATGAAGGTTATATTCAATTAAATTACCCAATATTGTTGATGTTAATTTTGATTGCCTGGCTAAGGTGGTGTGTGTCAAGTTTCTCTGCTGTAAAATTATGCTTTTCCCCCATTTCCATACTGTACTCTTTGGGAGGAAGTTACTAGGCATAGTCCACATATGGAGTGGGGAGTTATGTTCTACCTCCTTGAGAATAGAGTATTTATATAAGTAATTTGTAATCCTTTTGGAAAAAGATTTGTCCAGACTATCAAAATGAGTTAACTTTTTCTTAATGAAAGCAGAAATATCAACTTTGATTTTTATTGGCTATGCCCTTCTTGAGAAGAATTTAGGTGTAAGGCTCTGGGCATTTATAAGGGATAGGTCTGACTTAATGAATATCAAACACATTGAATATGGAAATACTTGCAGAAATCTTTTCCATTTTTCTTGGATCAAATTTCTACTGAGTCTTGTTTATTTATTAAATTATTTAACAAATCCTTATCAAGTCCCTAATATACACCAGAACTTCATCTGAGTTTTGGAAATTTATTATTTTTAAAAAAGACAATAATGACCGATCTCGTAGAACTTACGTAACAGTGGGGGGAGGGGTACTGACAATAAATAATTAAGTATACTATAATACATCAGATGGTGTTAAGTGTTAATGGAAAACACAAATCAGAAATAGAGAGAGAATTGGGGTTGCTATTTTTTAAACAGTTTGTATTGAAGTAACATTTGAGCAGAGAATGAAGGAGGAAGTGAAGGAGGAAGCCAGGGAATATCTGGAGAAAGCATTTCAAGCAGAGTGATCAGCAAGTACAATGACCTGGCATGTTCTATCATTAGGTGAAAGTATGGCTACAGCAGTATTAAACAAGCAAAGAAAATGAGGTTAAAGAGGTAGTGGGAGGGTGGTGGTGGCTAGATAGATCATCTGTTCCTTTAGGGAATTGTTGAATTTTGGATTTAAGTCTGACGGAGGTGGGAAACCACTGAATGGTCCTAAGCAGAGAAGAGATGTGACTGGCTTACATTGTAAGTGGGGGTGGTAATTAACTGTAGAGGGGACAGAGGTATCAGTTAGGAGGCTACTGCAACTACATAGGCTAGAATTTGATGGTGGCTTCGATCCAGGGTGAAAACCTTTGACCACAATGACTTACTTTGGTGGAAAAGTCCTAGTTTATTCTTGTTTTTTTCTGGTGAATAATTCCTAGTTTCTCATTCCTCAAAGTGTATCATTTGAGATAGTAACTTTATGGTGATCATACATATACTAGTGTGATAGTGTTGGAGGTGATAAGAACTGGTCATGATCTTTATATTTGGAAAACTCTGCTAAAAGGGTAGGTTAATGGCTTGGGTAAAAGCTGTGAGAAAAAGAAAAGGATCAAAAATTACTTCTGGAGTTTTGACCTGAGCAACTAAAAGTATAAACTTGCCATTTATTATGATGTGACAGTCATGTGAAGAGCAGGATGGGGTAAGAATTTTAGCCCTGGTGAATTTGAGATGTCCATAAGAGTGCTAGATAATTAGTTGCATATATTCCTTAAATTCAAGAGTGAAGGGTCTGACTGGAGATGAACATTTGTCAACATCATGTTGTGGAGAAGAGGAAAATCAATCTTGGAATTGATTTAACAGAGAAGTGAAGGAGAGTAACTGGAAATTCAGAATAAATAGTGCTTTCAGGGAATTTCACTTTTCAGGGATTTACCTCATAGGTTTTTTTTTTTTTTTAAGATTTTATTTATTTATTTGACAGAGAGACAGCCAGCGAGAGAGGGAACACAGCAGGGGAGTGGGAGAGGAAGAAGCAGGCTCCCAGCGGAGGAGCCCGATGTTGGACTCGATCCCGGAACACCAGGATCATGCCCTGAGCCGAAGGCAGACGCTTAAAGACTGCGCTACCCAGGCGCCCCTACCTCATAGGGTTTTTATGAGTATTAAATGTTTTCTGAAGACTTCCGGAGTATTAGAAGGTCATCTATGTAGATATGTGATATCACTAAATATTATGATTGAAGTAAGCAGAGTAACATGTAATTTGAAACTGGAATTCTGGGGAGGAGGGAAGAAGAATGATTTGGACACCATAATGATGTATAAAAATGACCATTCTTTAAAGATAATTTAACTTGAGAGGGTCCCTGTTGTTCATAAGATAGAGCCAGTTCTTGGTTAAAAGCAAGAAGGACAGTGAAGATAATATCAAATAAGTTGAAAACGGAAGTGATTCTGGTTATGAAGGACTGTTGAGTTACAAGAGGGAGAGTGACAAGGGTGAGAAGTTCGGGAGATGTGAGATTGGGAGTCAGGGCTGTGTGGACCAGGTCCCTTTGGCGGCCAATGACTAGACTAATTTGCATGAAGAGGAAAGTTCCCATGAGCCCAAAATGAGACGTGGATATGAGGCTGCAAGAGTGGTTGTTGGTTGGGGCAGGAAAGAGAAGTTCACCAGGTAAAAGCAGATCTCTTATGCTTGTCTTCACTTCCACTGCTGCAGGAATGCAGCCAAGCAACTGTTGTCTTACTCAAAATAAATGAAATCCAGGCACTCTGACTTCCGTTTTGCTTATGGGGATATGGAAGTCAGAGTAGGTATAGTGCCTTCGAACTGGTTTCTTCTTCATGTAGGAGCACACAGAATTGTGGAGTTGACTCTATTAATGCCAATATAAGAACAAGGCCAGTCACATACATAGGAAGTCACAGGACCACATGTTTGCTGTATGGAAAATATCAGCATTCAGTAAGCCAACTGCTTCATCAAATGTTTCCAAATTTCTATTACATGGAATTGTATTTCCCAGACCTTGTGAGTAATGAGGATATTATGATGGTAGAGGTGTCTTAGTCTCACAAGAAAATCGGTAGAGTGGAAGGAAATCCATATTTTCCAGAGTCTGTACTTGGCAGGTAGTATTTGTCAGGTTTTGGATATATATATACCAAGAGAGAAGATGAAGGAGGGCTTTGATCTGTAGCGATGTGGCAACTAATGAACTGTACCGGTATGAAAGAGAAATAGTTTTAGTAATTGCTATAAGTTGGAAATACTGGAAAGAAAGAAAGAAAGATTTGAAAAAAAAAAAAAGATTTTTAAGAACATTTGATATGTAATGAGCCTTATAAACTCTACTCTTTCAGTGAAAACCATAGTAAAAATCTATATTATTTAAAACTTTCAGATTTTGCTTTTAAATGATGGCACCCAGCTCTATGAATGATACTGAGTAACACATATATATAATATCTACTTCAAGGGAGAAATTCCTTTTTCTCTTTTTCATCTTTCCATGGAAACTATGTGCCTATCAGAGTTAGCACACAGAATTCCATTAATATTTTCAAATGAAAAGATAAATGGTTAAATGGTTTCCTCCTGTCATCTAGCTTCCATTTAAAATACATGCTCTCTAAACAGAAATCACTATTTATAATAGAACTTTAGGGTTTTTACTCAAACTTAAAATAGGAAACTACATTTACAAGAAAAGTGGAACACTTAGATAAACATTAGGGTCATATAATAGTGTCAAAATTTCACTGAGAAGAGATGAATACTTTAGAAATTTCAAGTGAGCTAACGATTCTATCTCACTGTCTTACATTTTACTTATATAAAAATACTAATTAATAATAAGGTATTCAATTCAAAGACATCTTGGCAAGAGCATTTGCATGAGTTAAAGAAAGCCAGGTTCTAAAGTCTTTATGACACTTATTGCATCCATGGATTTGGGGCTATTATTGATGAAGTTGAGATTTATTATAGCACAATGTAATTGTGGTATTTTTGCAGGATGCTTGATAATCCAGATATGCTGTGTCAAGGATAAAGCTGTAATGGGCTCCTTCTTGCTCACCATAAACCAGAGACTTAAAAATCTTTGCATAACAATTTGATCTGAAATACCGAGTAGTTATTCTTTTGAAGAGACACACTAAATTATCAATGCTTTGTGTGTGTGTGTGTGTGTGTGTGTTTAATCTTTTGGAAACAACATAAAACCAGAGCATCATTCAATGTTTCACTTTTTATGATATTTATTAGACGTTCTCAATTAAAGTGAATACACAGTGATTCAATAGAGTTGACAAAAGAATGCCCTTTGAAGCATTAATTTCCAGGCAGTGCATTCAGTAAGTAGTGTCTATATGTGAACGCTAATAAAGAAGTGTAAATTACATTTGCATCTCTTAATTGGTGCTGGTAGGAAGAGAAATAGAAGCTTAAAATATCTAAATAGCTTAATAAGGCATTAAAGCAGAAATTTTACAAAATTTTAAAGTCCTAGGAATCAGCCCAGATTTCTTTATAAGTTAAATTAAAAGTAAAAAGGATTTACATTGGATAAGCTAATAAGCGAATAATAAGGAGATTATTCTCTGCTAAATATATATGTTTGGCTGCTGTTTATCACTGAAGATGTGTCAGCTTATTAATGTCTTGCTTTCTTACTGCTTTCACTACATTTTTCTAAGTGAGTATTTAGCTTTGGAGTAAAGAATTCCTTGTCAGAGACTAATGTAAATAAAACTACAGATTCACATTTAAGTAATTATTAGATATACTTTTAAAACTTTTGAATAATGAAATCCTCCACATGTAAATATAATAATTCTTGGAACTACAAACCTTAACCTAGACATTTCAAAAGGTTGTGTCATTTCTTCAAAAAGAAAAATAATTAAAGCAATAAATATCGGAGTCATGGAGAGGACTGTGTATCATTTATACTTCCTTTTTGTGCTTATATTTGTTTTTCGGATTTTTAAAACTTTTCAGGACTTATTTTAATACAAAAGGAAGACTTAGTTTGCAAACAAAAACTTGTTATTCAAGAAAGAAAACAAATGTTCATTTTGACGTCCAACTAAAATTTTGAGTTTACTTTTCCACTGGTGACATTAGTGTTGCCAATTTTTTTTTTCAACAGAGCATAACAAAATCTATTTAATTTCTTTTTTATTCTCCTAGAATTCTTCTCCAGATAAAAATGGGTAGTTTTGGCTACTGATCTTGGAAACAATGCATGCTTTGAAAAAGCCTTCAGGGCTGGATCTGGGCTCTGTTGCTACGGTGATTTTACAGCCAGCATTAAGTACTGTTGTATTCTTCAGCAGTGTTTTGTTGTATAGTCTTAGAAAAGCCCTAAACATACATGTCACTCATATGTGAAAGGCAAATAACTTGGGTTCAGTGTAGTGGGATTTATAAGACTGCCTACTACACCAGAGATAATGGATGCACTTAGCAAGTAGTTTTAATTCTTCTAAGAGAGATGTTTTTTATTTAAAAGAAAGAATATATTGCCCTTTGCATATATATAACACAGGGGGAAAAAGATTCTGAATGCTTGACGGAAACTTGGAAAATACTCAGTAAAATTTCTTTTTATAAGTGAGGAAATTGAGTCATAGATACTTAAATGAATAGTTTGAACTCAAACAAATATATTAATTAAAATTATCTGAGTTACAGCAATAATAATTCAGACCAACCTAAGCATAAAGAAGCAATATATTAGAAGGATACTAGAGAGTCACAGAAATAAAGAATGCATTGAAAAATGAAGGCAGCATGAAAGACCTTTCTGGATTGCTAAGAATTAATCTGACATATTTCTAAAGAAATCCTAGTTTCCTTCTCTTCCCCAATAATTTTAGGATCAAAATTCAAATGCTACAAAGGTAATAGCAGTAACAGAAGTTAAAGATTCGTTTTATCTTTATGATTATCTTTATGATACTGGTTTTTTCTATCTTTTAGTGTAGTTTATTAGTCTGTTTACCGAAATCAGGAAAGCCAACACTGGAGTTCAGTCCGGGCTTGAGGCTCAGGATGAGCTGGTGTTTCAGAGTTGAAAGCTGAGGTCTCAGTTCAAAGGCAGTCAGGAGGAATTCTCTCTTACTTGGGGGAGGGGTAGCTTTTTTGGTCTATTCAGTCCTTTAGATGATTGGTGAAAGCTACCCACATTAGGGAGGACAGTCTGCTTTACTCAGTTTACTGATTTAAGTATTAATCTCATTCCAAAACACACTCACAGACACCTCCAGAATAATATGTGATAAAATGTCTGGGAACTCTGTGGTATAATCAAATTGATACAAAAAATTATCCACCACAAATGCCTTTTTTCTGTTATTACCATTGATTAAACTAGATACATAAAAATACCTGTAATTTACTTGTCTTTTAAAATAGTAAATCAATGTTTTGAATAAGTTAGGGTTTATCCATTTTTTAAACTTTCAATATTACCTCTGTAATATATTATGTAATCGTGGTATTATCTTTGTGAAGAGATTCCTTATGTGTGTTCCATTTTTCATATATATTTTCTTGTTTCTTTAGGTTTTCCTTCTTGACTAAGAATCATTTGCTTTTGTTGATAGGGTTGAGATACATTTCTAGGCTCAAAATGGAACTGCTCCTGCCCAGAGTGCTGGTCTCATCAGCAAATCAAAACTTAGTTAACTTTCTTGTCCCTATAAATGCTCTGCTTTACCAGAAACACAGTATTTCCGTCCATCCAGTCCCCAAACACAAGCCAGCTCTGGATTTTTTCACTCCAAAGAGGATTGACTATGCAGCTCCTCCAGTTAGATATTTTCTGTCTTCTTCTTGTTCCTTATTCTTCATCCTATAAAGCTTCCTGCCTTCTGCCCCATTTTGCAGTTCTCTGAAAGGAGACTGTCCACTTCCTGAATGTTAAATAAAGTTTGTTTATATCATCTAAATTGTCTCTAATTATTTTTTAACAGTTTTTGGTGATAAGGAATTGGATCTGAAACTGGCCTCTAACAGCCTACAGGACAACTGGATACACAGGTGTCGTGCCTAGTGAACCTTTTAAGTTTGATTTCCCTGTCATCATTACTGAAGGCTGTGGGTAAGGCACTCTCAGATTTGAGCTCTGCTTCCTTGCTTGCAGTTCTAATACAAACAAACTTTATTTGAAACATTTATATATATACATATATCGTTCCTAGAAAGATTACTAGAAAGACTCTGGGACCCTAAAAAGGCTCTGTAGTTTAATAACTCTCAGAAAGGTTCTGGTCATCCTGAAAAGGTCCTGGGGATAATTATATTGGGAGTCTGTGCTGGGAGGCAGCCATTAGGGGACTCAAGAAGGAAATCCAACGTCTGTAATGGGTGTCAGTTGTTAGGTGACTCACAAAGCCTCGAGGTAAGGCTACATCATAAATCACTGGGGGACTTGGGGAAATAAGACAAGAAATCAGAATGTTTTGACCATCATAATCAAAATTTAACCAGGTACAAGTCAGACTTTAAAAGCTGTCAGGGCGTCTGCCGCTACAAATCTATAAATAAATCTTGTGATAGGAATAGCAGATCTTTTTCTAATGTGTACCTTGGAAGCCAAAGCTGCAAAATTGTTGGGTATGGGTGAGCACTTACAAGCTGTTAGAGGGCTCACCACCTACCTCTTAGATTCCTGTGCTAGGATAAGTTGGTTATGGAACAAGTTAGACTGACATTTAGTCACCCACCAAACTCAAGAAAATTTCCATGCAAAGAGGTCTCACTGTACTACAAAACACCACAAAATCCCCAAGCCAGGGACCCATCTCCCTTAGGTATGAATTTGGCTTCCAGAGATCCAAGGCTTAGCTAATGAAATGGGATTTTCAAGTTTCAAAGCATTAAGTGCTCTACATTCTGGCACAGCTGCTTATTTTATGTCTAAGGACTGTGGCCCTGAAAGCTGTAGATATCTACAAAAATGCAAAATCTTTCTAAGACAATCTAGAATTACAATGGTCATTACAGGGAACCTTCCAATTAGGTAGGATTGTTTATGTAAGAAGAGCACTTGAAAGCAAGGTTTCTCAAATCAATCAACAGAGTAGGAAACCTATTTTAATTGGCATGCAGAAACATCCAAGAGGCTTCAATATTCAAAAATAGCTTCATTAAAAAATTCATTGTAAAAGGCTAACAAAAAATTAAAGACGCAGGAGGTACCCTAAAACAAAAGACTATATAAAAGTGATGTGACTCACACTACTCCCCTCTATCCTACTTTACTTGAGCACTCATTTTACTGATTCTCTGTCTGAATTGTCTTTCTAATCTGAAGAGACTATAAAACAGTAAACAAAAGTCCACTGAGTTAGTGGTATCACAGCTGCAACAACTCCGAGACCAGAAACCTAAAACATTTGGACCTCTCCTGTCACATACTCCTAGGAGTCCATAATCAAAACACCAGCCCAGAAATTGGTGTCTCATTTGCAATCAACTAGGACGCTAGGAAAATGAACATATATTGTCCTTTGCATATATATAATAGAGAGGAGAAAAAAAGGTTCTGAGTGCTTGAGGGAAACTTGGAAAATATTCAGCAATATCTTCTTATAGGTAAGGAAATTGAGCAATAGGCACTTAAATGAATAGTTTGAACTCAAATAAGTGTATTAATTAAAATTCTCTGAGTTACAGAAATGATAACAATTCAGGCCAACTTAAATACAAATAAGCAATATATTAGAGGGATACCAGATACTCACAGAAATAAACGATGCATTGAAAAATGAAGGCAGCATGAAAGACCTTTCTGGATTGCTGAGAATTAACCTGACATATTTCTAAAAAAAATCATAGTTTCCCCCCCAATAATTTCAGTATCAAAATTCAAATTCTACAAAGATAATAGAAGGGACAGTAGTTAAAGATTCATTTTGCAGACATGTTATTTTATTTATGATATTGAATCTTCCTATATGTGATTGTCCTTGATCATTTTGTCAAATCTTTCTACACCAACTCAGATGCCCTCATATCTACCCTCAAAGGTGATCCTCATATGAGCCCCTCCTAGGGTTGGTAGGAACTCTGAGAGATTCACTGGTGAACTGCTACCAGTTACTTCCTTACAGCCAGGGAGAAAACTAAAATTAAAATTAATGGAAAATTTTGCAAATTCTGGTAAATATCTGGGCTGTATTGTCTACTTTAAACCCACATGCTCAGGTGCCTGCAGCTGAAATCTTGAGAAAGCTAGCAGAAGCCAGGGAAAGGTCAGAATTTCTACCAGAGTTAGTTCTTTCAGATCTCTGAAGTGCCAGGTCAAGAAAGGAAAGTAAAATTTCAAATCCTTTCCTTTCCAAACCTAGACTCTTTTAAATTTGGTCTTGGGATTGATCCTTTCTCTCTCAGGGGCAGCTATTCCCTTCTTATTTGTTTCATTTAACGTACTGAGAACTTGGCTTAGTTTTCTGCCTGTCTGGGTCATGCACATCATCCATTCCTGTGTGCACAGGCAGGTCCACTCTTAGGTTGGGGACCCCCAAAATATGGCTGGACAGAAATGTGGGTTGCAGTTCATTTGCGGCTAGGGTCCTACCAACTGTTGCCAGCTCTCTGGCAGATTTTCTAAGTCTTTCTTTCTTTCAGCTATTTTTGGGAGTAGCTCTGGATCTTGGGAAGGTAATATCTTTTGTTGTTGTTCAATACCGACAGGAATATTTGCTTTGGGTCCTGGCTGAAACGTGACAAGATATTTGAAAAGACTTTTTTTTTTTTTTTTTAAGTAATGCTATAGTCAGAAGTTGGCCAAATTGGAAGCTGAATAAAGTTGAATAAAGCCTGATAGGAATTTTTTTTTTTTTTTTTGGACATCTCCCCTAAGCTAAAATGAAACTATGCACTCAGAGGGAAGGAAAAACGTTCCAAAGATAAACAGCTCTAAATCTAGAACATAGAAATCTCTTGATTTCTATCTCAGTTAAAGATCTTTTTCCTGATATAAAGAAGCAAATTGAAGATAATGTAGTCAGATGGGTGGGTCAGCAAACTTGATATCATTCAGATTGGAACCCAATTCTTGGAGGAATTAAAAACAACTGTCCTATAAATTGAGGACAGCTTGTGTAACTTTTCTTACACATTGAATCCTCACAAGAATAGAAAAAGCCCGTCTATGCTTTTGACCAATCACAAAGCCTCCTTTCGTAGGCATATATATCTGTCATATTTATTTGGATAATGAATAATGACAATATTAAGTACATTCCCACTTTTATAATAAAGAAAAGTTTACTCAATTTAACATGCATTTACATATTGTGTGACTAAGATTTGAATGTCATATCTGTGCTTTCAAAAATTAAGCTTTACACAATCATGCTCTGACTGGCTGGAAAGATAAGGTTCCTATATATCCAGGTTCATAAACAGGCTTGTTAAATACTTGTTGGAGATATTCCAGACTGGATGTAAATTTTTTTTTTTTAAAGATTTTATTTATTTATTTGACGGAGAGAGAGACAGCCAGTGAGAGAAGGAGCACAGGCAGGGGGAGTGGGGAGGAAGAAGCAGGCTCCCAGCAGAGGAGCCTGACGTGGGGCTTGATCCCAGGACCCTGGAATCACGCCCTGAGCTGAAGGCAGACGCTTAACAACTGAGCCACCCAGGCGCCCCTGGATGGAAGCTTTGAATTAGGAATTATGTTAGAAGTTTCAGATGTTCCTGGGGTGCCTGGGTGACTCAGTCAGTTAAGTATCCCACTCCTGATTTGGGCTCAGGTCATGATCTCAGGATCATGAAATCAAGCTAGCATTGGGCTCCATGCTCAGCATGGAGTCTGCTTAAGATTTTCTCTCTCCCTCTCTCTTTGTCCCTCTTCCCCCATGCTTGCATGTGCACACTTGCACATGCACTCTCTTTCTCTAGATAAATAAAATCTTAAAAAAAAAAGAAGTTTTAGAGGTTCCTTCTATACCTCAGAAATGATGATTTTATTTATACTTTGATTCCTATATTCGTAAGTTCAGATGTATATAAATCACTATTTTCCATCTCACAAAGATGAGCT